>NW_027142487.1:2500-602500 GCF_026170545.1 Melanerpes formicivorus | reverse complement strand
AGTCCCTCAGCTGCTGCCTGACCAACTCTCTTGCAGAGTGTGGAAGCTGCTGTCCTGCTGCCCAAGGAGGGAGATTTCTCTCAGCTGGGTGTCAAGAAACAAGGCCTGCACTTTGTCACAGCTGGCAGCAAAGGTGAGTGCCCTGGCACGTGGCTGCCACAGCTGGAGGCTGAGAGGACAGTTCTTGAGATGCTGGCCCTGGGGAGTGAGAGCTCTGGTGCAAGCCTGGGGCTGGAGAGCAGAGCCTTCCTTTGCCTTCTGCTAGCAGTGTGGGGCAGGGTTGATCAGGGGTGCTGGGGAGCTGCCTGTGCTTCCAAACTGCAGCTGGAAGTTGGGTTTGGGCTGAAGAACTAAAACCTTGTGGCCCTTCATGTCCCTTTGGTTGGATCTCTCCCCAGTCCTGCCCTGAGGCTGTGTCCTTTTCCAGGAGGCAGGGACAGAGCCTGGCTGGCAGCACCTGGATGATCACAGCTGGGACAGACAGTTTCTCCTCTTGTTTTCAGGTGTGCTGAAGGTCTGGGAAGCTGCCACAGCTGCTTGTGTGTACAGCCAGGCTGTGCCCTTCGAGCCCCAGGAGGAGGCCAGCGAGCACAGCCTCACCCAGTGCCTGCTCCTGCCTGGCAGGAAGGAGCTGGTCACAGTCTCTGTGGAGCACAACATTGTTCTCTATGATGCTCAAACTCTTCAGCTCAAGAAGCAGGTAACAGCCTCCAGCCATCATCTTCCTCTTCCTTTATCCACCCCTCAGGAGCAGCTTTGCCATGGGCTCCTTGTCTCCTGCCTGGGCTTGCACTGTCCCTTGCTCACAAGGCAGAAACCATTGTCCCTGGGGGGCTGTTTGCAGCAAGCAGGAGAAAAAGGAAGCAGAGCAGGCCAGGGGTCCCCTGTGCTGCAGCTTCTGTGCTGCAAAACCCAGCACTACCTCTCCCAGCACTGCATGAGAGTGACAGCAGCAATGCAGCCTGTGAGCAGGGAGCCACTCAAGACCTCTCACAGCAGCCCAGCATGGAAGGGGCTGGAAGGGACCTCTGGGGATCTCCCATCCACCCCCCTGCTCCAGCAGGGCACCCACAGCAGCTTGCCCCGGGGCACAGTGCCCAGGGGGGGTTGGAAGCTCTCCAGAGGAGACTCCACAGCCTCTCTGGGCAGCCTGCTCCAGGCCTCCAGCAGCCTCACACCAAAGAAGTTTCTCCTGCTCAGGTGGAACCTCCTGGGCTCCAGTTTGTGCCCCCTGCCCCTGGTCCTGTCCCTGGGCACCACTGAGCAGAGCCTGGCCCCAGCCTCTTGCCCCCCAGCCTTTAGCTCTTGCTGAGCATTGCTCAGCTGCCCTCTGGGGCTGCTCTTCTGCAGGCTCTCAGCCCCAGGGCTCTCAGCCTCTGCTCCTCCCAGAGCTGCTCCAGGCCCCCCAGGACCTCCACAGCCTCCCCTGGGCTCTCTCCAGCAGTTCTCTGTCTCTCTTTAACCAGCTGAACTGTTCCTGTTCTGCCACTCTCAGCTTGCAGGCTACAATGATGAGGTTCTGGATGTGAAGTTCCTTGGCCCAGGTGATTCTCACATCGTGGTGGCTACCAACAGCCCTCAGCTGAAGGTCTTTGAACTGGCCACATCCCACTGCCAGATCCTCTATGGCCACACAGGTGTGTGCTCAGCTCTGCCCCGGGGTGGGACATGGGTGGGCATTGCTCCCTTGGGCCCCAGCCAGCAGTGAGCAGGCTCAGGAGCCACAAGCTCTGGTGCCTGGCTGCAGCACTGCTTTGCTTGCATCCAGCCCTTGTGTTTCCTTCTCTGTAGAAACAGTTCTTGCTCTGGATGTCTTCAGGAAAGGTCTGATGTTCGTCAGCTGTGCTAAGGTCTGGCACTTTGTCTTCCTTTAATGAACCTTCACTGCCAGTCACCTTCCTGGCCCCTCAGACTCCTCCTTGGTGATGCAGGAAGGCTTTCCAAGCAGCTGGGGTCCTGTCTGCTACATCCCTCACATAGGATCAGGGAAGGCTTTGGGCTGGGAGGGAGCTCCAGAGCTCACCCAGCCAAGCCCTGCAGGCAGCAGGGACATCCTCCCCTGGAGCAGGTTGCTCAGAGCCCTCTCCAGCCTCACCTGCAACAGCTCCAGGCAGGGAGCCTCAACCACCTCCCTGGGCAGCCTGCTGCAGTGCTCCAGCAGCCTCCTGGGGCACAACTTGTTCCTCACCTCCAATCTCAATCTGCTCTGCTCTCATTCCAAACCATTGCCTCTGCTCCTGGCCCTGCAGCCCTTTGGGAGCAGTCCCTCTGCAGCCTTCCTGCAGCCCTTCAGCTCCTGGCAGGCTGCTGTGAGCTCTGCCTGGAGCCTTCTCTCCTGCAGGCTGCACAGCCCCAGCTCCCTCAGCCTGGCCTTGCAGCAGAGCTGCTCCAACCCCCTGAGCATTCTCCCGGCCCTTCCACTACCCCTGGTCCCTTGGGAAGGGAGGTTGGTTGTGTTTGATTAGCCTGGAAGGAGATGCCTTGCTCTTGCACCAGAGTTCAGGGATGTCTTTAGAGTGGGGGTGCTGAGGAGCTGTTGGTGAAGCTGTTGGGGGGCAGCAAGGATCCAGCTGCTCCCCAGAGCCCCCCCAGGCCGCAGTCCCAGGCCCTGCTGGGCTCTCCCTGCTCGCCAGCCCCGGTGGGCAGGGGCAGGGCTGCAGGCTTGAGGCCAGAGGAGCGGTCAGGCTGGTGGGTGGGCTGAGTCCCTGGGGGCTTGGTGCCTTGGCAGGCCCCCAGCAGGGGCAGAGGAGTGAGTGTGTGCCCCGACAGGACCGGAGCCTGCGGCTGTGGCGGCTGCGGCGGGACGGCAGCGTGGCCTGCGTGGCGCAGGGGCTGGGCCATGCCCACAGCCTGGGGGCTGTCTGCTGCTCCAGGTAAGGCACCCAGCTGGGGCTGCTGCTCTGCCCCTGGGGGTGACCCTCCTGCAGGGTGCCTGGCCCTGAGCCCTGCTCTGCCTCGCTGCTGCCAGCCTGCCCTGCTGCTCTGGGCTGCTGCTGCACCTCCCTGTGCCCAGCACCTGCAGGTCTGCACTGCTTTGGCAGCCTAACTCCTGCTCTCCCTGGGGAGGGGAGCTGCCAGACAAAGCCTGAGTGACCTGGAGAGAGGGGAGGGGAGGGGATGCCCCTGCAGGTGCTGCTTGAGGAGGCTCTGTCAGCTCCTCTCCTTCCTTCGTGCTGCCTGGCAGCCCAGCAGCCCAGCTTGGCTCTTCAGGGGCTGCAGTGTAGCTGTGGCTGGGAAGGGCTGGCAGTGCTTTGGCTTCTGGCTGACCTGCTGGAAGCCATCCCAGGCACCCAAATCAAGTGAAACTGCTTCAGAGAAGCACTGAAGCACTTTGGTGCAGGGCCCAGCAGGGAGGGAGCAGAGCTGTGTGCAGGGGGAGCCTCTGCTCTGCTTCCTTACCCTTAGCCTCCCTGTGCTCCCAGGCTGAAGGAAAGCTTCGTGGTGACCAGCAGCCAGGACTGCACAATCAAGATCTGGGACATCCCAGAGTCCCTCACTTCCAGAGCAAAAGCTGCTGTGGTCTGCAGCCCAGAGACCCTTCGTGCCAGAGTGACCCAGCGGGGCCACAGCAAGGTACAGCTGCCCCTGGGGTCCTGCCTTGGAAGGGACCCCAGAGACCATCCAGCCCCTGCCAGGGGCAGGGACCCCTCCCTGCAGCCCAGCCTGCTCAAGGCCTCATCCAGCCTGGTCCTGAACACCTCCAGGCAGGGGACAGCCCCAGCCTCCCCGGGCAGCCTGTGCCAGGCTCTCCCCATCTCCTCTCCAGACTCAATCTGCCCTCTCCCAGCTCAGAGCCATCCCCTCTCCTCCTGGCACTCCCAGCCCTTGTCCCAAGCCCCTCCCCAGCTCTCCTGGAGCCCCTGCAGGTGCTGGCAGGCTGCTCTGAGGGCTCCCTGGAGCGCTCTCTCCTCTGGGCTGCAGGTGCTTCCTCCCCCCTGCACTGCCTCTCTTCTGTGCCCGCAGGACGTGAACAGCCTGGCAGTGTCCCCCAACGACCGGCTGCTGGCCACGGGCTCGCAGGACCGGCTGGCCAAGCTCTGGGCAGCTGCAGATGGCTCCCTGCTGGGTGTCTTTGCTGGGCACAGGCGTGGCATCTGGTGTGTGCAGTTCTCCCCCGTGGACCAGGTGCTGGCCACCTCCTCAGCTGATGGCTCCCTGAAGCTCTGGAGCCTGCGGGACTTCAGCTGCCTCAAGGTGAGGAGCTGGGAGCCGCCCGGGGCCGGGGCAGCTGCGGGAGCCTGGGGTGCTGCAGGGAGGGCTCCCCGGGCCTGGCCTGGCTGCCCTGGGGTGCAGAGCTCCCTGCTGCAGGGAGGGCTCCCCGGGCCTGGCCTGGCTCCCCTGGGGTGCAGAGCTCCCTGCTGCAGGGAGGGCTCCCCGGGCCTGGCCTGGCTGCCCTGGGGTGCAGAGCTGTGACCCTGCTGCAGGGAGGGCTCCCCGGGCCTGGCCTGGCTGCCCTGGGGTGCAGAGCTCCCTGCTGCAGGGAGGGCTCCCCGGGCCTGGCCTGGCTCCCCTGGGGTGCAGAGCTGTGACCCTGCTGCAGGGAGGGCTCCCCGGGCCTGGCCTGGCTGCCCTGGGGTGCAGAGCTCCCTGCTGCAGGGAGGGCTCCCCGGGCCTGGCCTGGCTCCCCTGGGGTGCAGAGCTGTGACCCTGCTGCAGGGAGGGCTCCCCGGGCCTGGCCTGGCTCCCCTGGGGTGCAGAGCTGTGACCCTGCTGCAGGGAGGGCTCCCCAGGCCTGGCCTGGCTCCCCTGGGGTGCAGAGCTCCCTGCTGCAGGGAGGGCTCCCCGGGCCTGGCCTGGCTCCCCTGGGGTGCAGAGCTCCCTGCTGCAGGGAGGGCTCCCCGGGCCTGGCCTGGCTCCCCTGGGGTGCAGAGCTCCCTGCTGCAGGGAGGGCTCCCCGGGCCTGGCCTGGCTCCCCTGGGGTGCAGAGCTCCCTGCTGCAGGGAGGGCTCCCCGGGCCTGGCCTGGCTCCCCTGGGGTGCAGAGCTCCCTGCTGCAGGGAGGGCTCCCCGGGCCTGGCCTGGCTCCCCTGGGGTGCAGAGCTCCCTGCTGCAGGGAGGGCTCCCCAGGCCTGGCCTGGCTGCCCTGGGGTGCAGAGCTGTGACCCTGCTGCAGGGAGGGCTCCCCAGGCCTGGCCTTGCTCCCCAGGATCTGTGAGATCAGAGAACTCTTTGGGGTGGGAAAGGCCTCTGGGAGTGAGTCCAACCCTCAGCCCCACAGCACCACAGCCCCAGCAGCCCTGGCCACAGCCTCTGGAACAGCTCCAGGGGTGGGGACTCCACCACCTCCCTGGGCAGCCAGGGCCAGCCCCTGACCCCTCCTGCAGTGGCTCTAACCCTCTGGAGACTTCTCTCTGATTTCCAGACCTTTGAAGGCCACGATGCCTCTGTCCTGAAGGTCATCTTTGTGAGCAGAGGAACACAGCTGCTCAGTGGGTGAGGGGGGTGAGGGGCCCAGGGGGTGAGGGGCCCGGGGGGTGAGGGGGGGTGAGGGGCTCAGTGGGTGAGGGGGGGTGAGGGGGCCCAGGGGGTGAGGGGGCCCAGGGGGTGAGGGGCTCGGTGGGTGAGGGGCCCGGGGGGTGAGGGGCTCAGTGGGTGAGGGGGTGAGGGGCCCAGGGGGTGAGGGGGCTCAGTGGGTGAGGGGGGGGTGAGGGGCCCAGGGGGTGAGGGGCTCCAGCAGAGAGGCCTTAGCTGGTAGCAGCAGTGAGAGGGAAGGGTCCTGTGCAGGGGCTTGCTTTGGGACAGCAGGCAGGGGGCTGCTGTGGCCCTGCTTGGGGGAGCTGGGGCAGGGCAGGCTCTGCAGGGGGGGGCAGGGTGAGGCTGCATCTCTCCAGTGCTGCTCTCTCCCCTTCCCCCAGGGGCTCTGATGGCCTCCTGAAGCTCTGGACCATTAAAACAAACGAGTGTGTGAAGACCCTGGATGGCCATGAGGATAAGATCTGGGGCCTGCACTCCAACCAGCAGGATGATATGGTTGTGACAGCATCCAGTGACTCCTGCATCATCCTCTGGAAGGTACCAGGGGCTCTCTGTGTCCCCCCCGGGTAGGGCAGCTCAGGGGCTCCTCACTGCTCCACCCAGCAGCACCTCTGCTCTGCTCATGCTCTGCACTTGCAGTCTGGCTCACAGGCAACCCTGGGGGGGTTCACTTGACCTGGAGACCTTGCTGCTGGGCTCCTCATCCCCTGAGGGCTCTCCCAGGCTAGAGTCCAGCTCTGAGCCAAGCTCTCTTTGGGGTGGTTCTAGGATGTGACTGAAATGGAGCAGCAGGAGGAGCAGGCTAAGCAGGAGGAGCAGATTCTCAAGTAAGTTGGTGCTGTGCCCTGGGAGCTGTGAGGGGTGCAGTGCCTGAGGGAGCTCTGCACACCTGCAGCCATCCAGCTCTCTGATCCCAGGCTGCACCACAGCTACTGGGCTGAGCTTCAGCAAGGCCAGGGGCTGGGTGCTGCACTTGGGTCACAGCCACCCCATGAGTGCTGCAGGGGTGGGGTAGGGTGGGAAGGGACTTGGGGGTCCTGGTTGACAGCTGAAGATGAGCCAGGGGGGGTCCAGGTGGCCAAAAGCAGCCTGGCCTGGATCAGCAGTGGTGTGGCCAGCAGGAGCAGGGCAGGGACTGTGTCCTTGTGCTGGACACTGGTGAGGCTGCACCTTCAGTCTTGGGTTCAGTTTTGGGCTCTGCACCCCAAGGACTTTGAGGGGCTGGAGAGGGTCCAGAGAAGGGCAACAGAGCTGGGGAAGGGTCTGGAGAAGAGGGCTGAGGAGGAGCAGCTGAGGGGGCTGGGGGTGTGCAGCCTGGAGAAGCTGAGGGAGACCTCAGTGGTGGAGTCCCCATGGCTGGAGGGGTTTCAGAGCTGTGGTGCTGAGGGCCATGGGGTGGTGCTGGCCTGGCAGTGCTGGGGTAAGGACTGGACCTGCTCTGTCCTCCTGTGCCAGCCTTGCCCTGCTGCTCTGTCTGGCAGTTGCTCAGCTCCACGTTCCCTCACTGCTGGAGCAGGCAGAGTCAGACCCCCAAAGGGATTTTGCCTCCCTCCAGCCAGCCCTGGATGGTTCTGAGCACCCTTGAGGGTGCCAGGCCTGGGCCCTGAGGCAGGCACTGAGCTGCAGGCTGAGCTGGCTGCCAGAGCACTGCCTGCTGGAGTGCCCCAGCTGCCTGCTGTGTGCCAACCTTGCCTGCTGTTGCAGGGAGCAGGAGCTCTCCAACCTGCTGCAGGAGAAGAGCTTCCTCCGCGCCCTGGGCCTGGCCCTGGCCCTGGCTCGCCCCCACACCGTGCTGACCGTGCTGAAGGGTGAGTCCCTGCCTGCCCCAGGGGCTCTGCTGCCACAGCCCAGGCACCCCCACACTGGCCCAGGGAGCCCTCACATCTCCCTGTCATGACTGGGCCCTGCTTGCCTGGGGGCATGGGGCATTGCCCCCCCTGGGACCACCCCAGCCCAGGTGGTTTGGGCTCTGGTTGGGGCCCTGCTGGCTGCAGGGGGCTGGGTTTGGAAGGTCCCTTCCCACCTAAGGCACTCCATGATTCCCCATGTGAGGGATGTGCTGCCTGCTCAGCCTGGCTGTGGGCTGGGGTCTCCATGCTCTCCACTCCTCCTTTCTGCAGCCATCCTCAAGGAGCCTGATGGGAAGAAGCAGCTGGAAGAGAACATAGCTCAGCTGAGGAGGGACCAGAAAGGTTTGCACAGAGTGGTTTGAGGTCTTTCAGGCCTGGTTCTCAGCTGAGGTGAAAAGAGCCACCCCAGCATGGGGGGGCTGGAAGGGACCTCTGGGCATCACCCAGCCCAAGCCCTGCTCCAGCAGGGCACCCACAGCAGCTTGCCCAGGGGCACAGTGCCCAGGGGGGGTTGGAAGCTCTCCAGAGGAGACTCCACAACCTCTCTGGGCAGCCTGCTCCAGGCTCCAGCAGCCTCACACCAAAGGAGTTTCTCCTCCTCAAGCTGTGAGTGGCTTTCTCTGGCCTTTACCCCCCTTGCTTTGGAGCCTTTGGGGACAGCTCAGGGAATGGTTCTGCCCCTTCTGCCCCTGCCCCTTCTGCCCCTTTTGGCTCCTCAGGGGCAGTGTGCAGGAGCTGACTGCTCTGCAAGGCACCAGAGAGGTTTTCTGCCTTGGTGTCTCCTGTGTGCCAGCAGCAGTGGCAGAGCTGAGGGCTCCACACTTCCTCCCTCCTCAGAGGCAGTGCTGAGCTTCCTGGTGACGTGGAACACCAACTCCAGGAACTGCCACGAGGCCCAGGCTGTCCTGGAGACCCTCCTGAGGCATGAAGCCCCTGACAGCCTCCTGCAGTACTCAGGCATCAAGTCTGCTGTGGAGTCCCTGCTGCCCTACACTGGTGAGTGCTGGGAATGTGCCTTGGGCTAGAGAGGAAAGGCCTTGTGCCCCCCTCCTGCTGAGCTCTCCCTCCCCTGGTGCTAACCAGGGCATTGCCATCCAGAGGGACCTGGGCAGCCTTGGCATGTGAGCCTGGGTGAGCCTCAGGAGGGCACAAAGGCCAAGTGCAAGGAGCTGCACAGGAGCTGGGGCAGCCCCTGGCATCAGCACAGGCTGGGGAGCAGCCCTGTGGAGAAGGACCTGGGGGTGCTGGTGGGTGAGAAGCTGGACAGGAGCTGGCACCTTGTGCTGCCAGCCCAGAGCCAGCCCTGCCCTGGGCTGTCCCCGGCAGCAGGGGCAGGGAGGGGCAGGGAGGGGATGCCCTGCGGTGCTGGGGCAGCTCTGGGGTCCTCAGCACAGCACAGACAGGGAGCTGGGGGAGCAGGGCCAGAGGAGGCCACAGCAGTGCTGGGAGGCCAGGTTGGGGTTGTTCAGCCTGGAGAAGGCTCCAGGAGACCTCCTGGGGGCCTTGCAGTGCTTGAAGGGCTGAGCAGAGGGCTGGGGCCAGAGCTCTGGGCAGGGCCTGTGGTGACAAAGCAGGGGGGGATGAGCTGAGAGAGAGATTTGGACTGGAGAGAAGGAAGAGGGTGGTGAGGGCCTGGCCCTGGGAGCAGCCTGCTGAGGCTGGGGCTGTCCCTGCTGGCTGCAGGGGGCTGTGCTGGGGGTCCAGAGCAGCTCCCCAGGGTCCCTCTCTCGGCAGAGCGTCACTTCCAGCGGCTGAGTCGCCTGCTGCAGGCCTCCACCTTCATCGACTTCCTCTGGCAGAACATGAAGCTGGCTGAGGTGTCCCAGCAGGAGGAGATGACCCTGTGACCCCCTCCCCTCCAGCTGCCCGTCCCAGGGGGGCAGGGCCCTGCTCTGCATCCAGCTCTGGCAGCTGCACTGCTCCTGGGTTTTGCAGTAAACTTGGAACAGTTGAGTTTGTAAACCAAGTCCTCCCCTGGGCTCCTGTGGCTGAACCTGGGGAGGGTCCTTGCCCTGGCCAGACCCTGGCTCCCCTTTGGCTTTCCACCCCCAGGCATTTAAACAGCAGAACCTGGCCCTGGCAGCTGCTCTTTCCTGGGGCTTTAAAGGTGACTTGGAGTGGAGAGACAGCACAGCCCAGAGCCCAGCCAGGGCCTGGGGGCTGCCTACAGAGCTCTTCAGGTTGGGAAAGCTCTCCTAAGATCAAGTCCAGCAATCCACCCCAGCCCAGCCTGGCCCTCAACCAGGGCCCAGCGTTGCCCTCTCTTGGGCACAGCACAACCTGAGCCCAGCACCAAGGGTAGGAGCAGGGAGGGAGAGAGCCCATCCCAGTGCTCCAGGGGGCACTTGTGGAGCTCCAGGCCCTGGAGACCTTCCAAAGGGCTTTATTTTAAACGACCAAACTGTACAAAAGTGGAACAAGCTCAGCCCCTCCCCTGCCTGGGGCAAGGACCCAAGGACTCGACCCCCTCCTGCCCCCAGCAGCTGCCTCTGTCCCCCCCTGGCGCTGCTCCTGCCGCTGCCCGGGGCTGTGGCGAGGAGGGAGGGGGCTGTGGCGAGGAGGGAGGGGGCTGTGGCTTGTGCTGGGGCTCTAGTGCAGGGGGGGGCAGAGGCTGGGGGGCTGGGGGGCACTGCAGGGCACGCCTGGTGACGGTGCTGCAGCGCTGCAGGATCTCCTGGGCCGAGGGCCGGGCGGGCACCCGCGGCGCAGCCGGGGCCAGCTCAGGGCCAGCCAGGGGAGAGCTGAGGTCGGCTGCAGATGACTCCACGAAGCCAGAATCGTTCCTGTCCCTGTGGCTGAGGCCTGGGGCCTTGCTGCTGTGTGTGGCCAAGTGCTGGCCCAGGGCAGAGCTCCTGGCCTGCTCCACCTCTGGCAGAGACCTTGACAAGTTGGGCTGCCAGCTGAGGAGGTTGTCCTGCTCCTTGCTGCCCGAGCTGAGGGACAAACTGTCCAGCTCCAGCTCTGGGGTGGAGCTGGCTCTGGGCAGAGACCTTGACCTGCCCCTCTGCGAGCTCAGCTCCTCTTCAGTCTGAGCAAGGGAGGAGCAGACCTGCACCCTGGGGTGTCCTGCAGCCTCCTCCGGGGGGGAGCAGAGGCTGGGGGTGGAGGCGTTCAGCCCACAGTCTACAGCGGTGTGGAGCTTGTGGTGAGGGTTCCTGTAGGGCTTGAGGCAGATGCAGGGCACGTAGCCAGTGCTGCCATTGTACCTGGGGGACAGGGGGAAGAGCAAGGCTGAGGAGAAGCCTGCTCCCAGCGAGGGCAAGGGGCAGGGCAGCTGGGGAGGCAGGTGAGGACTCAGCCCTGGAAGGGAAACCCATCCCTAGGCCAGGGCAGAGAGCCTGGGGAGAGGCAGGCAGGAAGCCCTGCAGGAGGGCTTGGGCAGCCTCCTGCTCTCACCTGATCAGCCACCAGCCGTTGTCAGAGGTCCTGAGCACCTGCACCAGCACCCCGCTGCTCAGCGAGAGCTCGTCGGCCGCCTGGCACTCGTAGGCTTGCACCACGAAGTGGAGGCTGCCTGCAGGCAGGGGAGAGGCTGCCTGCAGCCCTGGGCCACAGCCTGGCAGCCCTGGGCCACAGCCTGGCAGCCCTGGGCCACAGCCTGGCAGCCCTGGGCCACAGCCTGGCAGCCCTGGGCCGCAAGCAGGAGCTGCAGGGCACTGTGTGACTGAGCTCAGGGCCCCACAGCCAGCTCCAGGAGTCAGAGCTGCAGGCAGGAGCCCCCAGAGAGGCTGAAGGGCTGGGGGGGTTCAGGACTCATTTCTTGAGGGAGGAGTGGCGGTGCCCCAGGGAGCAGAAGCAGACTCACCTTCCTCCTTGGAGGCCAAGGCACTCTGGATGTCCCTGTGGACATCAATCTCCTCCAGGTAGGAGGCTGGGAACCAGGCCAGCTGCTTGTCTGTGTTCTCCACCAGCCACCAGCCTGCAGAAACAGCAGAGAAAAGGTTTCCAAGAGGCTGCAGGCAGAGGAGTCTCAGAACCAGAGAACTGTTGCAGTAGGGAAAGGCATTGAGGAGCATCCAGGCCAACCACAGCCTCATCTGCCAAGGCCAGAAGGTCTCCCCCTGTGCCTCCTCCAGGCTGAGCATCCTCAGCTGCCCCTCCCCAGTCCTGTTCTCCAGACCCTTCCCCAGCTCTGTTGCCCTTCTCTGGACCTCAACAAGCAGCCCAAGAGCGAACCCAGGACTCAAGCTGCGGCCTCAGCAGTGCCCAGCACAGAGGCACAATCCCTGCCCTGCTCCTGCTGGCCACACCATTGCTGCCAGGCTGCTGGTGGCCTTCTTGCCCACCTGGGCACTGCCTGGCTCCTCTTCAGCTGCTCTCAACCAACCCTCCCAGGGCCTTTCCTGCTGGGCACTTTGCAGCCACTCTGCCCCAGGCCTGGAGTGCCCAGGGGGTGGTTGTGACCCCCAGCCCGTGGCAGTGCCTGGGAGGGGGCAGCTCAGCTCTAAGGCAGGAGCAGCTGACTTGGCTCCTGTGTGAATCCAGCTCCCTTTAGCCCCTTGCCAACCCCCAGCTCAACCTGCAGCACCTGCCCTGCAGCAGCCCTGTGCCACCTACCGCTCCTGTCCTTCATTAGCACTTCCAGGATGTCCTCCTGGCTGACCTGGAAGGCTTTGTTCTTTGTGTCTTTGGTTTCAAAGGCTTGGATGCATCTGTAGCTCTGGGTTGCTTGGGGGGCTGTGATGGGAGGGAGCTGCTTCCCTCTCTGGGCTTTCTCTCCTCCTCCCACCTCTGAAGGCATGATCACAAGGCTGCAGAAGTGAAGTTCAACATCAGCCCCCTGAAGAACTCCCGGGGGGGCTGAGGTTAGTGCTGGTTTGGGTCAGCTGCTCTGTGCAGGGGCCTGAGGGAAGCTTTGGGATCAGAAGCATTCAGCAGAGCTCCCTTGTTCTGCTGCCCTTTCCTTTTGTGTTCCATCAAGGCACCAACCCAGAGCAGAGCTGGGTCAGACCTGGCTGTGGCCACATGCCAGAGGTGATCCCTTACCTGTCTTTAGGAAAGGAGGGATCTAGGTCCTGAGTCTGTGCCTTGAAGAACTGAATCACCTCTTCCCCCTGTGAGATCTGAGCCTCTGTCTTCAGCAGCTTCTGGGAGTAGGTTTCCAGCACTCTCAGTACCTCCAGGCTCCTCTTTGGCTTCCCACCCTTCCTCTGCTTCACACTTGCATCTTCAAGGTACCAAGAGCAAAGCTGGTGTGAGGCAAGCTGGGTGCCCTGGGGGCAGCTCCTCTTGTCTGAGCACAGAGGTGCCCTCACCTCCCCCCTTCCCTGCCCTCACCTCCCCCCTTCCCTGCCCTCACCTCCCCCCTTCCCTGCCCTCACCTCCCCCCTTCCCTGCCCTCACCTCCCCCCTTCCCTGCCCAGGCTGCTGTGGGAAGCCTCAACAGCAGCTCCCTCTCCCTCCCTATCACTTTACCAGCACCTGATCAATTCTGTCAGAGGATTGATCATCAGTCACATTTAAGTGGTGCCAGGGCAGTGTTTGAGGAGTGAGATTCGTTTACCAAGTGCAATTATCCATGGGGAAAAGCCTCTCTGGGTTGAGTGTGGGACAGACCCAAGCACACTGCTGAGAGCCAGCAGGAGCAGAGCCAGGCTCAGAGGCAGCAGCTGCAGCTGTCCCCAGCAGCTCTGTCCTGCTGCTCCCCCAGGGATCTCTTCTCCTTACCTTTAAACCTGGGGATTTTCCTGACTGAGCCACTCTCAGAGGGGAATTTTCTCTTCAGCTGTTTCTAAAGGTGATCAGAAGAGAGCAGTGATGCTGCAGCAGCCTGGCACCCAGCTGGGCTCCTTCCCCCCACCCCCAGGCCCAGGATGCTGTTTGCAGGGAGATGTTCACTCACATGGAGCCTCCTAAAGTCCTCAAAGGTCCTGTAGATGAGAAGGTTGTTCTGGTCTGACCAGGACACGACCATCATGTAGCTCTGGGGAGGCAAAGGGGGCAGGGTGGGATTTAATCACCGTGCTCAAGGCTGGATGCTTCCAGGCACTCAGCTCTGAAGGGAGCTGTGGTTTAGCTCTGGCTTCAGGCTGCACAGCTGAGATTAAATACTTAAGGACCAGAGCTACACGAAGATTCCCTTCCCTGCAGGGGCCCAGGTAGGTCAGTGTGGAAACCAGGAGGCATTTGTGGCACTGAGCAGGAAGGCAGCAGAGGCACAGAATGGAGAAGACCTTAAAGATCATAGAATGGTTTGGGCTGGAAGGGACCTCCAGAGCCAGTCCAAGCCCTGCAGGCAGCAGGGACATCCTCCCCTAGGTCAGGTTGCCCAGAGCCCTCTCCAGCCTCACCTTGAATAGCTCCAGGGATGGGGCCTCAGCTCCCTCCCTGGGCAACCTGCTGCAGTGCTCCAGCAGCCTCCTGCTGCTGAACTTGCTCCTCACATCCAGCCTAGATCAGCCCTGCTGAGGAGTGGGCTCCTGGCCAACTGCCTGAGGGTTCTGCTCGCTGGGAGAAGTGCTGAATGGCTTTGGATAGCTTCAGCATCCAGGAGATCTTTGGGGTCCCTTCCAGCTCAGGCCAGGCTATGATCCATGATTCAGGAGCAGCTCAGTCAGCTCCAAAGTTTCCTCATGTTTAAGGAGCAATAATAATGACTGCTGTCATAGTTATTTCTGTTGTTGGCATCATCATCACCATCATCATCATCATCATCACCTAGCTGTTATTATCAAGAAGAAGGAGAAGAGGAGAACACTAAAAAGGAGAGGAAACAGAGAAAGGAGAAGGAAAAGAAGCAGCAGCAGCATTAAATTACCTTCTGCTTCCCCCACTGCATCAGGCCTACAGCCCTCACGTCCACGGGGTACCTGCAGCAGCTCATCCTCCCCAGCCTGCTGCAGCTTCCTCCCGGCGCGGCTGGGCAGAGCCTGGCTGCTGCCCGCGCTCGCAGCTTAAATGGCCTGGGGCAGGAGGCAGGGCTCCGGCCCCCTGCGCTTCCTCCCCCGCCCAGCAGCCGGGGCAGCGATGCTGCGCTGTGGCCAACCCCCAGCGCCCTTCCCCTGCCGCCTCCAGCACGCAAATCGTCCCAGCGCGGGCGGCCGGGGCAGAGTCCGGCGAGCTGGGCAGGAGAGCAGACTCTTATCACAGCCCTGCCGGGGTGATGCTGCTAAACCTGCCTGGCCCTGCTGCTTATCGTCCCGGGGGGTCGGGGGGCACTGGGGCACCGGCTGCGAGCTGGAGGACACTTAGGGCAGGGTTGTGTTTGCTTCCTGCCTGTGTTGGCTTACTGGCACAGGCTGCCCAGGGGGGTGCTGCAGTCCCCATCCCTGGAGGAGTTCAACAAACCTGTGGCCATGGCACCTGGGGACAGGGTTTGGTGGCCGTGGGGGTGGGGGTTGCTGGTTGGACTGGCTGAGCTTAGAGTCATACAATGGTCCAGGCCAGGGGGACCCCCAGAGCTCACCCAGGCCAAGCCCTGCAGGCAGCAGGGACATCCTCCCCTGGAGCAGGTTGCTCAGAGCCCTCTCCAGCCTCACCTGCAACAGCTCCAGGCAGGGAGCCTCAACCACCTCCCTGGGCAACCTGCTGCAGTGCTCCAGCAGCCTCCTGGGGCACAACTTGTTCCTCACCTCCAATCCCAATTTGCTCTGCTCTAGTTTGAAGCCATTGCCTCTGGTCTTGGCACTGCAGAGTTGTTTGGGTTGGAGAAGGCCTCTAAGATCATCCAACATCAACCCAACACCTCCATGGCCACTAAACCATGGCCCCAAGTGCCATGGCCACAGGTCTCTTACACAGCTCCAGGCATGGGGACTCCACCACCTCCCTGGGCAGCCTCTGCCAGGCCCTGACCACTCTGGCAGCAAAAAAATTGTTCCTGAGGGGGAAGGGAGATTTTGACAGTGAGCAGCTGAGTCCTGTGGGCAAAGCCCTCTGGTGGCATCCCCAGGCTGCTGCCTGGCTCCTGAAGCCACCCAGGAACTGTTCTGCAGAACTGCCCTCAACAAGCCCAGATCTGGACCCTCCATGCTGCTCTCACCAGGAGTCCAGGAGGGGCAGGGGCAGTGAAATCTGCCTGGCTTGGCAAGGCAGAGCTTTTATGGAGAGCCTGGCAGTCACTTCTTGCAGCCAGTGATTCCTTATCAGCAGGCTTATCTAGCAGCTGCCAGACTCCAAACCCCTTCATCTCACCTGCACTCAGAGGCTCCTCCTTGGCAGCCAGGCCAGAGCCAAGCTCTGTAGTGTGGCTTCCAGCAAGAGCTGGAACCCAAGCCTCTCCATAAAGCACTTCTGATTGTTTCCTCCTTCAGAGCAAACAGAGCCCACAAAGTCTGTCCAAGAGCACAAAGGAGGGGAAACACCAAAGACAATTAGGAGCTTTGAGGAGCTGCAACCTCTGCAGGCACAGGAGATGGCCAGAGGCACAGGAGACAGCCTGGGGCTTGGCAGCTCCTAGCTGCAGAGCCTTGGGGAGCTGTGCCCAGGGCTCTGCAGTGCTCAGGGCAGGGCTGAGGGCAGTGCTGATGTCAGGAGGCTGCCTGGCTCTGACCTCACTCCTGTGAAACAAAAGGTGCCTCCAGGTCACCACCAGTGCTCCTCCCTCACAAGCCCCTGCCCACTCAGGCTCATCCCAGCTGGGAAGGGTGGGCAGGAGAGACCCCCAGTGCCACTTCCTTCCCTGGTTTGGGCACACTTCCCCCAAGCCCCAAACCAAAGCCTTCTCCCTGACATCCCCTCAAGTTTGCTTTGTTCTTTCGATGGCTTCCACACCTCCCTGCCATAAATTGGTCTCTCCTGGTGCCTAATCATTAACTGGAGGGTGGGGGTGAGCTTCCCAGGGTGGGTGTGGGCTTCCCAGGACAGTAAAACTCGGCAGCTATCGCTGGCTGCTGCTGTTTCCTCCTCAGGATTTACTGACACCGGCTCGGAGGACCTGAGGACCTTTTTGTTTTGATCTGGAGTGGTTTTACAAGGCACAAAGGAGACCATAAATCAGCAGGCAATGCAGAGCAGGGGACTGCCCAGCTCTGAGAGGCCTGAGGAGAGCCAAGGCTTCCCCCCCGCGGCTGCAGGTGCCTGGCTGGACACCACGCAGCCCTTGCCAGGGAGCTCTCTGCCTGCCCCTCCAGGAGCAGCTCAACCACCACGGAGCTGCTGCTCTGGGCACTCAAAATCCTCTCTGTCATGGAGAGTGACTAAGCTGTAGCCCTGGGGAGCCACACCAGAGTCCCTGCCCCAAAGAACCCAAGGTCTGAAGGACAGGGAGGTCACCAGGGGTGCCTCTGGTCACCCAGGCTGCCTCTGCTGCTCCATTTCAAGAGCAGCTCTACAGAGCCATCAGCCACGGGGGCCCAGACTGCTCTGGCTGGGGAGAGACCTCCAAAAGTCCCTGCTGTGATTCTCTGACCCTTCCACTCCCACCTCTAGCCAGCAGTGCTCTTGTGCCAGCTCTCCCAGGGGCAAAAGCCAAGGAGCCTGCTGTGAACAGCCTGCCCCCCAGGCAGGACGTTCACCTCCTGGGCATCTCCTGCCTGGAGGCTCCAAGTCAGACCTTTCTCTCTCTGCCTTGAACAGGGGGAGCTGCTAGAGCTGGACTCACTGACCTCTGGCAACCCACCAGGGACAGGCAAGAGAGAAAAAGGTCTTGAACCACCCTTGAGAGATGGAAAGGAGCCTGGGCACCGCTGGGGGGGCTTGGCTCTCAGGAGAGCTTCTTCCTTCCCCATCACCCCCAGGATCAAACCCTGCCCTTTAATGCTGCTGAAGGTGCCCTGTGATGACACACAACCTATCAGCACCTCTAATGAAAGGGCCAGCTGCTGAAAGCTGATTGTGAGAACACAAAGATGGTTCAGACTTCAAATGGATGGAGGAACAGACCCTGATTTCCAAATAACCATCATCATCTTCATCAGCAGAGAGTGGAGCTGACAAAAGCCTCCTTCACCTGGGAGACAAAGGAAGCAGTTGAACCTCCACCCAGCCTGGGATGAGAGGTTTTGCAGTGTCTGACCCAGGAGAAGGATTTCAAGTGGCTCCCAACTCCAAGATGCAGTTTTTCAGTGGCTGAGGACTGGAGCTCAGAAATGCTCTGGGCACAGGCAGCATCTCCCCACCCCTGGGGCAGCTGCACTGCAGGAGCCTCAGAGGCTGTGTCCAGCATCAGTGCAGGGCATTCACTCAGCTCCTCAGGGGAAGAGTGTGGGGTGGAGAACAAAGAGCTGTGGCAGCTGGCAGTGTACATGCAACAGGGGAGCTGCACACCACAGGTTGGGTGGGGAATGGCTCAAGAGCAGCCTGCAGGAGAAGGCCTTGGGGGTGTCAGGTGGTGACAAACTCCCCAGGAGCCAGCAGTGGTCCCTGGCAGCCCAGAGCCAGCCCTGTGCTGAGCTGCAGCCAGAGCAGGGAGAGCAGCAGCACAGGGAGGGGATTCTGCCCCTCTGCTCAGCCCCCACCTGCAGCACTGCCTCCAGCTCTGGGACCCCCAGCACAGGAAGGACCTGGAGCTGATGGAGGGGCTCCAAAGGAGGCCAGGAAAGTGCTCAGTGGGTTGGAGCAGCTCTGCTGCAAGGCCAGGCTGAGGGAGCTGGGGCTGTGCAGCCTGCAGGAGAGAAGGCTCCAGGCAGAGCTCACAGCAGCCTGCCAGGACCTGAAGGGCTGCAGGAAGGCTGCAGAGGGACTGCTCCCAAAGGGCTGCAGGGCCAGGAGCAGAGGCAATGGTTTGAAATGAGAGCAGAGCAGATTGAGATGGGATGGCAGGAGGCTTCCAAGAGGATCCAACCCTCCAGGCCATTGTGGCTCCACGGTGCACAGCCTGCCCCACGTGCCTCACCTTCCACCAGGGGAAAATCCCAACAGCAGAATCCAGGCAGGCAGTGCTGGGGGGTGGGGAACTCTGGGCAGAATCTGACCTTGCCTCATGCTCAGTAAGGCAAAGTGCTCAGGGCCAAGGCTGTTGTGTTCCTCCTGGGTTAGTCAGAGAAGTGTTCCTGCTCTCCTAACCCCTTCCTCATTCCCCACTGCCATCCAGCAGTGTATGCAAAGTGCCTTATCTGCCCTGGGCTTCCCAGCAGCTGCTGCCTCACAGGGGAAGCTCACCCTGGCTTCAGAGAGAAGGAAAAACCTTTGTCCTCCTTGTGCCCCTCAGACCAAGCTAACCTTTCCTCTAAAGCCTGTGGGGAGAAGAGAGAGCTGCAGGGAGAGCTGTGGCTCCATGCCTGCCTGGCTCCATGCCTGCCTGGCTCCATGCCTGCCTGGCTCCATGCCTGCCTGGCTCTGCACAGCTCAGCACTTTCTCCCTGCACTTGCAGCCTGCCAAACTTCCACCCCTGACTGAGCCTTGCTGCGTTCTGCTTGCTTGGACCTGCTTCTTCTGCTGCTTCATCATCACCATCATCATCACCAGAGCCCCATAGAATGGTTTGGGTCACAGAACCACAGCATGCCTTCTGCTGAAGAGCTCCTTGAGTCCAACCCCCCCATGCCCACAAGCCCTGGCCCCAGGAGCCATGGCCACAGGCTCCTGGAACAGCTCCAGGCATGGGGACTCCACCACCTCCCTGGGCAGCCTCTGCCAGCCCCTGGCCACTCTGGCAGCAAGGAAATTCTTCCTTAACCTCCAACCTAAGCCTCCCCTGGCACAATTTCAGGTCATTTCCTCTCCTCCTATCACCTCAGGCTAGGGAGCAGAGCCCAACCCCCCCTGGCTGCAGCCTCCTCTCAGGGAGCTGCAGAGAGCACTGAGGTCTCCCTCAGCCTTCTCCAGGCTGAACCCCCCCAGCTCCCTCAGCTGCTCCTCCCCAGCCCTGCTCTCCAGACCCTTCCCCAGCTCTGTTGCCCTTCTCTGGACCTGCTCCAGCTCCTCAATGTCCTTCTTGCCATGAGGGGTCCAAAGCTTGGGCCAGGGCTTGAGCTGTGGCCTCCCCAGTGCCCACTCCAGGGGCAGGATCCCTGCCCTGCTCCTGCTGGCCACACCATTGCCTGGCCCAGGCCAGGATGCTGGTGGCCTTCTTGGCCACTTGAGCTCACTGCTGGCTCCTCTTCAGCTGCTGTCAGCCTCTGAGCACAATTCAACCACTGGATAAATCTGAGCTGAGATCCAGGCCCCCCCTGGTGCTGAAGTGCTGTGTGGCCTCAGGCTGCTTCCTGATGGCTGGGAGGTAGTTTCATGGCTGGGGAAGTTCTGCCTGCTGTGCAGCAGCCCTGCTCAGGGTGAGTCACTTCCCTGCAAACACATTTTGGGGCTTTCTGCTGCCATTTCCTACTTGACTGCAACCTCACAAACCTCAGAGTGACTAACTCCTGCTGCTGCCTTGCTGCCTGGGTGCACTTTAGGCTCAGGTCCTTGTCTGTAAACACAGCTCAGCTTCCTGCTGGTGCTGCCCTGGAGAGGGCACAGGGCTTTACCTGGAGCTGCCTACAAAACCATCACCAAAACCTGAGGGGTTCAGGGCAGGGCCTCCAAAGACCTTCTGTTGAGGAGACAGAAAATCACAGAAGGGTTTGGGCTGGGAGGGAGCTCCAGAGCTCACCCAGCCAAGCCCTGCAGGCAGCAGGGACATCCTCCCCTGGAGCAGGCTGCTCAGAGCCCTCTCCAGCCTCACCTGCAACAGCTCCAGGCAGGGAGCCTCAACCACCTCCCTGGGCAGCCTGCTGCAGTGCTCCAGCAGCCTCCTGGGGCACAACTTGTTCCTCACCTCCAATCCCAATCTGCTCTGCTCTCATTTCAAACCATTGCCTCTGCTCCTGGCCCTGCAGCCCTTTGGGAGCAGTCCCTCTGCAGCCTTCCTGCAGCCCTTCAGGTCCTGGCAGGCTGCTGTGAGCTCTGCCTGGAGCCTTCTCTCCTGCAGGCTGCACAGCCCCAGCTCCCTCAGCCTGGCCTTGCAGCAGAGCTGCTCCAACCCCTGAGCATTCTCCTGGCCCTGCTCTCCCTGCTCCATCAGCTCCAGGCCCTTCCTGTGCTGAGTGCTCCAGAGCTGGACCCAGCAGAGGGATGTGAATCTGGTCTCAAATATGGGTCTAGAGCACAAGTCCTGGAGGGGCAGCTGAGGGAGCTGGGGGTGTTCAGTCTGGAGAAGCTGAGGGAGACCTCATTGCTCTCTGCAGCTCCCTGAGAGGAGGCTGGAGCCAGGTGGGGCTTGGGCTCTGCTCCTGAGGAACAAGGGACAGGACAAGAGGAAACAGCCTTGGGTTGCACCAGAGAGGGCTTAGCTTGGACATGAGGAACAATTCCTTCCCCAGAAGGGTTATCAAGGCCTGGCTCAGGCTGCCCCAAGCCTGGAGGGGTTTCAAAGTCCTGGAGCTGTGGTGCTGAGGGCCACAGCTCAGTGGTGCCCTGGCAGTGCTGGGGTAGGGTTGGATTTGCTGATCTTCAAGACCCCATCCTGTGCCTCTATCATCTCTTTTCTGGCCCTCTTCTTCCTTCCTCCTGCACTCCCTGTGAGCTGCCAGCTCCCCAGCTGTTGTTTCTCAGGTGGCAGAGATAAGAGCAGAACATCAAACAGCAGTCTTCCTCTGAGAAAGGCAAACACAGCCCTGGCATCGCCTCAAGCCCAGCCTGCACCATCGCTTCCTGGTGGTTACTGTCACTGCCCTCCTCCTGCTCTCAGCCAGGGCTGAAGTGGCTGTCAGGCAGAGCACCTCCCTGGGGAGGGCTCAGTGCCCACTCACAGACACCAGTGACCAGGTGAGGGAGGTGATTCTGCCCCCCTGCCCAGGCCTCACCTGAGGGCTGTGCCCAGCTCTGGTGTCCCCAGCATAAGGACAGCAAACTGCTGGAGCAGGGCCAGAGCAGGGCCAGGAGAATGCTCAGGGGCTGGAGCAGCTCTGCTGCAAGGCCAGGCTGAGGGAGCTGGGGCTGTGCAGCCTGCAGGAGAGAAGGCTCCAGGCAGAGCTCACAGCAGCCTGCCAGGACCTGAAGGGCTGCAGGAAGGCTGCAGAGGGACTGCTCCCAAAGGGCTGCAGGGCCAGGAGCAGAGGCAATGGTTTGAAATGAGAGCAGAGCAGATTGGGATTGGAGGTGAGGAACAAGTTGTGCCCCAGGAGGCTGCTGGAGCACTGCAGCAGGCTGCCCAGGGAGGTGGTTGAGGCTCCCTGCCTGGAGCTGTTTGAGGCTCTGAGCAGCCTGCTCCAGGGGAGGATGTCCCTGCTGCCTGCAGGGCTTGGCTGGGTGAGCTCTGGAGCTCCCTCCCAGCCCAAGCCTCTCCATGATCCCATGGCTGGGCATCCCTGCTGTGGGAGCAAAGGGATCACCTTGTGCTGCTGTCTGCAAGCTCCTGAGCTGCTGTGCTTGTGTGCCCTGCTCAGCCAGGGTGGGCTGCAGCTGCTGTGCTGAACTGACACCACTGACCCAAACCCCTCCATGACTCTGGTGGGGCCAAGCTTCGCTCCCTGCCCCCAGGGAGCAGCCACTCTTCAAAGGGGTCTCCATCAGGAGCTGGTTTGCTATCAGCCTCCACCACACCTTTTGACTTTCTGAACTCCTATTTCAACTATCCCAGCAAATGAAATCAGTGAGGAGGAAGCAAACAGACAGCTAACAGCCAAGCCAGGAGATTGCTTTGCCTCAGAAACATCTCTGCAGCTCTTTAATTGCTTGAAGGCAAAGCAATAAAGCACTGGGGGAAATTCCCTGGGGTCCCTTGGCCAGATCCCTGCTCAGCCCTCTTCCCTGAACTGAAAAAACCAAAGGCATGAGGGCAGCAGCATCTTTTGAAGGTTCATTGGTTGCTGGTGGGTACAGAAAACAGCCAGAAGGTCTCCTGCCCCTCACTGATCTTCCCTTTGCAAGTGGAATTTAGAGACAGAGCTGTTTCATAAGAGGATGGCCTGGGGGAGAGCAGCCCCAGAGGGGAGCTGAGCAGTGCTCAGCAAGAGATAGAGGCTGGGGGCAGAGTCTGCTGAGTGGTGCCCAGGGACAGGACAAGGGGCAGGGGACAAGCTGGAAGCAGCCCTGGCCAGCACCTGGCACCTAAAGCTCAGCCACTCACGTTTGAGTGTTATTTTCATCCCCATTCCTCCTCGCAGCACTGCTTCCACTCTGCCCCTTTGCCACCCTCACCTGCCCCATTTTCCCCCTTTTTCCCCTCAAACCCACAGCACCTGAGCTCTGCTGCAGTCTCCTCCCTCCCCAGCTGTGGCCACTTGGCCCTCCCCACCCACTTCCCTATGTAATCCCCACCAGGAAGGGCAGCAGCCCTGAGCTGAGCCCCTCGGGGCTGGAGGATCCTCCTCTCATCTCTGGTGAGTACCCATGGCCTCCCCATGGTGTGCACTGGGTGATGGTGGTGGTGACAAAGGCCGGGGGGCCTGGTGGCCCCCCGGTTGTTAGGGCCAACATTGACTCCTCCAGGATCACAGAGTGCTCAGGAGAGGTTGTGGAGTCTCCTTCTCTGGAGAGTTTCCAAGCCCCATGCCATGGTGCCCCTGGGCAAGCTGCTTTGGCAGGGCCTGGCCTGGGTGATCCCCAGAGGTCCCTCCCCACCCCCCCGTGCTGGGGATCTGGGGCTCTGTGCCAAGAGCTTTCCCAGAGCCACCTCAGTGTCTGCTCTCAGGCACTCTGCCCCTCAGCAGTGTCGGTGGGAAGTGTTCTCCTGACACTGCAGACTGAAGAGGAGAAACCAAAGAGCTGTGAGGAGGAAGGTGGAGATCATCAGCTGGGTGCTGCGCTGCTCCCAGCAGCAGGCTGAGCTCTGACACCCTCTGGAAGGCAAGGGCTGGGCCAGCTGCTCTGGAGCCATGCACTGCCTGCCAGCCCCCTGCCCCTCTCTGTGCTGGGAGGCCAGAGGGCACCAGCTGCCAGCAGCAGTGTTGGCAGCTGGTGCCACACAGATGGTGGCTGCAGAGCAGAGGCACAGCAGCACAGGCGCAGGGGAGAGGCATTCCAGGCAGGCTCCCAAGCAGGGTGCAGGGAAGCATGGCTGGGGCAGGGGCAGCAGTGTCAGGGGGAAGGTCCCTGGAGAGGAGCAGGCAGTGTGAGCTTGCAGCACAGAAGGCCAAGGACAGCCTGGGCTGCATCCAAAGCAGTGAGGCCAGAGATGGAGAGAGGGAATCCTGCCCCTCTGCTCTGCTCAGCCCCCACCTGCAGGGCTGTGCCCAGCTCTGGGACCCTCAGCACAGGAAGGACCTGGAGCTGATAGAGCAGGGCCAGAGGAGGGACATGAAGATGCTCAGGGAGCTCATCCTGTCCCTGCAGCCCTTTGGGAGCAGTCCCTCTGCAGCCTTCCTGCAGCCCTTCAGGTCCTGGCAGGCTGCTGTGAGCTCTGCCTGGAGCCTTCTCTCCTGCAGGCTGCACAGCCCCAACTCCCTCAGCCTGGCCTTGCAGCAGAGCTGCTCCCACCCCTTGATCATCTTTGTGGCCTCCCCTGGCTCTGCTCCATCAGCTCCAGGTCCTTCCTGTGCTGAGGGCTCCAGAGCTGGGCACAGCCCTGCAGGAGAGGTCTGAGCAGGGCGCAGTGCCCCTGGCAAGCAGTAACTGCTTCCTCCAGGTAGCTGTGCAAGCATGTGGCAGGTGCTGGAAGGTCTGCAGCCTGCTCTGGGTGTGCTCTGCTGCAAGTGCAGGAGCTGCAAGTGCATGATCTGTCTGTTTGCTCTGCACACCACGCTGGTGACTGCCACTCTGCTGCGGATGATGCCAACCTTCATCGCCAAGGGCAGGCAGGGAGCTGCGCCGTGCCATGGGGCACACACACAGCAGCTGCTCACAAGTGGGGTCCCCAGCATCTGGGGCCAGCTCTCTTTACTATCTGCATCAGGGGATCCAGGCTGCCCAGGGCAGTGGTGGAGCCCCCACGCCTGGAGGGGTTTCCAAGCCCTGCTGCTGCGCTGCGCAGAGCCCTGGCACGGCGCTGACCTGTCAGTGCCAGGGCACCCGGCCCCGCGCCCTGGTCCTCCCCGTCGCTGGCTGCGCCCCGGCCCCGCGCCCTGGTCCTCCCCGTCGCTGGCTGCGCCCCGGCCCCGCGCCCTGGTCCTCCCCGTCGCTGGCTGCGCCCCGGCCCCGCGCCCTGGTCCTCCCCGTCGCTGGCTGCGCCCCGGCCCCGCGCCCTGGTCCTCCCCGTCGCTGGCTGCGCCCCGGCCCCGCGCCCTGGTCCTCCCCGTCGCTGGCTGCGCCCCGGCCCCGCGCCCTGGTCCTCCCCGTCGCTGGCTGCGCCCCGGCCCCGCGCCCTGGTCCTCCCCGTCGCTGGCTGCGCCCCGGCCCCGCGCCCTGGTCCTCCCCGTCGCTGGCTGCGCCCCGGCCCCGCGCCCTGGTCCTCCCCGTCGCTGGCTGCGCCCCGGCCCCGCGCCCTGGTCCTCCCCGTCGCTGGCTGCGCCCCGGCCCCGCGCCCTGGTCCTCCCCGTCGCTGGCTGCGCCCCGGCCCCGCGCCCTGGTCCTCCCCGTCGCTGGCTGCGCCCCGGCCCCGCGCCCTGGTCCTCCCCGTCGCTGGCTGCGCCCCGGCCCCGCGCCCTGGTCCTCCCCGTCGCTGGCTGCGCCCCGGCCCCGCGCCCTGGTCCTCCCCGTCGCTGGCTGCGCCCCGGCCCCGCGCCCTGGTCCTCCCCGTCGCTGGCTGCGCCCCGGCCCCGCGCCCTGGTCCTCCCCGTCGCTGGCTGCGCCCCGGCCCCGCCCCCTGGTCCTCCCCGTCGCTGGCTGCGCCCCGGCCCCGCCCCCTGGTCCTCCCCGTCGCTGGCTGCGCCCCGGCCCCGCCCCCTGGTCCTCCCCGTCGCTGGCTCCGCCCCCGGGCCGTGGCGCTCCGCCCCCGCAAGATGGCGGCGCCCAGCGGCCGGGCGGGCAGCGGCTCCTCGCCGTTCCTGAGCACCGAGAGTGCTCCTTTCGCCTTTCCCTCCGCCGCCCCGCACGGCGCCGCGGGCTCTGCGGCGGGGGAGGCGTCCAAGAGGCCGTGCCGAGCCTGCACGGACTTCAAGAGCTGGCTCCGCGAGCAGCGGCAGCGGGCGGCCCCCGGAGCCGGGGTAGGCACCGAGCGAGGGCCGGGGGTGGGGGGGAGCTGTCCTCGTCCCGCGGCTGCGGAGCGGTGCTCCAGCTTGCCCCAGCAGTGTGCCGCAGCCTGCGCCCCCCGCTGCAGCGTTCCCCCTCGCTCCGTCCCCCCCGTTACGGAGCAGCCTCTCCCCGCCGGGCCGCAGAGCAGCTCCGGCCTCGTCCCTGCCGAGCGTGGGGGTCTGTGCCCCTCTCGCAGCGAGTTGGGGGCCAGCTCCTGGCCCGGGTAGCAAGTGAGGGGAGGAGAACAGCCTCAGGTTGCCCCGGGGGAGGTTCCGGTTGGATTTCATGGTCAATCTCCTCACCGGAGGTACGGGATCAGGCTGCCCGGGGAGGTGGAGTCGCCCTCCCTGGAGGGGTTTGTGAGACCCTGGCTGTGCACAGGGAGATGTTGGGGTCTGGTCGGACTCGATGACCTTGAGCTGCTTTCCCAAACAAGCAATCCTGTGCTTCCCTCCCAGCCGGGTGCAGAGGCTGTTCCCCCCAGGGGCACAGCACATACCCAGCTGGAAGAGCCCTCCAAGCCCTTCCAGCCCAGCCTTAGCCCAGCGCTGAGGGGCAGCTGACAAAGCCTCTGTCCTGCTGCAGGAGCTGGCGGTGAGGGAGGACAAGGAGCCCCCCCCCAACTGTCCCCTGGACAGCGAGCAGCTGGGGCGCAGCGCCTGGGCGCTCCTGCACACCATGGCAGCCTACTACCCTGACCGCCCCTCCGGGGCCCAGCAGCAGGAGATGAGAGACTTCATCAACCTCTTCTCCAAGTTCTACCCCTGTGAGCACTGCGCTGAGGACCTGAGGGACAGGTGAGCTGCTGGGGGGGCTGCAGCCTGGGGGCGGCAGGAGGCAGGGGGGCTGCAGCCTGGGGGCGGCAGGGGCAGGGGGGCTGCAGGGGCAGCTGCTGGGGTCTGTGGGCTCCAGAGGTGCTGGCTTTTAGTCTTGCATAAGTCTGAGATGCTCAGAAAACCTCTTCCTTCTGCTGGTACCTTGTGTGCTGCCTCCAGAGGCACTCTGGGGGCTTTCTGCTTCAACCTGGGCTGCATGGCAGTGGTGCAGTTAGATTGGGACTTGCAGCAGGTTGGCTCTCCCCTGGAAATGCCCTTTGTGAGCAGGCAGGAAGGCCAAGGTGGCCTGGGCTCTGCTGCTGGAGACACTCCTGCTCCCTCAGCTTTGCTCTTGGAAGTTTCAGCTGCTCTGTTCTGGACCATGACCCCCCACAGGAAAGAGTCAAAGTGAGTTACTGACCCAGCAGGCCTCACATGGCTGAGGGGCTGCTCAGGCTTTCATTGATAGTTCTGCTTTGAGTTTTCCATTGGACTTCTGTGTGATGAGCTCATGGTGGTTGTTCTGAGCAGAGATAAGACTCCTGTGCCTTCCTCAGGTGATAAGAGCAGACAAGGAATGGAACAGAGGCAGCTGCAGCCATCAGCATTGTGGAGTGTCCCCTCTTCTGGGCTCTCTGTGGGATTCATTCTGCAGCAGTAGAAAGGATGACTCTGGGTCCCTCAGGTCAAGAAGGACCTCAAGGAACTGCTTGAAAGAGTATCCCAGAGCCACAGAGCTGCTGCAGGCAGTGTGAGGCCAGGCTGAGGCAGCTGGGAGCAGAGCAGCCTGGGGGCTGCCCTCAGTGCTGGGGATAAAGATGAGCAGGGCTGGAGCCAGGCTCTGCTCAGGGATGGCCAAGGGCAGCACTGGGGGCCAGCTGGGGCAGAGGAGCTGCCAGGGGAACAGGAGGGAAACCTTTGTCCTGTGAGGGTGGCAGAGCCTGGAGCAGGCTGCCCAGAGAGGTTGTGGAGTCTCCTCTGGAGCCTTTCCAGCCCCCCTGGATGTGTTCTGTGTGCCCTGCCCTGGCAGGGGCTGGACTGGGTGATCCCCAGGGGTCCCTCCCAGCCCCTGTGACTCTGTCTGTGTGGGGCTGAGGCTACTGCCCGCTGCAGGGGTCCCTCCCAGCCCCTGTGTCTGTCTGTCTGTGGTGCTGTCTGTCTGTCTGTGGTGCTGTCTGTCTGTCTGTGGTGCTGTCTGTGGTGCTGTCTGTCTGTCTGTGGTGCTGCCCGCTGCAGGGGTCCCTCCCAGCCCCTGTGACTGTCTGTCTGTCTGTGGGGCGCTGTCTGTCTGTCTGTGGGGCGCTGTCTGTCTGTCTGTCTGTGCTGCTGCCCGCTGCAGGGGTCCCTCCCAGCCCCTGTGACTGTCTGTGTGGTGCTGTCTGTCTGTCTGTGCTGCTGCCTGCTGCAGGGGTCCCTCCCAGCCCCTGTGTCTGTCTGTCTGTGGTGCTGTCTGTCTGTCTGTGGTGCTGTCTGTCTGTCTGTGGTGCTGTCTGTCTGTCTGTGGTGCTGTCTGTCTGTCTGTGGTGCTGTCTGTCTGTCTGTGGTGCTGTCTGTCTGTCTGTGGTGCTGTCTGTCTGTCTGTGCTGCTGCCTGCTGCAGGGGTCCCTCCCAGCCCCTGTGTCTGTCTGTCTGTGGTGCTGTCTGTCTGTCTGTCTGTCTGTGGTGCCCGCCCCGGGGCCTCACGCCGCTCTCCCGCCCGCAGGCTGCGCCGGAGCCAGCCGGACACCAGCAGCCGCAGCAGCTTCTCGCGGTGGCTGTGCCTGCTGCACAATGAGGTGAACAGGAAGCTGGGCAAGGCAGAGTTCGACTGCTCCCGCGTGGACGAGCGCTGGAGGGACGGCTGGAAGGATGGCAGCTGCGGGTAGCCCGGGCAGGCTGCCCTGGGAGCTGGCAGAGCCTGGCAGGGCCTGGCAGAGCCTGGCGGAGCAGCCCGGCCCTGCAGGCAGCTCTGAGTCAGCAGCTGGCTCTGTGCCTGCTCTGTGCCCCTGCTCTGGCTGTGCCAATAAAGGCAAAGCAAACTCTAACAGACACTTGGCAGTCTCCTCCCAGCAGGACTGTGCTCAGTGATGTCAGCAGTGCATGGCCTGAGTGGCTGAAGCCTTCCTCGCTCCTCCCTGGGGGTGTGCAGGGCCGGGCTGGATGAGGCCTGGAGCAGCAGAGTCTTGCTGGGAGGTGTCCCTGCCCCTGGGGGGGAGGTTGGAGCAGCTGAGCTCTAAGGTCCCTTCCAGCCTGAAGCATCCTGTGCAGGGAGGTCACTGCCAGGCTCCTGCAGGCTCGTTCATGAGGACCCTTCCTTATTTCAGGGGCATCTGCTCACTCCTGAGCGTGGAGTGGGGGCTGCCCTGCCCCATTTGACACTGCCCTGCAGGCCCTGGCCTTGCTTAGAAGCTGCAGCCAAGGGAAGCCTTCATTCCAGAGCAGCCTGCAGCTGCTGCTTGTGCCAGGCCTGCCCTCCTTCAGCAGGGCAGGGTCAGACTGGCTACGGGAAAGACACTTTTGGGGAGACCCTGGCACAGGCTGCCCAGGGAGGCTGTGGATGCCTCCTCCCCAGAGGTGCTCAGGGCTGGGCTGGATGAGGCCTTGAGCAGCTTGGTCTAGAGGAAGGTGTCTCTGCCTGTGGCAGGGGCTTGGAACTGGATGATCCTGGAGGTCTCTTCCAGCCCAACCCAATCTGTGAATCTCTTCTGAGACTCCAATTGTTGTGGAACTTGGATCCAGTTCAAGGCACTGAGTCTTGGAGCCATCAAAGTCTTGAGCCCAGGTTCCTCTCAGTCTTTCTGTTCCAGGTCAGAGAAGAAGACACTGCAGGAAGGGAACTAAAGAGATGGAGGCCAGCCCCTGGTCTGCTGAGGGAAGCAGCAGCTGGGGCAGATTCCAAGGGTTTAACTTGCTTTGGAGCCAGAAGTGGCAGGATGGAAAGTTCTGCTTGGAGCAGAAATCCTCTGCTGTGAGCTTGAGGTGCAGCAGGAGGAGGCACAGGCAGCTTGCTTTGGCACTTGTCTCAAAGCCTTGCTTTGGTGTTTGCTGACCTGGTTAGCCTCAGCTAAGACTCTCTAGAACCAAAGGACTCCACAGTGTCAGCTTCATGGAGGAGTTACAGCACAGGGGACTCAAGGGGGTCCCTGGAGTGAATTCCCTCTGACACTGCTCCAAACCCATGCTCTCTGTACTGCTAGGCCAGCTTTACTCCACCACTGTATTGATACCCAAGGGTGGATTTCAGATCCAAGAGTCCCTCAAGGGTCTGTGCTGGGCCCAGTGCTGTGCAGTGTCAGTGATGCAGTGAGGCTGCTGCTGTCTCCAAGCTGAGTGGTGTGGTTGGTAGGTCTGAAGGGTGAGCTGGGACCTGGGCAGGGGACCTGGGCAGGCTGCAGAGCTGGGCTGAGGAGATTCTCATCAGGGTCAGTAGGGCAAGGGGCAAGGTCCTGCAGCTGGGTCAGGGCAGCACAGAAGTGCTCAGGGCTGGAGCTCCTCTGCCAGGACAGGACAGCTTGCCAGCACTGAGGCCATCAGCTGTGGCTGCTGGGGAGGCACTCCATGAAGTGGCCACTTCCTAGGATCCTACAAGGGGTTGGGCTGGGAGGGACCTCAAAGCTCATCCAGCTCCAACCCCCCTGCCATGGGCAGGGACACCTCCACCAGCCCAGGCTGCTCCAGGCCTCATCCAGCCTGGCTCTGAGCACCTCCAGGCTTGGAGCCTCCATACCTTCTCTGGACAACCTGTTCCAGTGCCAGGCTGGATGGGGATTTGGTGCAGCACTGCTCCCTCATCTCCCTGGCTGTGCAGGGAGCTGCACTTGGCTGCCTCAGGCATCTGATGACCTCTGTGGGCTTGAGGGGGTGGGGAGGGGAGGATTTTGGAGTTGTACCAGATGTCAAGTTGCAATCTCCCAGAATGAATTGTTCTGGAAGAGACTTTGTGTGCAGAGCATGGGGAGCTCTGGCTGCACCTGGATAAACTGAGCTTGGAAATGTCTGTGTGCAAATGGAATTGTGGAGGTGAAAACAATAAAGGAACCAAGCACAAAGCTGCAGCTGACAGCAAGCTGAGTGGTGTGGTTTGTAAGCCTGAAGGGGGGGGATGGGAGCCATGCAGAGGGAGCTGGGCTGAGGGGGATCTCATCAGGGACAGTGAGGCAAAGGGCAAGGTCCTGCACCTGGGTCAGAGCAGAGATTGGAGGTGGGGCACAACTTGTTCCTCAGGAGGCTGCTGGAGCACTGCAGCAGGCTGCCCAGGGAGGTGGCTGAGGCTCCCTGCCTGGAGCTGTTCAGGGTGAGGCTGGAGAGGGCTCTGAGCAACCTGCTCCAGGGGAGGATGTCCCTGCTGCCTGCAGGGCTTGGCCTGGGTGAGCTCTGGAGCTCCCTCCCAGCCCAAGCCTCTCCATGATCCCATGGCTGGGCATCCCTGCTGTGGGAGCAAAGGGATCACCTTGTGCTGCTGTCTGCAAGCTCCTGAGCTGCTGTGCTTGTGTGCCCTGCTCAGCCAGGGTGGGCTGCAGCTGCTGTGCTGAACTGACACCACTGACCCAAGGACTGCTGGGGAATGAGGAGACCCTCTCTGGCCTACTCCCCACAGCCCTTCTAATCCACCCCAGGAGGCCTTTGGCCTTCTCAGCCACAAGAGCACATTGCTGGCTCCTGGGCATCCTGCTGTCCACCAGGACCCCCAGGTCCTTTTCCCCTCCACTGCTCTCCAACAGATCAGGCCCCAGCCTATCCTGCTCCATGGGGGTGTTCTCTCTCAGATGCAAGACTCTACCCTTGGCTGTGTTGGGTTTCAGTCAGTTTCTCCCTGCCCAGCTCCGCAGCCTGCCCAGCTCTGCCTAAGGGCAGCACAGCCCTCCTGTGCCAGCCACTCCTCCCAGTCTGTGCCATGCTGAGGTGCTGCTGGAGGCACTGGGGTCACCTTCCTCAGGAGCCTTGCAGCCTTCCCAAGGCCTCACTGCTTGCACCCAGAGCTGCAGTTCTGTTGCTCTTTTCCCCTCTCCCACAGCAGAGGGCAGGGAGGCTCCAGGGCTCTGTCCTCACCAACGGGAGCAGAGTTGCCTCAGCAGGAGCCAGGGGCAGGTGCTGGTGGAAGCACTGCTGTGCCTTAGCATTTTCCCAGGGATTAGCTGTTCCTTTGCAGTGTGCTGGGGCTGGCAGTCTCCTGCTTACAGGAGGGCTCCCGGGAGGCTCTTCCCCTCCAGCACGGCGCAGGCAGTGGCTGATGCTCCTTCCTGCAGGGGCTTCAGAGGCTTGGAGAGGGTAGGGCTCAGATTTCCCTTTGGGCTTTTTTGCCCTTTCCTATCAGCACTGATTTGTTTCTGTTGTTCTCTGCCATTCCTGGGGTGGTTGCTCAGGAGTTTGAGGGGAGCAGAGCAGCCCTGCAGTGCTTGCTGTGGGCAGGAGCAAGCACTGGAGGAGAAGCTGCCAACAAGGTGGTGTGAAGCCAGCTCTTGGGCTTGTAGGCTGATAGGAATAGACCAGACCAGGTTGGAAGAGACCTTCAAGATCATTGCATCCAACCTATCATCCAACACCACCTAATCAACTCAACCATGGCACCAAGCAGCCTATCAAGCATCCTCCTGCACACCTCCAGGGATGGGGACTCCACCACCTCCCTGGGCAGCACATCCCAAGGGCCAATCTCTCTTTCTATAAAGAACTTCTTCCTAACCCCCACCCTAAACCTCCCCTGGCACAGCTTGAGACTGTGTCCTCTTGTTCTGGTGCTGGTTGCCTGGCAGAAGAGACCAACCCCCACCTGGCTACAACCTCCCTTCAGGGAGTTGGAGAGAGCAAGGTCTCCCCTGAGCCTCCTCTTCTGCAGGCTAAGCAACCCCAGCTCCCTCAGCCTCTCCTCCCAGGGCTGTGCTCCAGACCCCTCCCCAGCTTTCCAAATCCCATCCCTGGAAACATACTGAGGGGCCTGGAGCAGCTCTGTGAGGAGCAGGGGCTGAGAGCCCTGGGTCTGAGAGCCTGCAGCAGAGCAGCCCCAGAGGGGAGCTGAGCAATGCTCAGCAAGAGCTAAAGGCTGGGGGGCAAGAGGCTGGGGCCAGGCTCTGCTCAGTGGTGCCCAGGGACAGCACAAGGGACAAGAAGCACAAAGTGGCACCCAGGAGGTTCCATCTGAGCAGGAAGGGAAAGTTGTTTGCTGTGAGGCTGCTGGAGGCCTGGAGCAGGCTGCCCAGAGAGGTTGTGGAGTCTCCTCTGGAGAGCTTCCAACCCCCCCTGGGCACTGTGCTGGAGCAGGGGTTGGTCTGGGTGATCCCCTGAGGTCCCTTCCAACCCCCCCAGCTGGCATTCTGGGATGCATCCCCTGGCATCCTGCTTAGTGGCTTCTGTGCTCTGTTACTGCTGTGTGCTTCCGAGGGATGAGCCTGGGAGAGTTTGCTTCGCACCGGGTCCAGGCCAGCAGCAGAGGGCAACAGAGCAGCTCCCTCCCTGCCTCAGCCGCTGAGAGCCAAGAGCTCCAGGCTGGCCAAGGGCTCCCTCCTGCTGGTCCTGCCCTGTGCCTCGGGCAGGAGCTGTCGGTGACCCCAGTTGCCCGCAGAGTGTGCAGTGCCTCTCGTCCAGGTGTCTGAGTGAGCGATGGGCAGCTGCAATCTGCCTTCCAGCTGTGGTGAGCCACTGGCTGGCTGCTTTCTCCAGCATGTTGCCTACCTGAGCTTCAGCTCAGGACTGCTCCTCCATGGGGAAGTGCAGGATGCTGCACAGCTGAGGAGGGGATGGGGAAGGATGAGTGGATTGTGGCTGCTGTACAGTCCCTTGCTCGACTGCAATCCAGGGCACTGCTTGCAGGAAGGCAGCCACAGCTGTGGGCAGCCCTCAGGAATCCCTTGGGTCAGAGCCTTTGCCTTGCACAGAAACAGAAACAGTTTGGTTGGAAGAGACCTTTGAGATTGTGGAGTCCAAACCCTACCCAGCACTGCCAGGGCACCACCAGCCCTTGGCCCTCAGCACCACAGCTCCAGGGCTTTGAAACCCCTCCAGGGGACTCCACCACTGCCCTGGGCAGCCTGGGCCAGGTGCAGATGTGAGGCAGATGTCTGCCTTGCTTAAAGGTGAGCTGCTGCCTGCTGGCACCACCCAGCTGTGCCACACATGAGCTCTGTAGGGGCTGCACAGACTCCTGAGGGCTGATGCACAGCCAGACACAGGCCAGGGGCTGATGCACAGCCAGACACAGGCCAGGATGGTGCACAGCCAGACACAGGCCAGGGGATGGTGCACAGCCAGAAACAGGCCAGGATGGTGCACAGCCAGACACAGGCCAGGGGATGGTGCACAGCCCAGACACAGGCCAGGGGGTGGTGCACAGCCAGACACAGGCCAGGGGATGGTGCACAGCCCAGACACAGGCCAGGGGATGGTGCACAGCCAGACACAGGCCAGGATGGTGCACAGCCAGACACAGGCCAGGGGATGGTGCACAGCCCAGACACAGGCCAGGGGGTGGTGCACAGCCAGACACAGGCCAGGATGGTGCACAGCCAGACACAGGCCAGGGGATGGTGCACAGCCCAGACACAGGCCAGGATGGTGCACAGCCAGACACAGGCCAGGGGGTGGTGCACAGCCAGACACAGGCCAGGGGCTGATGCACAGCCAGAAACAGGCCAGGATGGTGCACAGCCAGACACAGGCCAGGGGGTGATGCACAGCCCAGACACAGGCCAGGGGGTGGTGCACAGCCCAGACACAGGCCAGGGGCTGATGCACAGCCAGACACAGGCCAGGGGCTGATGCACAGCCAGACACAGGCCAGGATGGTGCACAGCCAGACACAGGCCAGGGGATGGTGCACAGCCAGACACAGGCCAGGGGATGGTGCACAGCCAGACACAGGCCAGGGGGTGGTGCACAGCCAGACACAGGCCAGGGGGTGATGCACAGCCCAGACACAGGCCAGGGGGTGATGCACAGCCCAGACACAGGCCAGGGGATGGTGCACAGCCAGACACAGGCCAGGGGATGGTGCACAGCCAGACACAGGCCAGGGGGTGATGCACAGCCCAGACACAGGCCAGGGGATGGTGCACAGCCCAGACACAGGCCAGGGGATGGTGCACAGCCAGACACAGGCCAGGGGCTGATGCACAGCCAGACACAGGCCAGGATGGTGCACAGCCAGACACAGGCCAGGGGATGGTGCACAGCCAGACACAGGCCAGGGGATGGTGCACAGCCAGACACAGGCCAGGATGGTGCACAGCCAGACACAGGCCAGGATGGTGCACAGCCAGACACAGGCCAGGGGATGGTGCACAGCCCAGACACAGGCCAGGATGGTGCACAGCCAGACACAGGCCAGGGGATGGTGCACAGCCAGACACAGGCCAGGGGATGGTGCACAGCCAGACACAGGCCAGGATGGTGCACAGCCCAGACACAGGCCAGGGGATGGTGCACAGCCCAGACACAGGCCAGGATGGTGCACAGCCCAGACACAGGCCAGGGGATGGTGCACAGCCAGACACAGGCCAGGATGGTGCACAGCCAGACACAGGCCAGGGGATGGTGCACAGCCAGACACAGGCCAGGGGGTGATGCACAGCCCAGACACAGGCCAGGGGATGGTGCACAGCCAGACACAGGCCAGGGGGTGATGCACAGCCAGACACAGGCCAGGGGATGGTGCACAGCCAGACACAGGCCAGGGGGTGGTGCACAGCCAGACACAGGCCAGGGGGTGATGCACAGCCCAGACACAGGCCAGGGGATGGTGCACAGCCAGACACAGGCCAGGATGGTGCACAGCCAGACACAGGCCAGGGGATGGTGCACAGCCCAGACACAGGCCAGGGGATGGTGCACAGCCAGACACAGGCCAGGGGATGGTGCACAGCCAGACACAGGCCAGGGGGTGATGCACAGCCCAGACACAGGCCAGGGGATGGTGCACAGCCCAGACACAGGCCAGGGACTGATGCACAGCCAGACACAGGCCAGGATGGTGCACAGCCAGACACAGGCCAGGGGGTGGTGCACAGCCAGACACAGGCCAGGGGGTGGTGCACAGCCAGACACAGGCCAGGGGATGGTGCACAGCCAGACACAGGCCAGGGGGTGATGCACAGCCCAGACACAGGCCAGGGGATGGTGCACAGCCAGACACAGGCCAGGATGGTGCACAGCCAGACACAGGCCAGGGGATGGTGCACAGCCAGACACAGGCCAGGGGATGGTGCACAGCCAGACACAGGCCAGGATGGTGCACAGCCAGACACAGGCCAGGATGGTGCACAGCCCAGACACAGGCCAGGGGATGGTGCACAGCCCAGACACAGACCAGGATGGTGCACAGCCAGACACAGGCCAGGATGGTGCACAGCCCAGACACAGGCCAGGGGCTGATGCACAGCCCAGACACAGGCCAGGATGGTGCACAGCCAGACACAGGCCAGGATGGTGCACAGCCCAGACACAGGCCAGGGGATGGTGCACAGCCCAGACACAGACCAGGATGGTGCACAGCCCAGACACAGGCCAGGGGGTGGTGCACAGCCAGACACAGGCCAGGGGGTGGTGCACAGCAGCCATGGACTCAGAGTAGGGATCAAACTCCCTTGCCATGGTTGTCAGCTGCCCTGGATGCTTCGTGGAGGAGGAGGAGGATGTGGAAGGAAGATCAGAGGAGAGCTGTGCCCTCAGCGAAGCTGTTCCTTTGGGGGTGCAGGGGTGCAGCCCAGCCTGGCTGCGTGGAAGAGGTAGGAAGAGATCCCAGAGAGTTTCTGGAGAGCCCTGCTCTGCATTAGCAGATCTCTGGGAAGGAGAGCAGCCAGGTTAAATCAATGTCCCTCCCACAGCAGGCACCCAGCAGAGACTTCAGTGCAGTCCCTAGAAATTCCCTCTCTTCCCCAGAGCATCCAGCACCTCAGGTCCCAGGGCAGGGACTTTCCTTGCACCTGCTGCTTGTGGTCAGGCCAAGCTGGCATCTCCCTGCTCCTTCCACCCCTGACACCTGGCCCAGGCTGCCAGGAGTGTGGCTGTGCCTTGTGTAATCGTTGAAGGGGCAGGAGGTAGGCAAGCTGTAAGACGAGGACTGTGGCTATGGGCTCAGGGGATCCCCACTCAGCTCTTCCTCAGCAGCTGCTTGCTGGCCTCCAGGTAACTCACTCCATGTGCTGCAGCTGCACTTCCCCTGCTGCAGAATGGGGATAAAAATAGTGGTTTCAGCAGCCCTGGGTTCTGGTGCCTGTTTAGATGGAAATAATCTTCCAGGGAAGCTATTTTAATGTTTGTTGTGCACAAGCCTGGGCCTGAGAGTGCTCAGAGTAACCACAGCACTCAGCTCAGGCTGCCCTCACTTCTCCTGCAGCCCAGCCTGCCAAGGACCTCTTCACTAGTTGATCACTTGAGAAACAAAACATTTCTTGTGTGCAGAGGACAAGGAAGCTGATGGAGGGTCTGGAGAGCAGGGCTGGGGAGGAGCAGCTGAGGGAGCTGGGGGTGTTCAGCCTGGAGAAGAGGAGGCTGAAGGAGACCTCCTTGCTCTCTGCAGCTCCCTGAGAGGAGGCTGCAGCCAGGTTGGGGTTGGTCTCTTCTACCAAGGAACAAGAGGAGATGGCCTCAGGTTGCCCCAGAGGAGGTTTAGGTTTGACATAAAGAACATTTTCTTGCTCAAAAGGGTTGCCCAGGCCTGGCCCAGGCTGCCCAGGCAGCGGTAGGGTCCCCATCCCTGGAGGGGTTTCAGAGCTCTGGAGATGTGGTGCTGGGGGCCAGAATCCCAGAGGTCTCTTCCAGCCTCCACAGCTCTGTGGTTCTTGAGCGGTGCCCTGGCAGTGCTGGGTTTGCAGTTTGGCCTCCATGACCTTGAAAGGCTTTTCCAGCTCGAACCCTGCTGTGGCTCCCTGATTTGCAGTCTCACTGCACACAGCTCACTCCTTCCACAGCCACCAGGACCCTTACTGCCCCCAGCAGCTGTGCTGTGGATCCTGCTGGGTGATGTGACACCAGCACAACGGAAGGCTGAGCTGGGGAAGCCCTTGGCTGCAAAGCTGGAGGTGGCTCTCCTGAGAGCTGCGGGGGCTCTGCATGTCAGAGCCTGGTGGAGCTGCTGGGCAGCTGCCCTGAGGCCTTGGAGCTGTCAGCTCTGCTCTCATTGCCACCCTGCTCAGCTCTGACACCGAGCAGGTAGCAGATGAGGAGCACCAAAGCCAACCTGCTGGCCAGGCCCTACAAGATGTGACTTGCTGCTGTGGTCCTAGGAGGTTGGTTTGGAAAGCAGCCAGGGATCTTCTTTCCCTTTCTCTGTCTCCTCTGAGGCTGCACCTTCCCAGGGCAGAATTCAGCCCAGGTTTGCCAAAACCCCAAATTTTCTGATGCTGCATTTCATCTTGATGCATCCTGGGCTGCATCCAAAGCAGTGTGGCCAGAGGTGAAGAGAGAGGATCCTGTCCCTCTGCTCTGGGGAGACCTCACCTGCAGGGCTGTGCCCAGCTCTGGGGCACTCAGCACAGGAAGGGCCTGGAGCTGATGGAGCAGGGCCAGAGGAGGCCAGGAAAATGCTCAGGGGGCTGGAGCAGCTCTGCTGCAAGGCCAGGCTGAGGGAGCTGGGGCTGTGCAGCCTGCAGGAGAGAAGGCTCCAGGCAGAGCTCACAGCAGCCTGCCAGGAGCTGAAGGGCTGCAGGAAGGCTGCAGAGGGACTGCTCCCAAAGGGCTGCAGGGCCAGGAGCAGAGGCAATGGTTTGAAATGAGAGCAGAGCAGATTGGGATTGGAGGTGAGGAACAAGTTGTGCCCCAGGAGGCTGCTGGAGCACTGCAGCAGGTTGCCCAGGGAGGGGGTTGAGGCTCCCTGCCTGGAGCTGTTGCAGGTGAGGCTGGAGAGGGCTCTGAGCAACCTGCTCCAGGGGAGGATGTCCCTGCTGCCTGCAGGGCTTGGCTGGGTGAGCTCTGGAGCTCCCTCCCAGCCCAAACCACTCCATGATTCATTTGGAGAGGAAGCACAGCAGAAGTTTACCAGGGGAGCCCTCAGCCTGCAGCTGCAGCTCTGGAAAGGGTTTTGAAACCTTATGAGGGTTTCTTCATCCAGTCTGACTCCCCTGCAAGTGCTGAGCTGGGACCTTTGTGCCTCAGGTCCTGCATTCCGCTCCCCAGGTTGTCTCCTGCTGACTCCTGTCACCGCAGGCTCCCAGCCTGCTTTCCTGCATTTGCCTTGCAGAGGAGCTGCTGGATCCCACCTGAGGCAGGGCTGCTGCTCAGAGGTGGATGAGTAACCAGCTGAGAAATGATCTTCCAGATATTTTTGGATCTCTTGGGGTGGAAGGCATTCAGCAGCTTTCTAGTGACGGTGTGCTAAGGCACTCCGAGCCCTGCTCTCTGCTGCTGGCCTCGCTGGGTCTCTGAGCTCCTCTCAGGGTTTCCATCAGCTCTTCTTTTCCTAGACACTAAGGGCTGCAAGCAGCAAGAGCCAGGCTGTAAGGAGCCTCAGGCAAAGCATTTAGCAGAATCCCAGCACGGGGGGGGTGGGGGTGTGGGTTGGAAGGGGCCTCTGGGGATCAGCCAGTCCCAGCCCCTGCCAAAGCAGCTTGCCCAGGGGCACAGTGCCCAGGGGGGGTTGGAAGCTCTCCAGAGGAGACTCCACAGCCTCTCTGGGCAGCCTGCTCCAGGCCTCCAGCAGCTTCACACCAAAGAATTTTCTCCTCCTGCTCAGGTGGAACCTCCTGGCTGCCACTTTGTGCCCCCTGCCCCCCAGCCTTTATCTCTTCCTGAGGTCCCCTCTGGGCTGCTCTCCTCCAGGCTCTCAGCCCCAGGGCTCTCAGCCTCTGCTCACAGAGCTGCTCCAGGCCCCTCAGCAGCTTTGCAGCCTCTACTGGACTCTCTCCAGCAGTTCCCTGTCCCTCCTGAACTGGGGAGCCCAGAGCTGGACCAAAACTCCAGCTGTGGCCTCACCAGGGCAGAGTGGAACACACTGAGGACTTCCCTTGTCCTGCTGGCCACACTCCTCACAGTGCCCCTGAGCAGCAATCAAATGAGGGCACTGCAAAGCCCAGCTCCAAGCCTGCTGCCTGGGGAATGTGAGGGCTGAGCCATTGTGCCACCCACACCATGTCCAAGTCAGCAGCAGGGCTCAGGGAGCTGGTGGGCAGCAACGGCTGGCTGGAGCCTGGCCCTGGTCCCCTCGGGCCGTGGGCTGTGCTCTGCCTGTGGGGGTTGCTCAGCCTGAGCAGCTTCATGAATCCCCTGGCAGAGCTGTTCAGCCTGAGCAGCTTCACCATGTATCCCCTGGCAGAGCTGTTCTGAGCACAGGGCAGTTTCACATCTCCCTTTTCTTCCAGGGACCTCAAGCAGACAGTGTGGCTGATTTGCCTGCTGCTTGCCCCTGCCCCAGGGAAGATTCAGCTGGTCCATCCCTGGGCCTTCTCCAGGCCAGGTCTGGTCCCAGGGCTGGCAGAGCTGGCAGTGGGAAGCAGGCTGTGATAGCCTCAGCCATCTGCCTGGAGATTATTGCTGCTTGACAGAGCAGAGCTGGCATCGCTGCCAGGCATTCAGCTGCCAACAGGTAAGGTGCAGAGCCCTCAGGTGGGCTCAGTCCAGACATATGCCCCTGAAGCACAGCTCTGCTCCCAGCTCTGGAGGGAGGGTGGAAATCCAGGGCATGTCAGGCACTGCAACAGGCTGCCCAGGGAGGTGGTGGAGTCCCCAGCCCTGGAGGGGCTCCGGAGCCGTGGAGCTGCGGTGCTGAGGGCCATGGTGCAGTGGTGCCCTGGCAGTGCTGGCTGAAGGGTTGGATTTGATGGTCTCAAAGCCCTCTTCCCACCAAAGCCATTCTGTGACCTACAAGCAGCAGGAAGCTCAGCTGGGATTTCCCACCACTTAATCCAACTCCTGCAAAATCAGCACAGAGGCAGAGCCCAGGCCCTGCCCTGCAGGGGCCCGGGGATGGTAACCACAGACAGAGCTTGTCCAGGCTGACCAAGCGCCCTGCAGAGAGCCAGAGGTCCTCTGCCCCCCGATGGGAGGGTGCTCAAGGTCCTTCCCCGCTCCTGGCTGCCTCCACCTGTCTGCTGAGCTGCTTTGCTTAGCAGGAAGCGCAGTCTGGGTGTGGGCTGAGAGGGCTCCTGTGCCGTAGCTGTGCTGTGGCAGGGGAGGAAGCAGGAGAGCTCACCCAGCAGGATGTGAAGGGCTGGGGCACAGGCTGCACACAGAAGCTGCAGAGCTGAGCCCTGGAGAAGGAGCATGGGTTTAGAAACAGGGACTGGCTGGGACAGGCTGCAGGGCAGGGCCTGTCGGGGCAGCGCTCGACAGTGGGAGGCACCCCCCAGGCAGCCCCAGAGGCAAGCAGGGGGAACCAAGCTGCCCTCTCCTCACAGCCACTGCTGTTGTGCACAGCAAGATGTGAGTGCTGCTGAGCTGGGCAGCCCCAGGGAGAGCTCTGCCCTTCCTGCTGAGGGTCAGGAGCAGACCTGGGGAGAGGATGACTGCCCTGCAGCAGAGAGAACCCGGAGGGCAGCGCCGCCGGCCCCAGCAGCCGGGTGCCCTCTGCCCTGCCAGGAACGGCAGCCCAGCAAAGCTGCCAAGGGCCACAGCCAGCTGCTGACGGGGCACAGCGGCTGGCACACCGCCTGCCACACCCCTGCCACACCCCTCCCTGCCCCACACCCCTGCCGTGTGCTGCCATGGGACTTGGCAGGGACACTGATCCCCACACAGCTGCGGTGCAGGGGCAGCAGGGCAGGAGGTGGTGCTGGGGCTGGGGGCAGGAGGTGGCACTGGGGCAGGAGGTGGCGCTGGGTCTGGGGCAGGAGGTGGCACTGGGGCTGGGGCAGGAGGTGGCACTGGGGCTGGGGCAGGAGATGGCACTGGGGCAGGAGGTGGTGCTGGGGCTGGGGGCAGGAGGTGGTGCTGGGGCAGGAGGTGGCACTGGGGCTGGGGCAGGAGGTGGCGCTGGGGCAGGAGGTGGTGCTGGGGCTGGGGGCAGGAGGTGGCGCTGGGGCAGGAGGTGGCACTGGGGCTGGGGCAGGAGGTGGTGCTGGGGCTGGGGCAGAAGGTGGCACTGGGGCTGGGGCAGGAGGTGGTGCTGGGGCTGGGGCAGGAGATGGGGCTGGGGCTGGGGCAGGAGGTGGTGCTGGGGCAGGAGGTGGTGCTGGGGCTGGGGCAGGAGGTGGTGCTGGGGCAGGAGGTGGTGCTGGGGTTGGGGGCAGGAGGTGGCACTGGGGCAGGAGGTGGCACTGGGGCAGGAGATGGTGCTGGGGCTGGGGCAGGAGATGGTGCTGGGGCTGGGGGCAGGAGGTGGCACTGGGGCAGGAGGTGGCACTGGGGCAGGAGATGGTGCTGGGGCTGGGGCAGGAGGTGGTGCTGGGGCTGGGGGCAGGAGGTGGCACTGGGGCAGGAGGTGGCACTGGGGCAGGAGATGGCACTGGGGCTGGGGCAGGAGGTGGCGCTGGGGCTGGGGCAGGAGGAGCCTCCCAAGGCCAAGTGCAGGCTGCTGGGTGCCAGCAGTGCCGGCTGCTCCCGCAGCTCCCGTCCGAGGCAGGATGATGTCAGGGTTGTCATGGCATCGGTAGCTATGGAGCCAGCAGCAGCACCCTGCTACCAGCACCGGCTCTGGAGATGGTCCTGCAGCCACGGGGGGAACTCCCTTTGCAGCAGTTGAGGGTTTCCCCCCTAACCTTCTCTTGTTCCTCCTTCCTGCTGTCCCTGGGGAGGGAGCAGGGGTAGGGTTTGGCCTCGGCCTCCTCCTGTGGCAGCTCTGAGGGTCTCCTTTCCTGCCGGTGGTACAGAAGAGCTTCTTCCCCCTCAGGCTTCAGGTCTCTGCTCCTGCAGCAGGAGCCCTGCCTGCACCTCTCACCTGCTGCGCTCTCGGGGGGTGACCCCAGCCCCTTCTGCTCTCGGGCTGCCGCTGTTAGGTCAGGCTGCAGCCTGCTCTGGTTGAGAATGTCCCTGCTGACTGCAGGGGGGTGGCACCAGCTGACCTTTAAGGTCCTTTCCCACCCAACCCAGCCGGAATTCCATGGTCTGCCCGCACCAGAGGGTCTGGGTGGAGGAAGGGTCTTTGTCTTGGGGGAGGCCAAGATGTCCATCAGCAGCAGAGGTGAGCTGCACAGCGTGGTGACCTCTGGGCCATGGCATGTCCCTCCTGCCGACAGCCCAGGTGTTACAGCCACGTGGGTAGCCCTTTGCTATGGCACAGTGGCACTGGCAGGGCAGCCCCTGCACCACCACCATGCCCTATCCCCACCCGGTGACTGTGGCCACAGCACAGTAATCCTCAGAGCACGATGCCCCTGGCTGCGGAAAGGCATCCTGGGCACACCACGGTGTGCCCAGCCACGGCACAGCGACTGTGCCCATAGGGTGGTGACCCTGACCACAGCGCAGTGACCACGGCCATAGCCTGGTGTGCCCAGCTGCAGCGTGGTGACACTGCCTGTACCAGTGCCCGCAGCTGCCCCATGGTGCCCATGGGCACGGCACAGCAGCAGTGCATGTCCACGGTGCCCACGGCCACAGCACGGTGCCCGTGCCTGTGCCTAGTGCCCAGGGCTATCCCACGGTACCAACAGCCACAGCACGGTGCCAGTGCCTGTCCCTGGTACCCACAGCTGTCCCACGGTGCCCACGGCCACAGCACGGTGCCAGTGCCTGTCCCCGCTGTCACCTGCCGCTCCCGTCCGTCTGTCCGTCCCTCCCCCCTCCCTCCCCCCCCCGGTTGGTTCCTCCCGCTGCCCGCACGCGGTGCTGCGGACGAGCCCACGCGGGGGGGTGGGGGGGAGGTGGGGAAGTGGGGGGCGCGCGGCCGGCGCGGTGCGCGCGCGGCTGGGCTCGGAGCGGTTCGGCTGGGTTCGGCTGGGCTCGGAGCGGTTCGGCTGGGTTCGGAGCGGTTCGGCTGGGCTCGGAGCGGTTCGGCTGGGCTCGGAGCGGTTCGGCTGGGCTCGGAGCGGAGCGGCTGGGCTTGGCTAGGCTCAGGGCGGCTCGGCTCGGCTGGGCTCGGAGCGGAGCGGGCGGCGGGGGAAGATGGAAGGGGCCTCGTTCGGAGCGGGCCGGGCCGGGGGGGCCATTGACCCTGTGGATTTCGTGAAGCAGCCGCAGACCATCCTCCGGGTGACAACCTGGGTAAGGAACGGGCGGTCCCGGCCGGGAAGCGGCGGCGCGGGGCTCGGCACCGGGCAGCGGCTGTGCCGTGGGCAGTGCCCGCTGCAAGGTGCGGTGCTTGTGCAGCATGCAGCTCCCATTGCAAGGTGCGGTGCCCGTGCAGTGCCCGGGCGATGTGCGACGCCTGTCTCGGCGTGCCCTGCCCTTTGTAGGGTGCCGTGCCCGTGCAGTGCCTCCCGCAGTGTGCACTGCCTGTGCCGTGCCCATTGCAGGGCCAGTGCCCATGCAGCGCCCGGTGCAGGGTGGCAGTGCCCGGTGCAGCCGTGGCGGCCGGCAGCCAGCTGTGCAGCGTGGGGCTGGCAGGGGTGCCGGGGCTCGCAGGGGTGCCGGAGCTCGCAGGGGTGCCGGGGCTGGCAGGGGTGCCGGGGCTGGCAGGGGTGCCGGAGCTCGCAGGGGTGCCGGGGCTGGCAGGGGTGCCGGGGCTGGCAGGGGTGCCGGAGCTCGCAGGGGTGCCGGGGCTGGCAGGGGTGCCGGGGCTGGCAGGGGTGCCGGGGCTCGCAGGGCTGCCGGGGCTGGCAGGGCTGGCAGGGGTGCCGGGGCTGGCAGGGCTGCCGGGGCCGCCTGGGCGTCTGCAGGGAGATCCCATGGGAGCGGGGCAGGGTGCGGCGGGTGGTGGTGCCACTGCCCCTGGTGCTTGAGGAAAGGATAAGGGGATGGGGTGGGAGGCAGAGGACATTTTCCTTCCCTCCATGCTCCGTGCCTGTGACAGCAGAGCTGGGAGCGCCAGCCCTGCCCAGCTCCCTTCTGCTTCTGGAAGCATGTCCTGGGCCTTTGGGCTGCTTCCCGTCTCCCAGCCCCTGCGTGGAGCAAAGAGCAGGAGCTGGACTGTGTCCTGCTCCCTGGCAGCAGCACAGGAAGCTGCTGGGGACCACGCTGGGACACCAAGGACAGCCACGAACTCATCTCCCCCAGCTCGGCTGCTACCTGCTGAGGTCTGGAGTGTGGCCTCAGGAAGCTGGCAGTGCCCAAAAGCCTCCGGTGGGGAGGGTCTGCCCAGCTCCCACTGTGGCCACCTTCTGGCTCTGGTGCTTGGGCAGAGGCTGTGGGTGGGCATGGCGGGGCTTGTCCTCACCCATCTCATACCTCTGCTGTGCCCAGAGGCCCTCAGCCCCCCTTGCTGGCTCTGTGTCACCTTCAGCAGTGCCACATCCAGGCAGTGAGTGAAGGGAAGGTGTGATGAGAAGGTGCTGTCCTGCCAGCTGTGCTCCTGCCAGCCAGCACAGCAGGTGCCATCGCAGGCTCTCCAGGGCAGGGTGTGCCAGCCAGGGCCCTGGGCAGCAGAGGGTGGGGGGCTTCTGCTTGCCTGTGCACAACTCCAGCTGCTCTCACAAGCCGAAGTGTTTGGCTGGCTGGGGGGCAGTGCACGTTCCAGGGCTTTGGGAAGCCCCCAGCTCCGGTACTGGAGGAGGCTGGAGGCCAGGCATGGGTCTGGAGCATCCTGGGGTGGATGGGGCATTTGGGGCAGGATTAGGGCACCTGGCAGCAGTTACTTCCTAGAGGCATAGCTTCAGTCATAGAAATCTTGGTCAGGGTTTGAGAGGCAAACTTGGCAGTGGTGTTGGTGCTGGGCATGGTTAGGTGAGCTGTTGGTTGACCCACAGGTGAGTTGGGCTCCTCACAAACTCAGTCTGCCACGGTGCAGGCTGAGAGCTCAGCACCCTTGTTGTGCAGCAGGGGATCAGATGGTGCTGGGGCAGCATGTGGGCATGGAGACCAGCTGAACATCCCAGCTTGGCAGATGCCCACCTGTGTGTTCTCTGGCTGGCTGGGGCAGTGGGGAAGGGAAGCCCTGGAAGCCAGGTGCCTCCAGCTACAGGAGCACAGCAGCTCAGCTCTCCTGGGCCATGGCTGGGCACTCACTGTGCTGTCCCTGCTGCAAGTGCCTGCAGAGCCCCCTGAGCCCCAAGGGAGGGGTTGCTGGGGAAGCTCATGGTCCAAGCCCTTTGGTCTCTCATCTGCTGGGGACCCTTCTCCACCACTGCTCCAGCTTGGAGGGTCAGGGCCCTGCCTGGCCTTTGTTTAGCTGTTGCAGTCCAGTTGCCTGTGCCTGAAACCCTTCCACCTGTTCAGCTCCCAGCTCCCTTCCAGTGTGAGCAGGGACTCCTGAGGGCTGAGTGGAGGTTTCCTGCCCAGCTGCCTTCGTGGCCATCAGCTTCTCTTCCAGGTGCTGTGCCACAGCACAGGCCTGGGCTCCCCTGGAGGGGCTGCTGTGCTGCTCTTGCCAGGTGGGACCCACGTCAAGATGGAAAGCTGGGATGGGGCAGGCAGCCAACAGGGCTTGCCTGAGAGGTCTCTGTCTGCCTTTCTGCTCTGCCCTGGCACCCAGAGTCGCTGCCCCAGGGGAGCATGGGCAGTGCTGTGCTGGTGACAGGGACCAGTGTCCTGCCCTCGTTCCCAAGGCAGACAGAAACCTTCCTGGGCTTCCCTGCCTGGCACCATGGGGCAGAGGAGCTGCCTGTGCCTGCAGGATGGTTGCCCAGAAGGCTGCTGAGGTTCCTAGGATGATTCTTCAGGGCTGGGGGTCGGTTTTCTCCTCCTGTGCTTTGTTGTTGCACCTTTCTGAGCTGTGCCTTTGAACCAAGCCCTGGAGCCATAACCCTTGCTGTGTCCTCCTGTGGCGTGGGCAGCGGGGAGCTGCCTGGGGGGTACTGGTTTGGGTGGGAGTGTGGGTGATGGACAACCAGTGTGAGGCTTTGGGGCCAGCCTCAGGTGCCTGTGGGGTGTGAGGGGATGCTGACCCAGCTGGGGGCCCCTGCTGGGGCTTTGTGCTGGGGTACCAGCAGGGGAGGGTCCAGCTCTGCTCTGTGGCTCCTGCAGCTGCTGCAGAGTTCAGAGCCTGGGAGCTCAGGCGCTGGCAGGGGGTGGTGACTGCAGAGTGTGAATCCCCAAGTGTCAGTGGTGCTGAGAGGGGATTCCTGAGCCTGCCTCAGGACTCCAACCTCTCCCTGCCAGATGCACTGACTCTGTGTGAGGGGCAGCAGAGGCCTCCTGGCTCGAGCTGTACTCACGCTCTGGAAAGAACCCTGTGCCAGTTCCTCATTCATCTCTTCCTCCTCTGCCTGCTGCAGTCTGTCAGATGGAGATGTGATCACTCTTGTGGTTTCTCTCTGAGAGGTTGTTCTGTGCAGCAGACCAAGCTGGACATGCAGAAGGGCTGCTGGTGAAAGCATGAGTTCCTCTCTCAGGGGCTGCCAGCACCAGCTGGGCTTTCAAGGGGCTGTGCAGCTCCTCAGGGCCTTTCTTGCTTTCATGCAGGTTTGGGTTTGGTTTTTAAAAGCAGTTCTGGGAAGTATTTTCAGCAAGTCTGATGAATTTCAGGAGGAGCAGCAGCAAAGGCATGAGGGGCTGGGCCACCCTCACCCCCTTCCACCCAGCCAGAGGCCACCCTGTGGATCTCAGCAGGAGCTCAGGGAACATGGAAGAGTCCTGGAGTGCTGTCTTGAGGATGCCTCTGTCCTGCCCCACTGACCCCCAGCTGCTGCCTGCATGACCTCCACCTGGACAGCCCTGCCTGACCCTGTCTGCTGCTGCTGCCTTCAGGCTGAGAGGCTTGGGGTTGTTCAGCCTGGAGAAGGCTCCAGGGAGACCTCCTGGTGGCCTTTCAGGATGTAGAGGGGGCACTAAGAAATCTGTGGACAGACTTTAGAGCAGGAGGTGTTGTGACAGGAGCAGGGTGGTGGTTGGAACCGAGAGAGACATTTAGACTGGAGAGAAGACATTTTCCGTGGTGAGAGTGGAGAGAGCCTGGCCCAGGCTGCCCAGAGAGCTGCCCCATCCCTGGCACCATCCCAGGCCAGGCTGTCTGGGGCTCTGAGCAGCCTGCTCTGGCTGGGGCTGTCCCTGCTGGCTGGATCCAAACCATTCTGTGATGCTCTCTCTTGTTTCTTGAAGCTGAAAGAGTTTGTAGCTCATCACTTGGCTCTCTGAAGAGAGCTTTCCCTCTGCAGTGTTTGATCTCCTAAGGACCAGCATTTTGTTTGGGTCTTCCTTGCAACAGCCTCATGCTTTTAAGAGCAAAACCTTTCTTAAGGGCCTCAACTGGGGCAGCCAAACCTGCTGACTTGGCAGAGTCACAGCAGCAGAGCCACAGTCCCTGCAGCCTTTGCTATGCCATTAAGGAAGATCTCTGAGCAGAGGTCCCTTCAGCTCAGAGCCAGCAGAGCCTTTATGTGCTCCCCTGTCGCTGGTCAGGGTCTTGGACCCTGTTGCAGCAGATCTGTGTCACCCAGCAAGCCAAATGTGCTGAGCTGGGGCTTCAGTGGAGGCTTTCCCAGCTGGTGGTTTGCTCTGCCAGGAGCAGGTGGTGATGCCTGGGGAGAGGAGGGAGAGTGTCTGTCCTGTCCTGGGCTGGCTCTGTTCCTGGAGGTGGGAGGGGAGAGGTCTCTGCTGGTGCTGAGAAGGTGTTGAATTTCCTCAGGAAACCCCAAGCAAGCTCAGAGGCAGAGGAGGCTGCAGGGTTGTTGCTACCCTCAAGCCAGAGCACTTCTGAGGAGTGGAGCTGCAGAAGTTTGGGCTGCAAGGTGTCCTCTGGGGAGTGCAGGGCTACAGCTCACAGTTCCTGCAAAGAGCTGGGGCTGGAGCCTGCAAAGCTGCTTTGCCCAAGCAGGTTTGGCCTGCTGCAGATGTCCTGCAGCCTCAGGTGGAGATGGCTGCTTGGTGTAGCCACCACTGGGCTGAGACATCAGTGAGAAATGGGAGGTAGGAACCTTGGTGCTGCCAGCTCCAAACAGCTCCCACAGCCTCAGGGACTTCACTGCTGCTTGAGCACTTCAGGCTCTCAGAGGAGAGCTTCAGGGCTGGCTGGCACTTCAGGAGCCTGCAGTGGTGCTGAGGAGCAGTGGTGTGACCCTAGCTGCCCTGGACATTGTCTGCTTCTTGGCTGCTCTTCAGCAGGGTCACCACATCTCTGTCCTGCTTCTGGCTTTCTGTGGGCTGGAGGTTAAAGCAGGGCTGAAACTGAACGGGTTTGGTAATGGAAGGATGCAGAAGCATTGCTGCATTATCATCTTCCTGTCATCACTGCTCCCACAGGCCGTGCCTGCCCATGTGCTCAGATGGCCTTGCTAGATGAAGAGCTTAGAATGGAGTCAGTGTTCCAGCCAGCAGCTCTCCTGGCATCACACAGCCTCTGCACTTCGGTCCTTGCACCAGCTGCTGGCATGGCCATGAACCTCCTGTGGAGTCCTGCTCCATGGGCCTCACCTCCACAGCTCTGAAACCCCTCCAGGCATGGGGACTGCACCACTGCCCTGGGCAGCCTGGGCCAGAGCTTGGCAGCCCTCAAGGGGAAGAGATTGTTCCTCATGTCCAAGCTAAACCTCCCCTGGTGCAGCTTGAAACCATTTCCTACCACCCATTCCATGGGAGCAGACTGCCCCCCCAGGGCAAGTCTTAATGGCAGGGATGGGAGAGGAAACTTCCCTCCTGCCCATCCCTCCCTGCAGCTGGGTGTGGAGAGGGTCACCAATGGTCAGTGCTGCTGGGGCCATGTGCCAGCACCTCCCAGCTGCTCTCTGGCACAGGGAAGGGGCAGGGCTGAGCCACCTGCTCTGGTGGCCAGGAGAAGCCAAGCTGCAGCCAGGTCTGTGTGCAAGCTTTGGCAGGCAGGAGGCATTTCCAGCTGGGGCTGCTGGAGGTGGCCCAGGCTTGCTCCTGGGTCTTGCAGCAGCTCACCCGTGAGAGGAGAAGTTGCTGCTTGGTGCATTGGGTTTTCAGCTGGGAAATGGAGTCCTGTGGTGCTCAGGCTGCTCTGCAAAGCCTGGAGGAGCCCTCTCAGGAGGCTGGTCGGGGTTGGCACACACTCACTGCCTTGTGGGGCAGATGCCCCTGTGCTGTGTGTGCCAGCACCTTGGCACGTGGTCCTGAGTGCTGTGACAGCCCTGGGCATGGGCATGGTGCTTTTGGGGACCAACCTGATGAGCAGCTGTGGAGAGCAGGATCTCTGCATCCTTCTCAGAGCCATAGCACCTCAGCAGTGGTGGAACCTCAGCTGCTCCTCCCCAGCTCTGTTCTCCAGACCCTTCCCCAGCTTGGTTGCCCTTAGGTCCACAGGCAGCACCCAGCTGAGGAGGTGTCCTGGGCTGACCTGGTACCATGGCAGGGGCTGGAGCAGCTCTGCTGTGAGTGCAGGCTGAGGGAGCTGGGGCTGTGCAGCCTGCAGGAGAGAAGGCTCCAGGCAGAGCTCACAGCAGCCTGCCAGGAGCTGAAGGGCTCCAGGAAGGCTGCAGAGGGACTGCTCCCAAAGGGCTGCAGGGCCAGGAGCAGAGGCAATGGTTTGAAATGAGAGCAGAGCAGATTGGGATTGGAGGTGAGGAACAAGTTGTGCCCCAGGAGGCTGCTGGAGCACTGCAGCAGGTTGCCCAGGGAGGTGGTTGAGGCTCCCTGCCTGGAGCTGTTTGAGGCTCTGAGCAACCTGCTCCAGGGGAGGATGTCCCTGCTGCCTGCAGGGGGTGGCCTGGGTGAGCTCTGGGGATCCCTTCCAGCCCAAACCATTCTGTGATTCCTAAAGCACAGAGAAGTCATCCAGGTTGTTGATCCTGGGAGGACCAAGTGCAGACTTCTCCGGGAGGCTGAGCAGCAGTTTGCTGTTGTGCCAGAGGAGCAATCCCATGGGATCAGAGCTCCTCAATTATTCATGGCTGTATTTTCTCCTTCCAGAGTCCCATTGCTCCTCCCAGGGCCTGTGTCATAAATGCTGCTGCTATTTCTGAGGGTAAATAACAATTTTGCATCATTTATGGAGAGAGTTTCCACAACTGCTGAGCTTCCAGCTGCTGCCAGGCTGGGGAGATGCTGAGGGCTCTTTGGTGTTGTTGCTTCCTTGCAAGCCCCCCCTGCTCTTTGCCTGGGGGTGGTGGTGATGATGATGATGGAATCACAGAGTCACAGAACTGGTTGGCTTGGAAAAGACCTCAGAGATCACCAGGTCCAACCATCCCCCTGAGGCCACCATGGCCATAGGGTGATAGAATGGGTTGGGTTGGAAGGGGCCTTGAAGGTCATCCAGCTGAAGGTGATGATGATGATGATGTCCCCATGGTGCTGTGACCCCCAAGTGCTCTGTAAGCAAGGAAGAGGCTGCAGGTGCAAGGGGCTGAGCTGAGCTGTCCCTGAGCTCGTGGCTCATCTGTGGAGCTGAGGTGAGGCAGGGAGGGATGGGGACAGCTCACCGTGCCCTGGGACTCCAGCTGCCTGTGGGCCTGCTGGAGCAGCCTTTTGTCTCTTCTCCTGCTGCATGGCCTCCAGCTGTGCCCTGCAGGGCTGGTGCTGGCAGCAAGGGAGGAGATCAGAGGTTCCCAGCCTGCTGGAGGGGTCTGCTCACCTTGATCCCTCACTGCTCACAGCCTGGGGATGCAAACAGGCCAGAGCTGGGCTCTGTCTGACAGCTGCCCTGCTGCCAGGGAGCCAAGGGCAGGCTGGAGTGCAGCACTGCTGGGCTGGGAGCCAGGCTGGGGGCAGCAGGGCTGGGGGCAGCAGCAGCAGGGCTGGGGGCAGCAGCAGCAGCAGGGCTGGGGGCAGCAGCAGCAGGGCTGGGGGCAGCAGCTGGGGGCAGCAGGGCTGGGGGCAGCAGCTGGGGGCAGCAGGGCTGGGGGCAGCAGCAGCAGCAGGGCTGGGGGCAGCAGCAGCAGCAGTGGGGGGCAGCAGCGGGGGGCAGCAGCAGCAGCGGGGGGGCAGCAGCAGCAGGGCTGGGGGCAGCAGCAGCAGCAGCGGGGGGCAGCAGCAGGGCTGGGGGCAGCAGCAGCAGCGGGGGGCAGCAGCAGCAGGGCTGGGGGCAGCAGTGGGGGGGCAGCAGCAGCAGGGCTGGGGGCAGCAGCAGCAGCAGCGGGGGGGCAGCAGCAGGGCTGGGGGGCAGCAGCAGCAGCGGGGGGCAGCAGGGCTGGGGGGCAGCAGCAGCAGGGCTGGGGGGCAGCAGCAGCAGCGGGGGGGCAGCAGGGCTGGGGGCAGCAGGGCTGGGGGCAGCAGCAGCAGCGGGGGGCAGCAGCAGGGCTGGGGGCAGCAGCAGCAGGGCTGGGGGCAGCAGCAGCAGCAGCGGGGGGCAGCAGCAGGGCTGGGGGCAGCAGCAGCAGCGGGGGGCAGCAGCAGCAGCGGGGGGCAGCAGGGCTGGGGGGCAGCAGCAGCAGCGGGGGGCAGCAGGGCTGGGGGCAGCAGCAGCAGCAGGGCTGGGGGCAGCAGGGCTGGGGGCAGCAGCAGCAGCAGCGGGGGGCAGCAGCAGGGCTGGGGGCAGCAGCAGCAGCGGGGGGCAGCAGGGCTGGGGGCAGCAGCGGGGGGCAGCAGCAGCAGCTGGGGGCAGCAGCAGCAGGGCTGGGGGCAGCAGCAGCAGCGGGGGGCAGCAGCGGGGGGGCAGCAGCAGCAGGGCTGGGGGCAGCAGGGCTGGGGGCAGCAGCAGGGCTGGGGGCAGCAGCAGCAGCGGGGGGCAGCAGCAGCAGGGCTGGGGGCAGCAGCAGCAGCAGCGGGGGGGCAGCAGCAGGGCTGGGGGCAGCAGCAGCAGCGGGGGGGCAGCAGCAGCAGGGCTGGGGGCAGCAGCAGCAGCAGCGGGGGGCAGCAGCAGCAGGGCTGGGGGCAGCAGCAGGGCTGGGGGCAGCAGCAGCAGCGGGGGGCAGCAGCAGCAGGGCTGGGGGCAGCAGCAGCAGCGGGGGGCAGCAGCGGGGGGGCAGCAGCAGCAGGGCTGGGGGCAGCAGCGGGGGGCAGCAGCGGGGGGCAGCAGCAGCAGCTGGGGGCAGCAGCAGCAGGGCTGGGGGCAGCAGCAGCAGCGGGGGGCAGCAGCGGGGGGGCAGCAGCAGCAGGGCTGGGGGCAGCAGCGGGGGGCAGCAGCGGGGGGCAGCAGCGGGGGGCAGCAGCAGCAGGGCTGGGGGCAGCAGCAGCGGGGGGGCAGCAGCGGGGGGCAGCAGCAGCAGCGGGGGGGCAGCAGCAGGGCTGGGGGCAGCAGGGCTGGGGGCAGCAGCGGGGGGGCAGCAGCAGCAGGGCTGGGGGCAGCAGCAGCGGGGGGCAGCAGCAGCAGGGCTGGGGGCAGCAGGGCTGGGGGCAGCAGGGCTGGGGGCAGCAGCGGGGGGCGGCAGCAGCGGGGGGCGGCAGCAGCAGGCTGTGTTCCTGGCTCCCTCCTGCAGATCTTCTCCATCGTGGTGTTCGGCTCCATCGTCAACGAGGGCTATGTGAACCAGGACGGCCGCGGCCCGGAGCTGCTCTGCGTCTTCAACGGCAACGACAGCGCCTGCGGCTACGGCATCGCCGTCGGCATCATTGCCTTCTTCGGCTGCATCTTCTTCCTCGTCCTGGACCTCTACTTCCAGCAGATCAGCAGCGTCAGGGACCGCCGGCGCGCGGTGCTGCTCGACCTGGGCTTCTCCGGTAGGGCTCTGCCTCTGCTGGGGGCGCCCTGGCAGCCTGGGGGCGCCCTGGCAGCCTGGGGGCGCCCTGGCAGTGTGGGGGCGCCCTGGCAGTGTGGGGGTGCCCTGGCAGCCTGGGGGTGCCCTGGCAGCAGTGTGCCCTGGCAGTGTGGGGGCGCCCTGGCAGCCTGGGGGCGCCCTGGCAGCCTGGGGGTGCCCTGGCAGCAGTGTGCCCTGGCAGTGTGGGGGTGCCCTGGCAGCCTGGGGGTGCCCTGGCAGCAGTGTGCCCTGGCAGTGTGGGGGCGCCCTGGCAGTGTGGGGGTGCCCTGGCAGCCTGGGGGTGCCCTGGCAGCAGTGTGCCCTGGCAGTGTGGGGGTGCCCTGGCAGTGTGGGGGTGTTGCTGTGGCCTGCAGCTCCCTCTCCTCACATGGTGTGGTGTCAGTGCTGGGGGGCAGGAGGGGCAGACAGGCTGTGCCATCCAGCTGTGAATCCAGCACGGGCACAGGCTCACACAGGACCTCTGGAGATCACCCAGCCCAGCCCCCTGCCAGGGCAGGGCACCCAGGGCAGGGCACCCAGGGCAGGGCACCCAGAACACATCCAGCTGGGCCTGGAATGTCTGCAGAGGAGGCTCCACAGCCTCTCTGGGCAGCCTGCTCCAGGGCTCAGCACCCTCACAGTGACAAAGTTTCCCCTTCTGCTCCCATGGCAGCTCCTCTGCTCCAGCCTGCCCCCAGTGCCCCTTGTGCTGTCCTTGGTGAGGGGGGCAACCCCCACTGGCTCTGGGGCTCTGTGTGCAGTTTAGATCCTGCTTAGCAGCAGCTGGCACTGGCACAGGCTGCCCGGGGGGTGGTGGAGTCCCCAGCCCTGGGGGGTTCAAGAAGGCTGTGGGCATGGCACCATGGGCCATGGTTTGCTGGCCAGGGGGGTGCTGGGTTGAGGCCTGGGCTGGATGGGCTTGGAGGCCTTTTCCAGCTGCAACAACTCTGTGACTCTGCCAAGGGGAGCAAAAGAAGCTCCCTGCTCTCCCTGCAGCCAGCCCTTGCCCTGCAGCCAGCTGCCCCTTGGGGCTGGCAGTGTGGCTGCCCAGACTGCTTGGCTCTGCTGGCCCTTGGGAATGGCAGAACCATCCAGGCACAGCCTGGTTTGGGTTGAAAGGGACCCTTAAAGGTCATCCAGTCCAGACCAGGGCTGGGTCACTGGGGACCCAGGCAGGGAGCTGCTGGGTAGCTCAGCATCCTGCCAGTGCCCAGCATCCCCACTGACTCCCAGAGCTGGTGGGGTGGGAGGGAACCTTTGTGCTGGGGGTGCTCAGGAGAGCTGCAGGAAAGCTCCAGGGTGTGCAGCTCCTCTTGCCAGGGCTGGGAGGCTTTCCTGCTGCTCACACTGGGTGCCTGGGGCCTGGCTGCTTTCTGAGCTCCTTGGCACCAGGCAGTGCTGCTGGCTGGGGATTGAATTAGGGAGCTGCAGCCCTGTCCTGCTCAGCCAGCTCTGGTTCCAGGAAGGAATAATCCCCAGGGTGGTTTGGTTCAATCCCCCAGAGCCTGGGGAGGATGGGGAGCAGGAGCAGAGCCAGGGCTGAGCTGAGCTCTCTCAGGTGAAGCTCCTGCTCCATGGACAGCTCTGCTCCATCCCTGCCCTGGGTGTGGAGCTCGTCTGCTGTCCTCATGGCATGCATGGACACCCCAAGGTCACTTGCCACCCCCATGCCTGGGGAGGGCTTCCTCTCAGCCTCCCCATGCCCCTGGCTGGTTGTTCCTTGCTGGCTCTTGAGCTCTCTGGCTGTGTCCTTGGGAAGGACCAAGGCATAGCCCAGCACAGAGGAGCCATGGAGCCATCTGCACCAGGGTGCAGGCTGCTTCTGGGGAGGCCTGCAGTATCCAGCCCCAAGTCTCTAGGAGCTGGTGGTGTGCAGGGAGCAGAAGGAATGGTGGATCAGCACCCCAGGGTGCTGGCACTGGGTTGGTGGCACCTCGAGGCCTGCAAGCAGGCTGAGATCCCTGCAGGGCACACATCTGGAAGGGCTGTGCTGTCCTTGGAGGTCTCTGAGAGCAAGCTGAGAGGTGAATGAGCTGAACTCCAGCCAGGCAGCCCTGCAGAGCTCCTTGCAGCCTTACAGAGCTCCTTGCAGCCCTGCAGAGCTCCTTGCAGCCTTACAGAGCTCCTTGCAGCCCTGCAGAGCTCCTTGCAGCCCTGCAGAGCTCCTTGCAGCCTTACAGAGCTCCTTCCAGCCCTGCAGAGCTCCTTGCAGCCTTACAGAGCTCCTTGCAGCCTTACAGAGCTCCTTGCAGCCCTGCAGAGCTCCTTGCAGCCTTACAGAGCTCCTTGCAGCCCTGCAGAGCTCCTTGCAGCCTTACAGAGCTCCTTGCAGCCCTGCAGAGCTCCTTGCAGCCTTACAGAGCTCCTTGCAGCCCTGCAGAGCTCCTTGCAGCCCTACAGAGCTCCTTGCAGCCCTGCAGAGCTCCTTGCAGCCTTACAGAGCTCCTTGCAGCCCTGCAGAGCTCCTTGCAGCCTTACAGAGCTCCTTGCAGCCCTGCAGAGCTCCTTGCAGCCCTACAGAGCTCCTTGCAGCCTTACAGAGCTCCTTGCAGCCCTGCAGAGCTCCTTGCAGCCTTACAGAGCTCCTTGCAGCCCTGCAGAGCTCCTTGCAGCCCTGCAGAGCTCCTTGCAGCCTTACAGAGCTCCTTGCAGCCCTGCAGAGCTCCTTGCAGCCCTGCAGAGCTCCTTGCAGCCCTACAGAGCTCCTTGCAGCCCTGCAGAGCTCCTTGCAGCCTTACAGAGCTCCTTGCAGCCCTGCAGAGCTCCTTGCAGCCTTACAGAGCTCCTTGCAGCCCTGCAGAGCTCCTTGCAGCCCTACAGAGCTCCTTGCAGCCCTGCAGAGCTCCTTGCAGCCTTACAGAGCTCCTTGCAGCCCTGCAGAGCTCCTTGCAGCCCTGGCCTTCCAGTGACTGCAGATCAGCTCCTTGGGGGCCCCAGCTCAGGGCAGAGCTGCTGGTGGCAGCAGCTTGTGCCAGCAGGGGGTGGTGGGCAGGGGCAGCCCTGAGCTCTCTTCTCTTGCAGGCTTCTTGTCCTTCCTGTGGTTTGTAGCCTTCTGCTTCCTGGCAAACCAGTGGCAGAGGACGACGATGAGCAGGGGAGCTCGGCAGGGCGCTGATGCTGCCCGGGCAGCCATCACCTTCTCCTTCTTCTCCATCATTGTCTGGGTGAGTGCAGCCTGGGAGCCCAGGGGCAGCAAACCAGCGCGGGGCAGGGCTTGCAGAAGCGATGTGCAGCGGAAGTGATGCTGCTGTGCAGCAGGGGCCGGGGTGAGGAAGCTCTCCAGGAGAGATGGAACTCCTGGGTTGTGCTGGGAAGCCTCAGTGCATTCCAGACTGCCCCTGCTGCTGCTGGAAGGCTGTGTGCCACCAGCTGCCCTCGCTGCAGGGCCTCAGGAGCGGCTTGGCCGGAGGCAGAGGGGTCCCAGGAGCGGATTGCTGTGCTGACCTGGCCTCAGGGGGTGGCAGGGGGGTTTGGGAGCCCTCAGGAGCTCATCAGCTCAACCTCAGGAAGTGTGGATGGCCCACCCTGAAGGCAGGGGCTTGCAGAACCCCCTTTGGCTCCTGCCTGTAGGCTCTGTGCATCCCTAGGGCCATACAGAAGCAGAGGGACACCTGCCAGGGGTGGGCAAAACACCTTGAGGCCCTTGGACCACAACCACAGGACCCCAAATGGGCCTGGGATGGCTGTGCTGCTCAGGGGCTCCTGCTCTGGAGGCATGGAGGAGCAGGGATGGTTGCTTCATCACCACCCCCCCTGTGGGCACAGCACCCAAGATGTGCACTCCTGAAGGCCCAGACTGGAGAGCAGAGGAGGCTCTAGGGAAACCTGGTGGCCTTTCAGGGCCCAGTCAGAGAGCTGGGGACAGATTTTGAGCTGGGCCTGTAGTGACAGGACAGGAGAGGATGGTTTGAACTGAGAGAGGCAGATTCAGACTCCAGAGAAGGGAGAAATGTGAGAGCCTGGCCCAGGCTGCCCAGGCAGGTGGTTGATGCCCCATCCCTGCAGCCATCCCAGCTCAGTTGGTTGGGGCTGTGGCAGCCTGCTCTGGTTGGGGCTGCCCCTGCTGGCTGCCAGGGGTGAGCTGTCAAGGTCTGGGATTCCATGAATTCAGTGTTGCCTTCCAAGGGCTGGGGCAGCAGCCAGGCAGGGCCCCCAGCAGCAGGGCTGGCTGCAGGCATTCAGCACCTTCAGTGCTCCCCACTCTTACTACCCAGACAAATCCCTTTGGTCCCAGCTCCCTCACCACACTGCCACACTGCCTGCTCCCTGCAGGAAGGCAGCTGGCTGGGATGCCCTCACAGCTCCCACTGCAGAGAGGGCCCTGGGGACACCAGTCCCTGCCAGCAGCACAGAGCATGGCTGGGAGCTGAGGCCCCACCAGCAGCCCTGCGCTGGCACCGCTGCTGCCCCAGAGCCATGGTGTGGGCAGCACTCCACCAGCACCAGGGAGGAGGGGCAGAAGCTGCTGGGGGGTCTGAGGGTGGCTTTTTCCCCCCTCCCTGAGCCTGTCATTTATGAACTAATTGCATTGTGGATGAAGCCTCCTGCAGTGTGCCCCCCGCCCTGCCCACCCCTGCTGACCTCGGTGCTGCCAACCTGCCAGAGGCTGAAGGGCTCTGGGCACAGCTACCTACGTCGCCTGGCCCCGGGGCGCAGCAGCTTTCCCCTCCCAGCAGCAAATGGGTTTTAATTGGTGCCACTGGGGCCAAATCTGCACAGCCAAGGGACCTGAGCCCCAGCTGTGACCTCCCAACCGCAGGCAGAGCGCCGAGAGCCAGCCTGTGCTGTGGGCTGGGCTGCAGGGCTGTGGGCTGGGGCCAGCAGCTGCCTGGCTGCTGTGATGTGCTCAGTGCTTTGCAGTCAGCTGGGGGATGGAGGGGCCTGGGAGGAACATGGGGTCTGGAGGTGGCACCAGGGGCTGTGAATGAGGGGTGCTGGGTGGGGGGAAGTCTGGTGAGGAGCAGCTGAGGGGGCTGGGGATGTTCAGCCTGGAGAAGAGGAGGCTGAGGGAGACCGAGTGGGGGCTGGGCTCTGCTCCCAAGGAACAAGGGACAGGACAAGAGGCAATGGCCTCAAGCTGCCCCGGGGGAGGCTTAGGTTGGACATGAGGAACAATTTATTCCCCAGAAGAGTTGCCAAGGCTTGTCCCAGGCTGCCCAGGGCAGTGGTGCAGTCCCCAGCCCTGGGGCTGTGGTGCTGAGGGCCATGGGGTGGTGGAGCCCTGGCAGTGCTGAGTTGGATTTGGTGGCCTTGAAGGTCTCTTCCAACCCAAACCGCTCTGTGCTCCTACGACTGCATCGCCCGGGGGGCTGGGAGGGTGTGGGGTCCTGGCGGGCTGTGGGGTGCTGGGAGCATGCCGTGGGCACCCCCCTGAGCCTCCTGCCCCCCTGCAGGTGGCTCTGGCGCTGAAGGCCCTGCAGCGGTACCGCCTGGGCACGGACATGTCTCTGTTTGCCACCGAGCAGCTGGCAGCCGACGCCGGCGTGCCCTACCCTGGCTACCCTGGCGGCAGCGGCGTGGAGAGCACAGACACCTACCAGAGCCCTCCCTTCACCGACACCTTAGAGCCCAACCCTAAAGGCTACCAAGTGCCAGCGTACTGATGGGCAGGGCTCAGCCTGGGCAGCGCCCGCGCCCGCGGCGGCACCGAGCCGGCTGCCCCCCGCACCTCGCCGGTCCCTTCCCTCCCCTGTGGCGGCTCAGTGCCGGGGTCCTTGCTATTAGCTAGTCGTGCAGTGAGGTCTGTACAGTGGTATTGGTTCTTGTCTTGCCTTGTCCAAGGGGTTTCTAAAAGCAGTGTTCCCTCTAAGTCCCCAGGAAGGGAGGGTGGTGGCTGCCACCTCACCCACGCGCAGCCAGGGGCGACCGAAGGCCTTCGCTGCGGCTGGGCACCGAGCGCGTGGTGCTGGGCCCCGCCGAGCACCCAGGAGAAGCCAAAGTACCTTTGCCTGTTAGGGGGCTGAGGAGCTGCTGCTGCTGCTCGCCCGGAGTCGAGCAGTGGGGGTGAGGGTTAGACGCCAGCAGGCAGCTCCTCGCCGTGGGGGTGGTGGAGCACTGGGACAGGCTGCGCAGAGATGTGGTGCAGGCTCCGTCTCTGAGGACACTCGAGGTCACACTTGATGGGGAGCAGCCTGCCCTGCTTGGAGGTGTCCCTGCTGCCTGCAGGGGGGCTGGACAAGGCTGCCCTTGCTGTCTGTGAGGGTGGGTGGCAGAGCCAGCCCCCTGCTGCTCCTGCTGCAGGGCTTCCCTCTCTCACCTTCCATGGAAGGTGCCAAGGTGAGCGGCAGGGCAGCAGGGGCTGTGCCTCTTTGTGTCAAGGTCTTGCTGCACAAAAACCAAAAAGCCAAACAGGTCTTTGAAACCTGAGCTTGGGATCAAGTGAGGTGGGGAGTGGTGGGGACAGGGTGGGCTGGGGCTCTGCTGAGCGTCCAGAATGACTTCTGTGCTTCAGCAGAGTTGAGGGAGTCAAAGAACATGGAAACCAGTCCAGCTGTGGCTGGCTGTGAGTGCAGGGACAGCCCTTGAGCAGGGACAGCACAGCACAGCACAGCACCTTGAGCTGCTGCTCCTGCACCCAGGCCTTCCCTGGCAGAGCTCTGCAAGGAGCTGCTGGTTGGCACTGCTGAGCTGGGGCTCAGCCCCAGCGCTGCCAGCACAAGAGTCTCAGTCACCAAGGTCAGGAATGGCTTTGACCCTGTGGTTTCAAACTGGGGACAGCCCCCAGCTGCCTCCAGGTGCAGCAGAACCTTTCCCCCTGTGCTCTAGGAACTCAGGTGGAAGGACCTTGTGCTGAAGGTGCATCGTGTGGGGAGCTCACAGCCCTGGGTGTGCAGGGAGGGGAGAGAGGGCTGAGAAGCAGCCACGGAAGAGGCTCAGGTTTGGTGTTCAGCTGCAGAAATCATCCAAACAGGTGTAAAATCCAGCAGGTCCCTGTGAGGAGCCTGCCTGCTCTCCATGCCAAGCTGAAACTTGAATTCCCACCCCTCACTGGCAGCTCCATCCTCAGAGGCCCCCAGGGGGCTGGGTCTCACCTTGCTGGTTTCACACCAGCACAGGTTGTGTGCTGCCTTCTGACCTCGTGCCAAGCAATAGCCACCCCCTGCCCCAGCTCTCCCTGTAGCAAAGCTACCCAGCAGCCACCATCAGGACAGCTCCTGCCTGCTGCTGAGTGCTAGCTGGGCAGCAGAGCTCACCAGGAGCCACCTGAGCAGTGGCAAAGGGCAGGTCTCCACTCCTCTGCTCTGGGGCTGGCTGGCAGCAGTCTGTGGGCCCTGAGCTCTCCCTGCTCCAGCTGATTCCTCTGAGGGCATTTTGCAGACAGTGTTTTGCCCAAGCTGCTGCAGCCTTGGCCACACCTGGTAGCACCAAGGAGGGGGCTACAGGAGAGCTGGAGAGGGACTTCTGCCAAGGGCATGTGGGACAAGGAACAAAGGTTTGAAAGCAGAGCAGGGCAGCCTGGGGAACTTGTGGACACCTCATGCCTGGGAATGCTTAAGGTGAATCTGGATGAGGCCTTGAGCAGCCTGGGCTGGTGGGAGGGGTCCCTGCCCGCAGCAGGGGGGTGGAAACTGGATGAGCTTTAAGGTCCCTTCCACCTCAGCCCACTCTGTGACCCTGGGCAAGCTGCTGTGGATGCCCTGCTTCAGCAGGGGTTGGACTGGATGGTCCCCAGAGGTCCCTTCCACCTCCCCCCCCCGTGCTGGGATTCTGGGCTAGAGCAGAGCAGGGAATCCCCAGGCCCTGAAGGGATGCTGCAGCCCTTGTGGAGTCAGCTTGCTGGGGCAGAGGGGCTGGGGGCAGAGGGGCTGGGGGCAGACCTTGTAGCAATATTTTCCTTGGAGGGAACACTGCAGTTTTAGCAGCACAACCAGGACTTGTGTTCATATTTTAGCCACAACTATAATCAATTTAAATGTTTAAATTGATTGTCTGTGAGGATGTTTGTTCCTTGTACAGTTGAGTTCTTGGCATTTTTGGGGGGGTTGGGTTGGCTTTTGGTTGGTTTTGTTTGTTTTTCCTAACTATACAAAAACTGTTCCAGAGTTTTTCCTTGTATCCAAGCTCTGTCCAGCTGCAGGATGTGTCCTGAGCCCTGCTGTAACCATGCTGAATATTACAACATCTGAATGTACCCCAGGCCTGCCTTGCCTTTCTTTCCTCCTCACCACCCCACCCCTGGGGCGACTCTCACAGCCCCTCTGGCCCTCTGCTGGGACTCACCCCAAGAGCAGCGATGGTGGCAGGGGGAGGCCTGCAGCACTGCTTCACTGCCCCCCAGGATAAGGCTCTGAAGCTCTTCTTGAGGTCAGCAGCTTCTGGCAGCTCCCCAGAGGCAGTGTTACCAACTTGCAGCTGGCACAGGGTGAGTGGAAGCATCTGGTTGAGAAGAGGAGGGGAAGGAGAAGGATGAAGAGAAGGTGGTGCAGGAGAAAGGCAAAGGAGGAGGAGAAAAAGGTGGAGGAGAAGGAGGAGGAAAAGGAGGAAGAGAAGGAGAAATGAAGGAGGAGAAGGAGAAAGAGAGGAGGAGGATCCTGGGCATGCAGGACTCTTCCTGGCAGCAGCAAGGCAGGACAGAGAGCTCCTTGGCTCAGCTGGAGCTGGGAGTAGCTTGCCCAGCACTGCAAGGCTGCAGCAGGAAGTGGGCTGTGAAGAGAACCAAGGTAAAATGCTTACAACCTTTTGTACCTCTGCTCTCTCTCCACCTCCCCTTGAGAGAGCACTCTTGGGGCCCTGGGCTGTCACTGTGCCTCTACCAACTGCAGCTGGTTTGCAATAAAGGGGTACAAAAGCCAACCATAAATTGCCTGAAAACCAACCAACCCCCAGGAACGTTCATTTAAACTGGGTGAGCAGGGGGAACCTTCAGCAGCAGGTCAGAGATCCACAGCACCTGAAGGAAACTCACAGCAGCTCCCTCCTGGTGGGAGCCAGGGAGATGCTGAGGCAGGAGAAAGGGAGGGAGAAGCTAGGAAGGATGGGAGCTGCTCCTGCAGAGAAGTTGAGTGCCCCTCAACTCCTGACACCAAGGGGAGAGGCAGGGAAGAGCTGACAAGGACCTGGGCTGGTTGATTTCCTTTCAGCTTCAGCCTGGATGTGAGGAACAAGCTCTGCCCCAGGAGGCTGCTGGAGCACTGCAGCAGGCTGCCCAGGGAGGTGGTTGAGGCTCCCTGCCTGGAGCTGTTCAAGGTGAGGCTGGAGAGGGCTCTGAGCAACCTGCTCCAGGGGAGGATGTCCCTGCTGCCTGCAGGGCTTGGACTCTGGAGCTCCCTTCCCACCCAACCCATCCTGGGATTCTATGAGTTCAGAGAGGTCAAGCAGAAGGGAAGCTGCTTCAGACCACTGCCACCAGAGGAAGTGTCAAGGGCTGAGTCTGAAGGAATGATCCTGGTTAACCAGAGATGCACCCAGAGGCACTGCAGAGACCCAGAGTCAGTGAGCAGCAGCATTTAATGTCCCAACAGGCTGTGGTTTGGAGCTACCACCAGCAAATACATCCAAGGAATGAGAACCATGGCAACCCCAGACCCCTGGGAAGTGAGCTTCACAGCCAGGACAGAGCCTCCCTCTTCACATGCAGTGCTACAAACCCAGTACAGAAAAGCCTCAGAGGCAGCTTCCCCTCTCCTGGCATGCAGCAGAGTGCAGCTCTTCAAGGAGAATGAACTCCCCCTTGCAGCCAGGCATTCTCCTGGCTTGTCAGCAGCTCCCTCCCTGTGTTGGCAGCTCTGGAAGTGTTGAGAGCAGTGAGGAGCATCTCCTGCACCTCTGTGCCCTCCCCTGACTGCTGCCACCTTCAGCACAGCAAAAGTTAACTCAGGACATTAGAAGGGAACCAACTTTGCTGCTGGTTAGTGCAGTGGTTCTGAAGCTTCCCCCAGCTGCCCTGACAAAGACCCCAACCCAAAGAGACACAGCAGAACTCCAACCCCAAACCCCAACCCAGCCCAGCTGAAACCCAGCCCAACCCAAAACTCTGACCCAACCAAAAACCCCAACCCCAGACCCTGCCCAGCCAAAATCCCCAACCCAGGACCAGCCCAACTAAAGCCCAGCCTGAGCCAACCCTGCCCCTGCCCCAGGCCAACCCAACCCAACGCCCCAGAAACAAAACAGAGATCCCCAAGGCAGATCTTTATTCCCCTATCAGCCCCCAGAGCAGAAAGCATCTCCTCAGCTGTGTGTTCCAGGAGCAAGGTGGCCCCAGCCTGTGCCCCCTGCCTCTCCCTCCCACCCCTTCAGCCTAAACTCTACCCAAGGCCTTTTGGAAGCTCAACCTTTTTGGATGTCACCATGAACTCACAGCCCCACCACCCCTTTTGCTTTATTAGTGAACAGCACTGAGGGGGCTCTCTCCCAGGCCCCCTCCCCAGCTCCACATCCAGCTCCTGGCCCAGCACTCTGGCTGGCAGCAGAGCACCACCACACCTCCAGCCCAGAAAGTGCAGGTTCCTCGCCGCGGTGCCTGGCTCCTGGGCACAGCTAACTGATGATTCTGCTGATGGCCTGCAAGGAGGGGAACTCCTCATCCTCCAGGTGCAAAGCCTTGTGGGTGCCAAGGTCCTGCTGAGTCAGCACCTGCTGGCAGGTGGGGCAGATGCAGCAGTCGAGCTCGGGGCTGGAGGCCGTCGCCCAAGCGTTCTTTCTGCTCTTGGGGGGCTTGCCGGAGCTCTGCTTCTCCCTGCCCCTGAGGTCGTTGTGAGCAGCAAGCAGTTCCTGTTGTTTAGCTGTGTCAGGCAGCAGCACCAGCAGCTCCCTGAAGATCTTCCTGAAGTTCTCCCCCAGCAGCTCTCTGCAGCTCCTGTAGTACTGAGCTGCAGAGATCAGGCCCTGGCGTGGGAGAGAGCCCAGGTGAGCAGAGGCAGGAGAGGGGCCCAGAGAAGCCTGGGGGAGGGCAGAGTCAGGCTGCCCTCAGCAAGAAACTCTTTGCAGGGAGGCTGGGGACACTCTGGCACAGGCTGCCCAGGGAGGCTGTGGCTGCCCCCTCCCTGCAGGTGTTCAGCACCAGGCTGGATGGGGCTGGGACTGGATGAGCTTCAAGGTCTCTTCCAACCCCCTGCAGGCTTCCATGAGTGGTGAGAACCTGCCCCCTGCTCCAGCTGGCAGCACTCTGAGCCAACACTTCCTTTGCTAACTGTGATCATCCTGGTGTGCCCTGCTCCAGGTGATGCTGCCCTGGCAGGGGGCTGGGACTGGGTGACCTCTGGAGGTCCTCTCCATGATTCTCCCAGAGGAAGGCTTTGAGAGCCCCAAATGCACAGAGCCATGGATTGGGTTGGGTTGGAAGGGACCTCAAGCACCCAGCTCTGCCCAAGGCCTCTTGGCCACTCACCTGCCTGAACTGCCCAGAATGAGTTTTGAACTTGTTGAACTTGGACTCATCACTCTGGAGGAACTCTTTGATGGATTGTATGAGTTGGATGTTCCTCTGCTGGAAGTTTTCAGGTATCAGGTAGGAGCCATGGCAGGATTTGGGCCTGCTTTGGGGAGACCAAGAGTGAGTGATGGTGCTTCATGCTACACAGACACTGCAGGGTGCAGGATGTGCCTGTTCTCCACTCCTCCTCCCAACTATAAGCAGCAAGAGGAGTACAGGATGTGTCCTGTGGGATTGCAGGCTCCAGCCCTAGCTGGACAGAGCACTTACAATGCCACTTGAACAGTGCTGACCACCCTCTTTGCAAGGCTGTGAGCAGAGACCATGCCCTGAGCAAACCCAGCAGCTTACCCTCCCCTCTCCCCACAACTCCTCTCTCCAGCCCAGAAGGGCCCTGGCCAAAAACCAGCTCCTGGAAAGATCAAGAAATGAAGGTGTTCAGAGGTCACCAGGGAAGACAATGCTGCAGCACCCTGCTCCTGAACTGGAGTCAGTGCAAAGGGTAAGAGAAACAGGTTGAAGCTGCAAATGGCTCTCAAACAGAATGTGATGCAGGGAAGCTGAAGGTCTGAGCTGCCTCAGCTGCTGCCACACAGCTCTGGTGCTCTGTTCACCTCTCCTGAACCCAGCCCCAGAGAAGCCATTCTGTGGCAGCACCTGTTGAAAATCAGCCTCTTGGAGCATTTCCTGTCTTGGCTGGACCTCATCTGACACAACCAAGGCTCATGTGTGAAGCATCTCCAACCCCAGGGATTTGTACTTACTCCTTCAAAGCTGCAGTGAGAGGTTCAGAGACACTGGGGGATGGGATGACAGCAAAGCCTGGGGGGGGCTTGCTGACAGGCACCGACAGCCCTGGAGGTGGAGGAGGACTCTTCAATAGCACCACAGTGTTAAAGCCTGCAAGGGAAGCAGGGAAGGGGCAGGAAGTTAGGTCAGGCACCCATGGCCCTCACAGACCACCACCCAAAATTACACAGGGTCACAGAATGGGAGGGGCTGGAAGGGACCTCTGGAGATCATCCAGCCCAGCCCCCTGCCAGAGCAGGGCACCCAGGGCAGGGCACCCAGGGCAGGGCACCCAGAACACATCCAGCTGGGCCTGGAATGTCTGCAGAGGAGGCTCCACAGCCTCTCTGGGCAGCCTGCTCCAGGGCTCAGCACCCTCACAGTGACAAAGTTTCCCCTTCTGCTCCCATGGCAGCTCCTCTGCCCCAGCCTGCCCCCAGTGCCCCTTGTGCTGTCCTTGGACATCCCTGAGCAGAGCCTGGCTCCATCCTCCCCACACTGCCCTGCACCAGGATATTTCATAGAATCATGGAATGGGTTGGGTTGAAAGGGACCTTAAAAAGCTCCTCCAGCTCCAACCCCCTGCCATGGGCAGGGACCCCTCCCACCAGCACAGGCTGCTCAAGGCCTCATCCAGCCTGGCCTTCAACACCTCCAGGGAGGGGACAGCCACAGCCTTCCTGGGCAACCTGTGCCACCTTCACTGCAAGGAACTAAATCTGCCTTTCTCCAGCTTCAATCTATTTCCTCTTGTCCTATCACTGCAGAAGTCCCTCCCCAGCTTTCTTAGCCCACTTCAGGTACTGCAAGGCTGCTCTAAGGTCTTCCCAGAGCCTTCTTTTCTCATGCTGAACAACCCCAACTCTTGTGAGCTCATCCATGTCACCTAGTCTGCCACTTCAAACCTCAAAGCCTAACCTAGGTGGCAGAGCAGCTGCTCAGTCAGAAGGGGCTGATGCACCTCCCCCTCATGCCAGGCTCCCCCGGTGCTCACCTGGTGGTGGGGGCATCCGAGCGGACCCTGAGCTCCCAAGAGCTGGGAAGTCTTCCTGAGGTAAAGGGCATTTGTTAGTCACTGTGGGCTTTTTAAGGCCAGGAGGCTCTTTGGGGGTGCTGCAGCTGCTCAGTGACTTCTCCAGATGGCCATTCATGAGGGCTGGGGGTCTGTCAGAGGCGTGCAGGGCTGCGGAGGCACTCGGGGGCTGCTCCGCCTCGGGCAGCTTCTCGGCCGCTGCCCTGGGAGCTGTCTCCTGGGGGGTGTGTGGGGATGATGGTCTCTGCTTCTCCACCAGCTTCTTCTTCTTGCTCACCTTGGTAAAAGTTTGTGAGGTAGAAGCTGCCAGCAAGGAGGAAACATCAAACATGGTTGGGGTGTTCCTGATCTCCTGGGTGGTCAGGCCAGCGCCGCCCTCTTCCTCGTCGGACTGGGAGAGCTTATTGCTCCTCCTGCCTCCCCTGGAGGTGCTGAGGGAAGGCTTCCTGGCAGCCTGGGTGCTGCAGGGCGTGCTCATGGCTTTCACCACGCTCTTACTGGAACCACTGCTCCATGCAGATGTGATGCTGGGGACTGTTTTGTTGTTGGGCCTCATCCTGGACACCAGGGCTGGAAAATCCTCTTCCTGGAAGGCAGCTCTCCTGGGGGTGGCTGTGTAGGTCAAAGAGATCCCAGAGGAGAGGGTGCTGGGTGCTGCAGGTGACAGGCTGGGGAAATCTTCCTCTTTGAGCTTAACTGCTGAGGGCTGGGCAGGGCTGGGAGGAAGGAAGAACACAACCAGACTCAGCAGTGCTGCACAGGCAGAGTGAGCTCCTTGCCCCAGCCCTCACGCTGCCACTTGGTGGCACAACTGCCCCAGCCAGCCGCCTGCTCCCTGGAGGTGTTCCAGGCCAGGCAGGACGAGGCCTGGAGCAGCCTGGGCTGGTGGGAGGTATCCCTGCCCCTGGCAGGGGGTTGGAGCTGGATGATCTATAGGGTCCCTTCCAACTCCAGCCATTCTGTGATGATGATGATGAAGTGTTAACAGGGGGAAGAGGCACCTGGGCTTGCAGACTGTGTCTGGGATGGGGCTCCTTAAGATGTCACAGCAGCCTTGCTGTGAGAGCAGAACTGCCTCAGCACACCCCAGAGCTCCACACAGGGCTGCATCTGAGCTGCCACAGCTTCCACAGACATCATTCTGATCAGGATGCTTCAGGAGATGAGTTTTAGAGCCCACACTACAGGGCTCCTCCAGGACCAGCCACCAAGGCTGATCCCCACTCTGGGAGTCTGAAGTTGCCCCCCCCAGGATCCAGCCATGGCCTGAAGCCACATCTGCCCCTGCTCATGCAGGTGACCAGCACAGGAGCAGCCTGAGGCAGAAGGGGGCCAGGGCAGCAGGGGAAGCATTTGTGGTTTAAATGATCTGTAGGATCCCTTTCTCCAGGGATGGAGAACATCAGGGAGTTTCTCAGCCTGCTCTCTGGTCACTGCAGCCCTCCCTCAACTTACCCTGGTAGAGCTCCCACTGCTGCACCGATGGCTGGGAAGTCCTCTTGGCTTAGAGCACCGTTGGCAGCTGCCTCTGGAGGAGTGACAAAAAGAGCAAGGAAATGGTTACAGCTAAAATCCTCCACTCCAGAGCAGGAGCCACCAGTCAGGATGACAGCACTGCTAACAAGCCCTATTTTCAGCAGCTGATGTCAGCTGTGACATTCCAAAAGGACACTTCAAGCCCATGCTTCCCCATCTCCCTCAGTCACCCTGATGTCATCCTAGCCTGGCTGCAGCACACAGGCAGGACACTGCTGAGCAACACACTGCCTGGCAAGCACTTTGGGAAGGCACCTGCCCAGGCCCTCCCTGGGGGGCACCTTCCTCCAGGCCCAGGCCTCCATGTCCCCAGCTCTTCACTTCCACTTGATCTTCAAGGTCCCTCCCAGCCTAAACTGCTCTGCAGCTCTCTGATTTCTCCCTCAGCCCAGGGCTGAGTCAACTCTCCACAGCTCCATCCAGGATGCTTCCACTCCTCCAGACCCACCACACCCCCTGCAGCTGCAGGCCTCATGCAGCACTCACCTGCAGCATCATTTGAAGACTTTGGCACACGCTTGGAGCCCAGCACCTCGGGGTCCCTCAGCTCCTCCTTCCTGCCTCGGCTGCTGCTGTCCTCTTTGTCCTCCGCGCGCTGCTTCTCCTCCTGCCGTCTGGCTGCCACTGATGCCCTGACTGCTGCTGCCACATCTCTGTCTTCCTCCTCCCTGCAGGACAGGACACCTTCCCTTGGTCAGAGAGCATGGAGCAGCTTTGTCTCACTCCAGCTCTCCCCTCCCTCCCTGAGCCAGCGCTGCTGCCTGCTGAGGCCACACCAACCCCACCACACCGAAGCACCTCCCTGCTGGTGAGGCAGCAACCCCCAGGGGCTGCAGGTTCCAGGTGCTGCTGACAATCCAGGCCAGAGGAAACAGGGGGTGAACTGGGAGAGAAGGCAGCAGGGATGCATGGGGACCCCTGACTCCCCTGTTGGAGTCCAAGCACATGGAGTCACAGCTGGGAGCCACAGGCATCCTCTGAAGCGTGGCTGGTCATGAACTCCCAACACATGCACCCCCACGTGGGGAAGGGCTTCAGGATGGACTTTTGGCCACCAGTGCTGAACCAGCAAGGGAAAGGAAAGGAGAGAGAGATGCAGCATGTGTTTAAAAAGGAAAGAAGGTTAAGGTCTTGTGTGGATGGAGAGGTGGAGATGCAGAGTTTCATTTCAGAACCTAGCCTTCCTCTTCCCCCACAGCACTCGGTCTGGCCACACAGCTCTGTCAGCTCAGTGGGGAGCGTGGTGCTCAGAGAGCAGCTCCACCACTGCCCACAAGCGAAGGGCAAGCACTCAGCACTCACTTCAGAGCACCCTGAGGGGGAGTGGGCTTGTGCTGAAGAGGGAGACTGAGACTCACCTCTTGTACCTCCAGCTGCCTCTTCTGTTCTGCTGGCTGCCTCGGCCTGCCAGCCTGCTGGCCCTCCCCTGCCGGTTGTACCTCTCCACCTCTTCGTAGTCCTCTCCACCTATGACACCTGGACAGGAGGGAGGGGGCTCAGTTATTTGGCTAATCCTCACCGTCGCGGCGGCGCAGGGCAGTGGTGGGCACGGGCAGTGGTGGGCACGGGGCACTCACCGTCACGGCAGCACCGGGCGGCGGGCACAGGGCACTCACCATCGAGGTGGCACCAGGCAGCGGTGGGCACAGGGCACTCACCATCGAGGTGGCACCAGGCAGCGGTGGGCACAGGGCACTCACCATCGTGGCTGCACCGGGTGGCAGGCATGGGGCAGTGGGCACGGGGCAGTGGGCACAGGGCACTCACCGTCATGGCCGCACCGGGCGGCGGGCACAGGGCACTCACCGTCGTGGTGGCACCAGGCAGTGGTGGGCACAGGGCACTCACCGTCGTGGTGGCACCAGGCAGTGGTGGGCACAGGGCACTCACCGTCGTGGCTGCACTGGGTGGCGGGCACAGGGCAGTGGGCACGGGGCAGTGGGCACGGGGCACTCACCGTCGTGGCTGCACTGGGTGGCAGGCACGGGGCAGTGGGCACGGGGCAGTGGGCACAGGGCACTCACCATCGTGGTGGCACCAGGCAACAGCGGGCACAGGGCACTCACCGTCGTGGTGGCACCAGGCAGCGGTGGGCACAGGGCACTCACCGTCACGGCCGCACCGGGCGGCGGGCACAGGGCACTCACCATCGAGGTGGCACCAGGCAGTGGTTGGCACAGGGCACTCACCGTCGTGGTGGCGCGCGCGGCGCGGGGCCAGGCTGAACTGCAGGTCGATGTGGCGGTGCTGGCGCGCCTCGGCGCGGCTGCGGCTGTGGCAGGCGCTGCGGTGAGCCTTGTAGTCGATCTCGCTGCGGAAGGCGTGGGTGAACTGCTCGGAGCTGCAGCGTCCCTCCTCGCACAGGAAGTGCTGCTCCCGGAAGTGCTCCCGCAGGTACTCGTAGTCACTGCCACACAGAGGGGCTCGGGGTGGGCATGGGCGCCGCCGCGGCGCTGCCAGAGCGGGCAGCGCCGGCACAGCCTGCCCGGGGGTGCTGGAGGCAACGTCCCAGGGGCCCCTGGGGACAGGGTTCAGAGGCCATGGTGGCCTCAGTCTGAGAGCTTGGAGAGCCTCTCCAGCCCAAACAGCTCTGTGACCCGGGAGGAAGCTCCTTGGCACAGGATGATGAGGCGCTGGAGAGGCTTGCCCAGGGGGGCTGTGGGTGCCTCACCCCTGCAGGTGCTCCAGCCCAGGCTGGAGGGGGCCTTGAGCAGCCTGGGCTGGTGGGAGGGGTCCCTGCCCGTGGCAGGGGGCTGGGACTGGATGATCTTGAAGGTTCCTTCCACCTCAAGCCATTCTGTGACTCTCAACCTGCTAAACTTAACCTGCTCCCCACGCTCAGCTGCACCCAAGGCCTGCAGAATCAGAGAATCACTGAATTATTTAGCCTGGAAAAGCCCTTTAGGAGCATCAAGTCCAACCCTTGCCCCAGCACTGCCAGGGCACCACCACACCATGGCTCTCAGCACCACAGCTCCAGGGCTTTGGAACCCCTCCAGGGATGGAGACTCCACCCCTGCCCTGGGCAGCCTGGGCCAGGCCTGGACAACCCTCATGGGAAAAAATTGTTCCTCATGTCCAACCTAAACCTGCCCTGGGGCAACCTGAGGCTGCTTCCTCTTGTCCCATTGCTTGTTCCTTCATCGAAGAAACCAAGCTCCACCTGCCTCCAACCTCCTTTCAGGGAGCTGCAGAGAATGAGGAGGTCGTAGGGAGCAATGCAGTTCAGTAAAGAGCAATCTCCTCCTCCCTGCTCTGCATTTGAGCTGTGGAGCACGGGAGTTAACACAGCAGACATCCTGCTGCCAACCAGCAGCTGGCCTTGATGGACTCGGCTGCACAGTTGGACCTGGTGGCCTTAAAGGTCTCTTCCAAGCAAAATGGTTCTGTGATTCCAGGGAAATGTAACTTTGGATGTTGAACATTAATGAAGAGAACTTCAAAACATGAAGAACACTTCAAAACCAGGAACAAGAAAATGTGAGTCACAGGACCCTAGAATGGGTTGGGTTGGAAGGGAGCTCAAAGCCCATCCAGCTCCAAGCCCCTGCCACCAGCCCAGGCTGCTCAGGGCCTCATCCAGCCTGGCCCTGAGCACCTGCAGGGAGGGGGCAGCCCCAGCCCCCCGGGCAGCCCCAGCCCCCCTGGGCAGCCTGTGCCAGGCTCTCCCCAGCCTCTCCATGGCTCACAGAGCAGGAATAGCGCAGCCAAGCTGCCTCCGCCTGCCACAGCTGCTGCCCCAGGCCTCTGCAGGCAGGGGGGAGGCGCTGGCACCAACCTGTAGTACTCCTGAGCGCCGTCCGAGTCGCAGAAGTGGCAGAAGTAGTGGTCCCTGCGCAGGTGCTTGAGCAGCTCGTCGTTGTCCAGGTAGCGCTCGTCGCAGAACTTGCAGAGCGGGTGGCCGCGGTGCGAGGTGTCGTCCGGGTCCCCGTGGATGCGGTGCCTGGCCAGCTCCTTGCGCGAGTACCACTTCCGCTCGTGGCTGAAGATCTGACAGCAGAGGCTCTGTGACTCCCTGGCTGAAGGGGGCCCGGGGCAGAGGGCCACACGGTGTGTGCCTTGCGACGGGCCCCCGAGACCGCCCGGCCGTGAACCGCGGCAGTGCCGGCGCCGCGCGCCCCGGCGCGGAGCTGGGCTGTGCCAGAGGCTGTGTGCCTGTGGCACTGCAGGCTCTGCTTCCCCAAGATGCAGCCTGACAGCTGACTCCTACAAATCTGCAGGGAGCTGTGTGGGTGAGAGGGGCTGAGGGTGCCAGATCAACACAGAGTGTCCTCGACCAAGCACAGCACGGGGGCTGGAAGGGACCTCTGGGGATCATCCCGTCCAAGCCCTGCCAAATCAGCTTGCCCAGGGCTTGGAAGCTCTCCAGAGGAGACTCCACAGCCTCTCTGGGCAGCCTGCTCCAGGCCTCCAGCAGTCTCACACCAAAGAAGTTTCTCCTCCTGCTCAGATGGAGCCTCCTGGGTTCCACTTTGTGCCCCCTGGTCCTGTCTCTGGCAGCACTGAGCAGAGCCTGGCCCCAGCCTCTTGCCCCCTGCAGCTCTTGCTGAGCAGCTCTTGCTGACAGTTTCCTGCCTCTACTGCAGCTGTGGCCTCCCCAGTGCAGAGGTAACTCATCTCCCCAGGAACTGCTTTCCCTTCACCATGTTGTAACACACATTTCCAAACAGCCCCTGGGCAGGGGCTAGGTCTGGAGAGCAAACAGAGTGGACCTTGAGTGCAGGCAACGGTGAGTTTCATTTTCCAGTCAAGTGAAGAACACACAGGAAATGTGCTTGAACAAATAAGGAAGGTAATGAGGTATAATTATCTCTCATTAGCCCAGCAGGATGGGCTCCCATCCTGTCCAGGATCCAGCTGGAAACATGGCACTGGTCTGAGAGAAATCCACCCCTCCACAGAGCCCTCTGCCCTCTGAGCAGGCACCAAGCAGTTCCTTCAGGTGCACCTGGAGCTGTGGAGGCCATCAGGAGTATAAATCTTAATCAATATCAAATCTCTGCGGTTCCAATGGTAAGAGAGTCTGCCTGGGACTCTGAACCATCACCAGAGAGGGAGGCTGGGTATCCCCTGGGGCAGAGGAGCTGACATCAGAAGGGTTTTAATCTGATTTGTTTAAACATAATGCACTGAGAACCTCCAGGCCTCTTCATTAACCAGCTCCTGCAGGTAGAGAGAACCTTGGAGAGTAACTCAGTGCTGTCAGCCCCTCCTCCTCCCCACCTCCCCAGGCACTGTCTCAGAGAGCAGCAGCACCCCTGCCCACAGACAGACAGGTGGAATTCCCTCACCTTGAGGTGCTTCACACAGAGTTTACAACAGAAGAGTTCATGCTGCTTCCTCATGTGCTGCTCCAGATCTGCAAAGGTGTTGAATGGCTTCAGGTCTGGACACAAAGAGCATTCATGCTGCAGCAGCTTCCTGGGGGACAGGAAAGACTCCCTGAAATCACCTCACTCCCTCTCCCCAGCCAGATGCTTTAAGTGCAGCCCAGAAGCTCCTTTGGTGGCAGCAGGGAGGAGCTTAACAGTGGACTGCCAGCAGGCTCAGGCAGCAAACCCCTGCTCCCTGAAGACTCCACTACAGCTTCCACAGCCCATCGCAGTCCGCTTCCTGCTGCCAGACACTGAAGGAGCCAGCAGGGAGAGATAAGAGCTGTGGCAATGGTAAGTGCTGCTGAGCCCCTGTCAGGCTGTGCTGCCACAGAGACCTGGACAGGATGGAGAGGAGGAGGTTGGAAGGGACCCCTGGGGATCACCCATCCACCCCCCTGCTAAAGCAGGGCAGCCACAGCAGCTTGCCCAGGATCCAGCTGGGGTTGGAAGCTCTCCAGAGGAGACTCCACAACCTCTCTGGGCAGCCTGCTCCAGGCCTCCAGCAGCCTCACACCAAAGAAGTTTCTCCTCCTGCTCAGATGGAACCTCCTGGGGTCCAGTTTGTGCCCCCTGCCCCTTGTGCTGTCCCTGGGCACCACTCTGCATGGGTTCTTCTTTTACTCTTTTCCTTTTATCTGCTTTTAATTCTCTTAAAGCTTCTCAAGTGGTTCAGAGGAGGCCACAGCAGTGCTGGGGGGCTGGAAGCCCTCTGCTGTGAGCCAGGCTGGGAGAGTTGGGGTTGTTCAGTCTGGAGAAGAGAAGGCTCCAGGAGACCTTCTGGTGGCCTCTCAGTGCTTAATGAGGACAATCAGAAAGCTGGGGACAGACTTCTGAGCAGGGCCTGAGGTGACAGAGCAAGGGGGCAGGGCTGGGACTGACAGAGGGAGATCCAGACTGGAGAGAAGGAAGCAACTTCTGCCCCGATGGTGGTGAGAGCCTGGCCCAGGCTGCCCAGAGGTGGGAGCTGCCCCATCCCTGGCACCTCCCCAGGACTCTGAGCAGCCTGCTGTGGGTGGGGATGTCCCTGCTGGCTGCAGGGGGATGGATTAGGTAACCTTGAAGTGCCACTTCCCCCCAGACCAGCCTGGGATTCCATGATGAAGAACACTTTCAGAGCATGGTGCTGGTGCCAGAGACTCACTCTGCACTGCCTTCTGGCTTCCCTCTTTGGAGCTAAGGTCTCTGCAGGCAGGCAGGCAGGGCTGCTCCCCCTTCCATCCAACATCTGGTACAGCTGGTTTTGGTGGCTGCTGCTGCAGCACAGCAACAGACACAATCATGGCAGAGCCTCACTGGAGGGCTGCTGCTCCTAAAGCAAGAAACACCCAGAGCAAAGCTTCTGTGCTGCACATCAATGCCCTGAACACCTCAGCCTTCAGCAGCTGGCCTCTTTGCTGGCACCAACCAGCCTGCCCCAGGCTCTCCTCCTACCACTGCCACCTGCTCAGGTGACTAACACATGGCAGCCACTCAGCTCCCTGGAACACAGCCCCTCTGCACTTCCTGCCACGTCAGGCTGCTGAGGGCCTGCTGCTTGAGGGGCAGGCTAGAGACAGGGCTGCAGGGCTTACCTGTACAGTGCATAAACATCTCCATCCATGAAATAAATGTCATACTTCTTCTCATGCTGCAGCTGGCTGAGTGCTATGCTGGAGAAGGAGGTCAGCTTGCGGCCGAAGACAACCTGCAGGCAACAGGAGAAGCACTCAGAGCACTGAGCCTGCACAGGGCCCTGCCTGGAAGGGAGCTCAGAGCTCCTCCAGCCCCAACCCCTGCCCTGGGCAGGGACCCCTCCCACCAGCCCAGCCTACTCCAGGCCTCATCCAGCCTGGTCCTGAGCACCTGCAGGGAGAGGACAGCCCCAGCCTCCCTGGGCAGCCTGTGCCAGCTCTCACCACCCTCACTATAAACAATCTCTTCCCCATCTGCACTCTCAGTCTCTCTCCCAGCTCCAAGCCACTGTCCCTCAGCCTGGCACTCCCAGCCCTTGTCCAGAGTCCCTCCCCAGCTCTCCTGGAGTCCTTCAGGTACTGGAAGGCTGCTCTGAGGTGTCCCCAGAGCCTCCTCTTCTCCAGGCTGCACAGCCCCAACTCTCCCAGCCTGGCCCCTCAGGAGAGCTGCTCCAGCCCTTGTGGCCTCCTCTGGAGCCCCTCCATCAGCTCCAGGTCCTTCCTGTGCTGAGGGCCCCAGAGCTGGAGGCAGTGCTGCAGGTGGGGGCTGAGCAGAGCAGAGGGGCAGAGTCCCCTCCCTGTGCTGCTGCTCTCCCTGCTCTGGCTGCAGCTCAGCACAGGGCTGGCTCTGGGCTGCCAGGGGCCAGGGCTGGCTCCTGGGGACTTTGTCATCCCCAAGTCCTTCTCCTCCAGCCTGCTCCATAAACTCCTTGGCACAAATGCTGCTGGAGAGGGAACTCATCACAGCATGAAGTTTGCAGAGCTTTGTGTCAGCCCCAGCTGCTCATCACCACGCCCAGTTCTGCCCCCACAAGTGCCAGCCAGGCCAAGGTGACTGCTCCCTATCAGCTCCCAGCTGGACTGGAAGTGGCTTGGCCTGGGCTGGGCTCTGGATTTTGAACCAGATTGGGCAACTCTCTTACAGGAGGTTTTGATACCACAGCTGGGCTAAGCATAAAGACCTCCAGCCAGTTCCACCCCTCCTGCTGCAAATGCCTGGCAGGAGCCCTGTGCTCAGCTCCCTCCTGGTCAGAGGTCACACAGAACTCTGTGAGCCTGAGGTGACAGTACCCAGAGTCTGGCCAGGAAACCTCTCTCCAGTCTGACTTTCACTGCCAGAAGAGGACAAGCAGAAGAAATGGCCTTGAGCTGCACCAAGGAGGTTTAGGTTGGGTCTCAGAAGAAAGTTTCACTGACAGGGCTCTCAAACTTTGACAGGAGCTTGAGTTTACTGGGGAGAAACCTTTCAGCCCAACTCCTCTCTGAGCCTGCCAGGGCTGGCACTGAGCCATGGCCCTCAGCAGCTCCAGGGGTGGGGACTGAACCCTGGGCAGCCTGCTCCAGGCTTTGAGAACCCTTTCAGCCAAGATGGTTTTTCCCCAATTCTGCCTAAAGCTTCCCTGGTGCAACCTGGGGCTGTCCCCTCTTGTCCTGGCCCTTGCTACTGGGGAGGGCAGAACAGGGAGAACTCCCCTGGCTTCTGAGGAAGCAGCAGCTCTGCCTCCCTGCAACAGGGAAGAGAGAGAATTGGTTTATCTAGCACAGGAGCTCAGCAGCTTCATGGAAGAGACCTCCAGAGCTCACCCAGCCAAGCCCTGCAGGCAGCAGGGACATCCTCCCCTGGAGCAGGCTGCTCAGAGCCCTCTCCAGCCTCACCTGCAACAGCTCCAGGCAGGGAGCCTCAGCCACCTCCCTGGGCAGCCTGCTGCAGTGCTCCAGCAGCCTCCTGGGGCACAACTTGTTCCTCACCTCCAATCTCAATCTGCTCTGCTCTCATTTCAAACCATTGCCTCTGCTCCTGGCCCTGCAGCCCTTTGGGAGCAGTCCCTCTGCAGCCTTCCTGCAGCCCTTCAGCTCCTGGCAGGCTGCTGTGAGCTCTGCCTGGAGCCTTCTCTCCTGCAGGCTGCACAGCCCCAGCTCCCTCAGCCTGGCCTTGCAGCAGAGCTGCTCCAGCCCCTGAGCACTTTCCTGGCCCTCCTCTGTCTCTGCTCCATCAGCTCCAGGCCCTTCCTGTGCTGAGTGCTCCAGAGCTGGGCACAGCCCTGCAGGAGAGGCCTGAGCAGGATCCCTGCTCCTTTTCCACCAGCAGCCCCAAGGACAACAGCAGACAGAGAGTACCACAACCAGTGACAGACCCTCCCAGCCTGACCCACGTCAGGGGGAGTTTCCAGGTCAGTCCTGCCCAGCTGCCCTGCCACCACTACCCAGGGCACACAGCACTGCTACCATAACAAGCAGATCCTGCTTGCTCCTCCCTCATGCCCTGTGCTGCCACTCACTCAGAGGCAGATTTGCATCACAGTTTTCTGTCCTCTGCTCCAACACCCATCAGCTCATCTGCACTGCTCTGCAGAGCACCAGCTGAGACCTGGCAGTGCTGTACCTGCTCATTCCACAGCCTCTGCAAACTGAGAGACCTGGTTTTAGGTCCTACACAAACATCAGTTCATTCAGCTGCAGATTTGGGAGGCTTTGTGCCACCCAGGGCCTTTAACCAGACAGACCAGCAGCAGGGGGGGAGAGCAGAGCCATCCCAAAGGACCTCTCAGGTGACTGCAACAGAAGGATCACTTTGAACAGCTACCCAAGAAGAAAAATGGTCAAATGAGGCAGAGTTCAGGCCCCAGAGGGCACCAAGACTACAGCACTGTGGAGCACTCCTGACTCATGGCCCAGCCATGGCCCAGCAGGCTGAGGGAGGAGAGGCAACCTCACAGCCTGCTTCTTCCAAAGGCAGCAGCAGAGCAGCAGCTCCTCACAGGTGACCAAAGCTGCTCTCTCAGGGTCTCCTTCTGCACACAGAGGCTGCCCACGTGCCAGGAAGCTCCACCTCAGATCCACACTGACCCTTCCAGCTGCCACAAGGGCTGAGCAGCTCCAGCAGCCAGCACAAGACCTTCGCCCCCTCCCCCCATCTGAGCAGTGTGCAGAGCAGCCGGGGCAGGGTAGCTGGGGCCCTTCCTTCATCAAGGGGAGAGCCTCCTCCCCTGATGTATTTGAGAAGAACTGAGGAGTTTCATGCCTGGACTCATTGCTTGGGTTGGAAAAGATCTCCAGGATCACAGAGAGCAACCTAAGACCACCACGGCCACTAAAGCATGTCCTGAAGTGCCACATCCCCTCCTTCCCTGAACACCTCCAGGCATGGGGACCCCACCAGCTCCCCGGGCAGCCTCTGCCAGTCCCTGACCACTCTGCCAGCAAGGAATTTTTTCCTGATCTCCAACCTAAACCTTCTCTGGAACAGGTTCAGGCCACTGCCTTTTGTTCTATCAGCCGGTACTCTGGAGGAGACCAACCCCCCCGGCTGCAGCCTCCTCTCCAGGAGCGCAGAGCAAGGAGGCCTCCCTCAGCCTCCTCTCCTCCAGACTCAGCACCCCCAGGTGCCCCGCACAGCCCAGCCACAGCCTCGGCGGCGGCCAGGCAGGAGGCGCACAGAGCAAAGGACTGGCGAAGCAGGCGCCCCGGAGCCGGCGGCGGGGAGGGACGCTGGGCATGAGCAGGCAAAGCATGTCCTGCCCGCACCGCCGGCTTCAAACAGTCAGGCACTGGGCAGGACGGCCGAGTCATCGCCGACACGTCACACCAGCCCCGGAGGGCAAGCCCTGCCGACTGGGAAAAGCACCAAAATACTGCTTTTACCCTCCCCTTTCATCCTGTTTAGCTCCCGACAGGGCTCCCGTTCCTCCCCCGGCGCCGCCGGCAGCCGCGCGGCCTGTGGACGCTCCCCGCCGCGGCCCCGCTCAGCCGATCTGCGCCCCGGCGCGGCCCCAGGCCTGCCCCCGCTCCCAGGCCCCGCTCCCCGCTCCCCGCGGCCCGGCACCCGAGCCCTGCGCGCTGCGGGGGTCGCGGCCGCTGCCGGCCTCACCTGGCCCAGCTCCTCTCGGCACACGGCGCAGTAGCGCACGCCGCACAGCGCCCGCATCCGCACCGAGCAGCGGTAGCAGATGGGGTGATCGCAGCGGCCCAAGGCCACCACCTCCAGCTCCCCGCAGCACAGCACGCACGGACCGTCCGCCGACCCCGCCGCGCCGGAGGCCATGGCGGCCATGGCGGCGCCGACCCGCCGCGGCCTAGGCCCCGCACCGCCTAGCAACAGCCAGTGCCATAGAGAGACAGCCTAGAGCGCCGCCCGGCCTGCGACTCTCCGCCCAGCGCCTACCACAGACACCAGCGCCGGCCGCGCCTGACCATAGAGGAGCCTGGCCTAGAGCGGCGTCAGCCGCTAACTACCGCTTCCGACGGGTAGAGCGCCGCGGCGCTGACGTCACTCAGCGTCCTCCAGCTCCTGACCATAGAGTGGCATGCGTAGAGCGTCGCCCGGCGCCGCGCCGCTCTAGCCAGCCTCTCGCCGGCCTCGCAGCATAAACAAGCGCAGCCGGGGGCGTCCTGCGGCTGCTCTATGGTCGTGGCCGGGCTGGCGGCGTGTGGTATGCGGCCGCCCCTTGCCTGATGGCAGCGGAGCAGGGCCCGGGAGAGGCCGAGCGGTGCTGAGCGTCTGCCCTGCGGAGCTGGAGGCCGTGGTTGTGGGGAAGTGGGCGGCCCCCGGCGCCTGTGGTTGCACTGCAGACCCCAGGCCCATTCCCGGCACCCCCGAGCGCTGCCCTGCGGCTGGGCGGGGGCCGAGAGGCAGCCCGGCGCTGGCTGTGTGCGGGAGGTGTTGTGGCCGCGAGTGGTGTGGTTGGTGCCCTGCAGGGCTGGCAGCGTGCTGAGACGGCAGCAGAGGGGCCGGGGGGTGCTGTGCGTGGGGTCTGAAGGGCAGGGCGCGAGAGGCTGCGGCCAGACCCTGCTCAGCGGTGCCCAGGGACAGCACAAGGGGCAGGGGGCACCAAGTGGAGCCCAGGAGGTTCCATCTGAGCAGGAGGAGAAACTTCTTTGGTGTGAGGCTGCTGGAGGCCTGGAGCAGGCTGCCCAGAGAGGCTGTGGAGTCTCCTCTGGGGCACTGTGCCCCTGGGCAAGCTGCTGTGGGTGCCCTGCTTTGGCAGGGCTTGGTCTGGGTGATGCCCAGAGGTCCCTTCCAGCCCTCCCTGCTGGGATTCTGGGATTTTTCCTGGGCATCCTCTTGATCTGATGTTGTAAAGCAGCCCCCCGGTACCCGGTGTAAACTGGGTGCAACTGGAGCAAGGCCTTGAACAACGTGCCTGAAACGGGGGGAAATCGGCTGCTGCATCCTTCAGAGCAGTGCCAGAGAGGAGCTCTGTGAAGAGCAAAGTCAGAGCAACCTTCCCCGTGTGTGCACAGGGGTGGTTCACAGCCTTGGTGTCTGCGCGAGGGGCAGCTCAGGCTGCTGGAGGGAGCTGGGGCGAGCCTGCGGCTGAGCCCTGGGCTCCGGGCTGCTCGCTGGAGAAGTGAACGTCCTGTGCCTGCTCTGCGGGCGGAGAGCTGCTCCTCACGGCTGGCGGCGCGCCGCTGGGGCGCGGGGGTGAGAGCTGCAGCTCCTGACGGGAGAGGGCGCTGCGGGAGCGCGGCGGGAGCGCGGGGAGGGGAGGGGCGCGGCGCGGCGGGAGCGCGGGGAGGGGCGGGGAGGGGCGCGGCGGGAGCGCGGGGAGGGGAGGGGCGCGGCGGGAGCGCGGGGAGGGGAGGGGCGCGGCGGGAGCGCGGGGAGGGGAGGGGCGCGGCGGGAGCGCGGGGAGGGGAGGGGCGCGGCGGGAGCGCGGGGAGGGGCGGGGCGCGGCGGGAGCGCGGGGAGGGGCGGGGCGCGGCGGGAGCGCGGGGAGGGGAGGGGCGCGGCGGGAGCGCGGGGAGGGGAGGGGCGCGGCGGGAGCGCGGGGAGGGGAGGGGCAGGGCCCAGCGCCGGCAGGGCTCAGCTGCCGTTTCCTCGGCAAGGTGAGGGCGGCGCAGGAGCTGCTCGGGAGGCAGCGCAGGAGGAGACCCAGAGAGGTTTGCAGCCCTCAGGACCTCCCCGCTCGCTGTTCTCGCTCCGCGCAGCGGGGTCTCTCTCCACGTGTGAAGAGGCACCGCAGGTCCCTGCCGAGCGCGGGGGCTGTGCCTAGCTCGACACGGGAGCCCCCGAGAGACCGCAGGCTGTTGCCCTGAGGCGCTGCCCCTGCCGCACCAGGGCACTGTCCGCGGCTGGCAGCGCAGCGCTGCCCCGAGCGGAGCCTGCTGGAGCCCTGCCCGCTGAGCCAGGGGCTGCTGCCTGCCCGCGGGGGGCAGCACGGCCCCCGGGTGGCTTTGTCTGTTTGTCTGTCTGAGGGTTTGCTGTGGCCTGCGGAGCAGGAGTGAGAGGCTGGGTGAGGAATTGTTCCAGGACACGCCGTGCCGCCGGGACACAGGGCAGTGCCTGGCTGCTGACTGCCAGGGTGAAATGGCCCTGAAGGGAAAACACCTCCCAAGGATCTGAGCCTCTGGGAAGGGAGATGGAGAGAATCCAGGCGGAATTCCACATTCCACTCTCCAGCACATTCCTTGGCTCTGCACAGCCTGGCTGGGAGGTGGCACCAGCAGCATCTCCCTGCCTCAGCTCTGCTTTCTGCTCCCCACAGCCCTTGTCACTTCAGCTAAAAGATGATCTGCGTTTTCTTTGAGGCATAGATTATTGTTTTCACAGAGTCCCAGCAGGGTGGGGCTGGAAGGGACCTCTGGGCATCACCCATCCAAGCCCTGCTCCAGCAGGGCACCCACAGCAGCCTGCCCAGGGGCACAGTGCCCAGGGGGGGTTGGAAGCTCTCCAGAGGAGACTCCACAACCTCTCTGGGCAGCCTGCTCCAGGCCTCCAGCAGCCTCACACCAAAGAAGTTTCTCCTCCTGCTCAGATGGAACCTCCTGGGCTCCAGGCTGTGCCCCCTGCCCCTTGTCCTGTCCCTGGGCACCCCTGGGCAGAGCCTGGCCCCAGCCTCTTGCCCCCCAGCCTTTAGCTCTTGCTGAGCATTGCTCAGCTCCCCTCTGGGGCTGCTCTGCTGCAGGCTCTCAGCCCCAGGGCTCTCAGCCTCTGCTCCTCCCAGAGCTGCTCCAGGCCCCTCAGCAGCCTTGGAGCTTCTGATGGCCTCTCCAGCAGCTCCCTGTCCGTACTGAGCTGGGGAGCCCAGAGCTGGCCTCAGCGCTCCAGCTGTGGCCTCCGGGTGGCAGAGCAGAGGGGCAGGAAGCCCCCCCGGAGCTGCTGGCCACAGTCCCTGCAGCGCAAGCAGCAGTGTGGGACCAAGGAGCAGACCCAACACGGGGAGCTCGCCCAGTGCCTTGTGGCGCTGGTGCTGCAGCCCCAGCGGCGCGCAGCGAGGTCTGTGCCAGCCAATAAAGGAAGTGATGGATGTGATGAGTGTTTTGGAAACAGACTAATGAACGGTTTCAAGGTTTTGGATCATTGACCGCTGCAGCTAACGTTTCCCTTCTCCTGGAGAGCCTCATTTATCGCACTTCAGAGCCCAGCAGATAACACCTGTGGGGGTGCCCATCAGCACTGAAGTGTTTGGGGGAGGCTGGGCTCGGTAATGAGGCAGCGGTGACTCTGCGGCTGTAATTGCGCCGGGAGCTGTCTCCCCCTCCCCGCCTTGGACTAGCGCTGGGCAGCGCCTGGGGCTGGGTGCCTGGGGGTCTGTGCAGCCCAAGTGCATCGCCCGATTTGGAGGAGCAGTTAGCATGAAATGAGCAGCGGGCTGCTGCCAGCCTGGCGTTGTCTTGAGTGGCACTGGGCTGTGAAACTGCCCTGGCACCTCGGCAGGGCCACGCAGGGCAACCACACCCCGGGGCAGTGAGGCTGCAGAAGGGACCTGGGCAGTGCTGCAGGCTCTGGGTGGGTGGGAGGGGGTTGGTGCCTCTGGGAACGCTGCCATGGGTGGCCCAGGGAGGCTCCACAGAGCAGCTCAGGGTGCTTGGAGATCATCCACTCCAACCCCCTGGGCAGGGACACCTCTCAACTAGGCTCAGCTGCTCAAGGCCCGATCCTGCCTGGCCTCAAACACTCCCAGGAAGGAAGCACCCACACCCCCCAGAGCCCCACCACCCCCATACTGAGGAGCTTCTTCATAAGGTGAGGCTGCAGAGGGCTCTGGGCAGCCTGCTCCAGTGGGGGATGTCCCTGCTGCCTGCAGGGCTTGGACTGGGTGAGCTCTGGAGGTCCCTTCCAGCCCAAACCACCCTGTGATGCTATGATTCCATGGCCCTCCATCCCAGGCTCATCTGGGAGCACGGAGGACCCAGAAGAAATTCTTTGCAGTGAAGCTGGGGAGACACTGGAACAGGGAGGCTGTGGCTGTCCCCTCCCTGGAGGTGCTGAGGGCCAGGCTGGATGAGGCCTTGGGCAGCCTGGGCTGGTGGGAGGGGTCCCTGCCCAGGGCAGGGGCTTGGAGCTGGATGAGCTTTGCGCTCCCTTCCAACCCAACCCCTTCTAGGATCCTGTGATTCATTTCCTTCACGGCACAGAGAGGTTTACAACACTCCTGCAAGGCATTGAATCATCCTTTGGTGATGGCTTCAGGCTGCTGGTTTATTCCTCTAGTGACTGGGAAATGGAAGCTGCATCTTAGCACTGAGTGACCTCAGAACATGAAGAAATCCAATCATCTATATTTAATCAGGCTCCAACCTGATTGGAAATGTCTTGGTTGGTTTCTAGCTCGAGGTGCTGTCGGGCAGGGAAAGTTCTCCTGAGGATAAAGAGTTAATGGTGCTGCTGGGGGTAGCTCCATCCCCTCCTGCCCCTCCTCAGCAGCAGGAAAAAAGGCACTTTGGGAGTCATGGAATGCCCAGGAAGAGTACTTTGGGATAATTGATGACAGGCTGGGAGAGCAGAGCAAATCCTTGCACTCAGAAGAGCAAGAGCTGAAATATTTATGGTTGGGCACTAAAATATTGCCAGTGGCGAGCTGAAAGTTACTCCTGGGTTTATTTCATCCTCACAGCTTGAGCCTGGTGAGGCTCATCTGCACTCAAGGCTCTTGGTGAGAGGCAAATTTGCTTCCCCTTGACAAAGTCTCTGTTAAGAGGGAGGATTTCCCCAGCCTTCTTTTCTTTTGAGTGAGTCTCAAAGAGCCTCTTCTTAGTGAGGATTCTACACAGGTGCCTGAGCTTTCCCACTAAGCATCAGGAGAAACTTCTTTGGTGTGAGGCTGCTGGAGGCCTGGAGCAGGCTGCCCAGAGAGGTTGTGGAGTCTCCTCTGGAGAGCTTCCAATCCCCCCGGGCACTGTGCCCCTGGGCAAGCTGCTGTGGGTGCCCTGCTGGAGCAGGGCTTGGGCTGGGGGATGCCCAGAGGTCCCTTCCAACCCTACCCTGATGACAGCCCTGACCATCCATAGCCTTCAGAGCTTATGGTTCAGAGTTCCAGGCTGAGAGCCCCATTTTAGATTGCTGGGAGCAGTTTGTCCTTGGTACCTGATGCTGCCTTCCTCTGAGATCCCCCCTCACACTCTGGGGGGGTCAACCCCCTGTGTGCCATTTCAGACTGCACAGGGGCAGTGGTTTTGCATCAGATGCCCTGACAGTCCTGGCCATGGCACTGACAGAATCACAGAAGGGGTTGAGTTGGAAGGGACCTCAAAGCTCAGCCAGCTCCAACCCCCTGCCATGGGCAGGGACCCCTCCCACCAGCCCAGGCTGCTCAGGGCCTCATCCAGCCTGGTCCTGAACACCTGCAGGGAGGAGATAGCCACAACTTCTCTGGGCAGCCCACTGCAGTGTCTCTGGACCCTGGAAGGTGCTGTGTCTTTTGACCCATCCCAGCCTGCCAGGATCAACCACTTGAGCTCTTCACCTTTTCCTTTGTAACCAGAGGATGGTTTTGTGTCTGAGTCCAGGGGCTGAGGCTCACACGTTCCTCACCCCTCGGCTTTGTCACAACCACCACTCACGACCTCACATTGCAGGAGGGAATTGCCCTCCAAGCTCTTTATTTGTGCAACCCCCCAAGTTTTGGTGAGAAAAGCTGCTCTGAAAAGCAGCAGTTCCTTGGAGGGGGGGAGGATGAGGAGGGAGAGGCAGGGTCCTTAAAGCCTGCAGGAGCAGCCCCATGCTGGGAAGCAGAGTTGTGTTTGGAGGCATTCATAAACATCAGCCTGGGGAGAGAGTTTTCTTTAGCAGCAGCTTGTTGGAGGAGGAGAGCTGGGTAAGTGCAGCCAGCAGAGAACCTAATCCCTTGATGGGAATTCAGAGGAGCTGATGTGGGAGGAAGACATGGCATCAGCCTCTCAAAGGGAAGCACCAAGGTGTGAATTCCCAGCACAGGATGAGGCCCTGCAGAGAGCTCTGTGCGAGCAGCATTGCAGTGGAGAGCAGCAGCAGCTCCCTGTTACTGTATGAGGGAGGAGAGCTGGTGCTGGGATGCCAATGCTCCAGCCTGGAGCTGGTCATGGGCAGGCTGGATGAGGCCTTCAGCAGCCTGGGCTGCTGGGAGGGGTCCCTGCCCATGGCAGGGGGTTGGAGCTGGAGGAGCTTTAAGGTCCCTTCCAACCCAACCCCTTCTGTGATTCTATGACAGGTCCTGGGGGCTGGGCAGCTGGAGGGGAACACAGAGCCATGCTCTGGGCAGGGTGGGACCCTCAGGGGTGTCTGGAGCTGAGCTGGGACCACATCTGAATCACTCTTGAAGAATCACAGAAATCAGAGAGTCACTTCCTTGGAAGAGACCTAAGATCAAGTCTCACCAGAGCCCAACCTCCCCCTCTACACAACTGTTCTGCACATTGGCCACAACAACCCCAGGCAGTGCTGCAGGCTGAGAGCAGCCAGGCAGAGAGGGACCTAGGGGTGCTGGTTAACAGCAGCTGAACAGGAGCCAGCAGTGTGCCCAGGGGGCAAGAAGGCCAATGGCATCCTGGCCTGCATCAGGAACAGTGTGGCCAGCAGGAGCAGGGAGCTCATCCTGCCCTGTGCTCAGCACCGCTCAGGCCACACCTTGAGTCCTGTGTCCAGTTCTGGGCCCCTCAGTTTAGGAAAGAGGTTGAGCTGCTGGAAGGTGTCCAGAGAAGGGCAACAAAGCTGGGGAGGGGTCTGGAGCACAGCCCTGGGAGGAGAGGCTGAGGGAGCTGGGGTTGCTTAGCCTGCAGAAGAGGAGGCTCAGGGGAGACCTTCTTGCTCTCTCCAACTCCCTGAAGGGAGGTTGCAGCCAGGTGGGGGTTGGTCTCTTCTGCCAGGCACCCAGCACCAGAACAAGAGGACACAGTCTCAAGCTGTGCCAGGGGAGGTTTAGGCTGGAGGTGAGGAAGAAATTCCATTCCATTCCATTCCATTCCATTCCATTCCATTCCATTCCATTCCATTCCATTCCATTCCATTCCATTCCATTCCATTCCATTCCATTCCATTCCATTCCATTCCACCATGGCCCTCAGCACCTCATCCAAATGGCTTTTAAACCCCTCCAGGGGTGGTGGCTCCACCACTGCCCTGGGCAGCCTGGTAATCCAGGCTGGCCAGCACCAGGCTTGGCCAAACCAGCCTTGGCCTGGTGATCTGGGGGTGCTTTTCCACCAGGGGGACACATCCTTCCACCGGAGCCAGAGTCTCAATGAGTCATGGAGGAAGGGGAGCTTGAGAGCTCTGCATTTCAGAGGATGATGAAGTGCTTCATTAAGCTTGGATGGGTGAGGACCACGATGGTTTGGTGGGCAGTGAGAGGACCTGGGTCTGTGTGAGGTTTGGTTTTGGTCCCAACTCAGTGATTCACTCATTGCCTTGGTTCTAAGTGGAAATAATTCCACTGACTCAGATGGGCACGGGGGGGCTTCCTCATTGCCTCTGAAGGGCTTTGAAAAGCCAAGTGATCAATGCCTGGAGAGCAGCTGGGTGCTGTGTGGGGAGCTGGCATGAGAAGCAGCTCGGTTTGGCTCGGTGGGGCTGGGCACAGGGAGCAGCAGGCTGGCAGGGGGAGGGGGAGGTGTCTCTGTGTGTGTGCAGCTCGCAGCTAATGGAGCCCTCGTCGGAGGTGAGGGCTGCTGCTCCGGCTGTGACATTTGCAGCGCTCTTTGTTCCATTAGCAAAGCGATTGGAGAGAGTTTGTTCTCCTTCGGAGATTTCCCTGCTCGCTGTTTAACTGCCACGTGTCTGGACCTGGGGAAGGGAAAAAGCAGCAGTGCAGGAGGTTAAAAATAGTGAGGAGGGAGCTGGATCCGAGGGTGAAGGAATTAATTGTGTCACTTTAATCAAACCATTTGGAGTGTCTGGAAACACCACTTAGTGTTCCTTCATTCAAAGGGGAGTGAGAGGAGAGCTCAGGGCTGAGCTCTGGGAGGAGCAGAGGCTGAGAGCCTGCAGAAGAGCAGCCCCAGAGGGGAGCTGAGCAATGCTCAGCAAGAGATAAAGGCTGGGGGCCAAGAGGCTGGGGCCAGGCTCTGCCCAGTGGTGCCCAGGGACAGCACAAGGGGCAGGGGGCACAAACTGGAACCCAGGAGGTTCCATCTGAGGAGGAGGAGAAAGTTGTTTGGTGTGAGGCTGCTGGAGGCCTGGGGCAGGCTGCCCAGAGAGGTTGTGGAGTCTCCTCTGGAGAGCTTCCAACCCCCCCTGGGCACTGTGCCCCTGGGCAAGCTGCTGTGGGTGCCCTGCTTTGGCAGGGCTTGGTCTGGGTGATGCCCAGAGGTCCCTTCCAACCCCACCCTGCTGGCAGTCTATGATTCCATGGCTCTCTTCAGAGCCACCGAAGCATGCAGCAGCTCTCAGCAGAGCCGAGGTGTGCCTCGGCTCACAGTTTGAAACCCTAATTTGTTTGTATCAGCCACAGCTCCTCTCTTCCAGGGGAACAAAGAAGCAGCATTTACCCAGCGTGTGCTGAATCACTGGGGGAGGAATCACTCCTCGAGCTGCATCTATTACCCCAGGACACTCCAGTGCAAGGAAACAACGAAGGTGGTTGTTATTCCCAGGACTATCTGCCTGGGGTGCTGTCAGGGGGGGCCCGGGGGTCTCATCCCCACTGCTGGGCACAACACACTCCTGTGATCCACCCAGCGCCGGGCCGGGGGCTTGGCAAGCGCCGGGGGGGCTGCAGCCACGTGTGTGGGAGTGGTGCTTCAGTGACCTCCTAACTCCTGGGCTGGAGGAGTTCAAGGGGCATGAAAATGATGAGGGGGCTGGAGCGGCCCTGTGGGGAGGAAGGGGAAGAGAGTTGAGGTTGTTCAGCCTGGAGAAGAGAAGGCTCCAGGAGACCTTCTGGTGGCCTTGCAGTGCTTGAAGGGCTGAGCAGAAAGCTGGGGACAGACTTGAGCAGGGCCTGTGGTGACAGGAGCAGGGGGGATGGCTTCAGCTAACTGTCTTGATCGCTCTGGACCTTGGTTTCCCCTAAACCAGGACAGCCACAGTTAACAGAGGAAGTGTTGGCTCAGAGTGCTGCTCCCCCTGAGCAGGGGGCAGCTTCTCACAGGGTCACAGACTCATGGAATGGTTGGGTTGGAAGGGACCTCAAAGCTCATCCGGCCCCAAGCCCCTGCCATGGGCAGGGACACCTCCCACCAGCTCAGGCTGCTCAAGGCCTCATCCAGCCTGGTCCTGAGCACTTCCAGGCAGGGGGCAGCCACAGCCTCCCTGGGCAGCCTGTGCCAGAGTCTCCTCACCCTCACTCTCAACAATTTCTTCCTCATCCCCAGTCTCAGTCTCCTCTCTCCCAGCTCCAAGCCATCGTCCCTCAGCCTGGCACTCCCAGCCCTTGTCCCAAGTCCCTCCCCAACTCTCCTGGAGCCCTTCAGGTACTGGAAGGCTGCTCTGAGGTCTCCCTGGAGCCTTCTCCAGGCTGAAGAGCCCCAGCTCCCCCAGCCTGTGCCCACAGCAGAGGCTCTGCAGCCCTCTGAGTCCAAGAGGTTCCTCACCCGCAGTGTTGGATCCTTCACCTTCTCATCCTCCTCCCGCAGGGAGTTGCTCTAGAGGCCAAATGGCCCCAGAGTGTCATGTCTGGCACCAGCACTAATGACCAGGCCTGGAGAGACCCCATCACAGCCCTGGCCTCTCCAATTGCTTTGTTTTCATGCTCGGCTGAGCTGCTAAAAACCTCCCAATAAAGAGCAGGGGCAGGATAATAAAAGCAGGGAAAATGCTGTCATTAAACCACGGCAGCTTCTTTTTCAAGTGCCTCTTTCTGGGACATCAAATTCATTTAGATCATTCTCAAAAGCCACAAATCCTGGCTGGGCTCAGTAATGTGTGTGGTGGGAGGTGAGAGCACAACAGGCATTAAATCAGGGAGAGAGTCTGACAGAAGAGCTCAGCTGGCTTCATCGCAGGGTTGAAGGCACGGTGATGCCTCCAGCTCCTCTCCTCCTCACCCACCTGCTGGGCAGTTTTCATGCTCTGCTCTCTTGGCTTTGGGCTGCGGTGGAGATGGCAATGGTGAGGCCACACTTGGAGTCCCAGGCTCGGTTTTGGACCCTTCAGTCCAAGAAGGGCATTGAAGTGCTGGGAAGCACCCAAAGAGCGGTGAGGCTGGTGAAGGGGCTGGAGAGCAGGGCTGGTGAGGAGCAGCTGGGGTTGTTTTGTCTTCAGAAGAGCCTGAGGCTGAGGAGAGACTTCAAGACCCTCCACAACTCCCTGAAAGAAGATTTTCCAATGGGGCTTGAGATCAGCTGGACCTTGCTTAGGTGAAGCCAACCTCCTGCAGTTGATAGGAGTGACCCCAAAGGCTGAAATCTTCATCCCATGGGAGTCTGGAGAAAGCTTCTGTGGGAGCTTTGCTCAGCAGCTGCTTATTACCAAAAGGAGCAGGATCTGGGTCCTGTGGGGGAGTTCCTGGCACAAAGAGCATCTCAGCACAGGGGAGGTGTGCAGTGTCTGCAGGAAGGTTGGCTCCTGCGAGGGGAAGGGCAAGGCTAGAATGATCTTTTAACTTCTTGAAGTATAGACAGCAGGTGAGAAATGGCTTCCCAGCTCCCTCATCGGAGAGGAGAGGAGAGGAGAGGTGCCCCCTGCTCCAGAGCCTCTCTGTGCCAGCCTCAGGTGTGGGCAGCTGGTGAGGCCAGGCTGAGAGGGTTGGGGTTGTTCAGCCTGGAGAAGGGAAGGCTCCAGGGAGACCTTCTGGTGGCCTCGCAGTGCTTGAAGGGCTGAGCAGAAAGCTGGGGGCAGACTTTTGAGCAGGGCCTGTAGTGACAGGACAAGGGGGGATGGCTTCAACTAAAAGAGAGAGATTTAGAGTGGAGAGAAGGAAGAACTGTTTGACACTGTGGGTGGTGAGAGAATGACCAAAGGCTGCCCAGAGAGGTGGGAGCTGCCCCATCCCTGGCACCATCCCAGGCCAGGCTGTGTGGGGCTGTGAGCAGCCTGCTGGGGCTGGGGCTGTCCCTGCTGGGGGCTGCACTGGAGGAGCTTCCAAGGTCCCTTCCCACCCAAACCAGCCTGGGATTCCATGAAGGATCTCCCAGCACCTTGCAGACACAACAGGCTGGCTGTGAGCAGGAATCATTCACACTCTGGGAGGAGAGAGTTCAGTTCAGTTCCTGGAGAGTTTGTCAGCCTGACAAGTCGTTCAGATTGTGCCAGAAATACCCAGAGAGACACTCAGCAGATCCCTGGGAATGAGATCTTCCAGCCCTGGTGGGAAGCTTGAGCCCACGCTGGTGCCTTTGCTGCAGCGAAGCAGAAGCTGCTAAACCTGGGTGTTGGCTCAGGAGCAGGGGCAGAGGAGGAAGAGGCTTCTCCAAGCATTGAGGTGATCAGAGCTGGGGAGCAGAAGGGAGAATAAGAGCTGTGTGTGGAGTGAGCGAAAGCCAGCAGCACCTGTGCCGTGGTGCCCAGGCAGGGGTGGGCTGGGTTGGTCTCTGCTGTACCAATGCCATTCATTAATGGCTCTCTAAGTCCTGGAAGTGGTGAGGCTGTTCCTGATGCCCACAGCACTCAGAGGGGGTCAAAAATAACCAACCCAGCAAGGAGCTGCTCGGTGAGAGGTGGAACTCAGCGTGCTCCTTCCGGGCAGCCTGGGTGCTTCCCAGAAGCTGGGCTCGGCTGAGCCGGACTTTCTGGGTCTGGTTCATGAATAGCTGATCCCTGCCTGGCACAGCTCTGCTTTCCAGCACTCCTCAAGGCCAGGAGCCCCTTCTTCCCAGCTGGGAATCTCACTGCTCCCAGCCTTCCCAGAAGAGGACAGCTGTGAGGCTCTGCACCGACCACCTCACACCTCCCCACCTCTTCCACCTCCCCACAGCAAGGTCACCAAGTCCAGCCATTAACCCTACTCAGCCAGCTCCACCTCTAAGCCATATCCTCAAGCACCACACCTGCAGTGCTTTGCAACCCCTCCAGAGGTGAGGACTCCACCACCCCTCTGGGCAGCCTGGGCCAATGCCTGATGACCTTTTCAGTGAAGAAGTTGTTCCTCATGGCCAACCTAAACCTCCCCTGGGACAGATGGAGGCCATTTCCCTCTCCTATCTCTCGTCCTTTGGGGGCCCTGGGGAGATGCCCAGGGTGGGAAAGGGGATCTTCAGGGCTGAGAGGGATGCTCAGGGCAGGAAGAAGGATGCTCAGAGCTGCAGGAGGATGCTCAAGGATGGAAGGGATGCTTGCAGCTGCAGGGGAGGTGCTTGGCATCGCCACGGGGAGATGCTTGGAGTGGCAAAGAGGGCTGGGAGGGATGCTCAGGACTGGAGAGGAGCTGCTTGGGGTTGAAAGGAGGATGCTCAAGGCTGGGAGGGTTGCTGAAGGATGCTTGAAGCTGGGAGGGTTGCTCAGGGCTGGGAGGGATGCTGAAGGAAGATGCTCAGGGCTGAGGGAAGATGCTGAGGGATGCTCAGGGGGATGCTCAGGGCTGAGGGAAGATGCTGAGGGCTGGAGAGATGCTCAGGGGGATGCTCAGGGCTGAAGGAAGATGCTGAGGACTGGAGAGATGCTCAGGGGGATGCTCAGGGCTGTTCAAGGATGCTCAGGGCGTAATGGGGAGGATGCCGACAGCCCGGGGGGAGGCTACAGCAGGAGAGCGGAATGGGGGTGGTGTGTGCAGAGGAAGCAGCAGGGAGGAGGTACAGGGGGTCGGGGGCTACCGGGGAGGAGCTGCTGCGGGGTGGGGGGGGCCCCTCCCGACAGCGGTATAAAGAGGAGGAGCTCGGATGCGGGGCAGCCTTATCTGGGGCTCCCCGGGGCCGGGGCGCACCCCTGCCTGCCCGCACCCCTGCTGGCACCCTGTCCGCGCCCTGCCCGTCCGGCTCCCGGTACCATGGCGAAGCGGGGGCTGTCGGGGGGCGCCTGGGGGGCTCTGGTGCTGCTGGGGCTGATGCTGCCGGCAGCCCCGACGTGGGCTTGGTACAAACACGTCGCCAGCCCCCGGTACCACACGGTGGGACGAGCTTCGGGGCTGCTCATGGGGGTCCGGCGCTCCCCTTACCTCTGGCGCCGGGACTTACCGGCAGAGCGCCCCGCGAACCGGCCCGGGGCAGCCGCTCCCGCCGCCGCCGCTGCCCCCCAGCCGCCCCCCGCCCGCCCCGCCGCGGACACTCCGCTGCCTCCGCCTGCTCCCGGTCGCCTCCTGCAGAGGCTGCTCCGGAGGGGATGGGGATGGGGGGGTCCCCGACCGACCCCCGCCAGACCCCCCCCGCCAGGGCCCCGCGGAGCTCAGGTAAGCGGCACCCCAGTGGGAGGGAGGAGGGGGCACCGGGGGTACCTGGCGACTCTGGAGACCTGGAGTTGGGGGTCACTGGGGACGGGGGAGACACGATGACCCCCCCGGGGAGGCTTCAGGGGTGTCACCAGGTGCAGGAGACTTGGGGGGATCTCTGATGCACCCCGGGGCGCTAGGGGGGGGTGTCCGCCGGTAACGGGGGGGGGGGGGCACGAAGCCTGTTGTGGGCGTTCCAGGGGTGCATGGAGCCTCGGTGGGGGTCTACCAGGTAACTGGAGATGCATTAAGCTTGGGGGGGGTCTCATCGGGTAACTGGGGGCGCATGGAGCCTGGGGGGGTTCTCACCAGGTGAGAGGGGATGCACCTCGGAGGTTTCACTGGTAACTGGGGGGGGCACGGAGCCAGGGAGGGGCACAGGCAGCCTTGGGAATGGCTCTCACCAGGCAGTGGGAGGTGCACAGAGCCCCGGAGAGGTTCCAGGGGTGCACAGAGGCTCGGGGGGAGGGGCTCAGCAGGTAACTGGGGGTGCACAGAGCCTTGCTGTGCTCTCTCACCCCTCAGGGTGCTCCAAGCAAAGAGCTGGGCTGCCCCATGGCGTCGCCCCAACGTGGGGAGCTGCTCCCCCAGACCCACAGCACCTACTGCAGCCCAGCCCTGGCTGGGAGGGTGAGGGGAGCCAGGGGAGCAGCCCCCGTGCTGGGCACACTCCAGCCCTGTCCCTGCTGTGGCTCTGGCACTGCTCACCCTGGCAAGTCCCCACAGGTTCTTTAGCCTGACCCAGAGGGGCTGTGCTCCCTCCTCCCCATGGGGCATGTCTGGGGGTCTCTGGGGGTCCTTCCTCCCCATAGGACACGTCTGGGGTCTCTCACTTTGGCTTTAGGGCAGCAAATGAGCCAGAAGATTCCTGTGCCACTCACCTGGTCCTTGTGGGACCGAGCTGCCGGTGCCAGGAGGGGCTCTGTGTGATGCCAAGCCCCCCCTAGCACAGCCCCTCCGCAGGAGCCCTCTGCCTGCCCACTCAGGGCTCGGCCAGGCCGCGTGGGACTGGCTTGGGGCTGGATCCAGACATGAAATCTCTTTCCTCTGATGTAAAGCTGGAGCCAGCATCCAGCTGAAGTCGGCAGAGGCTTTTAGCTGTTGGATCAGCCCCTGAAACCCATAGCTCCACTCCTGCCCCCACCCCTTGGCTCTCTGGAGGAAATGTGGTGTTAATTTAACACCTTGTTGGGAAAGCCCAGACAGGGCAGCTCGGCCCTGGGTCGTGTCTGCCTTGTCCTCTACCCTCCCACATGCTGGTCCCCAAGCAGGGCTGCCCCAGTGCCATGCCTGGGGCTCTGGGCATGCAGCTGTGAGGGCTTCTGTCTGATGGCACAGCCGAAATCACAGCCAGACCCTGGGCTTGGGTGGCTGGGGGAGGGTTCTCTGCTGAGCCTGCAGCCACCACAGGTCAGATCTCAGCCCACAGAGGAGAAAATCAGCCCCAGCTGGCTCCAACCTCCTTTCAGGGAATCCTAGGGAGCCAAGAAGGTCTCCCCTCAGCCTCCTCCACACTAAACACCCCCAGCTCCCTCAGCTGCTCCTCCCCAGTCCTGTTCTCCAGACCCTCCCCCAGCTTGGTTGCCCTTCTCTGGCCCTGCTCCAGCCCTCAGTGTCCCTCTGGGAGTGAGAGAAGTCCACATGGTCTGGGTTCCTGTGGCAGGTTACACCTGGAGTGAAGCTGGGTAGCAGTACATGTGCCATGGCATGGGTAGCACCACCTGAGTGCTGTGTGGAGGGGAGCTGTGGTCCCACACAGTGGGGAGGTGGTAGCAGGAGCTGGATATGCAGCTGGATGCTCCCAAATAAGCCAGCTCCTCCTCTTGCAGCTTCTCCAGCTTGAAGACTTGGCCCTGATCCACTGAGGAGCCACATCAGAGATGCTTCAGCCACTGCAGGAGCACTGACTGCCCAAGGTGGGACCCTTCTCCCTGGCTGCAAGGCAGAGTCTCATCAGTGACCTCCTGGCACCTCTCTGAGCCTGTACAGACAGTGGCATTCCAAAGGGCCAAGCCCCCACCTCATTTTCTCATGGCCACTGTCCAGGAGCAGTGGCAAATCATCTCGTGTCCAGGTCAGCCTAGTGCCACAAACTTGGGGAGGAACAAAGAGGGAAGAGGTTTATTTTTGCTGATTTTCCAGGTTTCTGTAGGAGCTTGGTTGCACCATGAGACAAACACCTCCTGTGTTAGCTTCCTAGGAGCCTGCCCTCATTAAAGTCAGAGCTGATCAAAGGAAACTCTGGCTGCCTGCTGCTGTGCTTTGGGGGGTCGTGGTGAAGCAGAACCTGGTACAGCCTCACACCAGGCTGCTGATCCAGCCCCAGGGTCACTCCCAGATTCCTCTGCCATGATTTAACTCCTCAGGTTTCCTCTGCAGCTTCACAGCAAATCTCTTTCACTGCCCACCAGGGAGGGACTGCCAGAGCACTGTCAATTTAGATGACAAAGTCAGAAATCTCTCCTGGCCTGAACAAAAGCTCTGCAAGTCCTCACTGCTCCCGGGGTGGTTTGTCTGTGTAGAGCTTCATTTCATGTCTCTGCTGCTGAAAGTCTTTGTTCTCCAGCAGGGTGGGGCTGGAAGGGACCTCTGGGCATCACCCAGTCCAAGCCCTGCTCCAGCAGGGCACCCACAGCAGCTTGCCCAGGGGCACAGTGCCCAGGGGCACAGTGCCCAGGGGGGTTGGAAGCTCTCCAGAGGAGACTCCACAACCTCTCTGGGCAGCCTGCTCCAGGCCTCCAGCAGCCTCACACCAAAGAAGTTTCTCCTCCTGCTCAGATGGAACCTCCTGGGTGCCAGTTTGTGCCCCCTGCCCCTTGTGCTGTCCCTGGGCACCACTGAGCAGAGCCTGGCCCCAGCCTCTTGCCCCCCAGCCTTTAGCTCTTGCTGAGCATTGCTCAGCTCCCCTCTGGGGCTGCTCTGCTGCAGGCTCTCAGCCCCAGGGCTCTCAGCCCCTGCTCCTCACAGAACTGCTCCAGGCCCCTCAGCAGCTTTGCAGCCTCCCCTGGGCTCTCTCCAGCAGTTCCCTGTCTGTACTGAACTGGGGAGCCCAGAACCTGACCCAGGACTCCTGCTGTGGCCTCCCTAGAGCAGATTAAAGGGGGAGGAGAACCTCCCTGGACCTGCTGCTCACACTCTTCCTCATGCACACAGTGGAAATGTTACATAGCTGAAATGTTAAACAAAAGTTGTCCCCACTGAAGAAGGGAGGAGCAGGAGCATGTGGGGAGGGTGTGCTGGGGCAGGTGGGATCTGGGCTGTAGGAAACCCAAGGTCTGGGCTGCTAAGTTCAGCCCCCAGGAGCTGCTGCTCTCCTGCACCCCAGCTCTGGTGGCTTTTGCAGTTGATCAGGCAAAAAGAGATCTTTCCACCCCTCTTGCCTGAGCTTCCTGGTCCTGCCAAGCATTTGCAGCTCACCAGGAGTGGGCACAGCAGGGTTTGTGCTGCCTGGGGGTTGATTTGTAGGAACACAACCCTCGTGGTGCCTGTCAGGGGAGCTGGGCACACACTGAGCCCTCTCTGCTGCTGTCCCTCACGTTTGGAGCTGCCATCACCTCTCTCCACATCTCGAGGGGGACTTTGGGTGCTGTAACACCTCAGGGGTTGCTGTCCCACAGTTGATTAATCAGTCATAGAACTGTTGAGGTTGGAAGAGACCTCTGAGATCATCCAATCCAACACTCACCCAGAGCTCACAGCCCACCCCTGCTGCTGAGCCTCCACCACTGCACCACCTCCCTCAGCACCACATCCAGGCAGCTTTGAAACCCCTCCAGGGATGGGGGCTCCAGCACTGCCCTGGGCCAGTGCCTGAGAGCGCTTCTGGGGAAGAAATCACTCTTGATATCCAACCTGAATCTGCTCTGACACAGCCTGGGGCTGTTCCTCCTCCATGTCCCCTCTCCCTTCCTCCCCTTGATTTCCCAGCCTCTGCTTGGCTGGCACCTGGTGCTCGGCTGTGCTCAGTGACTCACGCTGCCAACAAGCCATTAGGCAGCTGCACTCCAGAAGGTCCACATCTGCCTAGGTGCCAAGCAGCCTGTGGAGCAGCCACCCAGGCAGATTGTCCCTCTTGATGCAGGGGAGGGAGAAAATGAGGCAGAGAACGCAAAGGTCAGCTCCTGAGTGGAGGATGCACAGATGAAGGGCTCCGTGCTGAGAGCCCCACTCCAGCGCCTGCTGCCACCCTGCTTGGGCAGAGACTGGCACTTGTGGGTGCCAATTACTGGGACAACACCAGTGAGACACTCACTTGACCACAGGCCCTTCACTTCACCTCCTCACATCACTTTTCCTGTGGAGCAGTGTGAGCCCAGGGCCAGCAAAGCATTTCCTTTGTGCCCTGGCAGTGCTGGGTTGGTTGATGGTTGGCCTGGGTGACCTTACAGAGCTTTTCCAGCCTAAACCATTCTGTGACTCCCCAAAACAGCAGAGAGCTTAAGGAGATCTTTGATCCCCTTCCTGCCCTGGAGCAGGACACAGCCATCCCTGGTGGATGGCCATCAGGTACCTTCTCCCCACAGTGCCTTCTGTCCCACTCCCCCCAGGGGGGCTGTGTGCCTAGACCATGGGGACCCTCTCTCCTGAGCTCCACGACTGCCCCAACACACAGTGCAGCCCCAGGGAGCCAGCAGCAGGGCAGGATTCCTGGGGGGGATGCTGGGTCCTTGTCCACCGCAGCCTGGGTTCAGAGCCAGGAGCAAAGCAGGAGGCTCAGCAGCTGTTGGGGGCACATGGACAGGCCCAGCACGTTGTCTCCTGGTCCTTTTCAAGGTCCTGGTGCCGTCCTGGCCCCCAAGGAGCAGCTCTGGGTGGGGTAACTGCATGCAGGATGATGCAGGGTGACTCCTGGCATCTCCCTGGGCTCCGGGAGATGGGGGGGCTCCTAAAGCCCCAGGTGAGGATGGAACCTGTCAGACCTCCTCTCCTACCCTGTCTCACCAGGTGGGTGGGGCTGGGGAGGCCGTGCAGGGCGCAGGGGTGCCAGGAGTGCAGTGGCAATAGGGTGGCTTTGCCGTGCCCTCTTGTGGCCACATTGATGCCAAGGGCTGGGAAGCTGCAACAGGGCTGAGGATGATCCCTGCCACCACATCCCCCTCCCTGCCCCTCGCAGAGCAGAGAACTGTGCCCATGGCTGCTACTCTCTCTGGGTGGTCCCAGCCCAGGTTATGAGTCTGGGAGGGGGAGGAAGCTGTGGGCTAAAGCCTCTCCTGCTACTCCAGGTCTGGATCACAGCAGCCCAGGGATGGGGAAGCTCCTGAGCTCCCCATGCAGAACACATAGGGTTTGGACCTGGATCATAGGATCATGAAATGGGTTGGGTTGGAAGGGATCCAGTTCCAACCCCCTGCCATGGGCAGGGACAGCTTCTACTAGACCTGTTTGGAGACCTAGGCTCCATCCAGCCTGGCTTTGAACAGCTCCAGGCTTAGAGCCCCCACAGCTTCCCTGAGCAGCCTGTTCCAGGATGCAAGGGGCTGGGTCCAAGCTCCCCTCCGCTGGGTGGTCGCTGCTGGGTGCAGTGGTGGCTGCAGATGAGAAGCCCTTGGGCAGAGCTGGGTAGCCCAGATGGTCTCTGGGGTGGCCCCAGATGACCCTGCAGAGAACTCAGGGCTGTGGGACTCAGCTCTGAGCTGGGGTATCCCGGGGATCCCATCCAGCAGGCTGTCCACACCTCCACACTGACACCACCCAGGGGAATTGACTGGAGATAAGGGGCAGGAGCTGCAGGAGATAAGGAGATCTCTGTGCCTGCTGCTTTGCCTATCTCCAAGCTGTCCTGAGGGCTGATAAGGTGACAGCAGCCTAGAGACACAGGCAGAGATCTCCTTGGCCAAGCTGCAGCATCCCAGGGGGTCCAAGGGGAAACACCAAGCTGGGCCACAGGCTCCCACCACTGGATGTCCTCTCAGGGGTCCTGAGGGCAATGCCAAGGCCACCCTGAGTATTCTGTGACAATGCCCAGAGGAAGAAGCAGAGTCCATGGGCCAAGATGTTTCAGGAATGGTCCCAGCTCCGACAGGCTGCCCTGAGCTTGGGGGTGGCATCCCAGGCTGGACATGCCAGCAGCAGAGCTCTGGTGGCACAGAAGGGTTGAAGCCAGGTGAGGTTGAGACACAGCCACAGAGCAGCTGAGCCCCAGCACCTCGGGGTTCTGTCCCTGGAGTGAAGCTGGCAGCAGCCTCATCTCCAACCACCTCCAGTCCTGCAAGAGCCTCTCAAGGTGCTCCTGCCCCTCCCACCCCCAGGGCTTGGGTCCAGCTCCCTCCCCTGGCAGCAGTGGAGCTGGCTGCAGCTGAAGGAACACCGAAGCTCCTCTTGGGCAACATTCCTCTTGCCCATCCAGCTGGCACTGGCAAGGACCTCATGGGTGTATTCTTGCCTGGGGAAGTCCCCCTGCCATGCTGGCACTTCTGTGGATGTGCTCACTGGCACTGCTCCACCACAGCCTTGCCCAGGGTGGGTGCTGCTGGGGCTGGTGCTCCTGGGCATCACAGAACCACCCTCTGCTTTGGGTGGGAAGGGACCTTAAAGCTCCTCCAGCCCAACCCCCTGCAGCCAGCAGGGACAGCCCCAACCAGAGCAGGCTGCTCACAGCCCCAAGCAACCTGAGCTGGGATGGTGCCAGGGATGGGGCAGCTCTCAGCTCTCCGGGCAACCCAGGGATGGGCACTCCTGGGATGGGTGCTGCTGGGGGTGGGCGCTGCTGGGGGGGGGGGCGCTGCTGGGGGTGGGGACTCCTGGGGGTGGGTGCTGCTGGGGGTGGGTGCTGCTGGGGGGGGGGCGCTCCTGGGGGTGGGTGCTGCTGGGGGTGGGTGCTGCTGGGGGTGGGTGCTCCTGGGGGTGGGTGCTGCTGGGGGTGGGCGCTCCTGGGGGTGGGCGCTGCTGGGGGTGGGCGCTCCTGGGGGTGGGCGCTGCTGGGGGTGGGTGCTGCTGGGGGTGGGTGCTGCTGGGGGTGGGCGCTCCTGGGGGTGGGCGCTCCTGGGGGTGGGTGCTGCTGGGGGTGGGCGCTCCTGGGGGTGGGCACTCCTGGGGGTGGGCGCTCCCAGAGCCAGCTGAAAGGCTGAGTGCTGCTCTCATGTCCATATCCTTGCTGTGGCAGAAGCAGTAGGACACCAGTGTGGCACTGGTGCCAGCATCATCTGGCACCTGGCTCAGGAGCTCCCCTCCACCTCAGCACCCTTGCAAATAACAAAGGACCTGAGCAGGTTCCTAGCTGCTGGCTCAGCCAGGAGGGACTCCCAGCTCCCAGCAGCATAACTGAACTTGCTGGACTCCCACAACCCCAGAAGTACCTAATTAATCCTCCTAATGATCAATTCTCCTCCTTCCAGCTCTTTATCTCCAGCCTGGAAAATGTTTACAGCTCAATAGTGCCACACACAGAGTCCTTGAGGAGATGAGAGGTGCTTCTCCTGAGCTGCCCTCTCGTCCCCAGCTCCTCCAGCAGTGCAGATTAACCATTCAGCTTTCCCTGCTCTGTGAGCTGCCCATCCCTTGAGAGCAGCTGGGATCCAGGAACTCCCTGCTGGGTGATGGTGAAAGGAGGGAGGCATGAGCGTGGCTACACCACCCATGCCAGGCAGAAAGCCCAACACCTCATTAATTAATAGTCAGAGCAAATTACTGCAGGAGCAGCAGTGAGCTCCAGCTCTGTGGTGGGTGGAGAGCTGGGTGTGAAGCAGGGGGTGGATAAACCCCAACCAAAGCACAACAATGGGGGGAGGAGGAGGCTGAGTGGGAGGGGAGGAAGAGCTTCCCTCCTGCTCCCACGGCTGGGATGGAAATGGTTCTCTCACCAGTGAGAAGGGAGGGGGGTCTGGAGGGGCCCAGGCTTCTCCTCACCCTCTCCTTGCCTTGGGCAAAGTCCCCAGCCCTGAGAAGGACAAGCACAGGGGAGTGACCTGCATGGTGGGAGAGGGGCTGAGAGCTGAGGGGAGACAGAGAAGCCACAGGGCCTGCCCCAAACCGTCTAACAGGCAGGAGGTGGAGCGAGACGTGGAGCTCCTGGCGTCTGGAACATGTGTGTCCTCTGTGGCAGAAAAGAACCATGGAGAAGCCCTCTAGGGTCAGTGAGTCCAACCCTCAGCCCAACCCCACCATGGCCATCAAACCATGGCCCCGAGTGCCCTGGCCACAGGTTTCTGGAACACCTGCAGGGATGGGGACTGCACCACCTCCCTGGGCAGCCTGTGCCAGTGCAGAGAAGAAACCGTTCCTCATGTCCAACCTAAACCTCACCTGGTGCAACTTGAGGCCATTTCCTCTTGTCCTGTCACTTGTTCCTGGCTCCTGCCTCCTCTTCTGGCAGTTGTAGAGAGCCAGGAGGTCTCCCCTCAGCCTCCTCTCCTCCAGACACAGCCCAAAGGCACATGTGGGAGCTCAGCTCTCTGTGGAGGCAGTGTCACAGCCCAGTGACTCCACCACCAACCTCCCTAAACCATCCTCCTCCTCCAAGATCCCTCTCCCTGATCCCACCTTCACCCAAGGTTTTAGCTAAGGCTTTCCCAGTTCCTGAGCAAAGATGGACTTTATGGCCCCCAAAGCCCATCCTGCCCACTCAGCAGCTGCTCAAACTTCCTCTCTGCTGTCGTGAAGCTTCTCACAGATTATTTTGCACGAAGCAACAGGGTCAGGGCCACAGCAAACGTGGGGCAGGGCTCAGGTGTGAGTCCCTCTGGCTGCTCACCCAAGTGCACCCAAGGAATTAGAAGCAGATGACAAAAAGAGCTCTGAATCCTCCAAGCCAGTGAGCACACAGGGCCTGTGAGCTCCCCAGCCTCTGGCTCAGTTTGGACTCAGATCAAAACACGAAATTGCAATGGGAAAAGCTCTCCTGGGCCTTGTCTGCTGGGTTTGATCATGGCTGTGTGGCAGCAGTCAGTGCTGGAGTCCTCCTGGGCTCTCTTCTCCTTCCACAATGGGCCACAGATGGGGAACCACAGACTCACAGCCTGCTTTGGGCGGGAAGGGACATTGAAAGCTCATCCAGTCCAACCCCCCTGGACATCTGCAGCTGCAGCAGGTTGCTCAGAGCTCCAAACAGCCTGCCCTGCCACGGTCCCAGCGTGGGGCATCAACTGCCTCTCTGTGCAGCCTGGCCCAGGCTCTCACCACCTTCAGTGTCAGATTTCTCTTCCCTCTCCCCAGTCTGCATCTGCTTTATTTAGTCTCAAACCATCACCCCTTGTCCTGGCACTGCTCCCCTGGGGATGCCCAGGAGCTCTGTTACCTGCAGGAAATGAGGCTGGGATGCACTGGTGGTGCCATTTCTTGTCCAGGACAGTGACTCTCCTCCAAGACACCAAACATCTCTGTGGCTCAAGCATCAAGTGTCTCATGTACAGCCACGGTGGAAGTCTTTATTTTTCAAGCAGGGTGCAGATTAAAAGCCAATCAATAGTCATTGCTGGAGTCGTTTATCTACCTCCTGCCCGCTGCAGTTGCTTCAGCTCCACAAAAGTCATGAGGGAGAGTGGTTGAGGATGGAGAAAGGCCACAGAGGAGCTTGTAAACCTCTGATATGGGAACCAGTGCCAGCAGTGTGACAATCACTGTGGGTCATTTCCTTCTTGGAAGAGATTTCAAGGAAATGAAGACCAGGAATGCAAAAAGGTGAGGCTGGGGATCTCGGTGCTCCACCAAAAGAAGCTCATGCTGGGTGCAAGCTGGACAGCCTCAGCAGGGGCACAGGGGTGCAGCAGCAGCCCTTCTGCACCAGGCATGTCTGGGGTGGAAGAGCTGATGCGCCCAGGCTGGGGCTCAGGGGCACAGAGACCACACGGAGCGTATGAAGAGCATCAGCTCCGTGTGGCCTCTCCCCATGGTCATGAGCTGGGGCCGAATGGGCAGAGGAGCTGCCGGCCTGTGCCGTCCCCTCTTTGGACTGTAGGGACCCAGCACACCCCCGTCCCGTTTCTGGTTCTGGTGTCACTCCGGGCCCCGGTCCTGATGCTGGGTGCCGGTGCCAGTCTCGGTGCCGCTGTCAGTTCCGATCCCAGTGCGGGTTGCCGCTGGCGGTCCCGATCCTGGTGCCGCTGCCGGTCCCGGTGCCGTTCCACCTCCCTGCCTATTCCCAGCGGCGGCTCCGCCCCGGCTCCTCCCGGCCCGTCCCCGTCCCCGTCCCCGTCCCCGCCCGCCGGTCTCCGGTGCCGCGGGGCAGCTTCCAGCATGGCCGCGCTGCGCAGCTCCGCGGCCCCGGCCCCATTCCCAGCCCCGCTGCCGGCCCCGGCCCCGTTCCCGGCCCGCCCCTCCGCCCCGGGCCGCCTATAAAAGGAGCCCCGAAGCCCGCCCGCCCCCGCTGCTGCCCTGCCGCCGGCCCGGCCATGGCCAAGGACCAGCTGCGGCCGCGGCTGTGCCGCATGCTGAAGGGGGAGAGCGGCTACGGCTTCCACCTGCACGGCGAGAAGGGCAAGAGCGGGCAGTTCATCCGCAAGGTCGAGCCCGGCTCCCCCGCCGAGGCCGCGGGGCTGCGCGCCGGGGACCGCGTCGTGGAGGTGAACGGAACGAACGTGGAGCAGGACACGCACCACCAGGTGCGGGCGGTGGGCAGAGGTTGGGCAGAGGTGCAAGGAGGGCGCTCCGAGGGTGCGGGCAGAGAATGGACAGGGGGTGAACGAGAGCGTGGGCAGGGTGCGGGCAAGAGGTGGGCAATGGTGCGGGCAGGGGATGGGCAGAGTTCAGGAAAGAGATGGGCAGAGGTGCAAGGAAGGATGTGCTGAGGGGGTGGGCAAGGGTGCAGGCAGGGAATGGGCAGGGATACAGGCAGGAGGTGAGCAAGGAGTGGGTAGAGTTTGGGCAGGAGGTGGGTAGAGGTGCAAGCATGGATACAAGCAAGGGTGCAGCAAGGGGCTGGGCAGTGGTGCAGGCAGAAGGGGCAAGAGGTGGGCAGGGGTGCAGGCAGTGGGTGAGTAAGGGTGCAGGTAGGCAATGGACAGGGGTGCAAAGAGGAGGGGGGCAAGGGTGCAGACAGGGGATGAGCAGAGGTTGGGCAGGAGATAGATGTTCAAGGAGGGATGTGGTGAGGAGGTGGGTGAGGGTCCAGTCAGGGAATGGGCAGAGGGTGGGCTGGGGCATGGGCAGGGGTGTGTGCAAGAGATGGGCAGAGGTGCAAGGAGAGGTATGGACAAAGGTGTGGGCAGATAATGGGCAGGGTGTTAGGCAAGGGTGCAGAGAAGAGATGGGCAGGAGTTGGGTGGGTCTGGGCAGGGATGTGGGCAGGAGGTGGGAAAGGGTTTAAAACAGGAGTGCAGGCAGAGGATCGGGCAGGAGATGGGCAGCAGTGTGGGCAGGGGATATGCAGGGGTGTGGGCAAAGTGGCCAGCTGACCTCCCTGGCCAAGCCTGCCCAGCTCCCAGCCCCCTCACCACCTTGGCTCTACCACCTTGGGCTGGTTTGCTCCCCTGGAGCATGCTTGGCCTGGCCAGTTCTGGTGGTCACTGGGGTGGTGCCCCCAGCAATCCCAGGGCTGGGGTGCAGAGCAGGGGGCTCTGAGTTCCCCTGAGAGTGTCTGGGTGGTGCTGGTCTAGCAGCTGGTGTGAGGAGCGAAGGTGTTTGGGCATGGGCAGGGCACCGGCGTTATGCAATCTGTGGTGGAAAGGAATGGGGAGACCCAGGTCCTATTTCCGCCTCTGCTGGGGGTTTTTCTTGGCCACTTTGGGCCAGCTGCTGCTCCTCCTGCTGCTCCTGCAGCGCAGAGCGTGTGAGGATGCCTCCACATCTACTGATAAAGCTCTGCAGATGTTGAGCAGCCTGGCTGGTTGCAGGGAGATAGGGCTGGTGGGCAAGCAGTGGCTGGCAGGAGCCCGTGGCCGCCGGCTGGGCCCAGCAGGCTGCTCCCCAGCAGCTGCAGGCTTCAAGCTCTGTCGTTTGCTGCTTGCAAAATGGAAAGTGATCTTTGCCCCCCAAACCGAGCAGGGAGATTCACACTGCTCCTGGTCTGCTGCAGGCATGGGGCCCGGCAGGGGCAGAGCCCCCAGCCTGGGGGCTTGGTGCTTCAGTACCTTAGGCTATGGCTGAATTCTGCTGCCAGCGCCGTACTGGAGCAGGCCAGGGGGTTACCCTGTGTGCCTTCAGGCCCTGGCATGAGTGTGGGGGGTCGTGGGTTCCTGAGCCTCGCCTTTCAGGTGGGGATGTGCTAAAGGTGAGGTGGAGGCTCCAGTACAGCCCTGTGGCCTCCCCTCCGTGGGCTGGGTGGGTTTTCCTGGCTAATGGAGCTTCTTTGGCTGATCTGAGGCAGCTGCACAGAGTTAATGTTTGTCTTGAATGTGATTTCCAAACCCTCAGAGGAGGATCCCATCCCTGGGCTGGCTGGGCAGAAGGGAGGGCTGTGGTCCTGTCGGGAGTTGCTCGTGGTGGGAGCCATCAGGAGCTGCCTGCTGGCACTGGGGTACTGGAATGGGTGGCACAGGGCTGGGACAGCCTGCAGGGGCTTTGGGCTCTTCCAGAAGGTCGAGAGGAAAGGGAGAAATTTTCCTGTCTTCCATTGCCTGCTGCTGGAGGCAGGATGAGGCTCTGGCACTGGCTGCCTGCTGCAGAGCAGGGGTGTCCCATGCTGGGGGGTCCCGTGTGGGAGGTTGTGCAGCTGACTGCCAAGATGCAGTGGGTGTGAGTGGTGTGAGCAGCAGCAGCCCTGCCGCAGGACGTGCCCTGCATCACCCTCTCTCCTCCCTAAGCACAAGAACCTCTTCCCCCTCCGACGACCTGCCCAGCGCTGGTGGGTGTGGGAAGGGTGATGCTGTGGTGGGGCAGATGCTGGCTCCTGCTGCTGTGTTAGAGCAGCCAGTTCTGTGCGGCCTCCTGCTTGTGCTGCTGAGGTTCTTGACCTTCACTTGGTAACACTCGGAGCCGTGCGGCTGCGAAGCTGCGGTGGGACGGAGCCTGCAGGGAGCAAGGTCGTGCTGCTGGGTGTAACTGTTGCGAGCCGGAGCCGGGGCGGTGTGGGCTTTGTTCTCTTGTTTTTTCCTGCCCTTGCCCAGGGCAGAGCTGTTCTCAGGGCGTTCCGTGGCTTGGATGCAAAGTTGCATCCTGGCGGCTGGGTTCCTCGCCCACTTGGGCAGAGCAGCCCAAAGTGAGGAAGGCCTCCAGGCCCTTGGTGTGGCTGGCAGAGTGGTGCTTGGGCAACTCTTCGGAAGCAGGAGGGGTGACCAGAGCTGGGCCCAGTGGTGCAGTTAGCCACCGCTGTGGGCAGCTGGTGGCAAGGGTGCAATGGCCAGGGCAGGCTCTGCTGCTGGGCTGGTGCTGGTGAGCCCGGGGTGAAAGCCTGGTTGGGTGGAGCTGCGGAAATGATGCACCCAGGAGCGGTGCTGAGAAGGTCCTGAGGAGGCAGATGTGTGGCTGAGGCTGAGCTGTCCCCAGAAAGCTGCAGGCTGGAGACTGTGACCATGGCTCGGAAACGGGTAGGGTGCCAGGCTCTGCCCATGCCGGGCAGGACGTGCCTGCTGCTTTGCCTTCCACCTGGCTCTGCCCCAAGGGTGACTTGCTGCCCGGGGAGCTTGGCACAGAAAGCCTCCTCTGCTTGCCTCTGCTAAAGGGGAGAGGCTGAGGGGCTGCTCTCTGCCCACTCCTGTCCCTGCCTGGCTCAGCCCCTGGCAGCTGTGGGGCTTGGGGGATGCTTGTTCCATTGCTGCTCTTGGCATGGCTGTTGGGGAGCTCAGCTAAGCCCTGGCATTGCTCCTTGGTGGCTGCTAGGGCAGCTCACCTGCCCTGCCAGGAACAGGCAGCACTGTGGCAGATCTGGGTGCTTCTCAGGTCCCTCTGTGTTGTTTGTGGTGGTCTAGGGGACCCTGCTCCCTGGCAGTGATGCCTGGAGCACCCAAGTTGCAGGATCTGGGAGACCCAATGTGCCAGGACCCAGCAGAATTCTCCTGCAGGCATTGCCCAGCTGCCCCTCCTGCCAGCACCATGCATCATCTGCCTGCTCCAGGTCCCTTTTGGGAGAGGTGGCCTCGCACAGGCTCTCCCTGACTGGTGTCAGCATCACCATCTGATGTCACCTGTAAACAGAGCCGAGAGGGAGCAGATGGATTTTGCTGGGGCTTGAGGGATCCACACCTGGTTAGGACTGGCAGCCCTGGGCGCTGCTGGCAGCCCTGGAGCTGGAAGCTGCAGTGGGTTCAGGACAAGCAGCTTTGGCTGCAGTCTATAAATTTCGTGGTGCTTGCTTGGCTGTGGTGTTGGCTTTTCCCCTGTGCAGATAGCAGCTCTGCTGACCTTGAGTGGAGTGTGCAGGGCAGTAAATAAATGCCAGCTAATTGCGCATTAGGCTGGCTTGGTGCTGGGAACCTTGGCTGTGTCTGCCCAGCCTGACCTGGATCGGGGCAGGAGCCCCAGAAGGAAGCCCAGCTTGCAGGGGGAGGAATCCTGGCTCTGGAGGGCAGCAAGTGGGGGCTGATCTGCACCCCATGGCTGGAGATGGCTATGGGGAAGCATCCCCAGCAGTACCACCCTGCCCCTTGCTTGCTCTGCCAGCTTCCAGCAGCTGCTGCAGGGGTTCTGGAGGTGATTTCCTATTGTCCTGCTCCTGTGTGTGTCCTGGACCTGCCTGTTTCCATTCCAGCCCACCCTGGTGGGGTTTGCCTCCCTGCCCAGCTGGGATCAGCTCCTCCTGGCTCTCCCCACCCTGCTGACACCATGAGCTCCTTTCAGAGCCTCTGCCAGCCACCAGCCCTGCGAAGGAGCCGGGCAGGACAATGGTCCCCATTCAGTGCTGCCTGGAGCTGGGTCCCAGCAGGGATGGGCACATCTCCCGTTCCCAGCACTGCTTTCCCTTATCTCTGCTGCTCCCTTGCACAGGCTGGGGGTGGATGCGCAGACTGGGGTATTTCTCTCATCAGTCCAGTACCTGGGGGCTGAGGAGCACCCAGCAGGGGCAGCCCAGCCACTGGATGCCTGTGTGAGAGCTCTGTGCCTCCCTTTGCATCCTGCAAAGATAGCCTAGAGCACTGTAATGAGGGTGTGCTAGGGGGGTGGCTTGGTGGGGCAATTTGTATTGTCCCTCTGCAGGATAAGCCCAGAGTTTCAGATGCTTGAGTGGTGAAGCAGCCTCTGTGAAAGCTCCTGAGCTGGATGGGTGATCCTGGGAGGTCTGTGCAATTGTCCTGGGCTGAGTTGTCTTGTGGATTGTAAAGTATGAAGTGGAAAGAGCCATCCTCATCATCACCCAGGGCTGCAGGCAACACCTGCTTCATCCTGGGGTGCCCCAACGCCCTGCGCTGTCCTTCTGCCCATCACTGCTGGCTGGAAGTGACAGCAGACTGGCATCCTGCAGCAGGACTTGAAGCTGCAGGGAAGTGTGGAGGTGTTGCTGGTCCTCAGATCCAGCTCCTGCCCCATTGGGAGGTCCCAATGGTTCATGAAGTCACAGAACTGTGGAGGCTGGAAGAGACCTTTGGGATCATCAGGTCCAACCACACTCCCAGAGCTCACAGCCACAGCTGCTGAGCCACTGCCTCTGAACCAGGTCCCTCGGCACCACCTCCATGTGCCTTCTAAATCCCTCCGGGGGTGGGCACTCCTCTGCCTCCCTGGGCAGCCTGGGGCAGTGCCCGAGAGCCCGTCCTGGGCAGGGATTGTCGCTGGTATCCAACACTCAGCTGTCCTTCCCCTCCCCAGGTGGTGCAGCGCATCAAGGCGGTGGAGTCGGAGACACGGCTGCTGGTGGTGGACAAGGAGACCGATGAGTACCTGTGCAGCCTGCGCCTGACCTGCACCGAGGAGATGGTGCACAGCGGCATCCTGCTGCGCCCCAGCACCTCGCCCACCAAGTCTGTGGGCAGTGACAACGGGGAGGTCTGGAAGCCACAGCTGGACCTGAGCGGGGACAGCCTCCAGCGGCACTCCCACAGCTTCTCCTCGCATGGCAGCAGGAAGGTGAGGGCAGGGCTGGGTGGTGTGGGGGCACCCCCCCGGGAGTACCCCCTCTGCAAGCAGGGCTTGCTTCCCCTTGCAGAGAAACCTTCTGGGTGTGGCTCTTGGGTTTGGGGGCCCTGCTGTGTCCCGAAGCTGAGCTGCTGCTCGGCTTTATTAACTCCTCCTTGAAGCAGCTTCAGCTGCGGGGGGCTGCTGCTTGTTCCCCTCCTGTGCTCCTCAAGGGTCTCCTGAGCCGTGGGGGGCTGGTGGGGGCATGAGTGACCCCAAGTGCCTCGGCTGAGGGTGATGTCCCAGTCTGGCAGTGAGCAAGCTGCTCCTTGGCTGTATTTGCTCTTGCTCAAAGGAGCATGAGCTGCTGGAGGCTGCTGCTTGCTCCTCTCCTGTTCTCTTTGAGGGTCTCCTGACCCCCAGAACCTTCTGAGAGAGTGGTGGGGAGGGGTTGAGTGACCCCACGGTGCCTTGGTTGCGGCTCTGTGTTTCAACTGGGCCCTTTCTGCCTGTGTGGACGAGGGCTGTGGCGAAGCCGGAGCTCATGAATGAGTTTCTCTCTCCCCTCCATTATTTGCTGGAGGGAGGAACCGTCTGGGGCGAGCCTGCTCCCAGCGCTTCTGCTGAAAGCTGGAGGAAATGAAGGCTTCTTCGAGTGGCCTGGGGCTGGCCTGCCAGGCTGCAGCTGCGGCTGTGATTGGTCAGCTGCCTTCCAAAAAGGAAAGAATTTGGGGTGGAAAGGCTCCAATTTCATGGCCGCTGCGCGGCTGGGGCTGGGCTGGCGGCGGGAGGCAACGCGGCGGAGCGCGGGGTCTGGGCTCGGGGCAGGGCGGCGCTGGGGCTGTGCCCCCCCGGGCGTGCTGCTCTGTGCTGCCGAGCTGGCAGCGCTGGTGCCCGACTGCTGCCTCCGCTGCCGAGCTCCTTGCCCGCTCCGAGGTGGTGGCTGGACGCTGGCCCAGAAGTGGCCGTGGGGCTGCTGGGAGGACATGGGTGGGGGCAGCAGGAAAGCTTTGTGTCCTCAGGAGCCCCCGTGGAGGACAGCTGAAGAAACACCCCCGCAGCTGAGAGCTGCTGCTGGTGTGAGGAGGGGTCTCACCTCTGGTCCTTTGCTCCTGAGCCATCTGGCAGGGGAGGTTCCCCCTTCTTGGGGGCTGGCAGGGGAGGGGTTGGAGGCTGTGTTGGACTTGTTGCATCATTTGAAGCTGGGTGATGGTGATGGCTATGTTCCTCCTGGAGACCAAGACATGGGGAGCATAGTCACCCCCAGGATGGCTGGTGAGAAAGGAGCCATTCCTGGGGGGAAGGGGGCTTCTGGGCCTGGGCAGGGGCTGCTCTGCAAGCTGGGGATTTCCTCCCCTGTCTCTGTTTGGTTTGCTGGGTGCAGTCCAAGAGTGTCCTGACGGGAAGTCAGGCGAGAACAGGACAGTCCCTTCCGGCCTCCGGGGTCTGGCTCCTCTGAGGAGAGGGTGGGACACGGAGAGCAGGACAGAGCTGGGGTCTGAGGGGGGAGGAACACCACTGTGTCCCCTTGGAGGGGCTGGGGGCTTCAGCTGGTTCAGTGTGGCTGAGGATTTGCTGTGCCTCAGGGCTGGGGCTGGTGTTTGGTGGAGCATGAGCTGGACAGAGGGCACCAGCTCCGGGGGCAGTGGCCACCATGTGGGGCTGGGGCCAGGAGGTGCTGAGCTTGGGTGGTGCTGAGCACGTCAGATGTTTGCAGAGGCTGGTTTGCTCCTGCCCCCACGGTCAGCAGCTCTTGGAGAGCTGGGTGCTGCTGGCTTTGCTGGCCAAGGTCACTTCTCCATGCCGGGACCATGAGTGACCCTGGTAGGAGGTCATGGCATGGACTTGTGTCCTGCTCCCTGTGCCTTGCAGTCCTGCTCGCTGCTGAGATCTGCTGCAGGGCTGGGTGCTGTGGCTCTCCTGGCTCCAAGGTAACTGGAGGTCAGTGGAGTGGTGCTGCCACCCTGGGTCCCCCAGCGGTCAGCCCCCCAGCGCCGTGTCCCTGCCTGGGGCAGCTCTCGTTGGACCATGCAGTGCCTGGAGGCCTCCTTCAACCTTAATGATTCTGTCTAAGGTCTCCCTGCTGCTGACCAGCACTGGGCCCGGGGGGGAGCCCCTGACTGTGGGCTTGGGATCCAGTCAGAGGCTTGTCCCTAAGCAGCTGTGGAGGAGGCCAGGCTGTGAGTTGGGTGGCACTGGGAGGAGCTGTGCCTGGGTCTTTGGTGCAGCTTCTCTGGAGGTGTTTGGTGAGGGAGAAGAGGCAGCTCCCATTCCCCAGCAGAGCCCTGGCCCCAGCCTGTCCCTGCAGGATCTGGGGCTGCTTGCAGAGGTCAGCATTCTTCTGAGCAGTGTTTATGCAGGGGCTGCAGGTTGGGTTGTTTGGTGCAACCCAAAGCAAGGAGCAGGTGAAGCAAAGAGGAGAGAAATCTGGCATCAGGGTGGTTGTAGAGGTGGGCAGCAGGGAGAGGATGGAGCAGTCAGCTGGGCACAGCCCTGCCAGCCCCTCCATGCTGTCACATCCCTCTTCTGCAAGAGGAATGACACCACCACCACTACCACCCTGCCCCAGGAGGTCTGCTGTGGGTGGGGAGGTCACTGTGCCCCCCCAGCAGAGAGTTGGTGTCCAGGAACCATGGGAATGAATAATTCAGCAGGTGGTTGAAGTCAGGCTGCCTGCCCCAGAGCAGTGTGCTGCAGCTGACAGCCAGCAGCTCTACACAGCACCCTGGGCACTTGTCCTGGGTGCCTGTGGTGACACCAGGGTCAGGATCTGCCTTGAAGCCATAGAATGGTTTGGATTGGAAGAGACCTTTCAGATCATGGAGTCCACCCATTAACCCAGCACTGCCAGTGCACCACCAAACCACAGCCCTCAGCACCAGGGCTCTGAAACCCCTCCAGGGATGGGGGCTCCAGCACTGCCCTGGGCAGCCTGGGCCAGGCCTTGATAACTCTTTCCTCATGTTCAACCTAAACCTTCCCTGGGGCAACTTGAGACTGTTGCCTCTTGTCCTATCACTTGTTCCATGGGAGAAGAGACCAACTCCCACCTGGCTCCAGCCTCCTCTCAGGGAGCTGCAGAGAGCAGTGAGGTCTCCCTCAGCCTCCTTTCCCCAGGCTGAACACCCCCAGCTCCCTCAGCTGCTCCTCCCCAGCCCTGATCTCCAGACCCTTCCCCACCTTCATTGCCTTTCTCTGGACCTGCTCCAGCCTCTCAATGTCCTTCCTGGAGTGAGTGGCCCAAAACTGAAGTCAGGCTTGAGGTGCCTTGCCCCATCCTACAGCCCTGCAGCCATCCCCATGGCTGGGCTGCAGGGTGTCTCCTTCTCACTGTTCCTGTGAAGGTGCTTTTGGGGCAGGAGTGAGCTGCTTGTGGCTGGTCCTTGATGGCCTGGGCTGACAGAGTGCTGCAGGGCTGGACTGGTGCTGGAATGGGAGCTGCTGGCCATCCTGGAGGCATTTGTGGTGTGCAGGCAGTGTGGTCAGGGCTGGAGTTGTGACCTGAGTGTCCCCACTCCTGCTGTGCAGTGGGAGGGCTGTGCTGTTACTGGCAGCCCAGTTATGGCCACACAGGTTCATGAGCCACTGTAGCAGTGTCCTTGGAACTGCTGCCCCACTGCTTTCTCCAGGTGTGTTTGGAGGATCAACAAGAGCAAAGACACCGAGGTGTGGTTGGGGTGATGCAGCTCCCTCCATGGCTGCTCCAGGGAGCTGGGGGTGGCTGTGCAGAGGGACCCTGACAGCCAGGGATCTGGAGAACAAAACCTCCTCTTGGAGCTGCTGGGCTCAAGCAGCCTCTTGGGTCTGGGAGCTCTAACAGAGAGGTTTTGGTGACCAGCTGTTAACTGGGTCCTGCCTGGGGAGGGGAGGTGACACCTTGGTTGGTGGCAGGGCTGCTGCTCCCGGGGACACCTCAGCCACGCAGTCAGCAGGAGAAGGTTGTCCCCTTGCTGACACAGACTGTGGCCAGCTCAGTCATGGCCTGAGGCAGGGGATTGGAACCAGATGATCTCGAAGGTCCCTTCCAACCCAAAGCAGGCTGTGATGCTCTCCCTGCCAGCAGCTGTGGAGCCTCCTGCATGCCACCAGCCCACGCTGAGAGCAGCTGGAGTGGCTGGGGACACAGTGCTGTGTCCTGGAGGAGGGTGGATGAGTGTGGGGGTGCTTGTTGGGACCCCCAGGTGTGGGGCCAGCACTGACATCCAGGCAGTAAATATTTACACCCCTGTTTGGGTTAGGAGTAAGAAGCTTTTCGTGCTGGATAGCAGAGGCTCTGCGTTGCAACATCCCCCACCAGCAGCTCCTGGCTAGGGCTCAGGAAGGAGAATAACTCAGGACAGATGTTTCTGGAGAGCTTTGCCAGCTCAGCTGAGGCCCAGAGCGTGGGGTTTGTAGAACAACCACAAAGATGTAATAAAGCCTAACATGAGCAGAAATGTCCTGGGTAATTGTGTGATTAGGAGCAAAAAGAAATCAAAGCATGGTCGGACTTAAAGAAGTTCCCTGAGCTCCCTGTGCCCAGCAGCGGGCTCCGAGCTGGGCAGGGGGTGGTGGTGTCTGTCCCCAGCACGGGGGGGGCTGTGTCTGCCTGCTGACTCCCTGCTGAAAAACCACTTAGCAGAGTCTGTTCTGCACCCATGGTGTGGAGAGAGTCCAGGACTGCCCTGGGCACCACCACTGCTGCCCTGTGGCCCTGGGCACCACAGCTCCAGGGCTCTGGGGATGGGCACTGCACTGCTGCCCTGGGCAGCCTGGGCCTGGCCTGGACAACTCCTTTGTTGAAGAAATTGTTCCTCATGTCCACCCTAAGCCTCCCCTGGGGCAACCTGAGGCTGCCTCCTCTTGTCCTTTCACTCATTCTTAGGGAGAAGACCCCAACCCCACCCGGCTCCAACCTCCTGTCAGGGAGTTGCAGAGAGCCAGGAGGTCTCCCCTCAGCCTCCTCTGGACTGAGCAGGCACAGCTCTGCTCTCCCAGCTGCTGCTCCCCAGCCCTGCTCCCCAGCCCTTCCCCCAGGTCACTGGGAGGGGGCAGGAGGGCCATGGCTCCATGCTGTGTCCCAGACAGGCTCTTGTGGCCACTGTGCTGTTTTCCCATCAGAATCACAGAACTGTCAGGGCTGAAAGGGACCTCGAGGATCATCCAGTTCCAGCCCTCTGCCATGGGCAGGGATCCCTCACACTGGATCACCAGGACTGCTTGGACTTGGGGTTTCTGCTCTGCTGTGCCCAGCTGAGGGCACGAGGTGGGAATATGGTTTTCCCCATCCCTGCTGGAGGAGGAAGATGCCCACTGGGATTTGGGATGCAGGGCAATGGGGCTGGAGACCTGCTGCCTCCCTGCCAAGGGTGGGGTTGCAGGGGGCACTGGTTTGGTGTGGTGGGGAAGGGTCTGGCACAAAGGTGGGCTTCAGTCCCCTCCTGGAGGCAGCAGCTGGGCTGGTGAGGCCGTGGGGAAGCCAGCACTGACCCTGTTGCATTATTGATGGCACCAGGCTCCCTGGCATCATGTGTCATGGGCTGGGCAGAGTCGCTGCCCAAGCTGGGCCCTGCAGCAGCTCCAGCACAGCAGCCTGGGGACAGAGGTTAGGGCAGGTGGCACCTCTGGGGATGTGCTTTCCCCTTGCCTGGTAGTGTGGTGGCCTGTGGCAGTCTGGGTCACAGGAGGTTGTGCTGCACCCCAGCAGAGCTTAGGGGGGCCTGGAATGTTTTGCTTTCCTGTCCCCTTCCAGTGCAGGCAGAAATAGGAGAAAGACTAAAAACTGGGTTCCTTCCCAGCCCTTTGGTCACTGACAGCCTGGGGGTTGGTGCTTGGGTAGCAGGAGTAGGGGGAGACCTCTCTTTGCAGAGACCTCTTTGCATGAGCTTTGGGATGTCCCAGGAGCTGGGTGCACTTCTGTTGCCCCCCGCCAGTCCTGAAGCCTTGCAGGTCCCCACAGCAGGACTGGGGCAGCCCCAGCCTTGTTCCCCAGTCCACTGGCTCTCTCCTGCCCATCTGATGGCCCTCTGTGCACCATCAACCTGCTACCCTCTGACTTCTCAATGACTTTGGTTCAGCTTGGGGCTGGCATTACAGAGCCCCCAGGTTTGCTGGAGCCTTGGTTTGGGTGCTGCTGCAGCACTTGCAGAGGTTCTGGCAGGATCTGAGCCTCCTCCTGCTGGATTCGTGGGACCTGATTCATCCCTGATCCATGGGACCACTGACCCATGGTGGTGTAAGGTGGAGAAGGCAGCATGGAGCATGGTGGAGTCAGCCCTCCAGATGCTACCCACTTCCATCCTCCCAAGGCTGTGAGGAGTTTGGCTGCAGCGTGTGGAGAAGTGATGCTGGGAGCCGTGGCACAGTGGTGACCTGGCAGTGCTGGGTGAATACAGCTGTGGAGCTGTTGGGGTTGCAAAAGCCTCCTGAGATCACCCAGCCCAACCCCACCATGGCCATCAGACCCTGTCCCAGAGTGCCATGGCCACAGCTTCTTGAACTCCTCCAGGGATGGGGACTCCACCACCTCCCTGGGCAGCCTCTGCCAGGCCCTGACCACTCTCCTGGGAAAGTTGTTCCTCATGTCCAACCTAAACTGTTTCCTCTTGGCCTGTTGAATGTTCCTGGGGAGAAGAGACCAACCCCACCTGGCTCCAGCCTCCTCTCAGGGAGCTGCAGAGAGCAATGAGCTCTCCCTCAGCCTCCTCTGCTCCAGGCTGAACCTCAGCTGCCCCTCCCCAGCCCTGTTCTCCAGACCCCTCACGGTGGGACGAGGTGATCTGAAAGGTCTCTTCCACCCCAAGCAATTCCATGATTATGTGACTGACCCCCATCACCCCCAGCCGCCACGGGTGGGCTGCAGCGGTCCCCCAGCCGCCACGGGTGGGCTGCAGCGGTCCCCCAGCCGCGGGCTGCCTGCCTGGGCTGGGTGTGCAGTGTGTCCCGTGAAGGAGCTTGTCCGGGGGGGGTTATTTTCGTGCTGGGGCAGTGCAGGAAGCCCCTCCCGGGGCGGAGAGCATCCACCCCGCAGCAGAAACTTCCTCCCCCAGGATATTTTTAGTGGAACACAAAGCGGGTGGGAGGGAGCAGGAGGCAGATTAGCATCGGGAGGAGCTGCGCCCTGCTGGGAGCCTTTGTTCCTGGTGCCACTCGCTCCCGAGGGACACCAGGTCCTGCCAGAGGGTGGTGGGGTCACCCCTGGAACCATCCCCCCGCTCCTTGAGAGCGGGGCAGGAGGTGTGGGCTGGCTGCAGATTGGTGATGCTGGGGGCTCTCTGCATGGTCCCCTCTGCACCCTCACGATCCAAAGCTTTGCCTCAAAACCAGGGGCTGGGGGTGACAGGACAAGGGACAACAGTTTGAAGCCAGGGCAGGGGAGACTTGGGCTGGAGATGAGGAAGAACTTCTTTACCATGAGGGTGGTGAGGCCCAGGGAAGCAACTCAGGGACAACTCATTCCCAAGACCAGGCTGGATGAGGCCTTGAGTGGGAGGTGTCCCTGCCCGTGGCAGCGGGGCTGGACCTGGGTGGTCTGTAAGGTCCCTGCCAACTGAAGCCATCCTGTGACCCCCTGAGGAGGATTGCAAACCTGCTCTGCAATGGGAGCTGGTGAGGATGCCGCCTGCCCCAGCGCCTCTGCTTGCAGGGATGTGCTCCAGCAGCTCAGGCTCATCGCAGCCCTCTGAGGGCTCTGTTCAGTGGGAAATACTGAATGGCTTTGGATAGCTTCAGCATCTTCTGGCAGTGTCAAGGTCTTCTGTCTGTGCCCTGGCAGCTGCACAGAGCCTCTGCTGGGGCTTCCCTGCGTCCCTTGGAGTTTCTTTCTGGGCTGGTTGGGCTTGTGGCACTCTCATGGTGGAGGAGACCCTAAAGCAGTGTTGGGGCTGGAGGGCTGGCCTTGGACTCTGTTTATTTCCCCAACCAAATCAGTTGTGGAGGAGGGGGCACACCACATGGATGCAGCACTGGCCCTGCTGCCACCACTTGATGTTTTAACCTCTCCAGGAGTTTGACCATGGACCTGAGGATGCTGCCATGGGGCTGGTGAATCCCACCTGGCCATGGCACTGAGGGCCGTGGTGGTCCTGGGTTGATGGTTGGACTGGATGACCTTAGAGAGCTTTGCCAACCAAACCATTCTGGGGTTGCCTGGAGTGCCCCAGTGGTGTGTGAGGCTGCTTTGGGGGCTTCTCCTTGGTGGGTGTCCCATGGCTGGAGGTGCTCAGGAAGGGAGCAGCAGTGAGCTGATGTCTGGATGTGGCCCCAGGACCTCCATCACCCTGGGGTGTGATGTGATGAAAGCCTCTTAGGGGCTTACAGGGACTAATCCCCTTAAAGAAATGAGCAGCACACAAGTGGGGGCAGGGCTGATCCTGCTCCTGCTTTGATGTGCTGAGCTCCCACCCCGGGCTGTGCTGTCAGCTCCTCACATGGCCCAGCACCCACCCCTTGGAGTGGGATCCCCTGCCGTGGGCTGGGGCTCTGGTGGCTCTTCCCACCCCTCCTGTCCTGCCTTGGGACCCAGAGCTGGGCTGGCAGTCCCTCAGGGGCAGCCAAAGGCCATCCCAGGTAAATCAGTGAATTCTGGCCCTGGGCTGTTCCTGGTTAGCAGGATTTAATTAAGACAAGCCCTAATTAGTTCTAATAAGGGTGAATAGTCTGCTTGGCCTGGAAGAGTTCCTGCTCTTGCCGGGCGGCCGGCAGGGAGGGCAGGGCTGATAACGAGGGGGGCTGAGCCCATCCTGGGGGTGGGATCCATGGGACACCCCACATCACAGAATGGATTGGGGTGGGAGTCTAGAGGTCATCTAGCTCTGCCCCCTGCCATGGGCAGGGAGCCCTCCCACCAGCCCAGGCTGCACAAAGCCTTGTCCAGCCTGAGCACTTCCAGGGATGAGGCAGCCACAGCCTCCCTGGGCAGCCTGTGCCAGGGCCTCACCACCCTCCTGCTAAAGGGCTTCTTCCTAAAGTCCAGCTTAACTCTCCCCTGCTCCAGTTCCAAACCACTGCCCCTCGTCCTGTCACTCCCAGCCCTTGTCACAAGTCCCTCCCCAGCTCTCCTGGAGCTCCCTTCAGGCACTGGAATGCTGCTCTGAGGTCTCCCTGGAGCTTTCCCTTCTCTGGGCTCAACAGAGCCAACTCCTCAGCCTGTCCTTGTAGGAGAAGTTCCCCAGCCCACTGATCACCTTCGTGGCCTCCTCTGGACCCTCTCCAGCACATCCCTGCCCTCCTTGGGTTGGAGGCTCCAGAGGAGCTGGAGAGGTGCTTGGAGCAGTCCCAAGTCCCAGTCACCTTGAAGCAGCTGCTGGTTTTTACTGGGCACCCAGCCCTGTGCTGGGCTGTTCCCAGGGGACCACTTTCCCTGTGGATTTCTGCTCCTCATGAGCATGGATCACAGCAGCCTCAGAGCCCTGCAGCAGCACCAGCCTGTGCCCAGCACCCTCCACCCATCTTTATCAGCCTTATCAGGGCTTTTTTCCCCTTATCAGCAGGAGCAGCCAGAGCCTGGTGCTGGCCATGTTGGGGCTGTTATCTCTGCAGATCCTCCTGCTCTGCCTCAAGCTTTGTCCTGGAGCACCCACTGCTGCTGAGGGCCTTGGCAGAGCCTCTTCCCAAACCTCCCTATCTGCCCCAGTGTGGAGATGCCACCCCAGCCCCTGGCCCCCAGGTTGCTCAGCTCCCACCAGCCTTTGGCAAGGGACACCTCTTGGGGTCTTGTGGTTATTGAGGAGCTGGGTTTAAGAATGTGGCATTTCTGGAGCACTGCAGGGGAATGAGCTGAGGGAGCAAGTCCTGCTGGTCCCTGCCTGCACCAGGCTCCAGTCTGGTCCCATGTTTTCCAGCAGTGATGTGGGATCATAGAATAATTTTGGTTGGAAGAGGCCTTTAACATCACCCAGTCTGGCCAGGAGCCCAGCACTGCCAGGACACCACTAAACATCCCTGAGCCTCACATCTGCATGGCCTGGGAGCACCTGCAGGGCTGGGGGCTCCACTTCCTACCATGCTCCACCACATGCAGGGTGCCCAGAGACGTGGTTGAGGCCCTGGGGGCACTTGAGCTCAGACCTGGTGGGGCCCTGAGCACTCTGATCTAGTTGGACACTGCTCCCTGCAGGGGGCTTGGGCAAGATGACCTTCGAGGGTCCCTTCCCAGCCAGTGCAGTCTGTGATTGCCAGGGCAGCCTGCTCCAGGGCTTGGCAACCTGTTGGGGGAAGAAGTTGCTCCTCACGTCCAAGCTTAGCCTCCTCTGGCACAACTTGAGGCCACCTCCTGTTGCTTGTCACCTGTAAGAACAGAGCATCAGAGGCTCCTTCCAGCCTCCAGCAGTTTGCAGTGGTCACTGTGGAAGGCTGAGCTGGGAGGAGGAGGCTGACAGCCCCAGGCAGGGCTGTGGGCTTTGGGTGCTGTGTCCAGAGCAGCGCCTTGGGCAGGTTTTCTCTTCAGAAGCTTTGGGATTTTGGGGGGGAGGGGGCAGCTTGGTTTCGTGTCAAGGGCTGGGCAGGAGGCCACTGACTCCTGCTGCTTGGGAAGTGCACCCCTGGATGTTTGGCTGCAGGGCTGGGGGATACAAAAGGCCTTACATTGGGTTAACCCCAGATGGGTGCCTGGGCTCTGAGGATGAGGAATGTGGAGGATGTTTGGAGCCCTCCCCCTGTTCTGCTTCCTCCAGCGAGCCTGTGCTGCCCAGCCAAGACAAATATTGGGAGTAAACTCTTGAACTTCCCTGCTCCCAGTGCTCACAGAGCAGGGCCTGTTCCCTGTTCTCCCCCTTGCCCAGGCAGGGGCCGGGCTGGGGGGGTGCAGATGTGTCCCTGTGCTGGGGACGGCTGGGCCGGAGGTGGGGATGGGGGCTGCACCCCTCAGCCCAGGGTGGGCATGGGAGGTGGGAGCAGGAGGGGCCAGGGTGACACTTTGTGGTCTGTTTCCCACCCTGCATGTGCTGCCTTGGGCTCTGCAAGGTAAACAGAGCAGCCGTGGCCAGGACTGGACCTGAGGAGCTTCACCCTTCCTGGGGCATGTGGCTGGGGAAGCTTTGCCTGTGGTGCTCTCTGGAGATGGAGCAGGGCTCCTGGTGGTTCCTGGTGCTCCCCAAGCTTCCCAGTGTGTCACAGGAGCTCCTCCCTGCACCTTGCAGGAGTGCTGCACTGGAGGGGGATGCCCTCGGCAGTGGTGGGGCTGAGCTGGTCACCTTGGGAGCTCACAGCTGGTCTGACTGGATTCCTGCTAATGACCTGGGGTCGTTAAAGGCCCTGAGCAGGGCTGGCAATAACCAACAGTTTGGTGATTGCTCAAGGCTTGGCCTCAGCCAGGAGCTGGGGAGTCCAAAGGGCAGATTGGTACAGTGTGGTCAGCAGCTCTGTGGGGCTCTGGCCAGAACTTGTGGCTGCAAGTGAGCCTGAGCTGGATGTGAGCTGTGCTCTGCATCCTGCCCTGCACAGGAGCTCTGCCTGGCATCCACCTCCCATCCCTGGAGCAGTGCTGAGCGGGTTGAGAGGTGCTGCTGTGAGTGGCAGTTGTGCCAATGTGTGCCTTGGGCAGCTCCTTCCCACTGCCCTCCCATCACCTGCAGCAGCCCTCCCCTCACCCAGGGGGTTCAGAGTGAGTGTGGGAAGGACTTTTTCCCTGTTCCATCAGCCCTGCACTTCGTGGCCTCTTTTCCTCCTTTCCCTCCCACCCACCAGGAAGCAGATCCCTCTGGATCTGGTGGAATCCCTTTGCATCCAGAACAGAGATCCCATCCTTCTGAAGAAACCCTAGCCTGCCAGGGCCCTCTGCCTTGTCCCAGAGCCGATCCCTCTGGAGCAGAGGAGCTTGCTGGTATCCCCTGGCAGACCGTGCTGGAAAGGTCTCTCTCAAAGCAAACAGCTGCAGGTGGCACAGGGCTCCTCCAGCCCCTCTCCCCCCCTCCAGCCCCTCTCCCCCCTCCAGCCCCTCTCCCCCCTCCAGCCCCTATATCCCCTCCAGCCCCTATATCCCCTCCAGCCCCTCTCCCCCCCTCCAGCCCCTCTCCCTCCTCCAGCCCCTCTCCCTCCTCCAGCCCCTCTCCCCCCTCCAGCCCCTCTCCCTCCTCCAGCCCCTCTCCCTCCTCCAGCCCCTCTCCCCCCCTCCAGCCCCTCTCGCCCCTCCAGCCCCTCTCCCCCCTCCAGCCCCTCTCCCCCCTCCAGCCCCTCTCCCTCCTCCAGCCTCTCTCTCCTCCTTCCCACTCCGTGCATGGACTGGGCCAGCTGGTCCCTGCTCCAGCCAAGCCTGGGCTGCTGCTGCTGGCTCCAGCCCTGCTGGAGGAGGAGCATGGAAGCCTTTGCTGTCTGACTGCTCCAACACCAGCAAAGCAGGGGGAAAAGCTGCTTCTGCTGGCTTGTGGCTGAGAGATTCCCCAGCTGTGGGCTGCTGGGGAAAGGCCAGTGGGATCAGACTGACCCTGTGGAGCTGGGCTGGCATCCCCCTGCACCAGCCATGGGCTATGCTATGCCTTTTGGAGACCCTTTCCAGAAGCTGCCTCCACCAGGAGTCAGAACCATAGAACTGTTGAGGTTGGAAGAGACTTTGGAGATCATCAAATCCAAGACTCACCCAGAGCTCACAGCCCACCCCTGCTGCTGAGCCACCACAGCTGAACCACCTCCCTCAGCACCACATCCAGGCAGCTTTGAAACCCCTCCAGGGATGGGGGCTCCAGCACTGCCCTGGGCCAGTGCCTGAGAGCGCTTCTGGGGAAGAAATTGTTCCTCATGTCCAACCTAAACCTCCCCTGGGGCAACTTGAGGCTGTTGCCTCTTGTCCTATCTCTTGTTCCTTAGGAGACCAACCCCCCCCTGGCTGCAGCCTCCTCTCAGGGAGCTGCAGAGAGCAGTGAGGTCTCCCTCAGCCTCCTCTGCTTCAGGCTGAGCACCCCCAGCTCCCTCAGCTGCTCCTCCCCAGCCCTACTCTCCAGACCCTTCCCCACCTTTGTTGCCCTTCTCTGGCCCTGCTCCAGCCCCTCAATGTCCTTCTTGGAGTGAGGGCCCCAAAGCTGCCCCCAGGACTCCAGGTGTGGCCTCAGCAGTGGTGGCAGAAGGGGACTCACAGCCCTAGCCCTGCTGGCATCACCATTCCTCGTGCATGCCAGGATGCCATTGGCCTTGCTGGGCTCAAATCCAGGCTGTGGGGCTCCCCAGGGCAGGGTGCTGGCTGCAGCCCCTCTGCTGAGAGCCCCTTTGTGCTCAGGGATTTCTGTAATGCCCATCCGGAGCGGCTGCGGGCAGGATTTGGGCGCAGGGCAAATCCAGGCTTACCCTGCCCCAGGGCAGCAGCAGCTGAGGCTGAGCTCCGGATTCTTTGGCAGCAAACTGCTTGCAGGTTCAGCTCTAGGAGGCAAAAGCTTTCCCCATCACCCTGCTCTGCTGCCCAGGGTGGGGGTGAGAGCTGCTCCATCCTGTGGGGCAGCCCAGCCTGGCAGGCACTGGCACCATGGGCTGGACACCAGGCACCCTCCCCACCCTTCACATCCTTCCTGCTCTTGTTTTCCCCTGCCTGGCATTTTCTTGGGATAATGACCTTTTGTTATGCCTGGGGCTGTGGCAATGGTGCTAGCACCTCTGCCCTGCTCTCCTGGGGGGGTTTGCATCCTAGAAGGGACCAGGCCAGGGGGCACAGGCTTGGGGGAGGCCTGGACCCTTTGGTGCATGGCTCAGGGGTGTTGTGTGACCCTTCTGAATGCCACCCTGTGATGCCAAGGGACAAAGAAGGGCCTCAGTCATCTTTTCTGACTGCTTTTGTGTTGCTGCTGGAGCTGTGGTCTGCTCTTTTAAGGCTCTTTGAAAACAAATCAATCATTTTTTGATTGCCTCTGTTGCTGAAACTCAGAGCAATTGAAATCATTGGAGTGATTTGGGTAGTGAGGCCTCAAGGAGCTCTGGAAGCCCAGACCTCGCTTCTGGGGCAGGCAGGAGGTGCCTGGCACTTTGGGTGGGTGGTGGCATGAGGCTTTGCCAGCCAGGTGGAGGGTGGTGGCACTGTGATGTGTCAGGAGCCTGCAGCACCCTGGGGATGGGGAAGGTAACTTTGCTCCTTTTGGGGTGACCACAGGCTTCAGCAAAAGGAATTTCGTGGCAGCTCAGCTGTGTTTGAGTCTCTTGGGGTGGAGAACGCTGTGGGCACTGCTGCAGTGCCCACTTGTCCCCAGATCATTCTCCTGCCTCTTGTGGTCTGGAGGCTTCAGCTGCTCAGATGTTGTGGAGGAAGAACCTTTCAGAGTGAGTCTTGGTCAGGCTGTTTGTGCTGGAAGATCTGAGGTGAGGTCTTTCCCTTCTGGGTGCTGGTGTGGGAGCCAAAACACCTCCTCAGCTCCTGGGGAGGGTGGCAATTAGAGTTGTGGCTCTGTGAAAATGGATCCAGGTTGTTTACCAAGCTGGTCCTGCCCAAGGATTTGTTCCTGGCCTGGGTGGTTGGAAAAGTTCTGAATTAAGCCTCGCTTCTGCAGGTGCTTGGAGGGGGTCAGACCAGCCAGAGCACCTCTAGGTGCTGGAGCTCCCAGCCCTCTCTCTCCCCAGCCCATGCTGAGGGTGGATGCAGCCCAGCTCTGCAGCAGGGAGCACATCTGCTTGTGTTTTGGTGGGCTTGGCCTCCCACCAGCCCCCTCTCCCCTTCCCCCTCCTTTATTTATAGCATTTCACCAGCATCTGGAGTCTGAGCCCATTCTGTGCTGGAGCTGAGGGGGATGGAACTGGCTGTGTGGACAGGCGAGGGTGGACCCCCCAGGGTGTGGGGAGCTGCACATCCCAGCGTGGAGCTGAGGGCCAGCCAGGGGTGGGAAGCCCCTGGAGCATCCTCCCTGCCTTTCCCAGCGGTGGGAGAGCTGCTGGGTGCTGACGTGGCACAGACCTGGGGGTGCTCTGCCTGCCCCCCTCACAGCACTGCCAGCCCTGCTTTCTGGCTGCGTTTTGAGGCCCCTTTGACATTTACCATCGGCAGCCAGCCCTGTGCCCCCCTGCAGAGTGTCACCGAGGTCCTCCTGGCCCTAGGGGTTGAAGTGCTACAATAGTCCCCTTTTGGTGCTGCTTTAGTGGGAAAGCTTGAGTCATTCCTGGGGGAAGGGGAATGCAAACCAGCCCTGCTGCAGCAGGCAGCCAGTCCCTGGCAGGGCAGGGAATGGAGGCAGCAATCCCACCCCTGGCTGTGGGACAAGCCCAGAGCCTGCCCAGCGCTCAGAGACAGCAGGGCTGTGGGCACTGCTGGCAGCCAGGGTGTGGGCTCCTGCTTCTGCCGGCTCCCCTTGCCTTTGTAGTGTGACAGGCATCTAGGATGGGGGGATTGCCCCCTCCCCTGCCCAGATCAAGGCCATAAGCAACTGCTTAAAGTTAAGTGCATCCTGAACCGAGCACAGGCAGCCTTGGAGCTCCCAACACAACTGTGCTAATTACAGTGGCAATTAAAGCTGGCCCACGGCTCAGCTCAGCTCCCACTGTAACCAGTGCTGCCAAGGGGGGCCTGTGCCAGGGTGGGGGGAAATGGACCCCTTGTTCTGGCTCTGCTGTGGCCCCAGGCCTGCGGGAGCTTCAGTCCTTGCTTGGCTCCTCCCTGGCTCCCAGCATCACTCTTCCGTGCTCCGTCTGCTGGGGCTTGGGATTTGGTCAGGGTCTTGTGCTGCTGCTGCTGCCTTTGTCCTCCTCAACGCCAAAAGGTGGCTGGAGAGCTCTCCTTGTGCTTCCCTCCTTGTGCTTCCCTCCTTGTGCTTCCCTCCTTGTGCTTCCCTCCTGCGTTTCTCCCTGTGCTTCCCCGGGGCTGCCCCCTGGCACGCCGGCGGCGGTGGCACCAAGGCCAACTTGTCAGCAGCGCAGAGGAGCAGCAGAGCCTCTGCCTGGGCTCCCTCCAGCAGAGCTGGGCAGGTTGGATGTGTCCCCAGCTGGTCTGAGGCTGGAGCGTGTGCAGGCTCTGCAGCTTCCAGCAGTGGTGCTTAGAACCTGCTTGGGTGTCCCAGGACGTGGCAATCCCACCAGGGTGGGCTGTGGAGGGATGGAGCTGGCGCTGAGGGTTTGGAGTGCCGGGGGTGAGGTGGTGCCAGGCAGGGCTGAGGGGATTAGGTACCAGCCCTGATCTCCAGTGATTAGAAGGCTGGGGTGGCCCAGGGCAGATGAGCTCAGCCTGGTTGGAGCAAATCCCTGTCCTGCTGGGGCTGGGTGGGACCCCACATGCTTCCTGGCTGTGCTGAGAGCATCTCCTCAGCCCTGGGGCAGGCTCGGGGCTGAGCCCCTCGCTGAGGTGCCCAGCAGCACCGTGCCCTCGGCGTGCTGATCTGCAGGAGCTGCTTTGCCCCACGGGGTGCCAGGACCTGCTGGGCTCCCACAGCTGATGGTACCACCTGCTAGACTAGCTCTGTGTCTGTGTGTGTGTGGTCCTCCTCCTTCTCCTCTCCTGGAGGCCCTTGGAGCCTCAGGTGTCCCTGCTGGCACCAGGGGTTTATTCCTGGAAGAAGCCCCTGAGGTGTGGCTCTTGGAGGTGCTTTTCATTCTGGGGTATCTGTGCAGCATGGAGAGTTGTGGGGTGAGGGGACTGGAGATGGTCCTGGGACCTGCCCACCACCAACTTAGAGCATCCTGGGCAGGGAGAGCTAAGGGATGTCTTTGGAGGTCTCTGTTGAGCCAGAGTGACTCTGGGGGCCCCTGCTGAGCCAAGGACTGTCCCTGTGGACCCTGGTGAGCTGAGGGATGTCCATGAGGGTCCCAGCTCCCAGGAGCAGCAGTGGAAGCTCTAAGGGAAGGACAGAGGTGGTGCAGGAGCTGCTGTGGGAGGTGTGAGAGGCAGCACCCGGCTGGGGGGCTCATTGTTTGCTACTCTGCTGACTGGGGGTGGCTGATTGTTATCCCATGGCTGTTTGTGCTGTTTGAAAGCACCAGGAGCAGCACTTCCCAAACTTCTCTGGAGTGGCCAAGGGCTGGCTCAGGTGGCAGCTCCAGGGCTTCTGTGGGGCAGAGTTCAGTGTCCAGGTGACCTCACCTGAACCCTGTCCAGACAATAATGCTTCCAGGTGGAGTGTGTCATGGCTTGGCTGCTGCTGGGCACAGGCCAGGGGAGGCTGAGAGGGTGCTGAGGGGCCTGGAGCAGATCTGTGAGGAGCAGAGGCTGAGAGCCCTGGGGCTGAGAGCCTGCAGCAGAGCAGCCCCAGAGGGGAGCTGAGCAATGCTCAGCAAGAGCTAAAGGCTGGGGGGCAAGAGGCTGGGGCCAGACTCTGCTCAGTGGTGCCCAGGGACAGCACAAGGGGCAGGGGGCACAAACTGGCACCCAGGAGGTTCCATCTGAGCAGGAGGAGAAACTTCTTTGCTGTGAGGCTGCTGGAGGCCTGGAGCAGGCTGCCCAGAGAGGTTGTGGAGTCTCCTCTGGAGAGCTTCCAACCCCCCCTGGGCATTGTGCTCCTGGGCAAGCTGCTGTGGGTGCCCTGCTGCAGCAGGGCTTGGGCTGGGTGGTCCTCAGAGGTCCCTTCCAGCCCCACCCCCGCTGGGATTTTCCTCTTTCTCCATTTTTACAGGGTCAGCAGTGCAGAAGCACCAGGAAATTCTGCCCCCCCCAAATGAAAACACTGGGCTGTGGCTGCTGTCCTGGTGTGGGGATCCCTGTGGCTTGGCATGTGGCTACAGGGGGACATGGCAGCAGGGACAGTCCCTCTGCCTCTGGGGAATCCCCCAGGACTCAGCCAGAAACCAAACTACTGAAGAAATAAACACAGTGGGAAAAGCTCCAACCCTTGGGCTGTGAGTCACAACCACTGCCACCTCCCTGCACTCCGAGCAGGGCACTGGGGGCTGCAGCAGGGCAGAGAGGGGCAGTGGAGCTGGGGAGGGGTCTGGAGAGCAGGGCTGGGGAGGAGCAGCTGAGGGAGCTGGGGGTGTTCAGCCTGGAGAAGGCTGAGGGAGACCTCACTGCTCCCTGCAGCTCCCTGAGAGGAGTCTGGGGTTGGGCTCTTCTCCCAAGGAACTAGCAGCAGCCTTGGGTTGCCCCAGGGGAGGTTTAGATTGCCCAGGCCTGGCCCAGGCTGCCCAGGGCAGTGGTGCAGTCCCCATCCCTGGAGGGGTTTCAGAGCCCTGGAGCTGTGGTGCTGAGGGCCATGGGGTGGTGCTGCCCTGGCAGTGCTGGGTAGGGTTGGACTCCATGACCACAAAGGTCTCTTCCAACCCAAAGCTGTCTGTGGGTCCATGTCCTGCATGGATTTGCTCAGCTCTTTGCCAAACCTTGAATCCCAGGCCCTTACATAAAATGAATTCTGGATCTTTGCTTTAAAAAGACCCAAGTCAGCAATCCCAGCTCAACATCTGTTCCCAGCAGAAATCCCCCAGCAGAAGCTCCTTATCCTTATCCTCCTGCAGCGATCATCCCCTGGGGCTTTCTCTGGGCTCTTAACCCTCCCAACCAACACAATCCTCAGCCCCTGGGAAAAAAAAGCCAACAAGTTCTGGAGCTGTGCAAAGCTCCTTGCTGGGAGTAAGGGAAGATGTTGGCTGCTCCCCTGGCTTCACCCAGCCCTGAGCACAGGCTCAGACCCTCCAGGCTTCCATGTGGGAGCTGCTGCCAGCTCTGATGGTTGTTTTCTTTTTGTCTGGTGCCAACCTTTCCCTGGTTGTGTTCTGGGAAGATATTTCCTAAGCTCCCAGGAGAAAATTTGCCTTTGTGAAATTCCAGCCCTGCAACCAAAGGTTGCCTGGAAGTGCAGGATGTTCCCTGGGCTCCCCAGCAAGCTCTGCAGAAGGCTTTGGGCATTGCTCTGCAGGAGGCTCTGCCACGCACCCAGGCCAGGGGCAGAGAGGGCACTTGGGTGAAGCTGCTTCACATCCCCTGGGGAGCAGCAGCCACAGCTCCACTTCTGTTTGCTGCCAGAAAACTTGCAACATGGAGCAAGTTTGTGTCCCCTAAAACTGGGTGAAGATCCCAGGATCCAGGCATGGGGGGGTTGGAAGGGACCTCTGGGCATCACCCAGTCCAAGCCCTGCTCCAGCAGGGCACCCACAGCAGCTTGCCCAGGGGCACAGTGCCCAGGGGGGGTTGGAAGCTCTCCAGAGGAGACTCCACAACCTCTCTGGGCAGCCTGCTCCAGGCTCCAGCAGCCTCACACCAAAGAAGTTTCTCCTCCTGCTCAGATGGAACCTCCTGGGTGCCAGTTTGTGCCCCCTGCCCCTTGTGCTGTCCCTGGGCACCCCTGAGCAGAGCCTGGCCCCAGCCTCTTGCCCCCCAGCCTTTAGCTCTTGCTGAGCATTGCTCAGCTGCCCTCTGGGGCTGCTCTGCTGCAGGCTCTCAGCCCCAGGGCTCTCAGCCTCTGCTCCTCACAGATCTGCTCCAGGCTCCTCAGCACCTCCATAGCCTCCCCTGGCCTCTCCCCAGCACTTCTCTGTCTCTCCTGAACTGGGGAGCCCAGAACTGAATCTAGGACTCCAGCTGTGGCCTCCCCATGGCAGACTAGAGGAGCAGGAGAGCCTCTCCTGACCTGCTGCTCACACTTTGCTTAATCTAAGTAATTAAAAAGGCTCAAATAGGTTGTCCCAGATGCATTCCCCTCCACTCACCACCCGTGGCCCCTTCCCTAGCTTCAGAGAGTGCTCTGCATCCTCTAAGGTCACCCACCCCTGACCCTCCTTGGCCAGCTGAATCATTTCCTGTTTTCTTCAGCCTGTGAAGAACTCGGAGGGAGCTGGAAATGTTTGTGGAGAGAGTGAAGTGACCGTGCTGGGGCCATGGGAAAACATGGGCTGAGGGCAGGGGTGAGAGTGTGGGGTCATGGCTGGGGGAGGGGCTGCTTCTGGCTTGTGAGGAGCAGGTATCTGAAGGGCTTTGGGAGCCCTACCCTTCGGCAGGACCTGGGCTTTTATTAGCAGTGGATGTTCCACTGATGCCCTTGATGCTTCAGTGGTGATTTGGGGTTGCCCTGATGGTCTGGGGGTTGCCTTCTTTGAGGGATGAAGAAGATGAGAGCTCCTGAGGTGGCTTAGCCATGGTGGCCCTGGCAGCAGGAGCTGGCAGCTCACCAGCAGGGCTTGGCCAGCAGTAATCAGCTTGTGAGCTGTGCTCCTCTGGCCATTAGGCTCTGACCCCAGGGCTTCCTTCTGTGGGTCACCACTGTCCCCATGGGCATCCAGAGAGCCACCCTCTGTATGTGCCCCACCACGAGCAGCAGTGGCCAGAACCCTCCTTGTGCCATTGCAAGGGGTTGTTCCCTGGGACCTTGGGGTGTGCAGGGAGCTGTGGATGATCCAGCTCCGTGGTGGCAGTGGGAAGGAGCCTTTCACTGGTTTGGCTCTTGCCACACAGGGCCCATGTGCAGCTGGAGACCCTTTGTGCTGTCCTCAGGGTCCCCAGCGTGGGTGGTGGCCAGGCCAGGTCACAGAACTGTTTTGGTTGAAAGACCTTTGAGGTCATGCAGTCCAACCCTCACAGAGCCCAGAATGAGCCAGGCTGGAAAACACCTTCGAGATCACCCAGCACCACCTGATCAGTCCAACCTCTCACCCAGCACCAAGGGCCTCAACCAGGCTCTTCCTAAACACCTCCAGGGATGGGGACTCCACACCTCCCTGGGCAGCACATCCCAGTGGCCAGTCTCTCTGGGAAGAACTTCTCCCTCACATCCAGCCTGAGCTGCAAAGTTGTTTTAGAATCATAGACTCAGAGCTGTCAGGGTTGGAGGGGACCTCAAGGCTCATCCAGTTCCAACCCCCTGCCATGGGCAGGGACACCTCACACTACAGCAGGTTGCTCACAGCCACCTCCAGCCTGGCTGCAAACACCTCCAGGCAGGAGGCTTCCACCACCTCCCTGGGCAACCTGTGCCAGGCTCTCACCACCCTCATGGGGAACAACTTCTTCCTGACATCCAGTCTCAATCTACCCATTTGTAGTTTTGCTCCATGCCCCCTAGTCTTATCACTCCCTGACACCCTCACCTGCCCCATTTTCCCCCTTTTTCCCCTCAAACCCACAGCACCTGGGCTCTGTTGGAGTCTCCTCCCTCCCCAGCTGTGGTCACTTGGCCCTCCCCACTCACTCCCCTATGTAATCCCCACCAGGAAGGGCAGGAGCCCTAAGCTGAGCCCCTCGGGGCTGGAGGATCCTCCTCTCATCTCTGGTGAGTACCCATGGCCTCCCCATGGTGTGCACTGGGTGATGGTGGTGGTGACAAAAGGCCGGGGGGCCTGGTGGCCCCCCGGTTGTTAGGGCCAACATTGACTCCTCCAATCCCACCCACGGGTGCTGGCTGGGGCTGCTGGCTGGGGCTGAGCTCCTCTGGGTGGTGTCTTGGCTGGTGAGGGTCTTGCCCCTGGCTCTGGGCTGGGTGCAGGAGTGGTGGTGGTGGAGCAGGAGCTGTTCAGGCAGAGGATGTGATGCTGATTGCACTGCAGTGACCTGGAGGCCTGGACTCTGCTCTCATCAATAAATCTCTGCTGTTGTGCCTCACTTTCAGACCATTGCTTCCCCTCACTGCCTCCCTTCAGAAGCAAGGAAGGAAAGGAGGGAAAAAGCAATAAAGCAGATCTGGAGAAAGTATTCACTTATCAATCAGCTCTGAGCAGGAAGCCCTCAGGAAGAGGGGCAGGGGGGAAGGGAGAATCACTTCTTGTGAATCACAAGACCAATGTCATAAGGAACAGACAGGGCAGGGCTGCATCTCCTCCAGGGGGGTTATGTTTCATGGTGCTAAATGCAGAGGGGAAAAACTCCAGCCTGGCTTGGAAGTCTCAGTTACACTTCTGTACAGAGAGGTTGTGAGAAGTGAAGCCACATCCTTCATACAGAACACAGAACTGACCAGCTTGGAAGAGACCTCTGAGATCACCAAGTCCAACCTATCCCCCAGCACCATCTGATCAACCATGTCACCAAGGGCCTCATCTAGGCTCTTCCTAAACCCTTCCAGGGATGGGGACTCCACCACCTCCCTGGGCAGCACATTCCAGTGGCTAACAACTCTCTCAGTGAAAAACTTTCTCCTCACCTCCACCCTAAACCTCCCCTGGCACAGCTTGAGACTGTGTCCTCTTGTTCTGGTGCTGGTTGCCTGGCAGAAGAGCCCAACCCCCTCCTGGCTACAACCTCCCTTCAGGGAGTTGGAGAGAGCAGGAAGGTCTCCCCTGAGCCTCCTCTTCTCCAGGCTAAGCAACCCCAGCTCCCTCAGCCTCTCCTCACAGGGCTGTGCTCCAGACCCCTCCCCAGCTTTCTTGCCCTTCTCTGGACACCTTCCAGCAGCTCAACATCTTTCCTAACCTGAGGAGCCCAGAACTGGACACAGGACTCAAGGTGTGGCCTAACCAGTGCAGTGTACAGGGGCAGAATGACCTCCCTGCTCCTGCTGGCCACACTGTTCCTGATGCAGGCCAGGATGCCATTGGCCTTCTTGCCCCCTGGGCACACTGCTGGCTCCTGTTCAGCTGCTGTCAACCAGCACTTCCAGGTCCCTCTCTGCCTGGCTGCTCTCAGCCACTCTGCCCCCAGCCTGTAGCACTGCCTGGGGTTGTTGTGGCCAATGTGCAGCCCCTGGCACTTGGATGTGTTCAATCTCCTGCCCTTGGACTCTGCCCATCTGCCCAGCCTGTCCAGGTCCCTCTGCAGAGCCCTTCTGCCCTGTCACAGCTCAACTCCTGTCCCCAGCTTGGTGTCATCTGCAAATTTACTGATGATGGACTCCATCCCCTCCTCCAGATCATCAATAAAGATATTGAACAGGCTGGGGCCCAGCACTGCTCCCTGGGGCACACCACTGGTGCCTGGCTGCCAGCTGGCTGTGGCACCATTCACCATCACTCTCTGGGCTCAGCCTCCAGCCAGTTCCTCACCCAGCTCAGAGAGCTGCTGTCCCAGCCAGGGGCTGACAGCTTGCCCAGGAGTTTGCTGTGGGGGATGGTGGCAAAGGCCTTGCTGAAGTCCAGGCAGACCTCATCCCCAGCCTGCCCCACAGCCACCAGGCAGTCACCTGGGCATGGAAGGAGATCAGGTTGGTCAGGCAGGACCTGCCCTTTCTGAATCCCTGCTGGCTGGGCCTGAGCCCTTGGCCATGCTGTGAGTGCTGTGTGATTGCACTCAGGATGACTGTTCCATAACCTTGCCTGGCACTGAGGTCAGGCTGACAAGCCTGGCATTCCCTGGCTCATCCAACTGGCCCTGCCTGTGGATGGGCACCACGTTGGCAGCTCCCAGTCCTCTGGGACCTCGCCAGTGAGCCAGGACTGATGAAAAATGATGGAGAGGGCTTGGCCAGCTCCTCTGCCAGCTCTCAGCACCCTAGGATGGATCCCATCCGGTCCCATAGACTTGTGGGGATCCAAGTGGCTGAGCAGGTCTCTAACTGCCTCACCCTGGATCACAGGGGAGCTATGCTGCTCCCTGGCTCCTTCTGCCAGCTCTGTAGGCCAGCTGTCTGGCAGACATTCTGTCCTGCTGGTAAAATTTGAGGCAAAGAAGGTGTTAAGCACCTCTGCCTTTGCCTCATCTTTAGTTCCCATGTTCCTCTCCGTGTCCACCAAGGAAGAGAGGTTGTCCTTGCCCTCCTCTTGCCACTCCTGTATGTGTAGCAGGATTGCTTGTTGTCCTTCACAGCAGTGCCAGGCTGAGCTCCAAATGGGCTTCTGCCTCTCTAATGTTTTTCCTGCAAGACCTAGCAACATCCTTACACACCCCATGGCTCACCTCTCCTTCCTGCCAAAGGTGATACCTCCTCTTTTCCCCCTTAATTCATTCAGAAGCTCACTGCCCATCCAGGCTGTCTGCCCCAGTGGCTTCTCTTCAGCACATTGGCACAGCCTGCTCTGAGCCTTCAGGACTCCTTTCTGGAAGCAGCTGCAGCCCTCCTGGGCCCTTTGTTTTTTAAGGGCTGTTTCCCAAGGCACCTTCTGAGTTAGTGCTTAAGTAGCCTGAAGGATTCTCATCCTCTGACTTCACTATGGCCCTCAGCAGCACATCTCTGCCTCTTTCAAACACCTCCAGGGATGGGAATTCAAGCACCTCCCTGGGCAGCCTGTGCCAGTCAAAGAATCATAGTGATAGAATGGTTTGGGTGGGAAGGGACCCTTAAAGCTGATCTGGTGCAGCCCCCTTGCAGCAAGCAGGGACAGCTGCAACCAGATGAGCTGCTCTGATTTCCTGGACATCAGCCATGGGTACCCTCAGCTCCCACAGCCCTTCCTGGGCTTTGGAGAACCACTGAGGGCGTTCTGCAGGAGCAGCCCCAAGGTGCTGCGTGCGCGTGGGGCTGGCACAGGCAGGACCAGCCCCTGTGTGGGAGCCCTGGAGCTGCTGCAGGAGGGAGAACATCTCCAGGCATGCTATGGGAAGGAGCAGAGGGTTGGTGTTGCACGGTGCCTCTTGGCCAGGGCAGGAATGTGGAGGAAATTGCTGCGTGGGTTTTTGCTGTGAAAGGAGAGAGTGGAGGAGATTGCAGCATGAGGTCAGGTCTGTGGGCAGGAGGTGTTTGTGTTCATGAAAGATCAAAACTCAGCCACAGGGAATGTTCTCCTGCAGCCACAGATGACAATGGAAACCTCTGTCCCTGAGGTGGCTCCTGCCATGGTGCTGAGCTGTGAGGTGGTGCTGCCCAGTTCATGGCAGGGCTGGTGGACAGAGGACCAGGCTGGGGCCAGACTGTGCTCAGCGGTGCCCAGGGGCAGGACAAGGGGCACTAGGCACAAACTGGAACCCAATAGGTTCTGTCTGAGTAGGAGGAGAAACTTCTTTAGTGTGAGGCTGCTGGAGGCCTGGAGCAGGCTTCCCAGAGAGGCTGTGGAGTCTCCTTGTCTGGGGAGCTTCCACCCCCCCGGGCATTGTGACCTGGGCAAGGTGCTGTGGGTGCTCTGCTTTAGTGGGAGGGTTGGAGTGGATGATCCCCAGAGGTCCCTTCCAGCCCTCCCTGCTGGGGCTCTGTGACAGCAGCAATAAAGGGAACATAATGGAACCTGTGGGCTGGAGGAGACCTGAGGTTTGCTGCTCCACCAGCCCCCACAGAGCACTGTGCAGCAAACTCAGCCTTTCCATTTTACTAGGAGCCATCAGCCATGGGCTTCATCAGCCCAGCCCCTAGAGCCCCTGCTCTGGAGGTGCTCAGCCCCACGGGTGATGCTGGTGTGACCCAGATCAAGGCCGAGGCAGTCAGGCTGCTGCGGTGCCTTGAGGAGCGCCAGGGCTCGGCTGCTGCTGGGGGCAGGTCTTGGTGGCTGGGTGGATTTTGTCTGGGCTGCTGCTTCTGGTGAAGGAAATGGATTTTTTTGTTTTGATTTTTCTGGACTGCCTTTGGACAATTGATTGTCTAAAATAGGCTCAATGAGAGGAAATTCATTTGTTAGGCTGTCCCCGCTCGGGGGTCGGGAGGACGAGGTGCAGATACGGAGCTTCCTCGGGGGCTTTGTTCCTGGCTCCGTCTGTTCTAGAGCAAGCCCCAACCCATCCATCAAGGCTTTTGTCTCCCCTCCTCCTTCACCCAGGATTTAAATGGGCAGAAGGATCTGTGCCCACGTCTCTGCCACCTGAAGAAAGGTCCCAACGGCTACGGCTTCAACCTGCACAGCGAGAAGTCGCGGCCGGGGCAGTTCATCCGCTTGGTGGACCCCGACTCACCGGCGGCCAGAGCGGGGCTGCGGCCCCAGGACCGCCTGGTGGAGGTAATGCTGGGGAGGCTTGGAGCATCTCTGCCTGGAGAGGCTCTTGGGGTGTCCTTGGCACACGCCACAGGGGTTCAGTCCTGCCCAGCCTGGCGGGAGCAGCCAGGTCTCGTCCCGGTCTCGTGGGTTGGGTCAGGGCTGCTGGGAGTGGAGAGGTCTTTGGGAAGCCTGAGACAAAGCTCCATCCCTGACATTTCCTATCAGCTCCCCTCTTACTCCCCTGATGCCCATTGGACTTGTGTGGGCACTTGGGCAGTGGCTTTGTGGCCCTCAGCAGCTCGTTCCAGCCAGGCACTTGTGGGTGCTGGTGTCTGGGTGGTGTTGCTACCTCTAGTTGGCATGAAGGAGGGTGGCAGTGGGTGAGCTGCTGCCCCTGTGTCCCCTTGGGCAGCAGGATTCCATGGACAGATGGAGTGCCTGGTGGGTGCTTTGGCTGGAAGAGTCTTTTAATGTCCTGGAGTCCAACCCTTACCCCAGCACTGCCAGAGCACCACCACCCCATGGCCCTCAGCACCACAGCTCCAGGGCTCTGAAACCTCTCCAGGGATGGGGACTGCACCACTGCCCTGGGCAGCCTGGGACAGGCCTGGACAGCCCTCAAGGGGAAGAAATTGAGAGCTGGGGTTGTTCAGCCTGGAGAGAGAAGGCTCCAGGGAGACCTGGTGGTCCTTCAATACCTAAAGGAAGCTGGAGGCAGAGGTTTTAGCAGGGTGTGGTGGGGTTGCCCTCCCCTCCCAGCACCCCCAGCAAGCCCAGGTCAGCAGCACTGGGGGGCATCAAATATTTATCCAAGCCCCAAAGAGCAGAGGTGGAGGAGATCAGGTTTCTGAGCTCTCCAGCTCACCCTTCACTGCTTTGTGTGTGCCAGGAGCTCTGCCAAGCTCTGATAAATAAATAAGAGGAGCCTGGCTGTGACACTGCGCTGCCAGGAGCGCTGCCACCGGCCTCCCGCTGCTCCCAGCATTAAACTTTCAGGTGCTGGGGAAGAGAGGCAGCAGCTCCCACGGGGCTGCAGAGCAGGGGACTGCCTGGGCCTTCAGGACTCCCTGGGGCTGGCTTCTTCCAGGAGTGCAAACTCCTTTCCCCTCTGCAGCTGGCAGGAAGGGCCATGGCCTCATTGCCACGGGAGGGTTTGGGGTTCACCCTGAGGTGAGGACACCTCCATGCCCCTGCAGCACAGAGATGAGACTCAGCTCCTAGAACAGGAGGAAATGGCCTCGAGGTGCACCAGGGCAGGTTTAGACTGGACACAAGGAACAATTTCTTCACTTTGGGTGCACCCAAAGCATAGGTGGGGTTTGGAATCACTGGGGGCAGCCAGAGCATTTCAGCAGGACATGGTCTGAGGCCTGTGATGCCTGAAAGATGTTTGGGGTGAGGGCAGAGCTGGACCTATGCAGTAGCATGAAGGATGCTCTGGCAGAGGTGGTGTTGGGGTGGTAGGAGCCCATGGCTTGCTCACAAAGGGGGAGGAAAAAGCCTGTAAAGCCTTCCTGTCATGCAGCCATAGGCTCATGGTGGTTGGAAAAGGCCTCCCAGCTCATCCAGACCAACCTTCAGCCCAGCACCGCCATGGCTATAAACCAAGCCCCGGAGCACCCTGGCCACACGGTTCCGGAGCAGCTTCGGCCAAGGGGACTCCACCACCTCCCTGGGCAGCCAGGGGTTCAGAAAGGCCAACTGCATGCTTTGGGTGGTGAGGAGGCTGCTGCAGGGGTGTGAGCTGGGCCAGCTGTGCTGGGCACCTAGGGCTGGCTGCTGATGCCCTCTCTGCAGGTGAATGGGATGAACGTGGAAGGGCTGCGGCACTCCGAGGTCGTGTCCCACATCAAGGCCAGGGAGCACGAAGCCAGGCTGCTGGTGGTGGACCCTGAGACAGATGATTACTTCAAGAAGCTGGGGGTGACCCCCACAGAGGAGCACACCAAAGGTGAGGCTCTGGTGGCTTTCCCTGGCTGAGCCTGCACTGTGACTCAGCGGCCATGGGTGGGATTTGGGATGGCAGGGAGGGTCTCATTTCCTTCTGTCTCATCCCTCAGTGGCTTCCTGAGCACCACCCAGCTGTTTGTAACCGTGAGAAGGTTTCCTACTGCAGCCCCACAATAACTCCTGATCTTCACAGAGTGAAGAATTCACTTGGGAAACTGCTGCCAGTGTGGCTGAGGCAGAGGGTGGTGGGATGTGTGATGATGGGGAGCTGGGTGAGCAATGAGCCCACAGAGGGATGTCCAGGTGGGACCAGTCTGTCTGCTTGGGCTGAGAAGCTTATTGGACATCTGTTCCTTCAGCACCTCTGGTTTTGGCTGCAGCATCCATGCCCTGGGAGGCAGAGGGTCTGGCACTACAGAATGACAGAATGATTTGGGTTGGAAGAGACCTTTAAGGTCATGGAGTCCAAGCCTTACCCCAGCACTGCCAGGGCAGCACCACCCCATGGCCCTCAGCACCACAGCTCCAGGGCTCTGAAACCCCTCCAGGGCTGGGGACTGCACCACTGCCCTGGGCAGCCTGGGCCAGGCCTGGACAACCCTCATGGGAAAAAATTGTTCCTCATGTCCAACCTAAGCCTCCCCTGGGGCAACTTGAGGCCATTGCCTCTTGTCCTGTCCCTTGTTCCTTGGGAGCAGAGCCCAACCCCACCTGGCTCCAGCCTCCTCCCAGGGAGCTGCAGAGAGCAATGAGGTCTCCCTCAGCCTCCTCTTCTCCAGGCTGAACACCCCCAGCTCCCTCAGCTGCTCCTCCCCAGCCCTGTTCTCCAGACCCTTCCCCAGCTTCATTCCCCTTCTCTGGACCCCCTCCAGCCCCTCAATGTCCTCCTTGGGGTGAGGTGCTCAAACCTGAGGCCATGATTGAAGGTGTGGCCTCTGTTTTCATGCCATGGTGATCACAGGGGTGGTTCTTGCAGGAAATGTTTTCCTTGCAGCTGAAACCTGGCAGAGAAAGCTGCCTGTCCACTCCCCAACCTGTTGTGCAGCAGCTCCTGGCTGGGGAGGGAGTGGGACGCTCCCCAGCCCTGCTGCCCCTGGCTGAATGGGCAGCTCTGTGCTCCCAGCGCAGCTCTGTGCTCCCAGGACAGCTGTTCCTTATCTGATCTCCACCCTGGATGCTCAATGGGGAGGTTTGTGCAGAGAGCTGAGGGCAGACAATGCTGAGAAGAAGCTGCTGGGGCAGGAGCGGTGTCAGATGCTCCTCGGTTCAAGGAGGAGCTGGGGCCAGAGCTATCTGCTGGCACCAGGGATAAAGGAGCCCTTGTGCCCGGGGTGGGGACCCAGCCAGGGCATGGGTGGCTGCAGCTCTGCAGCTGATGACCAATTCTGAACCTCATCAGAGATCCAGAGTTGGGTCTGCCTGGCCAGGGGTGGCACCTGTGGGGGTGATGTGCCCTGGGCTGTTCTGTGGTGTGCTTGCAGGACAAGAGGAAATGATAACCACACTCTTTAGTCAACCTGCTGGGACCTCAGCTGACAAAGCCTTGGAGCTGACCCAAAGCACCTCTGTGTTTAGCCAAGGAGTGTTGTGGGTGTTGGTCTTCCAAGGAACAAGCCATAGAACAAGAGGAAATGGCCTCCAGTTGTGCCAGGGGCAGGCAGTTTCTTCCCTGGAAAGGTTCTCCAGGCCTGGCCCAGGCTGCCCAGGGCAGTGGTGCAGTGCCCAGGGCAGTGGTGCAGTCCCCATGCCTGGAGGGGTTTCAGAGCCCTGGAGCTGTGGTGCTGAGGGCCATGGTTGGTTGGTGCTGGACTCTCCACACCATGGGTGCAGAACAGACTTTGCAAAGTGGACTCTAAGCAGAGAGCCTCCAGGCAGTGCTGAGGGGCTCTGCCTTGGGCCCATGGCCACCAGTCCCTCCTGAGTGTACTGACCATCTGATGCCACCCTGTGCCCACAGGTGTGGTGCCTCAGCCCATGACCAATGGATCTGCACAGACTCAGGTGAGGCCTTGCCTGCTCCAGGATGCTCTGATACCAGGGTGCTGCCTGGGCAATGCCCCAGCTCGGGGGGGAGCATGCTGGGGGGTTCAGGAGGGGTGTGGGGGAGATGCCAAGCTCCTGGCATGCTGGGTTCCCTCGGCTCCCACCTTGGCATGATCCTGGCACGAGGGATGCTCATCAATGGCCTCAGGCTCCTGTCCCCTTGGCTGCTGTGACCCAGCCTGGCCGCTGCTGGTGGCCCTGAGCTGCTTCCTGCTGCAACTGCAATTGAGGGGTGGGAGGAGGCTGCTTCCAGCCCCATTCCAGGGCTGTCCCCAGTGATGGAGGGAGGAGGGCTGAGGGCCAAGGTGTGCCCAGCAGGGGGGTGCAGGAGAGCAGTGGCAGCCAGGCACCTCCTGTGGGCAGGGTCAGCTCCAGGCTCTGTTTCTGTCCCGGGACACACCAGACACAGCACTCTGCTGCTCAGGGGGCTGCAGTGAGCTCTGCCCCCAGGATGGAGCAGTCCTCTGCCTCCTGCCTTCTTTTCCTCCTCTTTTGGTTTTGCTTCTTTAATTCTTTTTTCCTCTTTTTTTTCTGCTCCCTCTCCCCTTTGCCCTTCCCTTTGTTCCACTCCTATCTCTGTGCAAACTGAACTAACCTTTTCATTTCTGATAGCTGAACGGAGGATCCACATCTTCATCTCACAGTGACCTTCAAAGTCCTGGGAAGGAGTCAGAGGTAAACCCCCAGGCCCTCCCCCTCCCATTCACACAGCCTAGCAGGTACCTCCCTGCCCCATGGTGCTGCCCAGTGCTGCCCTTCCAGGCACTTCACTTTTATCTCACAGGGGCACTCTATCCATCCAGAGTTTTCTTTCATCCTTTGCATGATGGATGCAGACCTGGGGCTCCACAGTTCCAGGACAGGGAACTGCTGGAGAGAGCCCAGGGGAGGCTCCAAAGCTGCTGAGGGGCCTGGAGCAGCTCTGGGAGGAGCAGAGGCTGAGAGCCTGCAGAAGAGCAGCCCCAGAGGGGAGCTGAGCAATGCTCAGCAAGAGCTAAAGGCTGGGGGGCAAGAGGCTGGGGCCAGGCTCTGCTCAGTGGTGCCCAGGGACAGCACAAGGGGCAGGAGGCACAAACTGGAACCCAGGAGGTTTCATGTGAAGAGGAGGAGAAACATCTTTGGTGTGAGGCTGCTGGAGGCCTGGAGCAGGCTGCCCAGAGAGGCTGTGGAGTCTGGAGAGCTTCCAACCCCCGCTGGGCACTGTGCCCCTGGGCAAGCTGCTGTGGGTGCCCTTCTTTGGCAGAGGGCTTGGACTGGGTGGTCTCCAGAGGTCCCTTCCAACCCCCCTGTGCTGCATCCTGTGAACTGGAGCCATGAGCTGTCAGCAGCTGCTGGTTCCAGTGCAGAGGTGACCGCACTGCTGGGTCAGTAACCCCTGCAGGTGGCTGGGCAGGGGCTCAGGCCCCTGGGGATGACAAAGCTGCTCTCCAGAGATGTTCTGAGCTGCCAGAGATGTTCTGAGCATGGCCTCTGCCAGCAGCAGGTCTCATATGAATGGGAGTGAATCCATGCTCAGCCCTGGCTCCAGGCTGTGCTTGTCCCATCGGTCAGCCTGACCTCAGGGAGGAGGTGGCACTGCCCCAAGCTGAGCAGAGGAGGAGGGCACAGGACAATGGCAGCAAGGTAACTGGTGCTCTGTGGGGCAGTGACTCTGCTGCAGTGGTTTGAGGGAAGGTGTCAGGGGAAAGGAGTCTACAAGAGCTTTGGATCTTCAGTGTAATGACAGTGAGGAGCTGCAAGGCACAGGGCAAGAGGTGGAACTTGGAGCCCAGAGGGCAGGAGGAGCAGAGCTGTGAGTTTCCAGAGGCCACACATCTGATCAGAGGCTAGAACACCTCTGCTGTGGGGACAGGCTGAGGGAGCTGGGGCTGTTGAGCCTGGAGAAGAGAAGGCTCCAGGGAGACCTTAGAGCAGCCTTCCAGTGCCTGAAGGGGCTACAGAAGAGGTGGGTGGGGAGGGACTTTTGACAGGGGCTGGGAGTGACAGGATGAGGGACAATGGTTTGAAACTAGAGCAGGGGAGATGTAGATTTGACATCAGGAAGAAGGTCTGAGGGTGTTAGGACACTGGAGCAGGCTGCCCAGGGAGATGGTGGAGGCCTCATCCTTGAAGGTATTCTAGGTCAGGCTTGAGGGGGCTGTGAGCAGCCTGCTCTAGCAGCAGATGTCCCTGCTGGCTGCAGGGCTTGGACTGGATGAGCTTTCAAGGTCCCTTCCCACCCAAACCAGTCTGTGTTTTGATATCTTTAAGGTCTTTTCCACCTATGACTCTAGGACAGCTGGAGCAGGAGTGCCCATGCAGCTCCTCTGAGCACCCAGAGCCCCTACAACACCCCAGGCACCAGGGGTGGCCAGGAGCCTGCAGCCCAGCATCCCCACTCCTCTAGGGCCATTCAGTGCGACCTGTCCTGCTCCAGTGGCTGCTGCTGCCCAAGGGCAGTGGTTCCTCTCGTGGAGTCACCTCTTGGCTGTTCCAGAGAGCTCTCTTCTACCCCTGCCCCAGAAACCAGAGTCCCTGTGGGTGGCAGGGGTTTGGCTGTGGCTCTTCCCCCAGCTCCTTCAAGCCACCACCCTGAGGAGTTTGCATTCCTTAGGCAGAGCAATACTGGAGCCACTGTGGGAGGCCTGCCCATGGCTATCAGCAGGGCTTGTGAAATCAGGGTTTGGAGTTTCATCTGTGTGGTGGAGCAGCCATGTGAGCAGGCAGGTTTGAAATGTTCCCTTAGAACTCAAGGTCCCCCTGGTATGTGCTTGTCCTCTGTGGGCATGACCATGCAGCTCCAAGCTGCACAGTCATGGCCACTGAAAAGGTGCCAGGCTCTGCTCAGTGGTGTCCTGAGCAGGACAAGGGGCACGGAGCACACACTGGAACCCAGGGACCTTAAAGCTCATCCAGTGCCAACCCCCTGCCACGGGCAGGGACACCTCCCAGCAGCCCAGGCTGCTCAGGGCCTCATCCAGCCTGGCCTGGAACACCTCCAGGGAGGGGGCAGCCACAGCCTCCCTGGGCAGCCTGTGCCAGAGTCTCCCCAGCCTCCCTGGGAAGAATTTCTTGCTCCTCTCCAGCCTCCACCTCCCCTCTTAGTGTCACTGCCAACCTAGCCCTCCCCTGGCAGAGCCTGAAGCCATTCCCCTGTGGCTGGGTGGAGGTGCTGCAGCACACCATGGCGCTGGTGGGGCTGCTGCCAGGGGCTCAGCTCTTCCCTGCCTTCCCCACGCAGGATGGAGAGCTGGAGAAGAAGGATCCCTTCGAGGAGAGCGGGCTGAGCCTGAGCCCCACGGCTGCCGAGGCCAAGGAGAAGGTGAGGGCCAAGCGGGTGAAGAAGAGAGCTCCCCAGATGGACTGGAACAAGAAGAAAGAGATCTTCAGCAACTTCTGAGCCTCCTGGGGGCTGCCAGCCACTGCCCTGCCCCGGCCCGGACCCTCCTGAGGGGCCTGCGCCCTGCCTCAGTGAGCTGCTTTGTGCTCTGCCCTCCGCCGGCCGCCTCTCCCCGGAGCGCCTCAGAGCCCTCCCTGGTTCTCTTCTGGGTTTATCTCCTTCTTGTTGCTATTTTTTATGATTGTTGTTGCTGTTACTGTTGCTCACCAGCGATTCTCCTCAGACAAATGCGACCAAAGCTCCTTTCCCTGCTTGCTCTTGGCCCCGGCTGCCCACCGTCCCCTGTTCCTCTGAGAGGGCCCTGGGAGAGTTCCCTGCCTGCAGCCTTGAGGCTTCTGTTGCCTTTTTGAATTATTGTTATTGTTATAATAATTATTGTTTGGGATGTTTGTTGCAGGGGTGTCCCAGGCTGAGCCCCATGGGATGCCCTGTGCCCCCACTGCAGTGGGCACCCGTGGGGTGGGGTGGACCTGGCCCTGGCATCCTCCCTCCAGCAGCTTGGCTGCAGCATGAGCTCCTCACAGGATGGGACATGGACAGTGCTTGGGATCACTCTTGTTGGCTTTGCTGTTGAGACAAGCAGAGGAGGATTGTTGCCTTTGAGGTCACATCTGCTGCCACTCAGTGCTGGAACTTTGCTCCCCACCAGTGACTTCTGCCCCAGCAAGAAAAGTCTCCTTTTGATCCCTGACAGCTCTGCAGAGGGGAGAGGGCAGGACTCAAAAGCAAACCCCACACCCAGTGCCACAGCTCTCACCATCTGCAGCTATTGATGCGGTGGAGGAAGGTGGGGAGTGGGGCAAATCCTGCCCCACTGGTGCTGCCAGCCTGGCTCCAGCAGCCTCCTGAGAAGAAGAGAGCTGTGAGATGCCACCAAACCTCCTTGGACAGACATGGAAGCCTGCACACTCCGATGTGTCTCCAGGGAGGAGCACAGGGATCCAGCTCTGGCTGTGGGTTTGGGCAGGAGGGCTCAGCCATGGTTGTGTCTGGGTCCTGAGGCAGGGTCTGGGTCCCATCTAATTTGTTCCTCCTGGCTTGGGATTTGATGCCTCCAGCCTGTGAGCCGCTCCATGGGCAGGGAGGGTGACTGAGAGGTCTCCATGGGGCTGGCAGGGGTGGGCAGTTGCTTTGGCTTTCTGTGGAACACCAGCTCCTGGTGTCAGAGCCTCAGTGCTACAGGGGAAGCTCAGTTTGGCTCCTTACTGCTTGCCTTGGGCTGGCAGTGAGTACAGGTGGCTAAGCTGAGCTCCAGCCCTCTGGGAGGCTGCAGAGGTCAGGTACCAGGGCAAGGTCCTGGCTGTGATGGGGCTGATCCTCCCTCCCATGCTCCAGCAGCTCCCCAAGCCCATCGGGGGGTGGATTCAAGCTCAGATGCCAGGGCAGCAGTGGGAAGGGACAGGGCACAGCAGGGCAGTCAAGCACAGCGATCCCTGGGACACCACAGATTCCATGGGGGGGCTGGAGGGGACCTCTGGGCATCACCTGCTTCAGCAGGGCACCCACAGCAGCTTGCCCAGGGGCACAGTGCCCAGGGGGGGATTGGAAGCTCTCCACAAGGAGACTCCACAACCTCTCTGGGCAGCCTGCTCCAGGCTCCAGCACTCTTCAAGTGAGGAACTTCTTGTGGGTGTTGTACACCCAGAGCTGTGGCTTCACAGCCAGTGGTGGACAGGAACAGATTGCCCAACGGTGGGGCTGAGGCCCCATCCCTGGGGACACTCGGAGTCGAGCTTGCTGTGGCCCTGAGCAGTGTGCTCCAGGTGGAGGCGTCCCTGCTGGCTGCAGGTGGCTTGGACAAGAGGCCCTTGGAGAGTCCCTTCCAGCCCAGTGGATTCTGTGGCTTTGCCCTGTGTCCCTCCAGCCCTCTGCTGTTACAAGCTGGTGGCTTTGGGTGGCACTCAGTGCTGTGGGCATGGGAACAGCTCTGAGTGATTTTCTGCAGCATTGAGCTAACAGGTGCCTTGAAGAACCATTTCCTGCTCCACAGCAGCAGGTTGCAGTCAGCTTGGGGCAGAGGGACTGCACCAGGGGAGCCCAGGATGTCTGGCTTAACCATGGGAAGCAGCTGATGCTGGGAGCTGGCTGGCAGGAGAGCATGGAGAGCCTCCATGGAGCCTCCATGGAGATCAACTCTTTGACAGTTGTCTTGCAGGAATGTTGATGAGCTGAGCAGGGTGAAAATAATGACTTTGGAGAGGAACTGGTGCAAGTGCTTGGCTATGGGGACAGGAATGGCAGTGGGATGACAGCTCAAGATGTGGGAAGTTGGCATCCATCCAGGATCTTTGTGATCCAGAGGAGGGTCACAAAGATGCTCAGGGGGCCTGGAGCATCTCCTCTGTGGGGACAGGCTCAGGGAGCTGGGGTTGTGCAGCCTGGAGAAGAGAAGGCTCCAGGGAGACCTTAGAGCAGCCTGCCAGTACTTGCAGGGGCTCCAGGAGAGCTGGGGAGGGACTTGTGACAAGGGCTGGGAGTGACAGGGCGAGGGGTGATGGCTTTGAGCTGGGAGAAGCTGGATTTAGATTGGACATCAAGAAGAAATTCTTGCCCAGGAGGGTGGTAGGACCCTGGAACAGGCTGCCCAGAAAAGCTGTGGAGGCTCCAAGCCTGCAGGTGCTCAAAGCCAGGTTGGATGAGGCCTTGAGCAATCTGCTGCAGTGGGAGGTGACCCTGCCCAGGGCAGTGGGGTTGGAACTGGATGATCTTTGAGGTCTCTTCCACCCCACCCCACCCTCTCCCTGGCTAATAGGATTCTGTGATTCTCTCCTCCCCTTCTCCCACTTCCCAGATCTGCTCTTTTTCTGTCGTCCTATGATCCCCCAGCTGTGGTTGGAGCTCCTCTCAACCTTTGGGAGGAGCCCTTCTGCTGTGCTGTTGCTTCTTGTGCCTGCATAGCCAAGCCCCAGGCAGTGCCCTGGGCTGTGCAGGGCAGAGTGTTCCCTTTCCCCCTCTGCTCCCCGATGCATGTCAGGGAGCAAGAGCCACTTGTAAGCACCACGGAGCCTGGGCTGCTGCAGTGGAAAGAGAGGGAGGGGGGAAATAAAGGGTGGTGCAGTTTGGTCTTTGTCTTGCCTGCAGATCAAAAGGAATCAGGTGTGCAGATGTGTACTGATAAGATTCTAAACTCTTAATCTCTGCTTAGGCCAAGGAGCTGCTCCTGGTGCAAGCACTCAGTGTATCCTGGCATCTGGTAGCTCCCTCCTCATTATCCAGTTCCTGTACATGTAACTTGGGAAAGAAAAACAAGTAACAATCCCTGAGTGTGAGGCTGTCAGCTGCATGCTGCAGGCCTCCTGCACCTGGCACTGGCAGTAATAAACTCGGGTTGCCCACAGCCTGGCTCCTGCTCTGCTCCTTCTGCAGCAGGGACTCGGTGCTTCACCAACCTCCCTTCCTCCCCTGAGCCTTCAGAGCTGAAGGCATTCCTTTGAAGCTCTACCATGAAGCCAGTGCTGCCCTTTCTTGGAAGGATGGAGCACAGAGGGTGCTGCTGTCCTCTGCCAGCTGCTGAGGCACCCAGGGGCCTGGCTGCCATGGCCACTGGAACCCTTGCTGGCACACAGAGCCCTGGCGCCTGCATCCCCAAAGGGCACTTGGGTGGTGCCCTCCTGATCCTGGCTTCTGAAGCCTTCAGTTCAGAATCCCAGCGGGGGGGGCTGGAAGGGACCTCTGGAGATCACCCAGTCCAAGCCCTGCTCCAGCAGGGCACCCACAGCAGCTTGCCCAGGGGGGGTTGGAAGCTCTCACAGTATCACAGTATTGCCAAGGTTGGAAGAGACCTCGAGGGTCATCGAGTCCACCCTGTCACCACAGACCTCATGACCAGACCATGGCACCAAGTGCCACATCCAATCCCCTCTGGAACACCTCCAGGGATGGGGACTCCACCACCTCCCTGGGCAGCACATTCCAGTGGCCAACAACTCTCTCAGTGAAGAACTTTCTCCTCACCTCCACCCTAAACCTCCCCTGGCACAGCTTGAGACTGTGTCCTCTTGTTCTGGTGCTGGTTGCCTGGGAGAAGAGCCCAACCCCCACCTGGCTACAACCTCCCTTCAGGGAGTTGGAGAGAGCAATGAGGTCACCCCTGAGCCTCCTCTTCTCCAGGCTAAGCAACCCCAGCTCCCTCAGCCTCTCCTCACAGGGCTGTGCCCCAGACCCCTCCCCAGCCTCATTGCCCTTCTCTGGACACCTTCAAGTGTTTCGATGTCCTTCTTGACCTGAGGGGCCCAGAACTGGACACAGGACTCAAGGTGTGGCCTAACCAGTGCAGAGTACAGGGCACAAGGACTTTCCTGCTCCTGCTGGCCACACTGTTCCTAATACAGGCCAGGAGACTCCATGAGCCTTGTCCTGTCCCTGGGCACCACTGAGCAGAGCCTGGCCCCAGCCTCTTGCCCCCCAGCCTTTAGCTCTTGCTGAGCATTGCTCAGCTCCCCTCTGGGGCTGCTCTTCTGCAGGCTCTCAGCCCCAGTGCTCTCAGCCTCTGCTGCTCAGAGCTGCTCCAGGCTCCTCAGTATCTTCATAGCCCTCTCTGGACTCTCTCTGGTGTCCCTTACTGCAGTGCCCACTGCCCAGCCTGGGCAGGCAATCTGGCAGGTTGCAGCTGCCTGTTCCCAGCTTGCAGGACTGGTTGCTATGGTCTCACACTTGATGAGGTCACTCCAGCCCTCCTCCCCCTGCCCTGTCTTGCACAGATGCCAGCAAACCTCATGGGTGGAAATCAAAAAGCAGCTTTATTGGATGTGTATTTATAAGCAGCAGGAGGTCTCCCAGGACAAAGCATTTCTCTGCAGCTCCTCCCAACGTGGTGGCTGCTCTGCTGGAGGTGCTGAGGCATTCAAGGAAGGGGGCTGGAGCCTTTCTCTCTGCACTTTGAAAGCCTCCTTTCTGCTCTCAAGATCTCAGCCCCTGCCAGCAGCTGCTCCCTTCCTGGTGAGGCTGCAGCAGTTCCTGTGCCCTGCAGTCACACAGCCAGCCCCATGTGAAACGTGGCTGCAGCAGGGCTCAGCCTTGGGCTGCTGCTGAGCAGAGGCAGCTTCCTTACTCCCTGAAGAGCTGCTGCTCCCTCAGTGTCCCCCAGCTTGGTTGCTCCAAGGGCAGCTGCTCCCTCAGTGTCTCTTGGCAGCTGGGCAAATGTCTTGATTGAGGCACTGGGTGCAGCGAGGGCTGAGGGGCAGGCAGGTCTGCTGGCCAAAGCCCACCAAGAGGCAGTTTATCTCCCCCCAGAGATCTCTGCAGGCAGAGGAGAAGCATCAGCCTGTCCATGCAGCTGCTTGGAGGGGCTAAGGAACAGCCCATGCTGTGACATGGTTCCCTTTCCCCTATTGCCTGCTCCTCCTGGCTTCCCAAGGAGCCTGGGAGTGGGCCCCAGCCTCCTGTGAACCACAGCCCCAACCCCTCCTGCTTGGACTCCATGATCTTGAAGGCCTTTTCCAACCTAAATGATGATTCTGTGATCCCTCTGAACTGGGGTGGGAGCAGAGGACAGGCAAGAGAATCACAGTCTGGTTTGGGTTGGAAAGGACCTTCCAAGCTCATCCAGCCCAAGCCCCTGCAGCCAGCAGGGACAGCCCCAAGCAGAGCAGGCTGCTCAGAGCCCCAGCCAGCCCGAGCCGGGGTGGTGCCAGGGCTGGGGCAGCTCCCAGGGCTGGGGCAGCTCCCAGGGCTGGGGCAGCTCCCAGGGCTGGGGCAGCCCGGGCCAGGCTCTCGGCACCCTCGGCATAAACCATCTCTCCCTTCGCTCCACTCTGAGTCTCTTTCCGTTCCAGGCCTGAGCTGGGACGGCTCCAGGGATGGGGCTGTGGTAATGCTCTCTTGCTAGGGCATGTGGAGGTGCAAGAGTATCCATCAGCTGTAGTCTGATACTGATGGTCAAGCATCAGTGACAGCCAGACTCCAACCATGGGCTGATGCTGCTGTGGCCATCAGGCTCAGCAAAGCCCTGTGCAGGGGAGCACCTGGTCATGGGGTGTGGGGAGGAGCAGCTGAGGGAGCTGGGGGTGTTGAGTGTGGAGAAGAGGCTGAGGGAAACCTCCTTGCTCTCTGCAGCTCCCTGAGAGGAGGCTGGAGCCAGGTGGGGTTGGGCTCTGCTCCCAAGGAACAAGGGACAGGACAAGAGGCAATGGCCTCAGGTTGCCCCAGGGAAGGTTTAGGTTGGACTTGAGGAACAGTTTCTTCCCCAAAGGGTTGTCCAGGCCTGGCCCAGGCTGCCCAGGGCAGTGGTGCAGTCCCCATCCCTGAAAGGGATTCAAAGCAGTGCAGATGTGGTGCTGAGGGCCCTGGGTTGGTGGAGCCCTGGCAGTGCTGGGGTAAGGGTTGGACTCCATGACCTTAAAGGTCTCTTCCAACCCAAACCATTCTACAGTAAACCTGTCAAAAGAAGACTCAGGCCTCAGGGCCTGCAGACCCTGGCTGCTCTGGGGGTGACCAATACATCAGGCAGGAGGCAAAGAGGTGATCTGCTGCTGCTTCAGCTCTCTGGCAGAGGACAAACACCTGCAGCCCAGGGGGGACCCAAAATGCAGTCCCTGGGAATACTGCAAGCAGGACCAGCTGCAGCCATGGCTCCTGCAGCCAGCTCAAGGGGGCTTGGTGTGGAAGAGGGGGGCTGGGGTCTCAGACCTCACCTGGGCAGCCACTCCTGCAGTGCCAGCCGAGTCTCCTCAGGGTGTTTGGTCTCCTTCCTCACCCACCTCAGCCTGTTGGTGATCCTGTGCACATGGGTGTCCACAGCTGGGAAGGGAGAGCCCAGAGGTTAGGTGGGGCAGGCAGACCTGCACAAGGAGAGAGCACAGCCAGGAGCTCCCTGCCAGAGTCCTCTGCAGGGCTGCAGGAGGGACATGAGGGGAGGAGTCACCCACAGAGCAGCTCTCTGCATAGGGCCAAAGCCCAAAGGCAGCTGGGAGGGAGATCTCACACCACACAAGCTACACTCTCCCCAGATCAGGCTGCCCAGGGGGGCTGGGGCTGCCCAGGGGGCTGGGGCTGCCCAGGGGGCTGGAGCTGCCCCTCCCTGCAGGTGTTCAAGGCCTTGAGCAGCCTGGGCTGGCAGGAGCTGTCTCTGCCCATGGCAGGGGGTCTGGAACTAGATGATCTTCACGATGCCTTCCAACCCAGCCCATTCTGTGAGCCCCCATGACCCAGCTTGGCTTCCAAGGCTCCTGTGCCTGCTCTGGCAGGCACAGGGCAGCCTGTCCCAGGCTCTCTTCCTCCCTCTGTCTCAGCTGCTCTTATGCAAGCCCCAGTCTCTGCCCCCTGCTTTCCCCAGCTGCAAAACACATTTCATAACAGCCAGCAGCACAGGAGGGCTTGGGAGGCTTACAGCAGTGTTTATCAAGTGCTTTGAGCTAGAAAGCTCTGAAGCAAAGTGTGTTATTGTTAGATCAGCAGTGATAAAGCTGTCTCAGGCTGACTGGGCAAAGCCCAGCACATGCCTGTAAACAGGAAGCCAAAGCCTTGCCTCCTCAGCCAACCCCCAGCACACCATTCTTTGGGAACAGTTGGCTCCTCTGGCTCCCTCTGGCCTTCCCCCCCAGCAAGGAGAGCCCTGGGCTGCAGGGCAGGAGCCAGGCTGTGTGCAGCCGGCGGTCGGCAGTGGCTGCCCAGGCAGAGCCTGGGCCCTGTGCTGGCCCTGGTGGTGGCCACTGGTCAGCAGGAACTGTTCCCAGCTTTCCCAAGGCTCCTCCAGAAAGAAGCAAAGCCACTTGGAATACTAATCTGTCCCCCGGGGCTCCCAGGCTGGAGCCTGCAGCTGTCCAGCTCCATCTGCTGGCTGCTGCCAGGGTGCTGCTCACCTGGGAGCTGTGGAGATGCCAACCTGCCCTGCAGGACAGGGGAGGGAGAGCTGCTGGGAAGCAGCCTTGGGGAGAAGGAGCTGGGGGTGCTGGGGCACAACAAGTGCCCATGAGCCAGCAAGGTGCCCTCCTGGCTAAGAAGGCAAATGGGCTCCTGGGATGTGTTAAGAAGTGTGGTCAGTAGGTCCAAGGAGGTTCTCCTCCTCCTCTACTCTGCCCTGGTGAGGCCTCAGCTGGAGTCCCATGGCCAGTTCTGGGCTCTCCAGTTCAGGAGAGACTGAAATCCTGGAGCAGCTGACCTGCTGGCAGTGGCTGAGGATCACATCCTTCACCCAACCCAGCCCTGCAGATGACTAAACTGACAGGATGCTCTCAGGCTCTGAAGCAGGCATCTCACCCCCACTGCCTGGGGCATGGCTCAGGCAGCACTGAGGAGAGGGATGGGAAAGCCAAGGCCTGACCTACCTATGCCAGACACAGTGCCCCAGGCAGTGCTCATGGCCAAGTGAGCCATTTTGGGCCCCACTCCTGGCAGCTGCACCAGCTCCTCCACAGTCTGTGGGATGTCACCCCCATACTTCTGCTGCAGGATGGCTGTTGTCTGCTTGATGTACTTCACTTTGTTCTGCAGAGCCAAGGAGAAAGGCAGAAAGTTGTTCAGGGAAGAGAGACACAGCTCAGAAACCATTCCTGAGCCTGTGTTACCTGGGGGGCACACACTGGGGTTGGCAGAGAGCAGCCCAAGCCCCCCCTGCCTCCAGCCTCCTCTCAGGGAGCTGCAGAGAGCAGTGAGGTCTCTCTCAGCCTCTTCTCCAGGCTGAACCCCCCCAGCTCCCCAGCCCTGCTCTCCAGACCCTTCCCCAGCTCTGTTGCCCTTCTCTGGACCTGCTCCAGCTCCTCAGTGTCCTCCTTGGAGTGAGAGGCCCAAAACTGAGCCCAGGACTCAAGCTGTGGCCTCCCCAGTGCTGAGTGCAGGAGGCCAATCCCTGCCCTGCTCCTGCTGGCCACACCATTGCTGATTCAGGCCAGGATGCTGGTGGCCTCCTTGGCCACATGAGCTCAGTGCTGGCTCCTTTTCAGCTGCTGTCAGCCAGCACTGCTGCATCACCTGCAGCTAGGGCAGCCTCAGGACAAGCCTGCAGCTGCCCTGTGCTCCTCCCCGAGAGCTCAGCTGCACAGGAGCAGGGACCAGCAGAGGGGGTCCCTCCACACACACATCATGAGCTGCTGGCAGCCTCCACTCACCCTCCAGAACCCCACAGGGTAAATCATCTCCCCCAGGGCCGCATCATCCAGCTGCAGGATGCTGTCGGGGCTGAGGCCGTGGCGCCGCAGGCGCAGCATGGCAGCCGCGGTGACCTGGTCCTTGGTCTGGCTGGAGAGCATCAGCGCCAGCAGCACCTGGTAGCGCCTCACCTGGGCAGGGGGGAGAGGGGGCTGGGCTGGGAGGGCTCTCAGAGCTCATCCAGTTCCGCTCCCCACGCCCTGGGCAGCCACAGCCTCCCTGGGCAGCTGTCCCAGTGCCTCCCCAGCCTCAAGGGGAAGAATTTCTTCCTAATGTCTCATCCCAGTAGAGCTTCTGCCAGCCAGAAGCCCTTACCCCTGGCCCTGTCACCCCCTGCCTTTGTCCAAAGCCTGGCTCTTGTCCCCACACACAGCTGCAGCTGGCTGAGCAGAAAGGCCTCTGCCAGCCTAAACCGCTCTGTCATCCTGTGGAGGCTGTGAGCAGTGCTGGTGTGCCCTCAGGCTTACAGCATCCACTCCCTGGAAGCACCAAGCCTGCTTCCCTGCCCCCATGCCCTGCTCTGCCCACAGCTGCGGTCTGGCAGCAGCTCAGGCAGAGGACAGAGCTCTCCCAGCCCAGGCTGCTCACTGCTCTCCAATGCCCAGCACAGCTGCAGATGATCAGAGAGCAGCTCAGCAAGCACAAGGGTTGTCTGAGGCCAAGCAGCCCAGGAGCAGGGAGGCAGCAGCTGACTTCTCCAGCAGGGCGAAACCCCAGGCAGGCTTCTTCCACATGCCTGCTCCTGCAGTAAGCTCTGTGGCACCAACCCCAGCCTAGAGGCCTGACAGAGACACCCACAGTGGGGCACATCCAGGGGCACAGGGAGCTGAGGGGGCTGCTGGGGCAGGGCAGCAGGGTGCTGTTACCTTCGGGGCTGCGCTGCTGTCGAAGCATTTCTGCACTCCCATCTGGTCCACAGGAGCATCTCTGCTCCTCCTCATCTCCCGGATGTTCTCCAGCTGCTGCTGCCAGTTCCTTGGCTCCCAGCGTGGCCTCTGGGGCTCAGCCCTGCTCTGCTCAGCACCATCCCCCTGCCCGGACTCGTAGGCAATGGCAACGCTCTGCCTCCTCCTGCTGCGCCGCGGGGCGCTGGCCGGGCGCTGGGCCTGGCTCACTGCACGAGATGGGAGAGGGAGCTGAGCCCTGAGGCCAGGGCCAAGAAGCCTTCGGAGCCCAGGGCTGGCCACGAGTGCCAGCAGCCAGCCTAGGGGACCCCGGCACAGGCCAGACTCCTGCTCCCCAGAGACTCACTGCAGCAGCAGCAGCGTTTCACATCCAGCCAGCTCTAGCTGGTGCCAGGGATGGGTGAGAAACGTCTGGGAAGGACCTGGGGAAGAGCTGACACCAGCTGGGGACACGTGCCAAGCACCGAGTGACCACCGAAGGACCCACACAGACTGGCTTGGGTGGGAAAGGACCTTCCAAGCTCATCCAGCCCAATCCCCTGCAGCCAGCAGGGACAGCCCCAAGCAGAGCAGGCTGCTCAGAGCCCCAGCCAGCCCGAGCCGGGGTGGTGCCAGGGCTGGGGCAGCTCCCAGCTCTCGGGGCAGCCCGGGCCAGGCTCTCGGCACCCTCGGCATAAACCATCTCTCCCTTCGCTCCACTCTTTCCGTTCCAGGCCCTCCCCCCTTGCCCTGTCCCCGCAGGCCCTGCTCAGAGCTCTGTCCCCAGCTTTCTGGTCGGGGCCTTCAAGCACTGGAAGGCCACCAGGAGGTCTTTCGGAGCCCTCTCGTCTCCAGGCTGAGCAGCCCCGGGGCCGGGGAAGGTGTCGAGGCCCCAGCCCCTGTGCCCCCCGTACCGGCAGGCCCCAGCTGCAGGCACCCCGCGGCCCCGATCGGCCCCTCCCGGTACCTCCAGCCGCCCTGCCGAGCCCCCGGGCCGCCCTCCCGCCGCCGCTGGACAGGGCCGCGGCGGCCATGCCGGCGGCGCCGACACTACCGGCCCCGGCATGCCCCGCGGCGGGCGCGAGCGCCGGAAGGGGCGGGGCTTCCGGCGGGGGGGGGGGGCGGGGCGCGGCGCGGGGCGGGGCTTCCGGCGGGGGCGGGGCGCAGCGCGGGGCGGCCCGGCGCGGCGAGGGCAGCGGGCCGGGGGCGCTGGGGCCGGGCCGGGGCCGGCCGGTGAGTGAGTGAGGGAGGAAGGGAGGGTCGGGAGGGGAACCCCCCCCGGTGACCGCGGCCGCGCCGCCGGCAGCTGCCTTCCGCGCGGGGCCTGGCGGGAGGCTGAGGCTCCCTGCGGCCGAGCTCGGCCCGGGGGTGGCCGCTCGGGGAGCCGCGGTGTGCCGGGCGGGGGTCCGGGCCGGGGGGCGGTGCGGGGAGTGCGCTGCGGTGCCTGCGGCACGCGGGGGAGCGCCGGGGACGCTGTGCCCTGCGCGGGGTCTGTCGGGGCGCCGGGCTGGGGCTGCGCGGGGTCTTGTGGTCGCCTTGGGCTGGCCGTGGTGAGTCCCGCAGTGACAGCTGGGCTGTGGGGTGTGGGTGTCCCCGGGGCGCCGGGCTGGGGGCGGCGCTGTCCCCTCCCGTGGCCTTAGGCTGTGGTTTGTCCCCTGGCGCGATGGGCTGGGCTGGGAGCCGTGGCCTGGCCTCTGGCGGGGGGCAGCAGCATGTCCCCTGAGGGGCCGGGACAGGGCCCGGGGCACACGCCTGGGAAGCAGAGCGGATTGCTGTCTGCTGTGCTCGGGCCGTGCCGTGCCCCTGGTGCTTCGCTGGGAGGCTTCTGAGCTTGTGGGAAGCGTGGCGAGGGCAGGGGGCTGTGGCGAGGGCAGGGGGCTGTGGCCGGGGCAGGGTGCTGTGGCGAGGGCAGGGGGCTGTGGCCGGGGCAGGGGGCTGTGGTGAGGGCAGGGTGCTGTGGTGAGGGCAGGGGGCTGTGGCGAGGGCAGGGTGCTGTGGCCGGGGCAGGGGGCTGTGGCCGGGGCAGGGTGCTGTGGCCGGGGCAGGGGGCTGTGGCCGGGGCAGGGGGCTGTGGCGAGGGCAGGGGGCTGTGGCGAGGGCAGGGGGCTGTGGCGAGGGCAGGGGGCTGTGGCCGGGGCAGGGGGCTGTGGTGAGGGCAGGGGGCTGTGGCGAGGGCAGGGGGCTGTGGCCGGGGCAGGGGGCTGTGGTGAGGGCAGGGGGCTGTGGTGAGGGCAGGGTGCTGTGGCCGGGGCAGGGTGCTGTGGCGGGGGCAGGGGGCTGTGGCCGGGGCAGGGGGCTGTGGCCGGGGCAGGGGGCTGTGGTGAGGGCAGGGTGCTGTGGTGAGGGCAGGGGGCTGTGGCCGGGGCAGGGGGCTGTGGTGAGGGCAGGGGGCTGTGGTGAGGGCAGGGGGCTGTGGCCGGGGCAGGGGGCTGTGGCGGGGGCAGGGTGCTGTGGCGGGGGCAGGGTGCTGTGGCGAGGGCAGGGGGCTGTGGCCGGGGCAGGGGGCTGTGGCCGGGGCAGGGGGCTGTGGCCGGGGCAGGGTGCTGTGGCCGGGGCAGGGTGCTGTGGCGAGGGCAGGGGGCTGTGGTGAGGGCAGGGGGCTGTGGCGAGGGCAGGGTGCTGTGGCCGGGGCAGGGGGCTGTGGCGGGGGCAGGGGGCTGTGGCCGGGGCAGGGGGCTGTGGCGAGGGCAGGGGGCTGTGGTGAGGGCAGGGGGCTGTGGTGAGGGCAGGGGGCTGTGGCGGGGGCAGGGGGCTGTGGCGGGGGCAGGGTGCTGTGGCGGGGGCAGGGTGCTGTGGCGAGGGCAGGGGGCTGTGGCCGGGGCAGGGTGCTGTGGTGAGGGCAGGGGGCTGTGGCCGGGGCAGGGGGCTGTGGCCGGGGCAGGGGGCTGTGGCCGGGGCAGCAGGCTGGGGCTGGCTTGGGGCACAGTTTCTGATGGATGCAGTGGGTGTGCTGCTCCTTGCTCCTCCTCTCCTCACCGTGGCAGGGCTTGGATGGCCCGGCACTCAGGTCTGTAATTCCTTCCTCATGGCACAGAATCACAGAAGCTGCTTTCAACATCTGCCTCACCCTGCTGTGTGCTTGTCCACTGCTGTTGGACTGGGAAGGAGGGCTTCAGCTCACAGCCACCACAGCTCTGTGCCTGTGCCTCAGAGCAGCTCAGTGCTTTGGGGGGCTGGGTGCTCTGGTGGTGCTGCCCCATCCCCAGGCAGCTGCAGGGTGTGGGTGCTGAAGGCAGGGGCAGTGCTGTTTGATCTTCAGTGCTGGGCTTCTCTCCTGTTTGGAGCAGCTTGAGACAGGCAGCTGGCAGGAAAAGCCACACTCTGAGGTTGTTGCTGGTCTCTTCCTGCTGAAGGAGTGCCCTTAGCAGGGATCCCATCTGTGTTTGCAGGACTCAGCACTGCCTGCTTGTCAGCAATGGCAAAGCCTCAGAGCAAGGATTCAGGACTGAAGGAGAGGTTCAGGAACCTGCTGGGGCTGGGAACATCTCGAGGAAGCTCCAAGTCGTCCGAGGGCAAGCAGACAGAGTTCATCATCACTGCAGAGATCCTCAAGGTGTGAGCAGGGTGCCTGCATCAGCTGAGCTGAGGGCTCTGGGAGGAGGACTTGCTCATGCTCCTGCCTGTTCTGCCACTGCAGCCCTCTCCTCTTCTGCCTTTTTACTCTCTCCCAGTTCTCTAGGGAGGGGGTTGCAGAACTCCCCCCTTGGGAGTGCCAGTGTGCAGTTGTTCACTGTTTGAGTTCTTTGGGGCTAGCTGATGGGCTGAGGCTGCCTGGCAGGTGGGATGAGCTCGCCTGGTGTTGGTCTCCTGTGTGTTACCTCAGAATGCTTGAGGAAGGGCTGAGTGCTGAGCTTGATGAAGTCCTTTGCCCTGGCAGTCAGCAGCAGCTGAGAGAGCTCTGTGAAAATGAAACAATAAATTGATGCTAACAGCTGGGGCAGCAAGGCTGTGAGCAGAGGAGTTGGCAGACAGGGAGGCAAAGAAGTCCAAAATCTTTTCTTGCCTGTGCTGGAGCAGCCAAGCTCTAACCTGCTGGAGGGCTGGGGGCCACCCCTTAGTCCCAGAACCCCAGCTGGGGGGGCTGGAAGGGCCCTCTGGGGATCACCCACAGCAGCTTGCCCAGGGGCACAGTGCCCAGGGGGGGTTGGAAGCTCTCCAGAGGAGACTCCACAACCTCTCTGGGCAGCCTGCTCCAGGCTTCAGCAGCCTCACAGCAAACAACTTTCTCCTCCTCTTCAGATGGGTTCCTGGGTTCCACTTTGTGCCCCCTTGCTGCCCCTTGTGCTGTCCCTGGGCACCACTGAGCAGAGCCTGGCCCCAGCCTCTTGCCCCCCAGCCTTTAGCTCTTGCTGAGCATTGCTCAGCTCCCCTCTGGGGCTGCTCTGCTGCAGGCTCTCAGCCCCAGGTCCCTCTTTTCTCTGCCCTTCTCCTGTGAGCTGGGCCAGCACCAAAGCCAGAGAGCTGTTCCCTGAGGAGCATGAGGTGCCTGCTGGGCTGAGAGGCTGCTGGCTGCAGCTGTGTGAGGGTTGTAGTTGTGGCTGATCAGTTCCTAATGGGGAGAAAACCAACCCACAATTGAAAGGGTTTGGAGGAGTTCTGCAGAGCTCCAGTGCTGAGTGGTGGTCACATCACCTGGGGCAGGTGTGGGGGCTGCTTTCCAGGGGTGTCTAGGAAGATGAACTTCAGTCTCTTTCCACATCCCCTTCCAGGAGCTGAGCACAGAATGTGGACTGAGTAACAGGATCCGAGCCATCAGCCAGCTCTGTGAGGTGGCAAAGACAAAGAAGATCGAAGAGGTGAAGCCTGCAGGGGCTGGGGGAGGCTGGGAGGGTGGCCCTGGAACTGGGGCTCTTCACCTCTCACAGGAGGCTTCTGTAGGTTGGGTACCTTTCAAACCTGATAACCCCAGGAGCTCTCCAAGCCTGCACAAGGATGGACCCCAGGCTAAGGAAGTGAATCTTGTGTCAGCTCCCAGCTGTGCAGCAGGGAGGACACAGCTGGTGAGCTTCCTGTGCTGAGCAGGAGGGTGCACAGGACAGCTTATGGGAGATGGTAGCCCTCTAGAGGAGCTGTCTGCTGGCTCCTGTCTTGTGTAATCATAGAGCTGCTTGGGTTGGAAGAGACCTCTAAGGTCACCCAGTCAGCCCAACAGGCCCTGGCCATACACCCTGTCCCCAGCTGCCATGACCACAGTGTCTTCAATGCCTCCAGGGCTGGGGACTCCACCACCTCCCTGGGCAGCCTGTGCCAGTCCCTTGCCACTCTGGCAGCAAAGAAACTGTTCCTCATCTCTAACCTGAACCTCCCCTGCCACAATTTCAGGCCATTTGCTCTCATTTTGTCACTTGGCCCCTGGCAGAAGAGACCAAACCTGCCTGTGCAGCCTGCACAGAGCTGTGGAGAGCCAGAAGCTCTTCTCTCAGCTTCCTTTCTTCCAGCACCCCCAGCTCCCTCAGCTGCTCCTCCCCAGCCCTGTTCTCCAGACCCCTCCCCAGCTTGGTTGCCTTTCTCTGACCTTCCTAACCAGCAGCCTCCAGCTGGTTTCAAACTCATCTTTGAGTGGGGGGTTGTGCAGGAATGGCCATGCTGAAGGGAGTGTGAGGGGGGAGCCTGAGTGGCTGGGGTGCAGATGTCACTGGGGACAGGATTTGGTGTCTCCTGTGGTTTGTCTGAGGTCACAGATTCACAGAATGATTTGGGTGGAAGGGACCTTCAAGATCACCCAGCTCTAACCCCTGCCATGGGCAGGGACAGCTCCCACCAGCCCAGGCTGCTCAGGGCCTCATCCTGCCTGGCTCTGAGCCCCTGCAGGCAGGGGGCAGCCCCCCTGGGCAGCCTGTGCCAGTTGATGGGGCAGGATGTGAAACCCCTGGAGATGTTGCTGCTTTCCTTGCTGTGATGTCTGCTGTGCTGGGTGGGGATGCCAGAAGCAGGCTGACCTGGGTGCTGCTGTCCTGTGCTTGCTTGCAGCACGCAGTGGAAGCCATCTGGAGGGTGGTGGCCGACCTGCTGCAGCCGGAGCGCCCCGCCGAGGCCAGGCACGCCGTGCTCCACCTGCTGAGGGCCATCGTGCAGGGACAGGTGACAGCAGATGCAGCTGGGCTCTGCCAGCCCTCCCTGCCTCTCCTTTTGCTTGTGCTACTGAATGGAATCCCAGTTTAAGTCTTGGTTTCACCTCAGAGCAAAAGTTTTCATACAGCTCATAGAAAACTTTGCTGGTTTGGGGCAAGGCTCTTGGAAAACTCACAGACTCGTTGGGAGGGAGCTCCAGAGCTCACCCAGCCAAGCCCTGCAGGCAGCAGGGACATCCTCCCCTGGAGCAGGTTGCTCAGAGCCCTCTCCAGCCTCACCTGCAACAGCTCCAGGCAGGGAGCCTCAACCACCTCCCTGGGCAACCTGCTGCAGTGCTCCAGCAGCCTCCTGGGGCACAACTTGTTCCTCACCTCCAATCTCAGTCTGCTCTGCTCTCATTTCAAACCATTGCCTCTCATCCTGTCAGCCACCTCTCCAGCCTGTCCAGGTCCCTCTGGATGCCATCCTATCCTCCAGTCCTATCAGCTGCACCACCCAGCTTGGTGTCATCTGCAAATGAGACCAAAAATGATGCAAGGAAAAAGAAACAAAGAGGAAATTGCTTGGGTTAAGTTCCACAGAATGTGGCAGAGTTTGATTGGACTTTTCCCAGACCCTGTAGCCTTCCTCTGCAGCTGGTTTGGATGTTTCAGCAGGTGAAGCATGCCAGAACTTCTGTGTGAGCCGTTTCTGTCCTGGCCAAGTAGAGCACACTGAGTGCTCCAGGTTTCACACCAGGTTGCACACCTGAGGCTCAGACCAAGGTTCTGGTTTCCACTGCTGTGTGGTCTGGTGGCTCCAAAATCCTCTGCTGGAGCACTGGAGTTGCAGTTCCCAGGGATCACTCTGTGTGTTGCATCCTGGCTGTGTGCTGCTGGGCAGGTTGGGAAGCCCTGAGCTGCTGAGGCTGGAGCTGTTCTCAGGGCACTGTCATGGCCTGAAGGAGGTTAATGTTGTAGACCATGATAGGGTCCTGGCCTTAGCTGTCAGCATTGAATACTGCCCCTGCTCTTCCCCTCTTGCCCCAGGGTGAGAGGTTAGGGATCCTGAGGGCACACTTCTTCAAGGTCATCAAGGACTACCCCAGCAGCGAGGACCTGCAGGAGCGGCTGGAGGTGTTCAAGGCCCTGACGGAGAACGGGCGCTACATCACCTACCTGGAAGAAGAGCTGGGTGAGCCTTGGCCCTGCCTCTCCTCACACAGCCACAGGGCAGAGCTGCTTGGAGGAGAGCTCAAAACTCCTCCAGGCCCCCCCTGAGCCAGGCCCCCCGTGAGCCAGCCCTGCAGGGTCATCACTAAACCCTGTCCCTAAGGGCGTGCTCCGGGCACTGCTGGAACCCCCCCAGGTGACTGCAGCACTGCCCTGGGCAGCCTCTTCCCACCTCTCAGATCCCTTCCAGTGAGCTCCAGCCTCAGCCTCCCCTGGGGCAGCTTGCAACCATTGCCTCTGCTCCTGTTCCTTGCCACCAAGGAGCAGAGGCTGCCCCTCCTCACCTCAACCTCCCTGCAGGGAGCTGCAGAGTGCAAAGAGGTCTCCCTCAGCCTCCTCTTCTCCAGCCTGAACCCCCCCAGCTCCCTCAGCCCTCCTCTAGCCCAGGGGCTCCAGGCCCTTCTCCAGCCTGGCTGCCCTGCTCTGGACACCTCCAGCCCCTCAATGTCCTTCCTGGAGTGAGGGCCCAGGGCTAAGCGCAGCACTGCAGCTGTGGCCTCCCCAGTGCTGAGCACAGGGGGGTGGTCACCTCCTGGCCCTGCTGCCCACCCTGCTTCTGACCCAAGCCAGGCTGCCATTGGCTTTCTTGGCCCCCTGGGCTCTGCTGGCTCATGTTCCATTGGACTCTCAACCAGCACCCCCAGGTCTGTCTCCAAGCTGCAGCTTCCCAACCACACCTCCCCAGGTCTGCAGCTCCCCATGGGGTTGTTGTGGGCCAGGTGCAGGCCCTGGCCCTTGGCCTCATTGAACTTCACCCAATGCGCCTTGGCCCCTGGGTGTCACCTGTCCAGATCCCAGTGTAAAGCTTCCCTAGCCTCTGGCAAATGGACACAGCCACCCAGCTGGGTGCCAGCTGCAGCCTCACTGAGGGTTTGGTAGGAGGAAGTCCCAGGGACAGAGGTGCAGCAAGGGAGCAAGGCAGGGCAGCAGCTCTGGGTGGGCAGCAGCTCTGGGTGTAACAGTTTGCTTCCTTCTTTCCTTAGCTGACTTTGTGCTGCAGTGGATGGATGTTGGTTTGTCCTCTGAGTTCCTCCTGGTCTTAGTGAACCTGGTGAAATTCAACAGCTGCTATCTGGAAGACTATGTAGCTGACATGGTGCAGTAAGTTGCTGTTGGCTTTTTAAGCCCTGCATGCTTGCTCTCAGGAAACTGCAGGCAAAAGGCTCAGAGAAGTGGATTTCTGTTTCCTCTGCTCTGGGTCTGTTCCATTCCAGGCCACACCTGACATTTCTGAGCAGTGTTTGGCTTCTCTTGCAATGGTCACAGCTGGTTTAGTTTAACTGCAGAGCTTTCCTCCTGTGCTGTGCTGCCCCTGAGTGCAGGGCTCAGTCTGGCCTCTGCTGTGGGATCAGTGCAGGCATCTCCAGCTGTGTCTGAGTGCAGCTCTAACCTTGCAGAGGAGCTGCTGGTGTTGAGTGGCTCTGGGGATGTTACCAACCACCTCTCAGTGAGGGGCATGATGAGTACAAGAGTGTGCCAATGTACCTGCTTTGACTCTTTGTGATTCACCTCAGATCACATCAAGCAAATCATTTGAGTTCAATGTTCTCTCCTCACAGCAAGATCTGTCTCTTGTGCATTCAGACTTCATCATCTATGGACATAGAGGTCAGTAATTTGTGCCTCAGAGTTGTGTGAAATGCTTTGAGACTGTAACTTAACTAACAAAATCACCCTCACACCAAAGAGGTTTCTCCTCCTGGGTTCCAGGCTGTGCCCCCTGCCCCTTGTGCTGTCCCTGGGCACCACTGAGCAGAGCCTGGCCCCAGCCTCTTGCCCCCCAGCCTTTAGCTCTTGCTGAGCATTGCTCAGCTCCCCTCTGGAGCTGCTCTTCTGCAGGCTCTCAGCCTCTGCTCCTCCCAGAGCTGCTCCAGGCCCCTCAGCAGCTTTGGAGCCTCCCCTGGGATCTCTCCAGCAGTTCCCTGCCTGTATTGACCTGGGGAGCCCAGAGCTGGCCTCAGCACTCCAGCTGTGGCCTCCCTAGGGCAGAGCAGAGGGGCAGGAGAGCCTCCCTCAGCCTGCTGCCCATGCTGCTCTCTGTCCCCCCCCAGCACACCTTTGCCTTCTTGGCCAGGAGGGCACCTTGCTGGCTCATGGGGACTTCTTGTGCCCCAGCGCTCCCAGGGCTGCTTCCCAGCAGGTCTCCCTCCCCTGTCCTGCAGGAGGTTGTTCCTCCCCAGGTGCAGGACTCTACACTTGCCCTTGTTGACCCTCATGAGGTTTCCTCTACCCAGCTCTTCCTCCTGCTCAGCTCTCACTCAGTGCCAGCACTGCCTGGCAGGGTGTCAGCCTCTCCTCCCAGCCCTGTATCATTGTTTTGACCATTTTGTCCTTCTCTTTCCCCAAGATTTCCTTGCAGGTCCTGGATGCAGTTGTTTGCTATAACTGCCTGCCCTCAGAGAACCTGCCAGTGTTCATCATCACCTTGTGCAGGACCATCAATGTGAAGGAGCTTTGTGAGCCCTGCTGGAAGGTCAGAGCTTTCTGGGGTTTGGTGACTTCACTCTTTTGGCCTTGTTTGCTTTTGAGAGTAAACTGTTTCAAGTATTCAGACTTCAGCACATTGTCAGTGTGGATCTGTCATGTATCCATGGCCCTGATGGAGCAGGTCCAGAGGAGGCCACAAAAATGACCATGGGGCTGGAGCAGCTCTGCTGTGAGTGCAGGCTGAGGGAGCTGGGGCTGTGCAGCCTGCAGGAGAGAAGGCTCCAGGCAGAGCTCACAGCAGCCTGCCAGGACCTGAAGGGCTGCAGGAAGGCTGCAGAGGGACTGCTCCCAAAGGGCTGCAGGGCCAGGAGCAGAGGCAATGGTTTGAAATGAGAGCAGAGCAGACTGAGATTGGAGGTGAGGAACAAGTTGTGCCCCAGGAGGCTGCTGGAGCACTGCAGCAGGCTGCCCAGGGAGGTGGTTGAGGCTCCCTGCCTGGAGCTGTTGCAGGTGAGGCTGGAGAGGGCTCTGAGCAACCTGCTCCAGGGGAGGATGTCCCTGCTGCCTGCAGGGCTTGGCTGGGTGAGCTCTGGAGCTCCCTTCCAGCCCAAACCATTCAGTGATTGTGCCTCCTCCCTGGAGGTGTTCAAGCCTGGGGTGGGTGAGACTTTGAGCTGCCTGCTGCAGTGGGAGGGGTCCCTGCCCAGGGCAGGGGCTTGGAACTGGGTGATCTTCAGGGTCCCTTCCAGCCCAACCCATTCTGACTCTATGGAGGTCCAGGTGGTGTGCCAGGCTTCTGCTGTGGCATGGAGGTGCCAGAGGTGTGCCCCTGGGGCAGCCAGCTGCATGTCCAGGCTGCTGGGCCAGGAGTGCAGACCTTGACCTTCTCTCTGCCTTTGCAGCTGATGCGGAACCTGCTGGGGACCCACCTGGGGCACAGTGCCATCTACAACATGTGCAGGATCATGGAGGACAGGTAAAGGAGCTGGCTGCCAGGGCCCAGGGGCTTCAGACACACAGTCACTGACCTCAGTGCAACAAGCTCCAAGCTGGTGCTTGGAAATCAGTTCCCTCCTTGGTCAGGCTGCTGAAGTTCTCAGGTGTGGTTTAAAATGGTGCTGAGTGATTTGCTCTGGGGCAAGCCTGGGGTGGACTGGATGACCCCCAGGGGTTCCTTCCAACCCTCACCTTGCAGGGCTGCTGTGATTCTCTGCTTTTAGTGTTTGTCAGTTGCTGTGCAAGGCTCTGGTGTGTGACAGCTGGGACGCCTGTGTCCCTGCTGACTCTTCCCGCGGAATGGCTGTGGCATGGTCTGAGAATCCCTTCCACCTCTTCTCAGAGCTTACATGGCAGATGCAGCACTGCTGAGAGGAGCTGTGTTCTTTGTTGGGATGGCTCTGTGGGGTGCTCACCGCCTCAGTTCCCTCAAGAATTCCCCAACTTCAGTGCTGCCTTCATTCCTCAAGGTAGGATGGGATGCTGGAGGGGCTTTGTCATCAGGTATGCATCTGGGGTCCCCTGCAGCAAGGAGATCTTTGTGTGCCTGGGAGATTCAGGTTCATGGGTTCATAGAATGGGTTGGGTTGGAAGGGGCCTTCAAGATCATCCAGCTCCAGCCCCCTGCCACGGGCAGAGACACCTCCCACCAGCCCAGGCTGCTCAAGGCCTCCTCCAGCCTGGCCTTGAACACTTGCAGGCAGGAGGCAGCCACAGCCTCCCTGGGCAGCCTGTGCCAGAGTCTCCCCAGCCTCACCGCAACGAGTTTCTTCCTCAATCTGCCCTCTCCCAGCTCCAAGCCACTGTCCCTCATCCTTGCCACTCCCAGCCCTTGTCAGAAGTCCCTCTCCAGCTCTACTGGAAAGCTGCTCTGAGGTCCCTCTGGAGCCTTCTCCAGGCTGAATGACCCCAACCCCCCCAGCCTGTCCCCACAGCAGAGGGGTTCCAGCACTCATGTCACCTTCAAGGCTCCTTCTGGAGCTGCTGCAGGAGGTCCAGGTCCTTGTGCTGGGGGCTCCAGAGCTGGGCACTGCTCCGGGTGAGCCTGGTGGAATGGTGAACTCAGTGGCAGCCTAGAGCTCTGGTGAAGCTGTCTGAGTGAAGTGCCTCAGGCAAGAGCTCCTGGCTTCTAGCCTGTGCCTGCTCTGAGGAGGGGTCTGGGTTTGCCCTCTGAGCCGCAGCTGTGGGCAGAGCACAGTCCCTGGCTCAGCGAAGTGGCTCTTCGCTCTGCCCTCTGTGTGAGAGGCCTGAATCTGCTCATCTGAGGCCCTCAGGTTAAGCTCCTCCTGAGGAAGGGGTGCTCCATTGGAGGGAGGAGGCTGCCTGGCTGCTGCTTGGTGGCTGCTGGCTGACAGCAGCTCTGTGGCAGGCCATGACCTGTCCCAACGCGGTGGTGTCCTACGAGATCGTGCTGTCGGTGACGCGGCTGATCAAGAAGTACGGCCGGGAGCTGCAGGCTGTCACCTGGGACACCCTGCTGGACATCATGCAGCGCCTGCTGCAGCAGCTGCAGGTGAGCCTCAGCCTGCCTCTGCAAGCCTGCTGCTTGCGCTGGGATCCTGCGGTCCAGCCGTCAGCCCGAGCCCGCCGGGGCCCCGGGAGCCTTGCCTACACCTTTGCCTTCCAGAGCCTGGAGAGCCAGGAGCTGAGGGCCATTGTTCATGACCTGCTGACTACAGTCGAGGAACTCTGTGACCAGAACGAATTCCATGGCTCTGAGGAGAGATTTTTTGAGCTGGTGGAAAGATGTGCTGATCAGAGACCAGTAAGGCTTTATTCCTGCCTTCCCTTGCTGCCAGTTGAATCCATTTGGTTACTCAAAGTTTGGAGCCCTCAAATAGCAAGTGAGCAGGAGACCACAGAATGGGTTGGGTTGGGACCCCCAGAGCTCACCCAGTCCAAGCCCTGCAGGCAGCAGGGACATCCTCCCCTGGAGCAGGTTGCTCAGAGCCCTCTCCAGCCTCACCTGCAACAGCTCCAGGCAGGGAGCCTCAACCACCTCCCTGGGCAACCTGCTGCAGTGCTCCAGCAGCCTCCTGGGGCACGACTTGTTCCTCACCTCCAATCCCAATCTGCTCTGCTCTCATTTCAAACCATTGCCTCTGCTCCTGGCCCTGCAGCCCTTTGGGAGCAGTCCCTCTGCAGCCTTCCTGTAGCCCTTCAGCTCCTGGCAGGCTGCTGTAAGGTCTGCTTGGAGCCTTCTCTTCCCCAGGCTGCACAGCCCCAGCTCCCTCAGCCTGGCCTTGCAGCAGAGCTGCTCCAGCCCCCCAAAGCAAGGGACTTCCTCACAGCAAGGACCCCATCAGCCTTTGTCCTGGGGTGTGAGTTGGGAAGATTGCTCTGTTGTTTTAGGCACTGAGAACTCCTTCTTGATCCTTCCATGGCAGGAATCTTCTGTGTTAAACTTGATAACCTACAGAGCTCAGTCCATTCATCCTGCCAGAGATGGTTGGATCCACAACCTGCAGATGCTGATGGAGAGGTTCTTCAGGTAGGGAGTTACAGCTTTGTGCCTGGGAGGCACTTCCAGGGCTGCTGTCCTTGGAGGTGATGTTGGTGCCTGAGGGGCTGGCCCTAGGGAGGGACTGTGGAGAGCTGTGGGAACAGGGCATGAAAGTTTGTTGAGCTAAGGAAAAGCTTTGCCCTGAGTTCTTTAAGCTTTGTTTGTGTCTCCTTATTTCCATTGCTCTTCCCTGAGTGCCAGCTGCTCTCTTGGGTCCAGCTGGAGTTGTGCTCTTCCCCCGGCAGGAACGAGAGCCGCAGTGCCGTTCGCATTAAGGTGCTGGATGTGCTGTCCTTCGTGCTGAGCATCAACAGGCAGTTCTATGAGGTGTGTGCCTGGGAAGGGCTTTGCCCCAGCCTTCTGTATGGGCTGCTTCAGCTCATCTGTGCCACCAGGCAAGGCACAGAGCTCTGCTATAAAGGTGGCCTCCTTAGGATGCTTTTCACAGACCCATAGAATGGGCTGGAAGGGAGCTCAAAGCTCATCCAGCTCCAACCCCCTGCCACGGGCAGGGACACCTCCCACCAGCTCAGGCTGCTCAGGGCCTCATCCAACCTGGCCTGGAGCACCTCCAGGGAGGGGGCAGCCACAGCCTCCCTGGGCAACCTGTGCCAGTGTCTCATCACCCTCCCTGGAAAGAATTTCTTCCTCCTCTCCAGTCTCAGTCTCCCCTCTCCCAGCTCCAAGCCATTGTCCCTCAGCCTGGCACTCCCAGCCCTTGTCACATGTCCCTCCCCAGCCCTCTCCAGGTACTGGAAGGCTGCTCTGAGGCCTTGACAAGAGTCTGTTGGAACCTTGGCTATCAAATCTGTAGGACAGGGTTAAAAACCAAACCCCTGAATCCAAGCTGAACAGAAGTGATAAATGTTTGGAGGAATGGCAGCCAGAGAGACCTCATTGGCTGGAAAAGGGAAGCTGAAGGAACCAAACAGTGGAGCTGAGGAACAAGCCTGGATCCAGCATCTCAGTGTTCTTTGTGTCTTTACCATGCCAACAGCAGAATGTCTCACAAAGGTCTGTCCTGTTGCAGGAGGAGCTGATAAATGTGGTGGTGATCTCCCAGCTGGCTCACATCCCGGAGGACAAGGACCACCAGGTGCGGAAGCTGGCGACACAGCTGCTGGTGGACCTGGCTGAGGGCTGCAACACTCACCACTTCAACAGCCTGCTGGACATCATAGAGAAGGTGAGGCTGACACTGCCACTTGCTCCTACCAGCACCACATCTTCTGCCAGATCCTCTCAGTGTGGCTGTGGAGAGTAACCCACAGCTGGGACCACTTGCCTGGCTCAACAGGACACTGTACACCTGGGGAGGGGGCTGGTCTGAAGGGCAGGGCAGGAGGGAGCTTCAGAAACTCTCTCCACTGGAGAGAGTCCACTGAGGGGCCTGGAGCAGCTCTGTGAGGAGCAAAGGCTGAGAGTCTGGAGGAGAGCAGCCCCAGAGGGGAGCTGAGCAATGCTCAGCAAGAGCTAAAGGCTGGGGGGCAAGAGGCTGGGGCCAGGCTTTGCTCAGTGGTGCCCAGGGACAGCACAAGGGGCAGGGGGCACAAACTGGAACCCAGGAGGCTCCATTTGAACAGGAGGAGAAACTTCTTTGGTGTGAGGCTGCTGGAGGCCTGGAGCAGGCTGCCCAGAGAGGCTGTGGAGTCTCCTCTGGAGAGCTTCCAACCCCCCCTGGGCACTGTGCCCCTGGGCAAGCTGCTGTGGGTGCCCTGCTTTGGCAGGGGGTTGGACTGGGTGGTCTCCAGAGGTCCCTTCCAACCCCCCCATGCTGGGATTCTGTGAATCAAAGTGGATTTAAACCATGTGCTGCTTTACTCTTTCAAAGGTGGCTGCACATTCTCTCTCATCTCCTTCTGAACTGGAGGAAAGGGACTTGCTGTCATACTCAGCTTCTTTGGAGGATGTCAAGACAGCAGTTCTTGGACTCCTGATCATTCTTCAGGTAAGCACTGCAGGGTATTGAGCACATCTTCAGAGCATTCTGCTGGATCCATTGAGTTTGGGTAGAGTGCCCTGAGGCATGGTTGAGTTGTGAAGGCCTGGTTGTTCCAGGCAGAGTGGTCTGAAGTCTTTGCAGAGGTTCTGTCCAGAGCCATCTGTTCATCAGCTTTCATACATTCATAAAGTGATTTAGGTTGGAAGGCAGCTTGAGGATCATTCATTTCCAGCCCCCTGCTGTAGGCAGGGACACCTCCCACTAGCCCAGGCTGCTCACAGCCTCTTCCAGCCTGATCCTGATGAGATGTCCACAGTTTCTCTGGGCAAGCTGTGTTCTTTCCATTGTGGTGTCCTTGATTTCTCAGTGCAGGTGGACATATCTGAGTACCAAATGTCAGCCTGCCTTTTTGCCTCATGTTTGTGCAGACCAAGCTGTACAGCCTCCCCTCCAGCCATGCCATGAGGGTGTATGAGATGCTGATCCACCACGTCCAGCGCCACTACATCTATGCCTACAGCCTGGCTGTGGCCAGCAGCATCAGATTGCAGGTATGAGCAGCAACCTCTTGCTTCCAGGTCAAAAGCTGCCTGCTGGCTTGGAATTCTAAGGTGGCAGGTGGGGAATTTGTGATCCAGAGTTTGCCAGAAGCAGAAGTTTCCTGGCTTCTAGAAACACATAGAAGTGTGGGCAGCAGATGGGGAGATGTGGTTCTGCCACTTTGTGCTGGTGAGACCTCAGCTGCAGGGCTGTGTCCAGCTCTGGACCCTTCAACACAGGAAGGACCTGGAGCTGATGGAGGGCCAGGAAAATGCTCAGGGGGTTGGAGCAGCTCTGCTGCAAGGCCAGGCTGAGGGAGCTGGGGCTGTGCAGCCTGCAGGAGAGAAGGCTCCAGGCAGAGCTCACAGCAGCCTGCCAGGGCCTGAAGGGCTCCAGGAAGGCTGCAGAGGGACTGCTCCCAAAGGGCTGCAGGGCCAGGAGCAGAGGCAATGGTTTGAAATGAGAGCAGAGCAGACTGAGATTGGAGGTGAGGAACAAGTTGTGCCCCAGGAGGCTGCTGGAGCACTGCAGCAGGCTGCCCAGGGAGGTGGTTGAGGCTCCCTGCCTGGAGCTGTTCAAGGTGAGGCTGGAGAGGGCTCTGAGCAACCTGCTCCAGGGGAGGATGTCCCTGCTGCCTGCAGGGGCTGGATTGGGTGAGCTCTGGAGCTCCCTCCCAGCCCAAACCATTCCATGATCCTATGTGACAGTTCCAGAAGCGATGCCTCCTACAGAGCCAGCCACAGCAGCTATTCAAAATCCCTTTGCACATAAAGTATCACCTGAGGAGGTGGGAGGGTCTTCCACTGGCTGTTTGAGTGATTCCAGTCTCCTCTTTGTTCCAGGTCTTTGATTTCCTGCTGATGCTTCGAGCTGATTCCCTCCACCGTCTCGGCCTTGCCAACAAGGATGGAGCAGTGAGGTTCAGCCCCTACTGCCTGTGTGATTTTGTGTAGGTTTCTCATTGTGACTTTAAACTCTTTGCTGCTTTTGCCTCAGCTTGACTGTCCATCAGTAGCAATCTGCACCTTCCAAATCCAGATGAATCAATCCGCTGCTGGCCAAGGCTATAGTTGTGGCCTGGAACTGCCTCAGCTGATAGCTGCTGGTGAATTGGTTCTTGCAGCTCACTCAGCTGCAGAGCTCTCAGCCTCACACAGGACATTTCTTGCCCTGCACACAAAACTTCACTAAAATAACTGCCTGGAACCCTTTTTCACACTGGGATTTGATTGAATCATTTGTACAAACCTGGTTTTGGTCTGAAGTTCTTTGTGCAGCGTGCCCCAAAGATCTCTCTGTGTTTGTTGGGAGCCTGGAGAGAAAAGTCCTTAACCTGCCCCAAATGCCTCCCTTGGCCTGGCTGCTGGGCAGCCCTCTGGGGTTTTCATTGAAAGTGCAGTTCCTATTGTTCTTTGGCCATTAAAATGGTTACCAAATAGGCAGCACTTGTAGGCCACACAAACAGCATCACAGGATGTTTTGGGTTGGAAGGGACCTCATCCATTTCCCTGCAGGCAGCAGGGACATCCTCCACTGGATCAGGCTGCTCAGAGCCTCGAGTGCCTCCAAGGACTGGGCCTCAACCACTTCCCTGGGCAGCCTGGCTCTTTTGAGCTAGATTTTTAACCTGCCTTTTTCTCTCTTTCCCTGGTGTAGAGAAACAGAGAAGAGGAGTTCTGAGAAAAAGCCTGCTGGCACACTCTCCCCACCCTCAGGGAGCCCCAGTGTGCCCTCCCAGAGTGCCACCATCCGTGTGGGTCATCTGCCGTACTCCATGGTCTTTGGGGTCCTCCTGCAGTGTTTGAAGCAAGTAGGTGCACTCTGAATGGGGGTTGTCATCTTCACATGAAATGTGCCAAGTCAAACCAGCTGGCTGCAAAGCTCTAGCCCAGAGCAGCTGACCAAGCAACACATAAATTGGTGGAGTCCCCATCCCTGGAGGGGCTTCACAGCCCTGCAGATGTGGTGCTGAGGGCCACGGTTCAGTGGTGCCCTGGCAGTGCTGGAGTAAGGGTTGGGTCTGATGATCTTAGAGGTCTTTTCCAACCATTGCCCTTCCTGGGCAGAGTCTGGGTGTCACTGTGCAGCTTTCCAGCCACCAGTGGGAGCAGCAGTTCAGCTCTTCAGAAACTAAGCAGAGCTTTCATTTTGCTCTGCTTCAGAGCAAAGACCACAAAGTGTTTCTTAAACAAAGATCAAATCCCAGCACAGGGGGGTTGGAAGGGACCTCTGGGGATCAGCCCATCCCCCTGCTGAAGCAGGGCACCCGCAGCAGCTTGTCCAGGGTCATGACCAGGTGGCTTTTGAAAGTCTTCAAAGGAGGAGAAAGTCCTCTCCTCCTCCTGCAGAGTTTGGAAGTGTTTTGAGAACTGATAACTCTTTCAGTCACAAATAAACTGAAGACAGCTGTGAACTGGAACAAATGATGGGCCCAAGGCTGAGGGACCTGGAGGGGCTTGGAGAAGAGAAGGCTCCAGGGAGACTTTGTGGTGGCCTTTCAGGACCTAAAAGGGGCTTAGACGAAAGCTAGGGACAGAGTTTTGTGTGGGGCCTGTGGTGACAGGACAGGGGGGGAGGGTTTGAGCTAGCAGAGGGAGATTCAGACTGGAGAGAAGGAAGAGGTTTGTTACACTGAGGGTGGTGAGGCCCTGGCCCAGGTTTCCCAGGGAAGTGGGAGCTGTCCCATCCCTGGAACCATGGCAGGTCAGGCTGTCTGGGGCCCTGAGCAGCCTGCTCTGCTGATTGCAGGGGGTGGACTGGATGACCTTCAAAGGTCTCTTCCCACCCAAGCCAGTCTGGGGCTCCATGACTCTACATAAATTGTTGGACACAGTTAGGTGCTGTGGACTTGGCTTGCTCTGGAAGTTAATTTGTGCTGGTGCTTGGGAGAGTTGAATCCTGGCTCTGCCTTTGTGAGCTCTGGCAGACTTGTATCCCAGTTCTCCTCCAGCTTGTGGTGCCAGTACTGCACCTGGGGCTGGCTGACAGGCAGCAAGGAACTTAGAGCCGCTAAATGCCACTTCTCTTCCTATAGCTGCTGTGACAAGAGTGACAGCTGCCCAGGAGATGGCTTGCAGGCAGAGGCTTCATTCATCTCACTTCTAGATGAACTCAGATGCTCCCAGAAGTTTCCATCCTAACTTTGCCTTCCTCTGCAGGAGACAGACTGGAAGGTGTTGAAGTTGGTCCTCAACAAATTGCCTGAGTCCCTCCGGTACAAAGTGCTGTTTTTAACCTCTCCATGCAACATAGACCTCCTGGCCTCTGCACTGAGCTACATGGTAATGGCCCAGGGCATGCTGCTGGGCATTCAGCAGGCTCTTGGTTTAACTGGGAGATGGCTTGGAGTGGTTTCTTTGGGGTGGGGGCAGGGTTAGGCTTGGCTTTTTCCCTTGAGTCTGATATTTTGAAGCCTTAGCGTGCTGGTTGTTAATCCTCACTCATCATCACCCAAGAAAGGTGGGGAGGGACTTTTGCCAAGGGCTTGTAGTGGTGAGATGAGGGAGAATGGATTTGAACTGGAAGAGGAGAGATTAAGACTGGACATTAGGAGGAAATTCTTGATAGGCCTCGAGGGTAGTAGGACACTGGCACAGGTTGCCCAGGGAGGCTGTGGCTGCCCCCTCCCTGGAGGTGTTTAGGGCCAGATTGGATGAGGCCTGGAGCAGCCTGGGCTGGTGGGAGGTGTCCCTGCCCGTGGCAGGGGACTGGAACTGGCTGAGCTTTGAGCTCCCTTCCACCCCAAACCATTCTATGTCTCTGATCTTCCCATTCTGGTACAGAAGAAGATGCTGAGTGGTCTTTAGGAGAGTAGAGGTGTTAGGAGGGAGCTGTGGGCCATGTCTGTAGCTGGAGGGTTCTCACTTGCTGTGTGATGTCAGCTCACAGACAAGAAGACCACGGACAGGCTCCACGGAACCCCAGAAGGTTTTTCTCGCACCGATTTGCACCTGGCTGTGGTGCCGGTGCTGACAGCACTGATATCCTACCACAACTACCTGGACAAGGCTAAACAGGTACAGGGAAGGGAAGAGGGTGTAGGGGGACAGGGACAAGGCCTGAGCCTGGCTGGTAGAGCATTTTCCCATCCCATGTGATCCAGTTGGCTGGTCACCAGTGGTGTTCCCAGGGCTCAGCGCTGGGGCCAGTTTGTCAGGGATCTGGAGGAGGGGATCAAAGCACCCTCAGCAAGTGTGCAGGTGACACCCAGCTGGGCAGAAGTCTTGATCTGCTGGTGGGCAGGAAGGTTCTACAGAGAGAGCTGGTCAGGCTGGATCAGTGGGCCAAGCCCTCGGGATGAGGCTCAACAAGGCCAAGTGCTGGGTCCTGCACCTGAGTCACAACCACCCCACGAATGCTCCAGGCCGAGGACAGGGGCTGGAGACTGCCCAGCAGGAAAGGACCTGGGGGTTGTTGGTTGGCAGTAGCTGAAGATGGGCCAGTGTGTGCCCAGGTGGCCAGGGTTAGGGTATCCTGGCATCCTGGCCTGGATCAGGAGCAGTGTGGCCAGCAGGAGCAGGGCAGTGATTGTCTTCCTGTACTGGGCACTGATGAGGCCACTCCTTGAGGACTGGGTTCAGTTTCGGGCTCCTCACTCCAAGAAGGACATTGAGAGGCTGGAAAATGCCCAAAGAGTGGCAGCCAAGCTGGTGAAGGGTCTGGAAAACAGGTCTGGTGAGGAGCAGCTGAGGGCAGTGTGGCTGAGAAGAGGAGGCTGCCCCTGCATTGTGCCTTCTCCCCCTGGCAGCGTGAGCTGGTGTACTGCCTGGAGCACGGCCTGATCTACCGCTGCGCCAACCAGTGTGTGCTGGCACTCTCTGTCTGCAGCGTGGAGATGCCAGACATCATCATCAAGGCCCTTCCTGTCCTCATTGTCAAACTGACACACATCTCTGCTACAGCCACCATGGCAATCCCCCTCCTAGAGTTCCTGTCAAGTAAGTTCCAATGTTCCTGCATGGGGTCAGTCGTGCTGGGCTGTGGCCAGCGTGGCAAGGGAGGGGATTCTGCAGCTCTGTGCTCTGCTGAGACCCCACCTGCTGTGCTAGGTCCAGCTCAGACAGGGACCTATTGGAGCAGGGCCAGAGGAGGCCACAGCAATGACAGGTGGGCTGGAAGCCCTCTGCTGTGAGGCCAGCTGGGGAGAGTTGGGATTGTTCAAGCTGGAGAAGGCTCCAGGAGAACTTCTAATAGCCTTTCAGTACTGAAAGAGGCTGACCAGAAAGCTGGGGGCAGACTTTTGAGCAGGGCCTGTGGTGACAGGGCAAGGAGTGGTGGCTTGAACTGAAAGAGGGAGATGCAGACTGGAGAGAAGGAAGAGGCTTGTCACACTGAGGGTGGTGAGACCCTGGTGGTTTCCCAGAGAGGTGGGAGCTGCCCCCTGGCTGGCACCATTCCAAGTGAGGTTGGTTTGGGTTCTGAGCAGCCTGCTCTGGTTCAGCTGTCCCTGCTGACAGCAGGGGTTGGATTGGATGGGCTTGGAAGGTCCCTCCCCACCCAGGCTCCCTGCTCTCTCCTAGCCCTGGCGCGGCTGCCTCACCTCTACCGGAACTTCGCGGCGGAGCAGTACGCCAGCGTCTTCGCCATCTCCCTGCCCTACACAAACCCTTCCAAGTAAGCCTCAGCACAGCTGCTGCTTCCTCTGTGAAACTCAACGCTCTTCAAGAGAATGCTTAGCTTGCAGCACTTTGGGTCAGGGTTATGTATGGATATTCAGCTTAGAGAAGGGAAGGCTCCAGGGGGACCTCAGAGCTGCCTTCCAGTAGCTGAAGGGATCCCACAGGAAGGGACTTTCATCAGGGGGACAGGGCAAGGGGGGACGGTTTGGAGCTGAGGCAGAGCAGGGTTAGAGTGGAGCTGAGGAAGAAGTTCTTCAGTATGAGGGTGGTGAGGCTCTGGCACAGGCTGCCCAGGGAGGCTGTCGATTCTTCCTTCCTGGGGGTGTTCAAGGCCAGGCTGGGTGAGGCCTTGAGCAGCCAAATCTAGTTGAGGGGTGTCCCTCCCCATGGTGGGGAGGTTGGAGGAGATGATCTCTGGGGTCCCTTCCAGCCTGAGCCATTCTAGGACACTGCTCTCCAGGCTGTTTCTGAGGAAGGGATGCATGCACCTGGGCCAAAGTAGTTGGTTTTGGTAGGAGAACTTTCTTTGCTGTGGCTGGAGGAACAGTTCTGTTCATTTGTGGAGTGACATCCTCATGCAGCACTAACTCTGGAGGTCCTCTCTGCCCTGCAGGTTTAACCAGTACATTGTCTGCCTGGCACACCACGTCATAGCCATGTGGTTCATTCGCTGTCGCCTCCCCTTCCGGAAGGACTTTGTGCCCTACATCACCAAGGTAATGCACGCTGCTGGCTCCACGCTGGGCTGCAGCAGTGCTTTGAGAAGCTGGAAAGCTCTCTGAAGCTTGAGCAGTTCTACTTCTCGTGGCTGCAGTGCCTCAGCTGTCCACCCTGCCCACCCAAACCACTGTGTCCCCATCCCCCTCGCAGGGTTTGCGCTCCAATGTCCTCCTGTCCTTCGATGACACCCCCGAGAAGGACAGCTTCAGGGCTCGAAGCACAAGCCTGAATGAGAGGCCAAAGAGGTAAATGATGATCGACTCCAGCAGGCTCTTGTGGTCCCCCTTCTAGTGCTCACACCCTTCCTTGTGCTGGTCTGAAGGAGGCTGGGTCCAGATAGCCAAAATGTGACAGTGCATTTAAGCAAGCAAAGTCAACCTCTTTAGGTCAGAGGACTGGGAAAAGGCTTAGGTCTCAGGACTTAGACCAGACTTAAGGTGGTGAGGAGCTAGAGTCAAACCTGACCAAACTTCAGAAGCATTGCTGGCTGTTCTTTAAGCCTTTGCAGTAGGGTGAGGGTGTTTCTTTTTGGGTGATTTTTAAACCCAGGAGTTCTTTCAGGCTGATGTGTGTCAGCAGAGTGCTCCCAGAAGGAAGGCTTGGTAGCAGCAGCAGCAGAGTACCACGTTCCTCCAGTGGTGTTAATTCCTCCTCAGAGGTAATGTACAAAATGATGGCCAGAGATTGTGATGAAGCAACCTGTGCAAACAGAGAGCCTGTGCAGTGTTTCCCCATGGTGTCCTCCACCAGCCCAGTGTGCTGGGCAGCAGGCAGCTGCCTTCTGGGCATCTAGGTTCATAGAACTGATTCACAGAACTGGCTGGGTTGGAAGGGACCTTAAAAGGTCATCTAGCTCCAGCCCCCTGCCATGGGCAGGAACACCTCCCACTAGAGCAGGTTGTTCGAGGTCTCATCCAGCCTGGCCTTGAAGATGTCCTGAGCCTGAATCTTGAAGCCATTATGTCAGAGTTAAGCAAAGCCTGGTGTCTGTAGAAGTCAGAACATCTCTCACCAGCACCCTTTCAAAGCAGCATTTGCCAGGGTAGCAGAGAGAGGCATTCCTAGAAGGAGGCTTCCCTGTGTGACTACACCCTGTGAGGCATTCAGGATGTCTCTCATGTCCTTGGACCTGCAGGACTTCACCTAAACTGGTTCACTTGACTTGCTTGTGTGGATGTGCTGTAAGCAGACAGCAGCATTCAGACCCTGGGGAAAGTGCCTCTACTTCAACTTGCAAGGCTCAGCCAGGGTCTTGCAATGAAGAAGCCCCATCCCTGCCCTGCTGCTCTAGCTGACCCCTGTTTTGTCTTCCATCTCTCTCACCTCCTGCTCTTTCATTCAGAAGCTTGGAAGAGAAGCCTTTGACACTCATCTCTCAAACCAGAATTTCAACTAATCTGTTTTTGGTTTGGTTCCCTCCTCCCCCCCCAGATTTGTTGAATTCTCCCAGGGTGGAACAGTGCTGTACCTAAAGGCTTTTGCTGGATCACTCTCCACAGAAGTCTCTGCTCAGGAGTGTGGGCAGCCCTCAGACGGGATGCCTCTGAGCTTGGAGTCTGGCCAAGTGAGAGGGGAAATAGTTTGAGCAGATAAATCTGCTTCCCTGCTGCTGTACCTGGTAGCTTCCACTCCTTAAGCACCAACAATGTTTTCCTGTGCCCGGGCTGAGGTGCTGGGCTCCAAGAGATCAAGACCCCAGTGGTTCCCAAGGTTGCTGAGTGGGGTGGTGATGGTCTGAGTGGTGATCAGAGCATGGGCAGGGCTCTCTGCAGTCCTGTCGTAGGCTCCCAGAATGGTTTGGGTTGGAAGGGACCTGCAAAGGCCATCCAGCTCCAGCCCCCTGCCACGGGCAGGGACCCCTCCCGCCAGCCCTTCTGCTGCTCCTCTGGCTTCCAGCGCCCAGCAGCAGTGTCCAGCTGCCCTCTCGAGCAGTGTTTGGGTTGGTTTTGAGCTTACCCTGATTTCCTTTGGTTTGTAGCACGTTTTTACCCCTCCTTTTCAGGATGTTGTTTGTCTGTTTTACTGCTTTCAGCTCTGCTTGTTTGTCCCTTTTTAATTTCCCGTTTCCTTTTTGTTTTTGTTTCGGCTTTGGTTTGACCTTTGCACCGCCCTCCGGCATCCCCTCCCAAACACTGACCCTGGCACCTGGGTGACCTTTCAACCCTACAAATGATTTCCTCCCTTCTTTTGGGGGCTTGGTGCTTCTCCACCTAGTAGTTTAAGACTAGGCAAAAATGCAAAGCAAGGCTTGAATAACTCTCCTCCAGTGAAAGAGCTGAAAGAACCCTCTGCAGTTGATGCCTTCCGGTCCCGCAGCATCAGTGTGTCTGAACATGTGGTCCGCAGGTAGAGGCACTTTAAGTGGGGAGAAATCCAAGAGCAACTCAGCACTTGGAAGTTTGACCTGTGAGGGTGGGTGGCAGCAGGGTGGATTTTGCATGTGGGATGCTTGCATGACTTTGGTGCCCCAAGAAGAACCTGGCCTCAGGCACAGGGAAGAGGTTGGTGGATATCTGATGGCTTCCCGACGCTGCCTGCTGGGTTGTCGCATTGCACCCTGTGGGGTGAGTTTGGGTTGTTTTGCCCTGTTCTCTGATGCTTTAGCACCCAAAAATGCTGGTTTCAAAGTAAAGGTGGTGAAGGAAGGAAAAAAAACACCAACCACAATCACAAAACACCAAAAAAAACCAGAAAAGGGAAGAGGTTGCATTGTGTGCAGGGGAGAGACCTGGTCCAGACTCAGCCAACCTGCAGCCTTCTCAGCAGTGACCTGCCCCAGGAGAGGCTTTTGGTTCCTCTGCAAACTTAGGTACACAGAGATCATAGAATCTTGGAATGGTCTGGGCTGGAAGGGACCCCCAAAGGCCATCCAGTCCAACCCCCTGCAGGCAGCAGGGACATCCTCCACTGGATCAGGTTGCCCAGAGCCCTCTCCAGCCTCACCTTGAATAGCTCCAGGGATGAGGCCTCAACCACCTCCCTGGGCAACCTGCTGCAGTGTTCCAGCAGCCTCCTGGTGCAGAACTTGTTCCTCACATCCAGTCTCAATCTGCTCTGCTCTCAGCATGGTTTGTGGGTCAATGGCACAAGGAGTTGTCTCGCTCAGACACTGCACCCCAGCCTGTTACTGCAGCCCTTTCAAACTGCCTTGCTGCTGTGGCTGGTTTGAAGGCAAAATCCTCTCTGGTCTTGTGCCAGTTTCCTGTTCAGAGTGCAAATGTTTTCTGTCTCAAATTAGGTTTTACCAAGCTGTTGAATTTGGAGGGGTAAAAAAAACCCACACCAAAAACTCCCAATCAATATGCAAAAGGGATGCAGCAGAGAAAACAAAACACAGAGCTCTGAAGCTAAGGCTCAGGTGCCTCTGGTTGTGGCTCACAGGCAGCATGCTGCCTGGGAAACTGCAGATCATGGGATGCTTGCTCTCATGATAGATTAGCAAACTCAAAGCATGGTGCTGTTGCTTACTCTTTGCTTGATGCACTTGCCCATGGGCCAGCCAGCATCAGAGAGCTGATGGACACTGGCACCTGGCTCAGTCTCTCCAGCTAAAATGTGCTTCCTGCAGGGACAATCCACAAAGCATAAGGTGAGGCCCTGCCAAAACCAGCCTCATGCAGTCCTGAGGCCTGGCCAGCTCTCTGATCTGGCACATGCATGTGTGGCAGGTGGTGCTGCAGCAGAGTCTGTGGGGTGGCAGGACCAGGCCCTGTGCTCTGTGATCTGTCACTTGGAAACCTTCTCTCCTAGCCGGATCCAAACGTCCATCACCAGTGCCAGCCTGGGCTCTGCAGATGAAAATTCAATGGCTCAGGCTGATGACAACTTAAAAACCCTCCACCTGGAGCTGACTGAGACCTGCCTGGACATGATGGCTCGTTATGTCTTCTCCAACTTCACTGCAGTGCCCAAGAGGTAGGGCTCAGCCCGTGGTGAGTGGGGCAGAGGTGTTTGCGGTTGAGGTGCACGGTTCACTTCAGGAGTGGAGGACAACCATGGCCTGTGTGAGACCATAGAGTCATGGGCTGTGTTGGAAGGGACCTGCAGAGTGCAGTCAGCAGGGACATCCTCCCCTAGATCAGGCTGCTCAGCAGAGCCTTCTACAGCCTCACCTGGAATAGCCAGGCTTTGACAAGCCTTTTGGGGAAGGAATTGCTTCTCATGTCCAAACTAAACCTGCCCTGGTACAACCTGAGGCCATTTCCTCCTCTTCTATCATGGAGGAACCTCCTGTGTAGGCTCTGTGCTCTGCAGCCTCAGAGCTGTGTTCATCACAAATGTGTTTGTAGGTCTCCTGTGGGTGAGTTTCTGCTGGCTGGAGGAAGGACAAAGACCTGGCTGGTTGGCAACAAGCTGGTGACCATCACTACGAGCGTTGGAACAGGCACAAGGTCCCTGCTTGGCCTAGACTCTGTAGAGCTCCAAAGCAGCACAGAATCAAGGTAATTTCTACTCCCATTTCTAGAACTTTCCACCTACCAAAGTCACTTAACCCCTGTTACAGTTCAGCTTTGGAGTTTTCCCCTTAGCAGAAGAGCAATGTCTTACTTGTCCAGCATGGCTGAGCCCTCTCTCAGTACCATCAATATCTTCTTTGCCCACAGCTCAGAGCCTGCTTTGCAAGTGAGACAAACCAAAGAGGCTCCAGCAAAACTGGAGTCTCAGGCTGGGCAGCAGGTCTGCAGAGGCTCTCGCAACAGAGTCCGATCCATGTCTGGTAAGTGCCTGTGCTGGAGCGCTGCCACTGCTGGGACACAGGCTTGAGTCTCCAAGTGCCTGCTGAGGAGACCTCAGTCTAAACAGATCTGGGAATCTGGACCTGTGTGGTGCTTGATAGTGGGCAGGGAGCAGTGGCCCCAGGAGGGGTGGTGCTGCTCCTGCTTGTTGCTCCTTGCAGAAAAGCTTTGGTATGAAGTGGTGAGCACCAGCAGAGAGAATCACCTCTGGTTAGCTGACCTGGTGGCTTATAGGAAGCACAGGGAAGGAAAAGTTCTCTTAGGTTCCCAAGCTGAAAAAGCTTCACAAATTCCAGCATGGGGGGGTTGGAAGGGATGTCTGGGGGTCACCCATTCCAAGCCCTGCTCCAGCAGGGCACCCACAGCAGCTTGCCTAGCGGCACAGTGCCCGGGGGGGTTGGAAGCTCTCCAGAGGAGACTCCACAACCTCTCTGGGCAGCCTGCTCCAGGCCTCCAGCTGCTCTTCTGCAGGCTCTCAGCCCTAGGGCTCTCAGCCTTTGCTCCTCACAGAGCTGCTCCAGGCCCCTCAGCAGCTTTGTAGCCTCCCCTGGACTCTCTCCAGCTGCAGAGTTCTCGCTTCTGAGGTATTTTGGTGTAGCTAACCATGGCTCTCCTGGTTTCTGCCTGTCTTCCTAGGTGGTCATGCCTTACGTGTGGGTGCCTTAGACAGCTCAGCCTCCCATTTTCCCAGTGGCTCAGCTTCCCAAGGGACACAGGCTCCTCCTGCTTCTGCATCTCGATCAGAGAAGACTGCTGCTGCTCCACAGACACCTCTGCAGAAGGAAAAAGCAAACTTAGCTGCCTATGTGCCACTGCTGACACAGGGGTGGGCAGAGATCCTCGTGCGCAGGCCCACAGGTATCTAAAGCATGGAGGCAGTTCTGACTGCCACAGGCACCAGAGCCTGGGTGAAGAAGGAAGCCTCCTCTGTTTAGTTGGAAATGGACCTCTGTATTGCACACTGCCTCTTGAAACTAACAGATAGAATGGTTGGGGTTGGACTAGACCTTGGAGAGCAGCCTGGATGCTTTGCAGTCACTCTGCAGTGTTTCAAGTCTACAAAAGCCCTGGGAAAAGGTTGAAGCAAAGACTTCCATTTGTACAGTGGAGGTCCCTTCCAACCCAGCCCATGCCATGCTCTCATTGATTAAAGGACCTGAGTGTTTTGGCTGCCTGTGGGGGGTCTGCCATAGGCATGAGTCTCCAGGGATGGTGTTTGAAGAGCTTGGGTGAAGAGCTGAGCACTGGGAGCTGCTTCCTGCAAACAGGAGATGAATCTATGATCAATCAGCTTAACCAGAGCTCAGGGCTTGCTCTGCTTTGATTTTTCACTTGCAAAATCCAACCCAGTTGGTGCCTGGGAATTGTAGACTCCCTGGCATTGGGTGGCTCAATGCTCCTCCCTCCTTCTCTCCTGCCAGGTAACACCAGCTGGCTGATGAGTCTGGAGAACCCCCTCAGCCCCTTCTCTTCAGACATTAACAACATGCCCCTGCAGGAGCTCTCCAATGCTCTCATGGCTGCAGAGAGGTTTAAGGAGCACCGAGAAACAGCTCTCTATAAGTCCCTCTCTGTCCCCTCCTCCAGCCTGGCCACTGGGACAGCCAAGCCGTCGCTCCTGCAGCGCTCCAACACAGGTGAGAGCCGCGGCAGCCTCTGCAGAGCCTCTCCAGGTTGCTGCAGGCCTTCTGCAGCGGTCAAGCTAGCACAGCAGTGAGGAGGGGAACCAGTTCCTGTCCCTAGAAACTGTCAGTGGGAAATTCCCTTCCCCTTGCTTCAGAAAAGAGATTCTCTTTCTTGGAGAGAAGAAAGAGGAGGAATGGAGCTTCTGTGGATGGTTCATGCTTTTCATGCTGTTTCCCAAATGAAAATGAACCAAGTCATGGATCTTTTCCCTCTTCCACTTGTTTGGAGCTGATCTGGGCATCCCACATGTGGACAGATCTTCCCATGCAGTGTTTCCATTTCCATTTGTCTCCAGCATAGGCATTTGTGTTGGGCGTGGAGGGGGCTGCGTTCCTGAGGCAATGGCCCGGTGCAAAGGCCAGCCTGGGGCAGCTGCCTGCTGCTGTTTGGGCTGGCCCAAATCAGGCTGACTTTTACAGCAGGAGACAGCAGAATGCAACTCTTGGGGGCTGCAGATTTATTCACCTCTTAGAGAGTGCTCAGCCTTCAGACTGGTGCAGATGAATCAGTTTCTCCTGATGGCTTCATTTCACCAGAGTGCCCAGGGATCTCCTGTAGTCTGGGGGCTGCTTCACCTCTAAGAGAGCTGTGAATGGTTGTTGGTGGTGGCCAGCAGCTGAAAGTTGTAAAGCTTTGTGTAATCCCTGCTAAGAGTCAGCAGCCTCTGACACTGAGGCTCTGAGCAGTGCTCACAGCAGACAGGGGATTTTCTGGGGAGGTGGCATCAGTCACAGGATCACAGAATGGTTTGGGTTGGAAGGGAGCTCCAGAGCTCACCCAGGCCAACCCCTGCAGGCAGCAGGGACATCCTCCCCTAGATCAGGTTGCTCAGAGCCCTCTCCAGCCTCACCTTGAACAGCTCCAGGCAGGGAGCCTCAACCACCTCCCTGGGCAACCTGCTGCAGTGCTCCAGCAGCCTCCTGGGGCACAACTTGTTCCTCACCTCCAATCTCAATCTGCTCTGCTCTCATTTCAAACCATTGCCTCTGCTCCTGGCCCTGCAGCCCTTTGGGAGCAGTCCCTCTGCAGCCTTCCTGGAGCCCTTCAGCTCCTGGCAGGCTGCTGTGAGCTCTGCCTGGAGCCTTCTCTCCTGCAGGCTGCACACCCCCAGCTCCCTCAGCCTGGCCTTGCAGCAGAGCTGCTCCAGCCCCATGGTCATTTTTGTGGCTATAGATTATGTGGAGTCAGGATGGATACACATTCTGGCTTTCAGGTGTGTTTGAAACAGGCCAGGATGGGATTTGGCAGTGCTGGGATAAGAGTTGGACTCAATGATCTTAAAGGTCTTTTCCAACCTTAATGATTCCTTGATCTTTAGGATTTCAGAACGTGCAGGCACAAAATCAGAGTAAAACTCAAATGATCACCTTATAAAAAAGGATTTAAATCCTTATCCATGACCAGTTCTATTGAGCTGTGGTGTTTGGTGCCAGCTGAAGGCAGCACCCACCCAAAGGCCTCTCCTCTGGCAGGCTGAGAAGACCATTTTTGGCCACATCCTTCTTAACACAACTCCTACTTGCCAGAGCTGGCTGCTGAATGAATGTGTGGAAGATCTTTTGCTGTCTGACTGCCACATTCATGTTGGTTTGCCTCTTCAGAGGTTAAACCCACGTGAATCTTGCTCATTTTTCTCCTCTTCAGGCTGTCCCTGGGGTTAGTAATTCTCTTTCAGCCCACAGTGTGCAGGTGAGGAACTGCTCAGGCAGGGTTCTGTGCTTGGGACATCACTGAGGAGTTTCTTCTTTCTAAACCTCACCAGGATGCATCCTTCACATAGAGCAGTTTGGGTCTTGGAGTGGGTTGAACACTCCCCCCAGCATTAAATTGCCAGCCCAGCCCAGCTGGAAGCAAATGAAGCTGTATTTACAGGCAAGACTCCAATCTACAATGAAATGCAATATTGACAGGTATTTACAACTGATAGACAGCACAAGAACCCCCCTGGCCAAAACCAGGGGAGCTGCAACAGCTCCCCCCTCCCTGCCCCCTCCTTCCCCCCTGGACACAAAAGGAGAAGAGAGCAGAGTTATTTTGTTGTGCTGAGCCTGGGCCAAGGTCAGCAGCCAAGGTCAGCAGCCAAGCAGGAGGCACAGGTTCGTCTCCCAGAGCCAGGAGGCAAAGAGGGAGGCAGTTAGCTCCCATCCCCTGCCTGTGTGGATTCTCTCTCCAGTGGACTGCTCAGAGCTTACCTTTATTTTCCTTTTTGCACCCAGTGGGCATTTATTTACATTCTACCACTTTGTGCTCAAGATCTGTGGAGAATTTAAAGGTGCAGCCTAAGACTGCCACAGGTCTGCCTTGTCTGAATGTCTTTGTGCCTCCTTACTCCTGTTGTAGCCCTTGGAGTGTCCCTTGGGCGTCTGGTGAGCTTACCCCCAGCTTGCTCCTTCCTTTTGGTTTGATCTCTCTACTTCTTTGTTTTTCACTAGGCTCTTGGTTACATTTTAAACTCTGTGCTTTTTGGTTTGGTTTGGTTTTGGGTTTTTTTTCATATAGTCTCTCCTTCCTTTTTGATGTAGCTGCTCACTTGATTTCCCTTTGCAGTGGCCTCTTTCTCTTCCATGTACCAGTCCAGTTGTCAAGGGAAGTTGCACAGGAGCATATCCTGGGCAGGTATATTTATATATCTTTAAGGAAACAAACCCAACCAAAGTATTGCCATGGAAGAACACCTCTGATTCATAGACAATGTATCCCTCATCCTTCATCTCCCCTTCCATGTCTCCTGTCTGTACCCAGTCTCATTACTCTCAGCAAATGGGATCTTGACTAGCATGAAGAAGTCCAAGCCAGACCCAACACCTGCAAGCTCAGACCATGTCTTAAAGCAGCTTTGGTTTTAGCTGTGAGGCACCAGGCAGGACATCAATTACAGGCTGTGGCCAAAAGACTGAGTGGTTTGATTCATTTAATCACTTCCTGATTGATTGATTAATTTCTTTCCAGCTCCATGTTACAGCTGGCCCTTTGTGAGCTCCCACACTTCAAAACAGTGCAGCAGGAGCAGGTTTCAGGGACAAGCTGCCCCAAAATGGCTTCCTATGGACTCAGCCCACAAGAGTCTGTCAGAGCTGGGCAGAGAAAAGCTGGCAGGAGCTGACTTATGTATCTGAGGTCTATATGAAACTTGACAGTACCACAGATGCTGCTTCCAAGTTGTATCTATAATGAAGAGGAAACCTGTTCCAGGGCAAGACCTGCTCAGAGCCTCTCCTGGGGGCTCTAAAGCAGCATCAAATCTTTCTCCACTTCAGTAAAATGAAGCAAAGTGGGGATCCAGTTGCCTACCTTATGAGCACAGCACCTGCATTGCTTTGCTAATCTGCAGTGCTTGCTGAATTGGAGGGCCTGAAATGGCTTTTTGCCTCCTCTTCCATCACTGGAAAACCCTCAGAGCAGCAGGGTGTTTGGAAGCTCTGGTGGTGGTTGTCACAAGCCTCTTGCCAGCAGCACAACCACACTGCAGGAAAGTCCTGATCCCTGCTTCTCCTCTCTGCTCCTGTTCTGCTCTTCCCACCTAAAGCATAAGGAGGCAGTGCTCAGACTGTGTGAAGCCAGCAGCGAGGTTGGCAGCTGTGGGGCAGCCCAGGGAGCTTGGAAGCACTGGCAGTGTGCAGCTGTGCTCTGGCTTGGACAGCTAACCAGATCAGCACGTTGTTTGGGGTTGTTTTGGGTGTGTGTTCAGAAGGTTTTGTGTGTGCAGTGCTAACTCTTAATTGCTTCTTTGAAATAACTTGGGTCCTGAGAGCTGAAATCACCCCAGGAAAAGCTGCTTTAGTGATTTATGTTGTTTGGGGGGTTTGCTACTTTAATTTTGCTGATTTGGTAATTTTTTGGATATAATTTGTGTGTGTGTGTGCTGATTTTCTTTTACTTTGGAACACAAATCTTGGCCTTTCAGATTGGTCTTCCAGTCCCTTGTGTGCATTATGGGAAGCCTCCTGTTCTCCAGCCTTTTCCTCAGGATAAAAAAATGCATAACCAAAAAGGTTAAGAGTGGAGCCCTTGCTCAGACTCCTCCCTGTGCTCAGGGTCCTGCCCCCTGCACCACAGGCAGGGCTTCCCAGGAGCCTTCCTGTGGGGGTGGTTCCATCAAACCAGCTGCAGGTTTCTCTGCTGCTGCAGTGCTGCCCCTGCTCTCTTTGGCCGTTCAGACCCCCAGGGCTGAATTGTTTTGCTTCTGCTGAGACAGACTTGGAAAACTGCCAGACTGCACCTCCTGGTGGAACTCCTTATCTCCTCCTAGGCCACCAGAAGGCAGAGGAGCATTGCAGGATGAGAGCCACGCTCTTGCCCCTAGCCTGTGTCTCCCTCGCCTGGATGGTGATGAACTTTGAACGCTAGCCTTTACTTTCTCACATCTCTGTAGTTCCTGTCTGTCCTGATAACCAAGCATTGGTGTCCAAGGTCCCATTTCCTCATCCTGTCCCCTGCTTGTTCATCAGTAACAACTGGAACCAGCTGCACTGCTCTGGACCCAAGGAGATGCAGCCCTTTGCTGTGAGGGTGAGGTGATCAGTAATTCTGTACACCAAAGGGCAGCCAGGAGCAAGTCTGACAGGACAGACAATCAGAGCACTCAGTCAATGTGGCCTTCCACTGAAATCCCACAGGGAAAAGGCTGGTACTTGAGAGGAGAGGAGGGGGCCTGGCCAGCTGGGCCTCTCTACAGACTTCAGTTCTTCTGCCTTGTGTCTCGGTAGAGTCCGCGGTGGTGCTGGAGGAGGGCAGCCCCTTGGAGATGGAGCTGAAGGAGGCTGAGTCCCCAGCTGAGTCTCCAGAGAGTGAGGACATTGACACTTCGTGCTCTGAACAAGTCCTGAGTGAGGAAAGGTTTGGTAAACCCCACGAGTCCTACAGCAGGGTAAGAGGAAACAGGCTGACCAGTTCTGGGCCTTCCAAACCCATCCAGCCCAACCCCCTGCAGCCAGCAGGGACAGCCCCAACCAGGGCAGGCTGCTCACAGCTCCAAACAACCTGAGCTGGGATGGTGCCAGGGATGGGGCAGCTCTCAACTCCCTGGGCAACCTGGGCCAGGGTCTCACCACCCTCAGTGCCAAAAATGTCTCCCTTCTCTGTAGTCCAAGTCTCTCTCTTTTAGTTTCAAACCTGTAGCCTCTTGGGCTGTGAGCACACAGCAACAGCTCCTGCCCAGCTTCTGCCCCACCAGCACCCCCAAGTCCTTCTGCACAGGGCTGCTCTCCAGCCCTTCATCCCCCAGCCTGGATTGATACCAAGGATTGTCCTGACCCAGGTGCAGGACCTGGCACTTGCCCTTGCTGACCCTCAGGAGGTTCTACTTCTCCAGCTTGCCCTGATGAACCCCTCCTGGCACCATCTGAAAGAGCTCACTAGTGATGCCAAGGTGCAGATGGAACCCTGCTGGAGACTTTGGGTGGCAGAGCAGCACCAGTACAGGCCCATGTAGTGCAGGGTCCTTGCCCTCCAGTGGGACCTTTCTGCTCACCTCTCACTGGACCTTCAGGGGTGCCTCAAGCATTACTGTTGTCAGCTTTTATTTTCCCTGCCAGGAAAACTTCTCATCATTGTTTCTTCCACTTTTAAGTCCTCCTCCACCTCCAGCCAAGATGAAAAGTCTCTGAAGTCTGAAGAGCTGGTGGAGGGTGGCATTCCCATCGGCAGAGTGCTGCCGTCGGAGGAGGGGCGGACGCTGGAGGAGCTCTCCTTCCAGCCGGCCCAGCCCCTCAGCAAGTCCAGCTCCTCCCCCGAGCTGCAGACTCTGCAGGAGGTCCTCCGGGATGCCAACGGCAGAGAAGTAACGAGGAGGCTGAGCACAGAAGTGAAGTGCAAGTCCCAGTCAGGGAACCTGGAAGGGGAAGGGCTGGGCAGTTGGCTGGGCCAGGGAGAAGACACCAGAGGGGCTGGGCCGGGGGGGCTGGACGGCACCGGCCCTGCCACCTCGCCTCGCTCCCCCTGCGGGCACCGGCCCCGAGGATACACCATCTCCGACTCAGCCCCATCCAGGAGGGGCAAGAGGATCGAGAGAGATGCCCTCAGGAGCAGAACTGCAGCTTCCAACGCTGAGAAAGTACCTGGAATAAACCCCAGGTGGGTGCTGGGGCTTTGCTGAAGCTAGAAATGATGAGCTCAGAGCTGCTGCAGCCATGGCTGCTGGAGCTGCTGCTCTGCTGGTGTGGTGGGATCCAGAAATCAGTGCCTGACTCAGAGCCTGGAGATGAATGACCTGCTTGGCAGCAGCTAATGAAGACACCTTCAACCCAGAGCCACCAAAGCACTCTGGTGGTTTAGGAGTGGGGAAGGAAATAGATGAAGAGTTTGCTCATGTCAGAGTCGCTCCCAGCTTAGAGTCCCAATGTGTGTGGCTGGAATGCAGGTCACCCAGAGTTAGTCTGGCTGCCAACAGGATGAATTGCTGCTCTTGCACTGCCAGCAGAGTTTAGAATAGTTGGTAGTTGCCCAAAATTCCATGATGAGACAGTGTTCATCTTCTCAGGGGCAGGTAAAATGCAGAGAGATGTAAAATCACTTCTCTGCTTGCCTGGGAGGACCTCCATGGTTGTGAGGCAGGAGTCAAGTCCCACTCCTCCTCCAGCCTGCCTTTGGAGCAGGGGCTTAGTGCAGCTGCTGCTGTCTGACACCAGCATTGCCTGCCTGGCAGGGCTCTATTACAAACCATCCTCTGAAGTGTCTCTAGAGGATGAGTAACTCTCTGGTAGCCTTTTAACTGCCTCTCTTTTTTCCTGTACCTAATGCATCTTACATCCAGCAGATCCAAACTGGATACATTTTTATGGTAACAGGACCCTTCCCCTCCTATCTCCTTCAGCTTTGTGTTTCTGCAGTTGTACCACTCCCCATTCTTTGGTGATGAGAACAACAAGCCCCTTCTGCTGCCCAACGAGGTAGGCACAGCTGGTTTGGGCTTTCCTTTTTAAATTCTTGGAGTTCATCTCTGGGGAGGTGAATGTCCAGCTCAGATGGTGTGATTTAAAGCCCCCATCCTGCTGCCTCCCACTTGGATTGAGTTGGAGGTGCTGGGTGAGTTGGCTGGTGCTGTGCCAGGCTCCCAGGGTGATCTGTGGAGCTTTGGGTTTTAGCTCCTGGGAGGAGTTCAGGATGAAAACTGAGCAGTAGGTGACCGTGGCAGGATGTCACTGGGAGAGACACTTGGAGTGGCCAAGAAGCTTTCTGTGGTTGTGTGGAAAATTGGTGATAAACTTGCTGGAGAAGTAGTGCTGGAATGAGGCTCCTGAGGACGGAGCCCCACAGAGCTCCTGATCGCTTCCCTCCCTTTAGGTTTGGGTGATCAGGGGGTGGGAAGCCTGAGTGATGGCTGATGCTAGAAATGGTCTTCAGAGCAAGAGAGATTCATGCCTGGAGCTTTATTTGTTGTGGCAGCTGCATCTAACCCCTGGAGTCTGCCAGGTGAAGCTCACCTGGGGCACAGAACAGGGCAGTGTGGGGATGGGTGCCACGGAGCACTGCTCTGGACCTCGCGCCGATGGTGCTCTGTGCCCTTGCCAAGCAGAGTAGGGCAGACTCCCCCAGGCAGACAGCAGGGAGGGTCAGGGCCCTGTGCTGTCACCGTGCTGCCCTTGCAGGGAGGGCAGTGGGGTTGTGCAGGTGGGGCTGTGAAGCTGTGGGCCATGCTTTGTTTGCAGACATTCGAGAGGTCAGTGCAGCTGCTGGACCAGATCCCCTCCTATGACACACACAAGATCGCTGTGCTCTACGTTGGGGAGGGCCAGGTGAGCTCAGCCCTCCATGGGCACCACTGCTCCAGCTCTGAGATCTCATGGAGTCACAGCCTGCTTTGACTTGGAAAGGACCTTTAAGGTCATCCAGTCCAACCCCCTGCAGCCAGCAGGGACATCCCCAACCAGAGCAGGCTGCTCAGTGCCCCAAACAACCTGAGCTGGGATGGTGCCAGGGATGGGGCAGCTTCCACCTCTCTGGGCAGCCTGGGCCAGGCTCTCACCATCCTCAGTGTAACAATTCTCTTCCTTCTCTCCAGTCTAAATCTCCCTCTTTCAGTTCAAACCATCCCCCCTTGTCCTGTCACCACAGACCCTGCTCAGAAGTCTGTCCCCAGCTTTCTTCTCATCTCCTTTTAGCACTGAAAGGTCACCAGGTGGTCTCCTGGGGCCTTCTCCAGGCTGAACAGTTTTTCCCTCTCCTGTGGTGTCCCTTTCTTTCCTTATTTGTACTAAAATCAGTGCCTTGATGCAGGCCTTCTAGGAGGGCACTAAGGCAGCAGCTGGTGCTGCTGGAGTGCTCTAGCACTGCCCCTTCCCCAGAGCAACAACGAGATCGCCATCCTGTCCAACGAGCACGGCTCCTACCGCTACACCGAGTTCCTGACCGGCCTGGGGAAGCTCATCGAGCTCAAGGACTGCCAGCCAGACAAGATCTACCTCGGGGGCCTGGATGTGTGTGGGGAGGATGGGCAGTTCACCTACTGCTGGCACGATGACATCATGCAAGGTAAGGAGGCTCCAGGTCGGGGAGGGATGGTCTCTTCTCATCTGAGCCTTTCCTTTCTAGGGCTGGGGCTCTGTTTCTCTGTCACAGAGTCACAGAATGGCAGGGGTTGGGAGGGGCCTCTGGAGACCCTCTAGTTCAACCCCCATGCCAAGGCAGGGTCACCCAGAGAAGGTCACACAGGAACACATCCAGACATGATTGGAATGTCTCCCACTATGGAGACTCCACCAGCTCCCTGGGCACACTGCTCCAGGGCTTGACCACTCTTGCAGGAGAGAAATTATTCCTAATCTCCAACCTGACCTTCCCCTGGCACAGTTCCAGGCCATTTCCTCTCCTTCTGTCACCTAATACTAGGGAGAAGAGACCAAGCTCCCCCCCGGCTCCAGCCTCCTCCCAGGGAGCTGCAGAGAGCAGTGAGGTCTCCCTCAGCCTCCTTTCCCCCAGGCTGAACACCCCCAGCTCCCCCAGCTGCTCCTCCCCAGCCCTGTTCTCCAGACCCTTCCCCAGCTTCATTGCCCTTCTCTGGATCTGCTCCAGCTCCTCAAAGTCATTCTTGGGGTGGGGGCCCAAAACTGACCCCAGGACTCAAGGTGTGGCCTTGCCAGCGCTGGACAGAGGGACACAATCCCTGCCCTGCTCCTTCTGGCCCCTGTGTTGGGAGAGCAGAGCTTTTGTTTTCCATTCTGGTGCTGTTGGTGCTACTCTGTGGCACGCTGCTGCTTGCAGCACTGCTTGCAGCCCAGCCTTGAGGCCTCCCCTGCCTCCCCTGCAGCCATTTTCCACATCGCCACCCTGATGCCCACGAAGGACCTGGACAAGTATCGCTGTGACAAGAAGAGACACCTTGGCAATGACTTTGTTTCTATCATTTACAACGACTCTGGGGAAGACTTTAAACTGGGCACCATAAAGGTACAAGGTTTGACTTGGGGGTGGCTTCCAAAAGAGGCTGGTGGCTGCCTGCAGAACCTTCTTCTCGTCTGTTCTGTCAGCAGACAGCATGGATGTCCTGGGGGTTGTTGGCCTTGCTGGGGTCACCTATGGGTGGCATTGACAGGGCTCACTCTGGCTGCCAGGGACATGATTATTCCCTCCCCCCCCCCGATTGTTTTCTCCTCAGGGGCAGTTCAACTTTGTGCATGTCATCATCACACCGCTGGACTACGACTGCAACCTGGTGACGCTGCAGTGCCGCAAAGGTAGGAACCCTCCGGCCTTTGCTCTTGGCCTTTCCTCTGCTGGCAGATTCCACAGCTGCCTTCACCTGCAGGGCTTCTGTGTCTCAAAAGTCAAAGCTTGCAGGAGAAACTCTCTGAAAATAGTTTGCTGCTACATATGACTGGGTATGACCTGTTCATGCCCAAGAGAAGCGTTTGGAAGCTCTCCAGAGGAGACTCCACAGCCTCTCTGGGCAGCCTGCTCCAGGCCCCCAGCAGCCTCACAACAAACAACTTTCTCCTCCTGCTCAGGTGGAATCTCCTGGGTTCCAGTTTGTGCCCCCTGCCCCTTGTTCTGTCCCTGGGCACCACTGAGCAGAGCCTGGCCCCAGTCTCTTGCCTCCCAGCCTTTAGCTCTTGCTGAGCATTGCTCAGCTCCCCTCTGGGGCTGCTCTGCTGCAGGCTCTCAGCCCCAGGGCTCTCAGCCTTTGCTCCTCACGGAGCTGCTCCAGGCCCCTCAGCAGCTTTGTAGCCTCTGATGGACTCCTTGCAGCAGTTCCCTGTCTGTACTGAACTGGGGAGCCCAGAACTGGACCCAGGACTCCAGCTGTGGCCTCCCTAGAGCAGAGTAGAGGGGAGGAAAACCTCCCTCTAGCCGCTGCCTGTGCTCCTTTTCATGCACCCCTTGGCCTTCTTGGCTACAAGAGCACATTGCTGCCTCTTCTATCTTCCAGCAGAGTAGAGCAAGTCCCTTTAGCAATTGCTTGGGAATACTGGAGGAGATCTGGGGTGGAGGTCCCTGTACCTTTGGCCTCTGCAGGACCTGGAAGCAAGTCTTGGCTCCTTGTGAGCTCAGCAGTGCTGGTGCCTTCTGCAGGGGCATTTGCTTGGATCTTACCAAAGGAGCACTTCTGAGGTAGTGTTTGCTCACACTGCTTCATGTGGTGAGAAGCCCAGCAGGGTCACCTCAGACCTTCACAGAGCAGCCAGGATTTGAGAGCCAGTTGTGCTATGTGCAGGTTCTGCTGCAGTTGAAGCTGTAGAGCTCGAGGAGAACTTCTGAGCTTCTGTGGCCTCCAGGTTATTTTGCTGCTTTAGTTCCTGGCAGCCCTTGCCTTGTCCTGAACTGCCTCCCAGGAAAGGTCTTCTTGCTTTCAAACACAGACATGGAGGGCCTGGTGGACACCAGCGTGGCCAAGATCATCTCTGACAAGAACCTGCCCTTTGTAGCCCGTCAGATGGCCCTGCACGCCAACGTGAGTGCCCTGGGCGCCCTCAGACCTCCCGGCCCTAGCTGGGCTCCTGCTGCAGGCCAGGGGGCTCGCTGCAGCAGGTTGTCTGCTTCAGGGACAGTTAGGACCTGGGGCTGCGCTCCAGCTGCTGTAAAACTCGACTGGAGCCTTCTAATGAAGGTTGTGGCCATGGTGATGCTCAGGTGTCCCCTCCCTGCTCTCCCCACACCAGATGGCTTCCCAGGTGCACCACAGCCGCTCAAACCCCACGGACACCTACCCCTCCAAGTGGATCGCCAGGCTGCGGCACATCAAGAGGCTGAGGCACAGGGTGAGTCCAGGGCTCTGCTGTGCTGTGGGGCACTGGGCCCTGCCTCAGAGTCCTGCTACAGACCAGACCATGAGGCAAAAGGAGCAGAGGCATTTTGGTTGGAGAAAACTTTGAAGATTCATAGAATGGTTTGGGTTGGAAGGGACCTTAAAGACCATCCAGCTCCAGCCCCCTGCCAGGGGCAGGGACACCTCCCACCAGCCCAGGCTGCTCGAGGCCTCATCTAGCCTGGCCTTGAACACCTCCAGGGAGGAGGCAGCCACAGCCTCCCTGGGCAACCTGTGCCAGTGTCTTCCCACTCTCCCTGGAAAGAATTTCTTCCTAACATCCAGTCTCAATCTCCCCTCGAGATCCTCAAGTCCAACCATCTCTGACTCTGCCAAGGCTGGTGCTAGTTACAAGATGTGTGTGAAAGGCAGAGTGCAGCTGTTGTGGGAATGAGCAGTGGAGTGAGGCAGGTCTAGGCAGCTTCCCTGCTGGCAAAGGGGTTTGGAGAACCAAATAGCTGCACCCAGAGCTGCACCTAGTTGGCACCACAGACTGGAATAGAATCACAGAATACATTGGGTGGGAAGGGACCTTTAAAGCTCATCCAGTCCAACGCCCTGCAGTCAGCAGGGACATCTGCAGCTAGAGCAGGCTGCTCACAGCCCCAGACAACCTGACCTGGGATGGTTCCAGGGATGGGGCAGCTCCCAGCTCTCTGGACAACCTGGGCCAGGGTCTTGCCCCCCACAATCCCATGCTAGGGGCGGTAGAACAAAGCTGTCCTGAAGAGCCTGTCCTGCCCTGCCCTGATGGAGAGTGCAGAGTGTGAGAGCTCATCTGTTCTTGTTTGACTTTCAGCTACGTGAAGAAACCCAGTACCAGACTCCTGGCCTTCCCCTGCAGGTGCATCCCTCTGCTCCCAGCAAGCCCCCTTCCCAGCTCCCTCAGGACCCTCCTGCCACCTACGAGACCGGGCAGCGCAAGAGGCTGATCTCCTCGGTGGACGACTTCACCGAGTTCGTGTAGCCCCCAGCAGCTGGGGGGCGCTGTGCTGGGCCTCCCTGAGGCTGCAGGGAGGTGGGGGAGCAGGGTCTGTAGGTGCTTGGCATGGGACTGTAGCTGGAGGTTCCGGTGCTGCACTCACTCCAGCTGCCTGCTGAGGAAGCCCAGCAGATGCTCCAAGGGAGAACCAGCTCCAGCTCTCCTGCTTGGCTTTGGGTTCAGCTCTTTCAAGGCTTCCATCTCCGGTGGGTGCAGAACCTTTCTTTGGACTCCTTCCACACCAGCACCTGGTGGAGGCAGACAGAGTCTCATCTTCTGCAGCTCATAGTGGAGTTGGATGGTGCAGGAACTGTGGGCATCTGGATGGTTTTATTGGGAATGAAAAATGAAGGGCTGAAAATCCAGCTGCTATTTCTAAGCACCCTGGGACTCCAGCTCCCCTCCTGGCCTCTCGGCACTTCAACTCTTCAGGGGCTCAGACTGGTTCTGCTACCAGCTGTGGTGGGAGCTCATCTGGGTTCTGCTTCACCTCCCAAGGGTTCCTCTCCATTCTGACAGATGCAGGGCAACCCTCAGCCCATGCAGCAGGAAGGATTTCACTGCCAGAGCTGGCACACAGATGGGAGGTGGATGGCCTATGGTGGAGCTGGGCCGTGGATTCTGGGCTGCCCACCCTGATCCCTGACTGCAGGGATTCAGCCAGAGGCCAGACCTGGCATCTCCCAGGGCTGTAGCAACTGGGGACATCCCATTTGGAGAGACCTCTGCCATGGCTTTGGGCCATGGAAGCTTTTGCCTGCTGCACTAAAGCACAGGGACAGTGTCTCCTGCTGGCCCCTTGGAGCAAGCAGGAAATGTCCTTCCAGTGCATGAGTGTGCAGGTGGAGCAGGATCACAGAGCCCACTTTCAGGTAAGCTCATCAGACACTACACTACCACCCTGGAGAGCCCAGGGAGGATACTGGGAGCCTTCATCTGCTGCTTTGTCTGTCACGGGGGAGAGCAGCACTGTGGGGACACAGCAGCCACAGCCTGGCCCTGGAGAGGGTGCCCAGTGTCCTCTGCACAGGGCAGGGTGAAGGATCAAAGGGATGGCACTGGCTTGTGCAGGGAGCCTGGGGACCTCGAGGTGTTTGTTGTGTTCTGGGTGTTTCTAACTGTAAAGGAAATAAAACATTGGTATGGTTGGTGGCTTCCTGCTGGCCTGGGACACATCCTGCTGCTTCATGAGCATGGAAGTTCTTCCCCCACCTGCATGGCCACCATCTGAACACCTCCAGTGCTGGGGACTCCAGCACCTCCCTGGGCAGCCTGTGCCAGCCCCTGAGCACAAGAGAAGACTGAGGGGGAGGGGAAGCTGTCCCTGCCTCCCTCTGTGCTGTCCCTGCCTCGCTGAGCTCTCGCTGGGATGGAGTGAGCACAACAGAAGCTCCAGAGCCCGGTGTCAGCAGTCATCTTTTATTTGACCTTGTCAAGTACCTCAGAAACATCCCCACAGTTACAAAGCTATTTCTGTGTGCAGTGAAGCTGACCAGGCAGTGACAGTTGGAGTGTTGGCCACAACCTTCTCCTCTCTTACAAACCAAAGCACTTAGCAAAGTCCCCTCCAGCTCCCCCTCAAGCTGAGGGCCGAGGAGGGGGTGGCTGCAGCAGCTCCATGCTGGTTGCATCTTTGTGAGCCAATAAATAAGAACCATCTCTTATGCCTACAAACACAGAAATAGACCTCCAGGAGTATGGATTGCTAGGGGCTGCAAGTCGGAGTGGACTGTGGGGGTAACCCCAGGCCAAGGACCTCTGGCTGCAGCAGGTGCAGCGTGCAGGTGGTCGCTGAGCTGGGGCAGAGCAGGAGCCCAGGGAGCAGTGGCCACAGCTTGTCCAAGTCCACACTGTGATGAGAACTATGGAAGCTGGCAGTGGTGCCCATCCTGCCTGTGGGCCCTGAGGGAGGTGTTGAGTGTCTTGAAGGAACAACTGTGGGGTTCAGAGCTGCTCCCCATACTTCAGGAGAAGGGAAGAAGTAGGGCAGTTGTCTGCTCCTGTTTCTGCACCTCAGTCACACAGAGTCTCACACACACAGAGCAACAGGCACTTGGGAACACAAACCCTGACCTCTCCTGGGGACCATCCTGGTTCTTCCTGTTAGCTTATCAAAGGCTTCTGAGCAGCCTCACCCCTACCTTCTCCCCTTGTCCCACCCTCCTGCACTTCACCCCTGCCAACAGCCTCTTCCACTGAGCAAACGTCAGCTGAGAACTGGCCTGAACCTCTCTGGCTCTTGGAAGACTCAGGAGGTGTCCAAGACCTGTTTGGTTGGACTTGACTCACTGGAAGTTCCCACACAACCCTCAGGGGTGGCTGGAAGGCACTGCTGGGGTGCAGCCAGGGTGGAATTGGAGTGGCTGTTCTGGTGCAGTTGTGCTGAGGAGATCTCGCAGGTAAGAACCCAGAGAGACCAAGGGCTGGTGGCCCAGCCAGCAGCACCTGCCCCTGAGTAACTCCTTGTTCATCTCTCTTGGCCAGAAACTTGGCCTTGAAGGTCAGAAGTGTTCCTGAGCTTCATCCAGGGCTTGTGCTCACATCCCTGACCTCACTGCTGGTTCTGTCTGCTCCAGGCACCTGGAATCCTTCATCTCCAAGAACTGTTACTGAACTGCAGGCCCCTCTTCATCCTCTGCTCTTCTACCTGCCCTTGCTTCTCACTGAGGAAGCTTCCTACTTACTGCTGGGATGTTTCTCTCTCTCCTTTGCAATCTGCTCTTTCAGCAACCTGCACAGTGACCAACACCCTCTCCCTACAGCTCACTTCTACCCACACCCTGCTGCAACCTTGCACAGCATCTGTCCTTCTCTCAGTTCAAAGGTAACTTTCACCAGAGCCATCACAAGGAGCACCCCTGTGTCCTTCAGCCATCCAGAGGGACATGGGGAGGTGCCTGGAGCCCAGGAAGCAGAGGGGCAGCTGGGATGAAATCTTTTACAGTATGGAACAGTAGAATAGGTTTGGTTGGAAGAGACCTTTAAGGTCATGGAGTCCAACCCTTGCCCCAGCACTGCCAGGGCACCACTGAACCATGGCCTGAGGTCCCCTCCAGGGATGAGCACTCCCCACTGCCCTGGGCAGCCTGGGCCAGGCCTGGCAATCCTTTTGGGGAACGAATTGTTCTCCATGTCCAACCTAAACCTCCCCTGGGGCACCTTGGGGCTGTTCCTCTTGTACCTGGCTGAAGTGCCAGGAGCTGAAGAAGGAGGAGGCTCCAGAGGTGATGTGATTAGCAACCAAGTGCCTCCCCTGCCATGGGTATGGGCAAACACCTCCAGGCAAGCCCTGGCACTGCTTCCCACTTGCAGTGAGGCTCCCTCCCACTCTATCACCTTCCCAAAGCATAGAGCAGGCTCTGCTTCACTTTGGGGCTCCTAATGGACCCCAGTAGAACCCTCAAGGCAGCCCAGCCAGCCCTGGGCTGGGAGGAGAGCACACACACCACGTCCACACAGACACCTCACACTGCACAGATGGGACAAGACCAGGAGGAGAAGAGGAGGAGAAGCAGCAGCAGCAGCACTTCATACATCCTTTAAATAACTCTGACAATAGTGTTCTGTCTCCTATCTACAGACACTTCAAACATGGTCCTGATGCTATGAAAATATAGCAAAGATATAAAAATATACACATTTGGACAAAAAAACCCAAACCCCAACCCCATATAAATTACTGACATTAGACACAAGGGGAAATGGGTGGCGAAGCCAACGCAGCCCAGGGCCTGGGGAAGGGGCTTGGGATGCTGCTCAGCACCCCCCAGCCCAGCTGTAGCTCAGCACACAGCCAGTCCTCAGGGGGCTTTGGGGTAACAGGAGTGGGGGGAAGGGGATGGACACCTCAATAAATAGAATCAGAGAAGGGTTTTGGTTGGAGACTTCTCAGATCATGGCGTCCAATCTTTAACCTAAGAGCACCCTGGCCCTGAAACTATAGAATCATATGGGCTGGAAAAGGTCTCTAAGATCCTCAAGTCCAACCCAACACCACCATGGCCACGAAACCATAGAACTCTCTGGGTTGGAAGGGATCTCCAAGACGAGAGGCATAACCTTGAGCACAGGAATTTCCTTCTAACCATGAGGAGGAAGTGCTTTGAGGGTGCAGAGCACTGGAGCAGGATGCCCAGAGAGGTGCTGGCGTCTCCATCTCTGGTGACTGCCAATGCCTACCTGGCTGTGTTCTTGTGTGACCTCCAGGTGACCCTGGCCTTGGCAGGGAGGTTGCCCTGGATGATCTCCAGAGGTCCATTCTGTGATCACCCAGTCCAACCCCCAGCCCAACACCACCATGGCCACTAAACCACGTCCCCCAGTGCCACGGCCACAGAGTTCTGGAACACTTACAGGGATGGGGATTCCACCACCTCCCTGGGCAGCCTGTGCCAATCCCTGACCAAATCTCTGCTGGGGCTGCAGCTGCCCTCCCCAAGGCCTTTGTGCTTCTGCTCGGGAAGGGGCATGCTGGGGAGGGGGGGGAGGGGAGGGGCTGTGTTGGCTTCACCAGCAGGAGCTCATTTCAGTCATGATTTCAGCAAACAAACAAACAAGCAAACACTACTGGGTTTGTGCTGTCTTCTCCTGGGTGGCAGCTCGCTTGTGTCATGGGTAGATGAGGAAAGCCTTATTTAAAGTGCTGGGCAGTACAAACCAACAAGTAAACCAAAAATCCAGAGATTTAGCTCAATACATTCCTTGGATTAGAAAAGCCAAGCAGGCAGCAGTGCCCCATGGACCACCACAGGCGGGCAAGGGGGCCAGGGTGGGGACCACAGTGAAGCCAGCACCTTGGTAACCCCACACTTGCTTCCTGCCAGCCCAAGGTGGGCACAGAGGGCCCTCAGGCTGGGCTGAGCTGCTGCTCAGGGTCCCCCTCTCTGAGCCTAGCCCTGAGGTGGGCACAGAGGACCCTCAATGTCCCCTCTTGGGGTTTAAATATTGAGAGTTCTTTAAATAGAGAGCAGAGTCCCCATTTCTGGAGGGTAGAAGTAGCCAATACTGGAAGTGAGCTGAGCTGGCTGCAGAGAGCGCTTAGCTAGAGCTAGGTTTATATAGTTATGCTTAAACCCCACCTATGGGTAAATACCATCCTGAAACCTGCAGCTTTTCCTCCACAGGGGGACTGGGCAACACCACTCCAGAGACTCAGTCCAACCCTTCCAAGACTTTGAGGTTCTCCTCTGCCCGCTCCCACCTGGCACAGCCAGCAGGGAAGGGAGGGAAGCTCGGTAGCAGTGACCCTGTGCCAGCAGCCCCCAGTAAAGTGTCCTTGTGGTGCACAGGGAGCCAGGAACAGGAACCAAAGACAACCAAACACAACGTCCATAATACTGCCTCGGTCCCAAGGGGACCTTCTGCTGACCACCACACCTTGTGCAGCCTTCCCTGGAGAAAAGGCTCAGCCTTCCCCACCCAACCCCAGGCGCTGGGCAGCCCCAGCAGTGAGGTCAGCACATCTCACGGGCACAAGCTGCTTTGTGGAGGGTGGTGGTGGTGCCAGCCTCGGCACGGGCAGCAGCCCCACCGCACGCCCCCAACAGGTCCAGCCAGCACGGCAGGAGCTTGCAGAGCAGCAGCTCCTGAGCTCCAGGTCTGCACGGCAGTGGGCACAGCCCACCCTCTGCAAACCCCTTCTCTGCCCTCTGAGGGCATTGCTCCCCACCACGTCCGGCGCCCTGCCCCTTACTTGCCGGTGGGGTGTACCCTGTTCTTGGCCCGCCCAGGACGTTTCTTCTTCACCGCAGGAGCCGCAGCAGGGTAGGGTTTGTGTGGGGGCAGCACCGAGGCTGCCACGCTGAGGCCCCTGCGGGCTCGGAGGAGCCGGCTGGGCACGGAGCCCTGGCTGCCCGGCGTATCCCGCGGGTCCGTGTCGGAGAAGGCCTCCGGGGAGGGTCCCTGCTCCACGCTGTAGCTGCCGGGAGTGCCCTGGGGCAGGCTGGGGCAGCTGCGGCGGCAGCTGCAGCCCTGCAGCCGGCGCTCGATGCGGCAGACGTCCTCCGACACCCTGGCGACTCGATCGAACTGAGCCAGCAGCAGCTCGAAGAGCGACAGCAGGCGCTGGATGTCAGCGTCCACTTCCAGGCTGTCGCGGGTGCTCAGCACCAGGCTGAGTCCGTCCAGCTGGCTGGAGGAGGTGGAGGCCCTGGAGCTGTCGGAGGCGGCGCTGGGCGTGGGGCCCCGGAAGGATTTGGAGTCGCTGGAGTCGCGGGAGGGCAGCGGCTCCATGCCCTCGAACCTCACCTTGTGCCGGAACTGGGTGGGGGCAGAGACACCTCACAGTCACAGAGACACAGACTGAGTCGGGTGGGAAGGGACCCTCCAAGGGCATCTTTACCAACCCCCCGGGCAGGCAGCAGGGACTCCTCCAGCCAGAGCAGGCTGCTCAGGGATAAATCGAACCTGATCCTGAATATCTCCAGGCACAGGGCCTCAGCCACCTCCCTGAGCAACCTCTGGCCCTACTGCTTTGGGTGCAGTCCGGGCTGCCACTGGAGCTGGGAACAATGTCCCACAGGCACCACTATGTCCTGTCCCACAGGCACCACTATGTCCTGCCCCAGACAGGGATGCTCTGAGCCACTCCTGGCTGAGTCAGGGACAGATGCCAGATAAACACACCTGGAACTGTGGGACAGAACTGGCAGCAGATGGCCCTACATCCTCCCACAGCTAACCCATCTCTTGGGCCTCCAGGAATGGTCACCTGCCAGAGGAACCTGACTGTGAAGAGCAGCAGAAAGCAGCCAGAGGCAAAGGAAGGGTAAGGATGGAAATGTGGACTAGACACAGAAGAAATGTTTGACACTGAGGGTGCTGAGACCTGGCCTAGGTAGGCCAGAGAGAGTGGGAGATGTCCCCATGCCAGGAACCACTGCAGGTCAGGTTGTTTGGGGCTGTGAGCCTGCTCTAGCTGCAGATGTCCCTGCTGACTGCAGGGGGTTGGACTGGATGGGGTTTGAAGGTCCCAAAGCAGCCTGGGGTTCCCCGATGTGGACATCAGAACCACAGAACTGTTGGGTTGGCAGAGACCTTTGGGGTCACCAAGTGCCAGAGCTCAGAAAGCCACCCCCACTAAATCAACCCCAGGCTGACTCTGCAAGCCTGCTCCTGGGCTCTTCCCCACAGCATCTCCCAGGCCTTGCTCACCTCCTTGGCCTTGCTGAAACCCATCCACATCTTGAGCCTGCGCAGGAAGAGCTCAACCATCTCATAGTCCTGGGGCTCGAAGGCAGGGCGGTAGAGCTCGAAGCGCATCTCCCGGTAGCTGTGGATCAGCACCACGGCGAACAGCCTCAGCACCATCCACACCTCCAGGATGATGTAGCTGGAGCAGAACAGGCAGTAGAGCCCCGAGGGCTGGGGCAGGCCGGGCCGGAGGCTCACACTGCCCCGCGGCATGGCGAGGAGCAGCAGGAGGCTGCTGCCAACGCTGCGGAAGGACTCCGAGGAGGAGGAGAAGAGCTGCAGAGTGGACATCAGGGACGGGATGGAATGGGAAGGGATCAGCAGGCAAACATCCATAGCATCACACTTTGAGTTGAAAGAGACCTTAAAGATCATCCAGTTCCAAGGCCCTGCCATGGGCAGGGACACCTCCCACCAGCCCAGGCTGCTCAAGGCCTCATCCAGCCTGGCCTTCACCACCTCCAGAGAGGTGACATCCAGAAACTCCCTGGACAGCCTCTGCCAGCATCTCACCACCCTCACTGGAAAGAATTTCTTCCCAATCTCCAGTCTCAATCTCCCCTCTCCCAGTTCATCCCATCACTACGAGCACTGACCCCCAGTACTCATCACCCCAGCTTGCAAAACACGAGCCCTGAGGAGGGGCCATGAATCAGCTGGGACAGGCACAGGCCAAAGACACAACCCCTGGCCAAAGATACCTGGCCTGTGGCAGACACAAGCATTCCTGAGGACGCACAGGTGTGGTGAGGAGCAAGGCCCAGCAGGAGCCTGGGCAGCCCTTGCTGCCACCAGCCACTCTCCAGGGAGACATGGGGACAGCAGGTCCTTACCAGGAAGCCAAGCTGAGCGTAGGCCAGGATGAGGAGGGTGAACACCAGGCCTGCAGCCAGCAGCTCCTTCATGGCCTTCTGAAAGGCTTTCCCAAAGACAGACCACTGCCGGACAAAGCGCAGCTGCTGCGCGGCCTGGGGGCAGGAGAAAGGAGGCTGTGAGGTGCCCTGAGGTCCTGCCAGCCCAGTGTGCTGCTGCAGAGCCTCTTCCACACCAGCCCTGCCCTGCCATGAGGAATGGACCTTTTGGTGTGCTCTGCTCTTGTCCTGCAGCTACAGATACACAATGCTCTGACTTGGTGGTCTTGAGGGGGTCCTTCAACCAAACTGATTCTGTGGTTCCATGATTCACACTGTGCCAGAGTCCCTGGGATCAGCACACAGGGCTGTCCTTGGAGCTGGCCCTCAGCTGCTTCCCCAATGCCTCACAGCCTCCACATGTGGGACCAGTTCTGCTCCCTGCCAGCTCAAAGGACCTCCAAGAAGCACCAGGGTGCAGGGGAGCTCTGGCACTTGCAGCCCCAGTATGCTGTGAATCTGTGCTCCCTGTTGAGGATGTCCAGCACTCAGCCCCCCCTGGACTCCTTTAAGCAGGAGAAGCTTACACTGGCAAAGTGGAGGACACATCCTACCCACAAAAGGCTCCCTGAAGACAAAATCAGCTCAGCCATGAGCTGAAGTGAGGCTGAAGTCCTCAAGGGAACCGAGGGCTGTGAGGCTTTAGAGACCTGAAGTGTCTCCAGCAGAGGTGGATGGCATCTGCTCTGCCTTGCAGCAGCCCTCTTGTGTGTCTGGCACGGCAGGAAGAACCCTTGCACTTCCTTTTACATCGAGGTCCTTTGCTGCCCCTGCCGTGGGGCTGGACACGGCTGACTAACTGGCATAGGAGGACCAAAGCAACATCCCTGTCCATGTGCTGCTCCCACCCAACCCTCTCCATACCTGCACAGTCAAGAGGAAGAGGAGAGAGGCAGCCAAGCTGCTGAAGATGGTGTTGAGGAAGGCCACCTGGTAGAAGTTGGTGAATCCTTTGCGGTTGTTGAGGTACTTGAGCCACTGCTGGTCAGCAAGGGTGGCCTGGCTGAGGTGCACCAGCACCGTGCAGGTAGTGAGCAGGATGAAGAGCCATTGGCCATAGTTGCCCCACTGGGTGAAGTAGGCTCTGCCTTCCTTCTTGATGGACAGTGACTCAGACACCACGAAGTAGACCACAAACATCATGAGGAAGACCTGGGAGAGGAATGGAGAAGTTACCAGGGAAGGAGAAGGCAATTGCTTGGCTGCTGTGCTGCACCACCCCAGGACAATAAAAGCTCCAAGTCCCAGGCTGAGTTCTGGCAGCCTACACCTGGGGCACCCCTTGAGCCCTTCCAGACCTTCACAGCTCCCTCAAGCTCCCTGAACCATGCCCAGCACACTGGTGGCATGGGGGAAGCAGCCAGAAGGCTCTGCTCACACTGACCCCTGGCCCAGGCAGGGAACCTCCTGCCCCAGGCAGGGAACCTCCTGTCCCTCAGCGGTGCCAGGCACGGCTTCTCTGTGCTGTGCAGGCCTGGGAGCAGAGTGGTGCCAGGCATGGGGACAAGTGGCCTGAGGAAGAGGTCCACAGTGACCAACACTGCCTTTCTGGGAGCCCAGGGTCCCTTGTGCAGTGACCCAGAGGGAAGAGGAGGAGAGGGCAGGCAGCAGGCTCACCATCATGAGGAGCTGCAGGGTGACTCCCTCGCTGAGCCGCAGCAGCGGGAAGGGGCTGATGGTGACGGCAGCCATGGCCTGGCCATCCCCCAGGAACTCCAGCTGCAGGGTGATGGCCACATGCAGGTCCACACTGGGGTTGTACTGCATCAGCTCCACAAAGACCACCTGACTCCTGAGGAGAAAAGAGCAGCTCAGGGCACTGGGACAACACTAAGAGCAAGCAAGCTGGTGAAGGGCCTTGAATGAGTCTGTGAGGAGCCCTGAGGGAGCTGGGGGTGTTTAGTGTGGAGGAGGCTGGGGGGAGCTCTCTGCAGCTCCCTGGCAGGAGGCTGCAGCTAGGTGGGGGTTGGGCTCTCTTCACATGCAACAAGTGACAGGAGAACAGGAAATGGCGTCAAGCTGTGCTGGGGAGGTTTAGGTTGGACGTGAGGAACAATTTCTTCCCAGAAAGTACTCTCAGGCACTGGCCCAGGCTGCCCAGGGCAGTGGTGGAGTTCCCGTCCCTGGAAGGCTGCATGGATGTGGTGCTGAGGGAGGTGGTGCAGTGGCAGTGGCTCAGCAGCAGGGGTGGGCTGTGAGCTTTGGGCAAGCTGTTGGACTTGGTGAGGTCAAAGGTCCCTTCCACCCTCAACAGTCCTGTGGTTCTAACCCCAACTCTGCTGTCACTGTTTGATAGGACCACAGATCCTTTCCCCCAGGGGCAGCCCAGGAGCACCCCTTGCAGACTTGGGTGAGAGCAGAACACTTCCTTTCCCCTGCCACACTCACATGTTGTCAATCCAAGTGTGCTGCTGAAGGAACTCCAGCTGAGCCTTGCTCTCCTCCAGGGAGGGGCCCAGCTCCTGCACGTAGCCACTGCTGTCGTAGAAGGAGCTGTAGCCCCAGTACCAGACCCTGCAGAGAAGAGGAGCCGGGGGGGAGAGCTGAAGGACACTGACTCCTGTGTGACCCTGCCCCCAGAGTGGCACCTCCAGGGGTGACAACCGCCTCACGACTCATCTCACAGGACACACTGCATCCATCTCAGTGTTCCCAACAGCCCCAAGCCCCTCTGGTCCCTCAGACTTCAATGAAGATGTTTTCAGGAACAAACCAGAGCGGAAATTAACCTTGATTTAATGCCCAGCATGTTGGTCAAGGCCAATCTCCACAACCCAGTTCTTTAGCAGAAAGCCAGTGCTGCTCTGTGGGCCCCATGGGGGCTTGGATGACCTTGTCCTGCAGCTCGGCTTTGCTCTTGGAGATGCCCCTGGGCCCCAGAACAGCAGGATGCTGCCCTTCAGACAGCCCACGGTGGTACTGTCCATCTCCAGGGAAGCTGGACGAGCAGCAGCTACTTGCCTCCCACCACTCCTATCACCACTCTGCACACGTCCAGGGCACTTCCGTGTTTATTTGCACCTTGCCAGGCTCAGGGGCTGCAGTTGGCCTCACTGGGACCAGGCTGGGAAGCACGATGGGCACCAGATCAACTGGAGAGAGGGCCACATCTCTGGTGAATGGAGCAGGGGGGTAGATGCAGACTGGGCAGCTCCTTACCCTGTCAGGTCAGGTGGTGAGTGGGACCATGCAGCTGTCAAGTTCACAGCTGCCTTCTCCCAGCCAGCTCCATAGTCAGCAGTGGAGAAGCTGTGAGGGTCGGTGCAGCTCCTCCTGCCAGCCCGGCCCAGGCTGTGCAGGATGTCCTGGGCACTACGCTGGCACTCAGCTGGAATGAAACCAACACTGTCACCCCACAGAGAGCTGTCACACCTGCTATCTCCCTTCTTCACAAGCCCACTCCACCTCCATGTCCTCAGAGACAAGGCCACAAAGTCAACCCCTCTTCAAATCCCTGTGAGCCCCAGAAGGGCAACAAAGCTGGGGAAGGGTCTGGAGAACAGGGCTGGTGAGGAGCAGCTGAGGGAGCTGGGGGTGTTCAGTGTGGAGAAGAGGAGGCTGAGGGAGACCTCCTTGCTCTCTACAGCTCCCTGAGAGGAGGCTGGGGCCAGGTGGGGGTTGGGCTCTTCTCCCAAGGAACAAGAGGAAATGCTTTAGGTTGGACATGAGAAACAATTTCTTTCCCTTGAGGGCTGTCAAGGCCTGGGTCAAGCTGCCTAGGGCAGTGGTGGAGTCCCCCTCCCTTCAGGGATTTCAAAGCCCTGGAGATGTGGTACTGAGGGCCATGTCTGAGTGGTGCCCTGGCAGTGCTGGGTCAAGGGTTGGACTCCATGGCCTGAAAGGTCCCTCCCAGGCAAACGCATCCTGCGATTCGCCGATCAGCTTGACAGGAGCAGAACCAATGCAGGTCACAAAGGACAAGCTGCCTCTGTCACCTCTGCCTTGCTTCCCTCAGCCCCATCTGCACCCAGCCATGGCCATTTCATCCCTCCAGAAATGTCACCACCCAGCTGGTGACAGCGGAGCCCTGTGCCCTCCTGGCCCAGGTACCTTCCTGCAGGCGGAGCTGGCGCAGGCGGGCGGTGCCCAGCGTGGTGCTGGAGCTCTCCTGGGCGGAGCGGTTGTGGTAGAGGTATGGGAGGAACACCTGAGACATCCAGAGCCAGAACTGATCTGACCTGCAACAGGGCAAAGGGGGGAGAGACACAGCTCGGGGACAGCTCTGCAGGTCTCACCCACCACCATCTGGAGCAGAGGACTCGCCTGACTTGCCTAACCTAAAGGAGATCCAGCTGGCACCTGGAGGAGGGGCAGACCAGTGGGGCTGTGGCAGTGCAGTGGAAAAGAGACAACATTTAAGGACCTGATTCTGCTCTGCTCCCTTCACACCACCTTCACCCCAGAACTCCATCGACTTCACTGGATTCCTTCCAGATGCAAATCATGGAAAGTAAAAGCTTCTGTGGCTTTGGGTGGCTGGGACAAGCTGGTGAGGGGCCACAGGAGACCATGAAGATGATCAGAGGACTGGAGAACCTCCCCTATGGGGACAGACTGAGAGAGTTGGAGCTGTTCAGACTGGAGAAGAGAAGGCTCCAGGGACACCTTAGAGCAGCCTGCCAGTACCTGCAGGGGCTCCAGGAGAGCTGGGGAGGGACTTGTGGCAAAGGATGGAAGTGGCAGGATGAGGGACAGTGGCTTGGAGCTGGGAGAGGGGAGACTGAGACTGGAGATGAGGAAGAAATTCTTGAGAGTGAGAGTGGGGAGACAATGGCACAGGTTGCCCAGGGAGGCTGTGGCTGTTCCCTCCTGCAGCTGTTCCACGCCAGGCTGGATGAGGCCTTGAGCAGCCTGAGCTGGTGGGAGGGGTCCCTGCCCATGGCAGGGCGTTGGAGCTGGCTGAGCTTTAAGGTCTCTTTCAAGCCAAAGCATTGCTTTATAGGAGCAACTGTGGAGCACAAGCTGCTCCCCAGCTCCTCACTTCAGCCCTGCACAGCTTAACAGTTGAAGGCAACAGCTTGTTCCAGCTCCTGCCCAGCCCCAGTCACCTCTTGATGCGCAGGAACTCGCTGCTGCCCAGCTGCTGCTTGATGGAGCTCTGCAGGAGAAAGGCCCTGCTGTGGCGGGAGGCATCTCCATAATTGGTGAGCAGGATCACCAGCAGGAACATCATGTAGATCAGGGAATTCTGGCATGCAGAGAGAGAAAGGGCTTGCACCCAGCACAGGGAGCTTGGTCCTCACTTCCATCCCCAGCTTCCACCAGTCCTGGGGTTTCCAGCCCTTACCCAGTTAGAGCAGCTGGGTGTCCCCAGGATGAGACCTAAGGAGCTGCAAAGCCACTGGAACTCCTGCTCCTAGGTAGGATACCTCCAAACCTCAGCTAATGATTTTCCTTGTGCAAGCTGCCACCTGCTCCACACTGCAAACCTCAGCCTACCCCAAACCCTCCAGTTACGGAGTCAAACATGCTGGCCTCCCCAAACCACCCCTCTATGGTTCTGCTTTCCAGCCACCTCAGATCTCAGAGCTTCACAAACAAGAGGAATGTCACCACCAGACAGATGGGGAAACTGAGGCAGAGACTGGAGCTATGCACCTACTAGCTCAGGGAGTCATAGCTGGACTGGGAGGACACACAAAGACTGATCTCAGCTCCTGGAGCCAGCTCTCTGCCCTCAGCACCACGGGCAGGAGGTGGCTCACCTTCAGCATTCTGTGCAGCAGTTTGACCTTCCTGGCCTCCTCCTTGGCCTGGAAGAGGGCAAAGCCCTGTGGGGGTCGGACTTTGCTGATCTTCTCCGAGACATGCTCTACATAGGGGTGCTCCACCAGAGTGTCATCCTCCTCGGGGTGCAGGCGCTTGGCAACCAGCGAGAAGTAGAGGGCTTCCAGCAGGACCTGGGGACACAAGCAGAGCGGTGAGGCTGCAGAGCACCTCCTGTGGGCCTTGAGCACCAACAGCCACCAGGGCACAGGTCCTGAGCGCTCTGAGAGCAGCTGGATGTCCTCCAAAGCAAACTGCCCCCAGCCCTGCCTCTGCTACTGCAGCTGGTGTGCAGGATGCTGCAGGGATGCAGACAGTGTCCAGGCTGGCTGGGTTGGTACCTAGACAGGAGGATAATTACAGCTAATCCCAGAACCCAGACTAGTAGGGGCTGGAAGGGACCTCTGGGAATCACCCAGTCCAACCCCCGCTCCAGCAGGGCACCCACAGCAGCTTGCCCAGGGGCAGAATGCCCAGGGGGGGTTGGAAGCTCTCCAGACCAGGAGACTCCACAACCTCTCTGGGCAGCCTGCTCCAGGCCTCCAGCAGCCTCACACCAAAGAAATTTCTCTTCCTGCTCAGATGGAACCTCCTGGGTGCCAGTTTGTGCCCCCTGCCCTGTTCCTGGGCACCACTGAGCAGAGCCTGGCCCCAGCCTCTTGCCCCCCAGCCTCTATCTCTTGCTGAGCATTGCTCAGCTCCCCTCTGGAGCTGCTCTTCTGCAGGCTCTCAGCCCCAGGGCTCTCAGCCTGTGCTCCTCACAGAGCTGCTCCAGGCCCCTCAGCAGCTTTGCAGCCTCCCCTGGGCTCTCTCCAGCAGTTCCCTGTCTGTACTGAACTGGGGAGCCCAGAGCTGGCCCCAGCACTCCAGCTGTGGCCTCACATGCAGATACATGCTGGTGCCCTCTCGTTTTCCTTACCTTCAGCGGCTCCCAGACCAAGAAGGATGCCAGAAAGCTGAATATCCCTGAGATGAGCCACATGAGGGCAACGCTGGAAGCAAAGCCAACCCCGATCCAGACGGAGAGCGCCGCGGCGGCGGCCGAGAGCAGCAGGCTGAGGCCGTGAGCCAGCCGGGAGCACCAGGCCGGCAGCAAGCGCTTCCGGAAGGCCTGGTCTGCCACTGGAGGAGCAAGGGAAGCCAGGGGCAGTGCCACTGCAGAAAGGTCCCAGTGGCACAGGAAGGGCTGGGCACACCGCTGGCCCAGCACAAAGCTCTCCACTAGTCCTGGGCGAGTTTGGAGAGGTTATCCCAACCTGGGAGGTCCCAGCCATGGAACCATCCCGGGCCAGGCTGTTTGGGGCTCTGAGCAGCCTGCTCTGGTTGGGGATGTCCCTGCTGGCTGCAGGGGCTTGGGCTGGATGAGCAAACTGCAGCACTCATACCTGTCCATGTTGATTTGGCTGATCTGCTGACTTCCCTGGGAGGAGCTGCCATGCTCTGGCCCTTGTCATTCAACTTCTGCATCATGACAGCCTCCACTTTCTCCCCAAACATGCTGGAACTGCCAAGGCAAAGGGGTGAAGAATTGTACAATGCTTTGGGTTGGAAGAGACCTTCAAGATCATGGAGTCCAACTCAACCCAGCACTGCCAGAGCACCACTCAACCATGGCCCTCAGCACCACAGCTCCAGGGCTTTGAAACCCCTCCAGGGATGGGGACTGCACCACTGCCCTGGGCAGCCTGGGACAGAGCTTGACAGCCCTCAAGGGGAAGAAGTTGTTCCTCATGGCCAACCTAAGCCTGCCCTGGGGTAACTTGAGGCCATTTCCTCTTGTCCCATTGCTTGTTACTCAGAAGACAAAGGCCCACCAGGCTCCAACCTCCTCTCAGGGAGCTGCAGAGAGCAATGAGGTCTCCCCTCAGTCTCCTTTTCTCCAGGCTGAACGCTCCCAGCTCCCTCAGCTGCTCCTCACCAGACCTGTGCTTTGATTCTGGCTTTGGGGCTGCAGGGTTCATGGCCAGCAAGAACACAGTGACCATGACAAGGCTGCCCCAGGCATCTTGCAATGTCTCAAACCCAGATCAGCTCAGCCACTGTGGAGCTCTGCTGGAGACCAAGGGCCAGGAGGCTCAGAGGGGGATTCAACTCCCCAGATACTTACAGGCCTGAGATCAGATCTGTTTCAGCCCTCATGTATGGCCCAAGGTCCTGGGGGTGGGAGATGCCACTAGCTCCATCTGCCAGGATCTGACGGATCAGGTCCTCATCTGGGGAAAGAGCAGATAGCATTGGCAGGAGCCCAGCACCCAGCACCAGCCCCACACTGGGGGACAGTGCTGTACTCCTCAGGATCAGCCACATTGTGCAACTGAGGAGGAGGAGGGCCAGGGTGAGCTCCTTCTCCACGGGACAGTCCTCCCCTGCACCCTGACCCCCAGCTCCTGTCTATCTCCAGCTTGGCTGCAGAGCCTGGCATGAAGCTGGTGGTGCAGGAGGCCACGTTCTCTGCCCCCAGGCATTTACTGTGGCTTTGCAACCAGTGAAGAAGCTCTGATTGTCTCAGATCCCATGGGAACACAGGACCTTGCTCCTGGCCTGCCAGCAGCATGGTGGCCACTCACTGCAGTCCAACCCACACCAGGATTTCTGCCTTCCCAGACTGAAATCCCAACTAAGAAAATACAACCACAGAACCAGAGCGTGGTGGGGGTTGGAAGGGAGCTCCAGAGATCATCAAGTGCAATCCCCCTGCCAAAGCAGGATCCCCCAGGACAGGTCACACAGGAATGCAGCCAGGTGGGACTTAAAATCTCTAGAGAAGCAGACTTCTGCCCTTCACTCTGCAGCCAGCAGTGCTGGGACAGGCTCTGCCAGGGGCCAGACTGTTCCTCCTGCCCTTCCCTGGCCACTCAAAGCCTGGCCCAGAGCAAGGCTGCCCTCAGACCCACCCGAGGCAGAGAAATAGCGAGGCTGGCCCTGGTGGACAGCCAGCGAGAGGCTGTCCTCCTCCGCAGGCAGCGGGGCCTCCAGGCCGAGGTGGCGGCTGGCTCGGCCTCTCCTCAGCTTCTGGATGGTGTTGCCCATGATGGAGGGGTCGCTGAGGAGGTCTGGCCAGCTCAGCAGGGCCTCACTGGAGGGCCAGCGCACCAGGCTGTGGAGAAACAGAGAATGAGTGCAAGCATCAGGGGTGTGTGGGGAAGGCAAAGCTGCAGTGTGAAGGAGCTCTGGGAAGAGCACAACCCCAGCCACCAAAGCAGAACATGGCACTAAACCCCTGCTTGCTCCACCCCCACAAACCCACTCACCTCTTGGAGTCCTCCAGGAACAGATCTGTTTTGGTTTGCTCAGAGAAGGCCTGTGGAGGGAGTGGAGAAACCTCAGGCACCTGACACTGGTTTGTGCCTGGCTAAACCAGCACTTTGTCACCGTCAGCAGGCAGTGGAGACAGAAGCCTGAGCTGCTGCTAGCCCTGGCTCCACGCCTCCAGGAGGTGCCCAGGCATGCTGGGAATACCCACAGAATCCCAGACTGGTGTGGGTGGGAAGGGACCTCCAAAGCTCATCCAGTCCAACCCTGCTGCAGCCAGCAGGGACATCCCCAACCAGAGCAGGCTGCTCAGAACCCCAACCTGAGCTGGAATGGTGCCAGGCATGGGGCTTGTACCAGCTCTGGGCCAGGCTCTCAACACCCTCGGTGTAACAAATCTCTTCCTTCTCTTCCTTCTCTCCAGTCTAAATCTCCTTTTTTCAGTTCAAGCCATCCCCCCTTCTCCTGTCACCATAGGCTCTGCTCAAAAGTCTGTCCCCAGCTTTCTGCTCAGCCCTTCAAGCACTGCAAGGCTACCAGAAGGTCTCCTGGAGCCTTCTCTTCTCCAGACTGAACAACCCCAACTCTCAGCCTGGCCTCACAGCAGAGGGCTTCCAGCCCTCCCAGCATTGCTGTGGCCTCCTCTGGCCCTGCTCCAACAGGTCCCCGTCTGAGCGGAGGACTTCAGAGCTGCCCCAGCACTGCAAGGGGGTCTCAGCAGAGCAGAGAGGCAGCATCACCTCCCTCAACCCCAGGCAGAGCAGGAGGTGCAGTCAGCTTGTGCTCAGTACCTGGGGCTGGCAGAGATGAAGGGCTGTGGCTCTCCTTCCTCACCAGAGGCACCATCTCCTGAACTGGCAGTTGAGGATGGACATTGTCCATGCAGGGGAGCACACAGAGCCCTGCAGCTTATCCAGCCCTGGGGTGGGAAGCAGCTTACCTCTGCCCGCAGCCCAGGGAAGGTGGGGAAGGAGCTGTCGAGGATGGAGGAGTCCAGGTAGTTGTCAATCTCCAAGGATTGCTGGTCTGAGTGGGTGAGGGGAGGGGTGATTGAGACCTGCAGGAGGCAGGAAGGTTAGAGCAGGAAAGCAAGGGTTGGAGGTGGCCTCAGAATCCTGCAGCTCAGTGGAACCCATCAGCTCTCTGCTCGGCTGGGGAGCTCCACGCTCGTGCAGGAAGGGCTGAGGCATCCTCCACTGCCTGCCAGCCACCTTGAGCACTGCTACCCACACATAGCACAGCCCACCACCCCTCTGATACTTGTAAAAGCTGCCCACTTAGGTTTGTGTGTGCATGCTCAGAAGTAGGCAGTGACCTCCGAGATCAGGGGCTGCTCCCAGCTCAGCAGGGAGGCTGAGACTTGCTGCGGGCAAGGGTCTGGCCATGGTGCAGGGCAGTGGCACGACTGTGAAACTACAGAGAGCAGCTGGAGGAATGATGAGCCACAAACAGCAGGAGCTGGCCTCAGGTGAGCAAACCTGGTGGCACCACACCCACCTGAGCAGCCTGCAACTACCTCCCCTCATTACCTTGCCACGAGCCATCCGGAAGAGAAATAAGATGACCAGGTAGAGAGGGTAGACCACCACGCTGGACACCAGACCCACAGCCACCGTGTCCACATTAACTGGGACCAGGTTGGAAACGGCCACACTGCTGCTTTGAAGCAAGACCAGAGGCCAGAGTCAGCAGGGACACTCGGGGTTGCCAGCTAAACTGCACAGCTGGCCCTCCAGATGTGCAAGAGAAGGAAACAGGTGTGGGCTGTGTCAGCCAGGGACAGGGGAAAGTTGGTTTGTCCTTGGTCAGCCATGTCCTGGTCCCATGTTCTTTGGAACAGGAAGAGCAGGACTCAAGGGCAGCCACAGACAGCAGCCCTGAGGCCTCGTCCTGCCGTGAAGGGCAGCGCAGGCAGGGCAGGAGGGTAGCAGCGTGGGCAGGGCAGGGCTGGGGGAGTGCGGCACAGGGCAGGGCAGGGCTGGGGCAGTGCAGCACGGGGCAGGGCAGGGCAGGGCTGGGCAGGGCTGGGGGAGAGCAGCACGGGGCAGGGCAGGGCAGGGCAGGGCAGGGCAGGGCAGGGCGTACCTGAGGCCAGCGTTGCCCACCACACCGTACCAGACGGCGTTGGCACAGAGGAAGAGGAAGACGAGGAGGCAGCAGCAGGAGGCTCTCTGCAGGCGGGTGAAGCGGCTGCGGGGCGGCCGGTCCCACAGCGACAGCCAGAGGTGCTTCTCGCTGAACCCTCGCTGCAGCTCCACGCGCAGCAGCCGCCAGCAGCTCCGCAGCTCAGCCTCGCCTGGCACACACACATGGACGCTCAGGGACGCCTGCCCTGCAGAGGGCACCTAGCAGTGGGCCCTCCTCTGACTGCTGCTACAGAATCCCAGGCTGCTTTGGGTGGGAAAGAATCTTACAAGCTCATCCAGCGCAGCCCCCTGCAGCCAGCAGGGACATCCCTGACCACAGCGGGTTGCCCACAGCCCCAAACAACCTGACCTAGGATGGTGCCAGGGATGAGGCATCAACCACCTGCCTGGGCAACCTGGGCCAGGCTCTCCCCAGCCTGTGTCAAGCCTTTCTCCCTTCTCTCCAGTCTGAATCTCCCTCTTGGCTCAGGGCCATGTTGCTCAGGACCATGCTGCTCCCCCATCACACCCAACAGCCTGGGTGAGCACTCACTAGCAGCATAAACCTCCTTCTCCACCAGGCCGTCGCTGTCCTCGCTCTCCACCGACAGCCAGGCGTCCACCAGGAAGAAGTAGCTCTTGCTGCTCTGCAGGTCCCGCACTATGACGTGCTGCAGGTACCAGGAGGGGCTGAGGCCTGCAAGTGCAGAGGTGAAGGAATGTATTTCATGCAGACATTGCCTGTGTGGAGCTGCAGAGCTGAGAACCAGGCAACAGCCCCTCAGTGGGACGGCAGAGACATCCTGTGATGCCATCTTCTCCTGGGGACTGCAGAGTGACAGCCAGGTCACCTCCTTGGTCATATGGACATTCAGACTGTGCCAGCAGGCTGCCTCCTGTGTGTATGGGAGTGCAGCCCAGATGACTCATGGTGGGGACTTCACCCTCACAGATTCATACAACAGCTTGGGTTGGAAAAGACCTTAAAGACCATCCAGTTCCAACCCCCTGCCACGGGCAGGGACACCTCCCACCAGCCCAGGCTGCTCAAGGCCTCATCCAGCCTGGCCTGGAACACCTCCAGGGAGGGGACAGCCACAGCCTCCCTGGACAACCTGTGCCGGTGCTCCCCCACACACCCTCCCCCCAAGCCACAGTGTCCCACCAGGGTTGATCCAGACTGCAGGCCCAGGTCCTGGGTGGAGCAGAGCCTGGTTCTGCCCCAGGTGTGGTGGGCCCCAGCCCCTCAGGCCTCACCCTTGTTGTCGTGCCAGATGCGGATGCGCCAGATGCTGCCCAGGCTGCGCTCGGTGGCGATCTGGAACACGTCCAGGCTGTTGCGGCGGAAGGCGTTCTCCCCATCCAGGTGTCTGTGACCACTTTTGTGCTCCACACCATACAGGGCAATGCCCACGTGCGCAGTGGTACCTGGCAGAGGTCAGGGGACTTGGTTAGAAAAGCCCAGCCAAGCCAGAGGGGTTCCCCAGCCCTGACTGCCAGCAACCTGTGGACAGATGCAACAAGCCCTCGGAAGGGAAACCTGGGAGGGAGGGACGTGCTCCACAGCCACCCCATACCCCAGGATGGTGTCACACAGCCTGCAGGGCAGCTGCTCAGCTTGGCCTGATGCATAGACTTGCCATGCTCATGGTTCTCCTCTTTGGAGGAGACTGAAGCTGCCATTCCTTGCCTTGCTAACACCCTGGTGGAAAATGTTTGTTGTGGAGGGAATTTCCATCAAGAATGACTTCTTTTCTTTGTCTTGTCTCTGGTACCAGTTGCCAGATGCTCCTTAGTCCACCTGCTCAACCTGGATGGTCCTTTGGGTGGCTTCAGGAGACAGCTGCTCCCAGTGACACTAGTGGTTACACTGAGAGCAGCAGTAGCAGGTTTCTGGCAGGGACATAGTGGCAGTTCTACCTCCAACCTTGTTTAGAGCCTCCACATCCCAGCTGCCTGGATTTCTAAGGCCAGGATGATGTTTCTGGCAGCTCTAGCTACCAACCCAGCCCTGGATCAGAGACCCAAGCTGTCTGCCTTCACACTGCTGGGAAAGATTCAGATGGTGGAACAAAGTGATGGAAGCTGGAGAATGGCAAATGGTCGAAGGGGCCCACAGGACCTGAGTGCTGTTGTGGGAGAAGGTCAGATGTGAGGAACAACTGCTGCCTCTTGGCTGTTATTGCAACCTCAGACCAGTCCAGGGAAGCAGGCCTGGGGTATTTGTGCCCTGGGTGGCTCCTTCCAGCTTGTCCCAGCCCAAGAGCACACAGGCTCACAGGATGTTAGGGGTTGGAAGGGACCTCAGGAGATCATTGAGTTCAACGCCCCTGCCAGAGCAGGAGCACAGAACCCAGCACAGGGCACACAGAACACATCCAGATGGGGCTGGAAAGGCTCCAGAGAAGGAGACTCCACAGCCTCCCTGGGCAGCCTGCTCCAGGGCTCTGTGACTCCAGTGCAGAAGTTCCTCCCAGTGCAGAAGTTCCTCCCCATGCTGAGGTGGAACCTCCTGTGCTGCAGTTTATCTCCATTGCCCCTTGTCCTATCACAGGGTGTAACTGAGCAGAGCCTGTCCCTGTCCCATCCCTCCTGACCCCCAGCCCTCAGATATTAATAAACATTTACTATATCCCCTCTCAGCCTTCTCTCCTCCAGACTACAAAGCCCCAGGGCTCTCAGCCTCTCCTCACAGGGCACATGCTCCAGTCCCGTCAGCATCCTGGTGTTGTCTACTGCTATCCAGGGAGAAAATTCACTCTTGGAGAACTTTGTTGTTGTTGTTAAAACTTGTTATTTTGATCTGAAAAGCACAGGTTTTGCTGCCAAGCAGAATGATACTGAGGGAGAGGTTTCACTGTATTGGCCACCACTGTGCTTTGCTTTGTGAAGAATGGATGGGCTTGGTGTTTTTGTATGGAGGCAAAGCAAACCATGAGCTGCAGTTGTGCATCATGGAAGATGGATTGAAAATAAAGTTATTTTAGCATCTCCTCCTTTCACCACCATCTCTGCCACTTTCCTATCCCACCCACCCCATTCCCCCCTTTTTCTCCTCAAACCCACAGCACCTGGGCTCTGTTGGAGTCTCCTCCCACCCCAGGTGTGGCCACTTGGCCCTCCCCACCCACTCCCCTATGTAATCCCCACCAGGAAGGGCAGCAGCCCTAAGCTGAGCCCCTCGGGGCTGGAGGATCCTCCTCTCATCTCTGGTGAGTACCCATGGCCTCCCCATGGTGTGCACTGGGTGATGGTGGTGGTGACAAAAGGCCGGGGGGCCTGGTGGCCCCCCGGCTGTTAGGACCAGAATTGATTGCTACTCCAACACCATCCATTGCCCCTTGTCCTATCACAGGGTGTAACTGAGCAGAGCCTCTCCCTGTCCCCTTCCTCCTGACCCCCAGCCCTCAGATATTAATAAACTTTTATTAAATGCCTTCTCAGCCTTCTCTCCTCCAGGCTACAAAGCCCCAGGGCTCTCAGCCTCTCCTCACAGGGCAGTTCTCCAGAGCAGGAAGAGGAGGCTCAGGGGAGACCTTCTTGCTCTCTACAACTCCCTGAAGGGAGGTTGTAGCCAGGTGGGGGTTGGCCTCTTCTCCCAGGCACCCAGCACCACAACAAGAGGACACCATCTCAAGCTGTGCCAGGGGAGGCTCAGGCTGGAGGTGAGGAGAAAGCTCTTCACTGAGAGAGTTGCTAGCCACTGGAATGTGCTGCCCAGGGAGGTGGTGGAGTGGCCGTCCCTGGAGGTGTTCAAGAGGGGACTGGATGTGGCACTTGGTGCCATGGTTTGGTAGTCATGAGGTGTTGGGTGATGGGTTGGACTCTATGATCTTTGAGGTCTTTTCCAACCTTATTGATTCTATGATTCTGTGATTCTTTTGCACAGCTCTGCTGACCTGCCCCATCACCACACTGTGGGAGGTGATGCTGTGGGAAGCCCTGAACTGACTGCTGAGCTGCTGCTCCAAGCACAAGCCCAGTGCTGGGGCCTGCAAGGGAACAGAGTGGTCAGGTATGGGAACAGGCTGCCCAGGCTGGTGGTGGACTCACCATCCCTAGGGAGGTTCAAAAAACACACAGATATGGCACATGGGCACATGTGGTCATGGTGGTGCTGAGTTGCTGGTTGGACTGGATGATCTTAGAGGGCTTATCCAACCCCAGCCACCCTGTGTTGGTTTGAACCTCCAGCAGGAACAGCCCTGTGCACAATGCTGACCTTGGAGGCCTTTCCAGCCTCAGTGACTATGATGTGCTGAGGGGAGACCTCAGGGAAGCCACAGGGATACCACTGAGCAGAGGAGCAGACTCTGGACTCACCTGAGCCTCTACCCCAGCCAGTCTTCACCAGGATCTCATACTTATACAGCCCATTCTTGCCACAGAAGGGGATCACCCCCACCCGGGCCACGTCAATCACGTCCAGCTTGTGCACGATCAGTGCAGCCACCGAGTAGGTGACAAAGCAGACAGCACAAGTCAGCAGAACTATGTAGTTGAGACCTGGGCCTTGAGCCTACAAGAAAAGAAACACACTGAAAGCAGCTACTCCTTTCCCAGGGGGAAACCTCCATTCTCCAGGAGCTGTGCTGCTTCTTTCCTTGCTGTGCCATTGCTCACAGACACTGCAGGCAAATGCTTCCTCACTGCAAGAAGGACATCGAGGGGCTGGGCAAGGCCCAGAGGAGGGCAACAAAGCTGGGGAAGGGTCTGGAGAACAGGGCTGGGGAGGAGCAGCTGAAGGTGCTGGGTGTGTTCAGCTGGGAGAATAGGAGGCTGAGGGGAGACCTCACTGCTCTCTACAGCTCCCTGAAAGGAGATTGGAGCCAGGTGGGGGCTGGGCTCTGGAGGAACAAGCAACGAAGGGGACAAGAGGAAACGTCATCACATTTCCCTAGGGGAGGTTCAGGTTGGATATGAGGAGCAATTTCTTCTCCTTGAGGGCTGTCAAGGCCTGTCCCAGGCTGCCCAGGGCAGTGGTGCAGTTCCCATCTCTGGATTGGTTCCAAAGCCATAGAAATGTGGTGCTGAGGGCCATGGTTGAGTGGTGACCTGGCAGTGCTGGGGTAGGGGTTGGACTCAATCTTAAAGGTCTTTCCCAACCAAAACCATTTTTATACTCAGAGAGAGACCTTTCCCTGCACAGGCTGTGCAGAGTAAGTGCAGCAGGTGGCTGAAGCTGCCAAGGGCTCTCTGCTTCCACCTATGTCACACCAAGAGAGTAAGCAGAGCTTTCTGGGAGGCAAGCAGCAGGTCAGAGGTGCAAGCTGGGTGAGATAAGACCATACTGGAAGGAAGGTTTGCACCTCACTAAGAGGTGAACACACTGTGAGGGGCCCAGACTAGGGAATTAAACCATCTGCAAAGGTCTGGTTTTAGCAGGAGCAAGCAGCATTCATAACCAGAGGACCAAGCTTCTCTGTGAGCTGTGCCCACCTGCAGCTCCCACAGGTTCTCAGGTGTTGGTCTGCAATCTGGGCACGAGTCAGCCATGACCCAGCTTCCACACCAAGCCCACGGGAGCCTAGTGACAGCAACCTGCTCAGCCTGTGGCAACGCTGCAGAGCCTCTGCTTTGTCCTACTCACAGGAAAGATGAACTGGACGGAGTTTGGGGGGACAAACAGACTGGCCCCAAAGGCAGTGAGGTGCTGGGTTAAGCACACAGCCTGGTCTGGCCTGGTCTCCTCCAAAGGGATGATGCCTTCTGTTTTCCAGCGTCTCTCCTCCTCGCTGAAGTACTGGCAGAGGGAGGTGTACAGCCCCAGGGTCACCTCCACGGGGGTCCAGCTGAAGTGGTTTGTGATGTTGAAGTAGTATTTCTGGATTGGGTCATCAGTTCTGCAGAAGGGCAGGACAGGAAGGGAACATCATTCATCTGCTTGGTGAAGGGACACAAAGCCCACTGTGATGGATGAGTGTCCATGGAAAGCATCCTGCTGCAGGGACAGGCAAGCACCCACAGAGGAAGAGCCCAGGGAATGTGGTGTAACTTCACAGCATCCCAGACTGGCTTGGGTGGGAAGAGACCCTTTAGAGATAACCTTTATTTAGAATAAACCAAACCAGGTTGGAAGAGACCTTCAAGATCATCGTGTCCAACCCATCAACCAATCCAACCCACCCAAACAGCTAACCCATGGCACCAAGCACCCCATCAAGTCTCCTTCTGAACACCTCCAATGACGGCGACTCCACCACCTCCCTGGGCAGCCTGTTCCAATGGGCAGTCACTCTCTCTGTGTAGAACTTCTTCCTAACATCCAACCTGAACCTCCCCTGGTGCAGCCTGAGACTGTGTCCTCTTGTTCTGGTACTGGCTGCCTGGGAGAAGAGAGCTGTCTACAACTTCCCTTCAGGTAGTAGTAGAGAGTGATAAGGTCACCCCTGAGATCATCCAGTCCAACCCCCTGCAGCCAGCAGGGACATCCCCAACCACAGCAGGCTGCTCAGAGCCCCAGAGAACCTGACCTGGGATGGCTCCAGGGATGAGGCATCTCCCCTCTCTATGGGCAGCCTGGGCCAGGCCTTGACAACCCTTTTGGTGAAGAAGTCCCTGGAGGGGATTCAAAGCCCTGGAGCTGTGGTGCTGAGGGCCATGGTTTGGTGGTGACCTGGCAGTACTGGGGTAAGGGTTGGGCTTCATGACCTTAAAGGTCTCTTCTGACCAAACTGATTCCACAATTCTATGGCAATGTTTACAAGAGAGGCTGCTCCTACCTGGGTGAGGTGAAGAAGGTGTAGAGTTTGTGGTCACTTCCAGCCAGGGCATCCAGACCAATTTTCTTGGAGGCACTGCAGTTGTGCTGGTTGGGCTCTGGCTCGTGATGGAGATAAGCCATGATGAATGGCTCGGGCTCCCTAGCCAGGTACTGCTCTGTGTGGGGAGGGCAGAGAAAGCAAAAGTCCTTCAGAAACACCAGGGGGGGCTTGACCAGAAGCAGAGGATGCTCATGAAGAAGCATCAGCAACACAAAGTCAGGAGGGATCTTTTCCACAGTGTACACTCTCAGCCTGCAGTTCAGAAGACCCCTGGGGAAGAGACTACCACAGTCCATGACTAAGGGAGAGCTGGGCCCAGGTCCCTCCAGTGCCAACAGGGTTTAACAGAAAGGCTGGGGAAAGCAGAAGCTGCTCAGAGACAGAATGCCCCAATGATGACACTGGGGACTGGACAATGCCTGTGACAGCCAGAACCTCAGTCATGCAGCACAGAACTTGCTGGCTGTACCTGACATGCACAAGCTCTCCCCTGGCAGCCCTCCTCTCCCACTGGAAGAAACAGCAAAGAGCACAAGGAGCTGGCCCTACCATTCAGGACTCTGTAAGTGAGCTGGAAGTGCAGCCCTGCTTCTCTGTTGTTGCTCTCCATTGTCACAATCAGGTTCACAGAAGTTCTTGGCTCAATGACTTCAGTGCCAGCAGAGAGATTGTCTGGATCTGTGCTGTTTGACACCATCACAGTGATGGCTTTTTCTGAGTCCAGGCTCCCTATGGGGATCTGCACCCCAGTGTGTGTCTGAAACTCCATGGAGGCCACCTTGGTGGACACAGTGTAGTTGCTGATGTAACCGAAAGGGAAAGGATTGGAGTCCACCTGGAACATGACTTGAATGACATCAGTCAGGTTGGAAAGGGTGGTGTTGAAGGCCTGGGGGATGGAGAACTGGCAGTTTGGTGTGTTCTCATAGCAAAGCAAGTTAAAGGGGTCAGACCTCTTGCCTGTGGCCTTAATTTCACCTCCCAGCAACTCGAGGGGCTCCTCGTTCAGCACGCGAGACCTCATGAGGATGCGCATCAGGCTGGAGGACAGGTTGTAGGCTTTGGGAGCCAGCAGGAGATTGTGGGCATCAGAGAGTAGCTCCTGGGGCTTGGACTCTTGGGAAACTGTGTTGACAAGATGAATGAGGTCTCCTGCCAGGGGAGAAAGAAAGGTGCAAAGAGAGAAGAGGTTAATAGCCTCCACAGCTGCTGCAGTCTGGATCACAGAATCAAATCACAGAGTGGTAGGGGTGGGAGTGCCAGGGTAGCAGAGGTGCCAGTGCTGGAGTGTAGGGAGTCTGCAGCATCCTGCCCAGGACACAGCTGCCTCCTCCAAGGACAAAGGAGCACAGTGGACAGCTACAACAGCACCAGTCCTGTCAGGCAGCCTGGTAGAAGCCACAGCAAGGCCCTGAGCACCCCTCACACACACCATGGGACAGCCTGGGACTGAAAAGCAATTTCTTCCCCACAAGGGCTGTCAAGGCCTGGCCCAGGCTGCCCAGGGCAGTGGAGACCCCACCCCTGGAGGGGTTTCAGTCATGGAAACGTGGTGCCCTGGCAGTGCTGGGGTAAGGGTTGGACTCCATGACATCAGAGGTCTCTTCCAACCAACCCATTCTGTGCTTCTGTGAAGTTCCACACAGTGGTCTTAGATGCTGCAGTGAGCCTGAGCTGCTTCCTCAAACTGCAGCCAGGAAGGGCCACTCCTGGAAGCCAAAGTTGCTTACCAAACAGAATTCCCTGCAGTGTCAGTGAGTCTGGAAACAGCTGTTACAGCTGAATGTCTGCAGAGACAGCTGCCCAAGCCAGGACAGCCCTGGGCAAAGCCTGTCCCCCATGGGGCTTGGTCAGCTGCCCCCCCCAGCTCCCTGAGCAGAGCCAACCTGTGATGTTGAGGATGTTGTCGGCGATGCCGGTCGGTGTCATGGTGCCCTGGGTAGTTTCCCCTTGCAGAATGGTCATCATGGTCTCCAGCTTGTTCAGGGTCCTAGTCAGGCATGACTTGCAAACCAGCTCCTTGCTCACTACCTGCACAGGAACACAGTTTGGGTCAGAAGGAACACTCCCAGAGGCAGATGAAGGCAGCCGTGAGCAAGTTCAGGTGGCTCAGTGCTGCAGAGACCATCCTCAAACACCTTTGGCCCTGCCAAAGCCACCTCTGCTCTCTCCAAGCCCAGCCAGGTGACTGCAGAAGCCATGGCTGCTCTGCTTCCACCAAGAGATGCCAAGAAGTTGGTGGTCTCTGGGACTCTTTCATCCACCTCCCCTCAGGTTACAGCTGGCCAGGGCCTGGGCAGGCATGCCAAGTTCTGCTGCAGGAAGCACTGGGCTTGGAAAGAGCGATGCAGAGCAGCACATCCAAGCTCCCCAGAGCTCACTTGCAAGGACCAAGCATGTTGTGAGCTCTTCCATCTCAGGAGCAGCACTTTGTGGCCACCCACTCTTTCTACACAAATCCACCAAAGGATGCTGGGAAGAATTCCTGCACCCACTCTATCTCCAGTGGAAGGAAGATTTAGCCCTTACTGAATCCATTTCAGTATCCAAACACTCCTGAAAGCTGTGGGAGGGATCCTGCCACTCCAGCATGATGGATGTCCCTCCCTCTGCTCCCAGATGTGTCCAGCAAACAGGATGTTCTTGCCATGGCCTGGAGCTCCCTGAGCTGGATGGGAGGGACTAAGGCAACACATGGAAGCTGTTGCCATAACCCTGTGCCTAGCTCTTATTTCTCTTATTTTTTTCTTTTAACTGTAGAATCCTAGGATGGCTCAGGTTGGAAGGGAACCTCAGAGATCATCTTCCCCAACCTCCCTGCCTTGGGCAGGGTCACCTCTCAGATAGACTCAGCTGTTCCAGGCCTCATTCAGCCTGGCCTTGAACACCCTCAGAGAGGAGGAATCCACAGCCTCCCTGAGCAGCCTGTTCCAGAGTCTCACCACCCTCACACTGAAGAACTTCTTCCTCAACTCCAATCTAACCCTGGTCTGTCTCAGCTTCAAACCATTCCCCCTTGTCCTGTCTCTAGACACCCTGATGAGAAGTTCCTCTGCAGCCTTCCTTTAGGATCCCTTCAGCTTCTGGAAGGCAGCTCTAAGAGCCCTGGAGATCAGGAGGTTTTTTCTTCACTTGAAGAGTGGTCAGGGGCTGGCAGAGGCTGCCCAGGGAGGTGATGAAGTCCCCATCTCTGGAGGTGTTCCAGAAACCTGTGGCCATGGTGGTGCTGGGCCTGTGGTTGGACCGGCTCAGCCTGGAAGTCTTTTCCAACCAACTCTGTGGTCAGTAGCAAGAGCTGATACACACAGGACACCACCACAGTCACCTTCAGGACGGCAGCCAGAGATAGCTGCGTGGTGTGAGGGGGGAGAGACACAAGCAGGAGCAGCACTGCAGAACATCCGTCTGCAGCCGGGGAGCAGGAGGGGTGACGGGCAGCGCACCGTGCACTGTGCCAGGGCCGCGGAGATCTGCTGGATGTCATCCAGGGTGTTCACGCTCAGGGCGTTCAGGGTGTCGGTGATGTTGTTCCGTGTCCAGCTCCGCAGCTCCAACTCCTTCCCAGCCGCCGGCTCCGGGAGCGAGGATCGCTCGTACTGGGAAGGGAAGCCAGGCAGGGTCAGGGAGGGCAACACCTCAGCAGCTCCAGGGAGCTTCCAGGCCTGCTGAGCCACAGTGGGGTGGGTGCTCAGGGGAAGCATGGAGGAGGTGGAGGAAGCTGGGCCAAGTTTTCTGTTTCTAAACGCAGAATTAGACTTGAGGTTGGCAACAATGAGGAAAAGCTCTCTCAGGGTGAGGACACAAAAGCAGCTGCATGGGAGACACCCAGGCCACCACCTGCTCTGGGACCTCTGTTTTACATTGCAACCCTTCTGCTTTTCCTGGTCACCTGTCTGTCTGGAGCTTGTTGCTCTTTTTGGTGCCTGGGCCTTGCTCCAGCCTAGCTCCCAGCATGCACACCCATGGGTTTACATCAAAAGCTGCAGCATTAGTCATGTCACTGCATTGCTGGAGAACCTGGCCAAAGAACACTCCTGGAGGCCCCTCCTGGGCAGAGAGCTGCTTTACCTCATTCAAGATGGTGATGAGGGCCAGAGAGTATTCGATGACCTGTTGAGGGTCCCCTTGTTTCACTAAGCCCTGGAGCACAGTGTCAGTTTGGTTGTAGAGCCAGTAGGAGAGGCTGGGAAAGCCCTCAGGCAAGCTGATCTCCATGGAGCTGCCAAGGGAAGAGGCACTGGGGTTAAGTTCTTGCTATCGAATGGAGCAGGGGGAAGAAGGCAGAACCTGCCCTTCAGCTGGGAAGGAAGATGAGGTGGGAAGAAGGTGGTTAAACAACAGAGACAAGATTGCTGATGCTTGTGCTGGTGCCCAGTTTGCAGCAGGTCTATGGAGGAACATCACAGACATGAAGCCTGGGTCCTCACTAGTCCTGCTCTGTGAAGCTGCACGTGGAGGGGACACACTGAGCCCAGAGAAGAAAGTAAGTCCAGGTCCCCACCCTGGCTACATGAGCAGTGAGACACCAGGCCACCCACAGCACCACAGCTTGGGGCCACCAACTCTCACAGAATGGGGGAGTTGGAAGGGATCTCTGGGGATTATCCAGTCCACAGCATCTTGCCCAGGGGCACAATGCCCGGGGGGGGTTGGAAGCTCTCCAGAGGAGACTCCACAACCTCTCTGGGCAGCCTGCTCCAGGCCTCCAGCAGCCTCACACCAAACAAGTTTCCTCTCCTGCTCAGATGGAACCTCCTGGGTTCCCATTTGTGCCTCTTGCCCTGTGCCTGTGCACCACTGAGCAGAGTCTGGCCCCAGCCTCTCAATCAGCACAGCTAATTCCCTCTGCTTTAAGGGCTCCTGATGCAGAGGAGGTGGGGCACAGACCACAAAGTGAGAGGATGCCTTCAAAGCAAGGTGTCACCAGCGAATGAAGGCGGTCTGGAAAGCTGCAACTCAGGGCAGTGTCTCCCTGTCGAGCAATGAGCCACACTCTGTTCCTTCTGCTGAGCCTCCCCAGGAGCCCAGCCTGGCCAAGCCCAGCCTAACAGCAGTGGGGCTCACCGGTTAATGGCCACCACGGTGGCACCCAGCTGGTCCTGCACCAGGACAGAGACGGAGACGAGGAAGCCGCTGTCGCGGAAGCCGGGCGGCAGGAAGGCTCCGTGCTCGGCTCGGCTGCCCTTGTAGACGCAGAACTCGTGGTAGTGCCCAGGCCTGCGGCGCGACACCAGCAGCATGTACACCAGCGGCCCCTCCGCGTCCTCCAAGTCTCGCCAGCCTGCAGAGCAAAGCCAGAGTGGGCAGGGGCACAGCTGGGGCTGCAGCTGCCACACTCACAGATGGCTTGGGCTGGAATAGAGCTCAGAGATCATCCAGTCCAGCCACAGGCCCAGCACCACCACGGCCACTAAACCACGTCCCCAGGTTTCTTGAGCACCTCCAGGGAGGGGGACTCCACCGCCTCCCTGGGCAGCCTGTTCCTAATCTCCAACCTAACCCTCCCCTGGCACAACTTGAGGCCATTTCTGATTTAGAATAGAACAGAATAAACCAGGTTGGAAGAGGCCTTCAAGATCATTGTGTCCAACCCATCAACCAATCCAAGCCACCTAAACAACTAACCCATGGCACCAAGCACCCCATCAAGTCTCCAGTGATGGTGACTCCACCACCTCCCTGGGCAGCCCATTCCAATGGGCAATCACTCTCTCTGTGTAGAACCTCTTCCTAACCTCTAGCCTAAACCTCCCCTGGTGCAGCCTGAGACTGTGTCCTCTTGTTCTGGTGCTGGCTGCCTGGGAGAAGAGACCAACCTCTGCCTGTCTACAACCTCCCTTCAGGTAGTTGTAGAGTTTCCTTAGTTGTAGTTTCCTTTCCTCCCATCCCTTGTTTCTCAGGAGAAGAACCCAACCCCCACCTAACTCCAGCCTCCATGCAGGGAGTTGCAGAGGGCAATGAAGCCTCCCGTCAGCCTCCTTTTCTCCAGGCTAACACCCCCAGGTCCCTCATGATCTTAAAGATCTCTTCCAACACCACAATCATTTGGGTCTCTCTTTGGGAAGCAGGGCAGCTGGTGACATGCTGCTCATGAGAACCTTTTGACCCTGAGGAGCAGAGCTGGAGGCGGTGGCAGGTGCCCAGCACAGCTGTCCCTGCGCTCTCACCTGCACACTCAAAGTGCACCTTGGCCATCAGAGCCTTGAGGGGGCCTTTGGGAGACAGCTGGCAGGAGCCTCCCACCGGTGGCTGGTTGGGGAGGAGGTCGATGGAGGCGAAGCCTTGCTCCCCTGTGGTGAGGTCTGTGACGTGCAGGGTGAAGGTGTAGCCCTCCCCATCCTTCAGAGCCCCTTGCCTCAGCACCAGGTTCATTCCTGTGTCACCAGTGGAGGTGGTTCTCTTGTCCAGGATGAGGGACTTGTTTTTAAAGCTATGTGCTGCCCATCTCTGTGGAGAAGAAGTGGGGGAAAGACAGGAGAAGGTTGGTTTAAATCTGGAGTTACGTCCTTAAAATGTTTTCGGCTGAGCCTCTGATCCAGGAGCAGATTTCCAGGGGGAGAGGCTGCCAAAGCTGCAGTTGATCATTCAGCTTTTAGGCTTGTGTGCTACAGCAACAAGGACTGGAACCTCTCCAAACTGTCTGGTGGGAATATTTCCCCTGTGAGATCTACTTTGGGCTCTGGGATTACATCACCCTCCAGCAGAAGATTTCATGATAGAGGACACAAACAGAGGAAATAAGTTAAGCAGTGGTGGAGTCTCCAAGGGACACCATGGGTCATGTGCTGCAGGCTGACCCTGTGCTGCAGGGTCACTGCTCTGAGCACTGAGGGGCAGCTGGGATAACAAGAAGCAGTGAGAAGCCAACCAGAAAATGCCATCCAGGCATCTGGGAGCAACACAGGCTGGCTGCCACCACAGGACTGCCACCTCTGAGACCTACTTTGCTCAGCAGGTTGCAGAGATGCTGTGGAGCAGAATCTGTAATTAGGGAGGGATTTGGGAGATAGAAGAGACTGAACCACCTCTGCTTCAGCCACCAGAATGAGCCAGCAAGCAGCAGGCAGAAGAAAATGCTCTGCAGATGTCTCCTAGGAAGAAAAGTGGCTTTGGTGTGGTCAGTGCTGGCCTTGGCTGGGAAGTGACAGCAAGGCCTTGCCTTGGGGGAGGTGCAGGCACTGATGGAGCACTAACAGGCCACGAGTCCATGTCCTGCTGCCTACAGTCACAATCCAGGGCAAGTGGAAGCTCTGGACATCTCACAAGGGGTTCAGAGGTTACAGGACATGGGGACCCTGCTTCACAGGCTCTCCCAGCATCCTCTGTGCTGCTGAGACACGGCACAGCATGTGGGAGCCCCACAGCACACCAGGCAAGGGCCTCTTCTAAACTTGTGACTCTGCAAGCCTGTCCTGTAGCCAGTTCCAGAGACTGGGATGAAGAGGCCAGCACCAGCCAGGTGTCAGCCTCCTTTCAGCCAGACCCAGCCTGCTGCTGCATTTATGCTCACAGATTGTTCCCCCTCCTTGCAGCTACAGCACTTTAGGTCCAGGACTTTAGTTCCCACACAGCTCTTTCCACCCTGTCCTCTCTAACTCTCCCATTCTCTCTGAAGCCCACCAAAGATGAAGCAAAGCCCAATGCTGTTGATGACCTTACCCCCAGCTTGGAGTCGTCGTGGCAGTTCTGGCAGGTCCCCTCCAGGTAGACATAGGAGCTCTTGCTGACTTCATAGACAGACTGAGCCTTGCAGGAAACACACTCCAGGGACACAATGGGGATGCCCCCCCTCTTGATGAATACCTGGGGAAGTAAGAGCCTCAATCAGAAAGCCTGAGACAAAAACACAGCTATCCAACAGGGAAGAAGACCTCTCAGCACCTGGTTCTGCAAGGGGAATCACTCTGCACCAGCCCAGTTTGTGCAAGGGAACAGCTGAAAGGGATTCCCAAAGGATTTCAGGGTGAAGCTGCCTCACTTGTCTCACTCTGCCCAGTTCTCCTGCTACTCATCTGCAAAAGCCACACAGTCCCAAGCTGGGCCAGCCCAGGTAGTTCTGGATTTCCTTAATTTATACTTTTTAACAAGAGAAATCACTTCCAGGGAGTCCTTCCAGTACCCTGTGCTGAATTGCCAGCAAGTCCAGCTTGGGATGAAGCTAACTGGAGCACTTTGCTGCTCCCACCATCCCAGGACAGCTGTCAGCCCTGGAGAAAGGGGATCCATGTCTGAGTCTGGAGAAGAGGAGCAGTCTAACTGGGAGCAGGAAAGCCCACACAGCTGGTGAGCACCTGCCCTGGGAAGGAACTGCAGCTCTCCTTTGTTTCTTGTGGGCCAAACTCTTGGTCCTCCCTCTGCAGATGTGGAGTGACTGACCTGGTGGGGACAGAGCACATCTGCAATGGACACAGGAGTGTGAGACTGTGGGTCCCTGTCCTTGACTTGGAAGGTTGCTAAATGGGAAGTGTTTCCAGTCCAGAGCAGGATCAAGAGCCTGGGTTTTGCTGAGGATGTGCTGCCCTGTTCAAACCCAGCATGGTCCTGCTGCCTCCATGCTAATCTACTGACCTCAGACCAGAACCATACCTCAGGACCTGCCCTGCCTGTGCAGAACCATCATCACCATCATCCTTTGTGACACTGCCTATGATGTCCCTGAGAGGCAGGAAGGTGACAAAGACAGCCAGCTCCCACTGTGCAGCCTGCAGGAACCACCTTTTTCAGGGGGTGGTGTGTTCAGAGAAGCAGGAAATCAGAGTCACAAAACTATGGAGTGATGCTGGTTGGAAGGCTCCCTTAAAGGTCACTGAGTCCAACCAGCATTGTTCTAGGCTTGTAGTTGAGACCTAAGTTGCACATCTCGAGATGTGCACCACACCTCCCTGGCCAAGCACTCAGGGAGAGGAGAGCTTCACAAGCTCTGGTGGCTCACACACCGTGGCTGTTGAGCTCTGATCCCTGTACTTGATCTAAATTCCTTGCAATCCCCAGGACATGAGGTTGGCCAGCATTCAGCAGAGCCCTCTGCCCTGGCATAAGGAATATTCTGAACCCAAAGACAGCCCTGGAGACACTGTTTAATATGGCAGATGTGTAAAAGAACCATAAGCATCAAATCATTTTGGTTGGAAGAAGCCTCTAAGCTCATCCAGTCCAACCATCAGCCCAACACCCCCATGGCCACCAAACCATGTCCCCAAGTGCCATGGCCACAGTTTCTTGAACACCCCAGGGATGGGGACTCCAACACCTCCCTGGGCAGCCTGTGCCAGTCCCTGACCACTCTTGAAGCAAAGAAATTGTTCCTCATCTCGAACCTACACAGTTTCAGGCCAGTTTCTCTCCTATCACCTGAGACTAGGGAGAAGAGACCAACCCCCACCAGGCTCCAACCTTCTCTCAGGGAGCTGCAGAGAGCAATGAGGTCTCCCTCAGCCTCCTCCAGGCTCAACATCCCCAGCTCCCTCAGCTGCTCCTCCCCAGCCCTGTTCTCCAGATCCTTCCCCAGCTTCATTGCCCTTCTCTGGACCTGCTCCAGCCCCTCCATGTCCTTCTTGGAGTGAGGGGCCCAAAACTGACCCCAGGACTCAAGGAGTGGCCTCACCAAGGTGGAGCACAGAGAAGCTTCCCTCATTGCTGCAGTCTGTGCACTGGAATCACTGTGTTGTGCTCAGGCATGGAAACCAGATAGTACAGAATGTCCTGGAAAGACTATCAATTTAGGGCTATTTTTTTCGCCTTTCATCCTCCAGCTTTGGTTTCAAACACAGGCAGTAAGAGTTTCCACTTCCAGGCTAACTCCATCTCTGATGCCAAAGGCACCACGTCGAATGCCTCTGACATAAGCCAGAAGTGCTGTCAGCCTGCAGATGAGCTCAGCCTCAGGCTCAACGTGACACAAACAATGTGCACTTAAGGAAAACCTCCCCAGGAAACATCCAGGAGGAGAGAGACTGTGAACAGTCCCTGGGAAGCTCCCTCTGGGGAAAAAGTCAGGGAAGAGCCTGGTGCTGTGACAGGTGAAGGGCCCAGCCCTGCACACAGGGACGGAGCTACCACCCCTGGACTCCTGAGCTGTCCTCCCACAGCAGACTGGTGGTCACAGAGTCACAGAACTGGCTGCCAGCACTGTGCAGGGCTGGGTCACCAGCGCAGACTCTGCACAGACAGGGACTAACACAAGGTCTAAAGGAAGTAGGAAGCCAAAAGGACTTGGCAGGACAAGTGAAAAGAGCTGCCGAAGGCAGCGTAAAATGAAACCAGGGAAATCCCAGAGTCCAGCATGGGGGGGCTGGAAGAGACCCCTGGGGATCCCACAGTCCAAGCCCTGCTCCAGCAGGGCAGCCACAGCAGCTTGCCCAGGGGGGGTTGGAAGCTCTCCAGAGGAGACTCCACAACCTCTCTGGGCAGCCTGCTCCAGGCCTCCAGCAGCCTCACAACAAACAAGTTTCTCCTCCTGCTCAGATGGAACCTCCTGGGTTCCAGTTTGTGCCCCCTGCCCCTTGTGCTGTCCCTGGGCACCACTGAGCAGAGCCTGGCCCCAGCCTCTTGCCCCCCAGCCTTTATCTCTTGCTGAGCATTAAACAGATCCTCTCTGGGGCTGCCCTTCTCCAGCCACACTCTTCTTCATGCACCCCAGGACACTCTTGGCCACAAGGGCACATTGCTGGCTCATGGAGAACCTGTTGTCCCCCAGCACTCCCAGGTCCTTCTCCCCAGAGCTGCTTCCCAGCAGGTCACCCTCCCCTGTCCTGCTGCAGGAGGTTCCTCCCCAGGTACAGGACTCTACACTTGCCCTTGTTCAACTTCATGAGGTTCCCTGCACCCACACCTCCAGCCTGGCCATGTCTGCTCCTTCCAATGGCCTGGACAGGATCAGCTATGGAGCCCCAGCAATGGCCTAAAGTCTGCTTTCCCCACACTGGCTGCTGCGGGGAGGCAGTGCTGCTTTCACACCCCCAGCTGAAAGGGCACCAGCTCTGGATGGGGCCAGGGGGACACAGCCTGGGAGTCACCAGGGCTGGGCATGGTCCTGAGGCAGCAACGCTCTGCTCCAGAGCTGTGGAGCTGCAGTGGCCACAGCAGGCCCAGAGGACAGGAGGTGGCAGCTGCCCGCGGTACGTACGGTTTGGTTGGTGGCCTCGGGACTCATCCCCTCCTTCCTGATGGTGAGGTCGAAGGTGTACTCCACATCTGCTTCTAAGGCAGCTTTGGAAATTGTGACAATTCCTTCCTTGGCACTGAAATTCAGAGAGCACCCTGCAGCCGAGCTCTGCTTGCAAGGAGAAAAGAACTTTCAAACCCTCCTTGGTAAGGGTCCACATCAGGTCAGTCCACAACAGCCACTGCCACAGACCCTGCTGCGCAAAGCCGCCACAGGGGCTGCACAGACGAGGTGGTGTGTGGACAACAGCAAGCTGGTTAGTAAGCAGCATGTAGGATGCCCTCAGGTGAGCTTCAGACTCTTTATTTTACAGCAATTAATCATAGAATCATGGAAGGGTTGGGGTGGGAAGGGACCTCCAAAGGCCATCCAGTCCAACCCCACTTTAATTCTTCACTAACTCAATGCTTCATTAAACAGCAAATGAGACAAAAGGCTCACACCAGGCTCAAACTCTCCTGATCTTTCTCTTTTGAGGTAAAAATAGGAATTAATGAGTGTTAATAATCAAAAGAATCCCACCAGAAACCCCTCCTGAGGTGGATCTCCTGTAACAATCTGAAGGACAGTTCCTCCTTGCCCTTCTCTAGAGTTAGACTATTTCAGTGTATGAGGACAGTGACCACAGTGACCACGGCTTGCGGTCACTTGACTCCTTCAGAGCCTAACTTTGGCCCCTGCTGGATTCAGAAACATTCACCTGTTAATGGGAGAGGAACCAGAACCTTCAGCTGTGATCAGCAGCTCTAATTCCTTCAGGTCATGGAAGGTCATAGAGCTACACAGAAACCATGACCCAGAGGCCAAGCACAAGGGAAACACCAACTACAAACTTGACCTCAGCAGCCTCTACTGCACAGCTCCTGACAACCACTTCACAGAGTCATGGAATGGTTTGGGTTGGAAGGCACCTCCAGAGGTCACCTAGCCCAATCCCCTGCAGGCAGCAGGGACATCATTCCCTAGATCATAGGATGTTGGAAGGGACCTCAGGAGATCATTGAGTTCAACGCCCCTGCCAGAGCAGGAGCACAGAACCCAGCACAGGGCACACAGAACACATCCAGATGGGGCTGGAAAGGCTCCAGAGAAGGAGACTCCACAGCCTCCCTGGGCAGCCTGCTCCAGGGCTCTGTGACTCCAGTGCAGAAGTTCCTCCCCATGCTGAGGTGGAACCTCCTGTGCTGCAGTTTATCTCCATTGCCCCTTGTCCTATCACAGGGTGTAACTGAGCAGAGCCTGTCCCTGTCCCATCCCTCCTGACCCCCAGCCCTCAGATATTAATAAACATTTACTATATCCCCTCTCAGCCTTCTCTCCTCCAGACTACAAAGCCCCAGGGCTCTCAGCCTCTCCTCACAGGGCACATGCTCCAGTCCCTTCAGCATCCTGGTGTTGTCTACTGCTATCCAGGGAGAAAATTCACTCTTGGAGAACTTTGTTGTTGTTGTTAAAACTTGTTATTTTGATCTGAAAAGCACAGGTTTTGCTGCCAAGCAGAATGATACTGAGGGAAAGGTTTCACTGTATTGGCCACCACTGTGCTTTGCTTTGTGAAGCATGGATGGGCTTGGTGTTTTTGTATGGAGGCAAAGCAAACCATGAGCTGCAGTTGTGCATCATGGAAGATGGATGGAAAATAAAGTTATTTTAGCATCTCCTCCTTTCACCACCATCTCTGCCACTTTCCTATCCCACCCACCCCATTCCCCCCTTTTTCTCCTCAAACCCACAGCACCTGGGCTTTGTTGGAGTCTCCTCCCACCCCAGGTGTGGCCACTTGGCCCTCCCCACCCACTCCCCTATGTAATCCCCACCAGGAAGGGCAGCAGCCCTAAGCTGAGCCCCTCGGGGCTGGAGGATCCTCCTCTCATCTCTGGTGAGTACCCATGGCCTCCCCATGGTGTGCACTGGGTGATGGTGGTGGTGACAAAAGGCCGGGGGGCCTGGTGGCCCCCCGGCTGTTAGGACCAGAATTGATTGCTACTCCAACACCATCCACGGGTGCTGGCTGGGGCTGAGCTTCTCTGTGTGGTCTCTTGGGTTGGTTGAGGGTCTTGCCCCTGTCTCTGGGATGGATGCAAGAATGGTAGTGGTGGAGCAAGAGCTGTTTAGGCAGGGTGGAGGATGGCGTAGAGGGAGCAGGAGCTGCTTTGGGACGATGAAGAAGGGGATTGGGGGAACCAGGAGAGCTCAGAGCCTTGTCCAGCCTCACCTTGACTATCTCTAGGCATGGGGCCCCAACTACCTCCCTGGGCAATCTGTTGCAGTGTTCCAGCAGTCTCCTGGTAAAGCACTAAGCTGGAAACTGGGAAACCTTTGCAACCTTCCTTCTGGAGTGGCTTTCTTAAAGATGCTCCCAAAAGCTTCCCTCAATACCACTTCAATGCAGCCACATTTGTGTGGAGCTGAGGGGCAGCTCCCAACGGTTCCCTCTGTCTAGTTGCCCTTAACTGCCCTTACCTTGGAGGAGTAGGTGCAAGACCAGTCATACAGCAGCGGAGTCTGTTCACCATCATCCAAGTTGGGGTCGTAGGACTTCTCCCCATCCAGGACCAAGTCCTGGGTGTTGGACCACACACGGTAGGAGCCCCCATCAATGATTGGCACCAGCCTGCTTGGTATCACAGTGACATTGGCAAAGATGCTCTTGGAGAGCGGGGTATCTCCAAAGGAGACAATGAAGCTGAAGCAGTAGTTTCCAACTTCCAGGGCAAGCTTGGGGATCACCAGCTGGGGCCTGTTCACATCAACACTCGGCAGGTGGATCCTGCTGGAGGCATCCAGGCTGAGGCAGCTGGGTGCTCGGTAGATCTCCCACAGGTGCTCTGTCTGGTACTTGATGCACCCTCGAAGGTCAATCTGTGCCTCCAGGTAGTTCCTCTGGGACCTCTTCATGACTACTTGAGGGGGCAAGGCTAACTCCACCTCAGGCTCCTCACACTCCAAGACTCTTACAGTGACAGTGAGGTGGGCCACGAAGAAGCTGATGAGATTGGTGGCATTCACCTCCACCAGATAGTCCCCAGGGCTCAGGTAAGAGTAGCTGACTACTGCAGCCCTGGTCACTTGAGTAGCAGAGCCATCCCCAAAGGTCCACAGGAACTCCACACTCCTGCTGCTGGGCACCACCACCGCTTCAAACAGTGCTGTCCTGTTGACAAAGGTGTTGGAGGCAGTCAGGGAGACTTTGACTATTGGGTCTTGGACCTGGATGGTCCTGGTGACATTGACACCTCCCAAGTCATTGAAGGCATGGAGGTGAATCTCCAGCTGCCCTGCAGCTTCTGGAGTGTAGGAAACAGTTTCCCCTGCCATGGTGACCACAGATGGACCTTGATATTTCCACAGGAAGAAGTGCCAGGAGAATGAAACCCGGGAGCCGCTGCCCACCTGGGCACTGAAGCTCTTCTCAGTGCCCGTGGGGATAGCAGCCTCGCAGCAGTTCAGCAGCCTGACGCCACGGATGGGCTCCAGCACAGAGATGAGCAGCTGGGCGTGGGCGATGCTGATCTGGTTCTGCACAGTCACTGTCACCAGGTAGTCGCCGCTCTCGGGGAACCGGTGAGTGTACCTGGAGCTGTTGAGCTTCAGAGAGTAGTCCCCACTGATGCTCACCCAGTAACTCACAGAGGTCCCTGACAACATCCTGATCACAAAGGTGACCTGCTCTCCTGGCTCCACCACCTTCCTGCTGGCAAGAACTTCCAGGCCTTGAATCCTGTCCAGGACAGAGATGTTCCTGCTGGCCGAGGCCCAGCTGATGTCGTTGGACGCGTTCAGGTGCACCGTGTAAATCCCTGCTGTGGGGAAGGTGACTGCCACGGACTGGCCAGCCAAGGTGCCATTTGGGACCTCCCAGAGCCATGTCACTGCGGTCCCCTTCTGCAGCTCCCCCACAAAGACCACGGTGGAGCCCGAGGACACGTATCTACAGTCCAGTTCTGCAGTGCTTATGCTCAGCCCCTCAATCACCTCTTCCACGCAGATCTCAATTGAGGCATTGGCTGAGCCCAGCTTGTTTTCTGCACCAATGGTGACCTCCATCACCCCAGGGCTTTGGAAGGAGTGTATAATGAAGGGCTCAGAGGTGACTTGAGAGAAGCCATCTACCAGGTACCATATGTAGGTGATGCCAGTGCCACTGGTTATGGTGGCACTTATGTTGACAGAGGCGTTGATGGCCGCTGGGCTGGGGAAGGCACAAGGCTTTAGAAGACCAAGGGCTTCAATGAACTCCAGTGTCCTGTTGGTGGTTGCACACCCCAGCATATTGGTGGCTTTCAGGTAGACTGTGTAGCTTCCAGCCTCTAGGATGCTCAAGGAGAAGGTTTTCCCTGTGGAGGTCTGCACAGCGTTGCCATCCTGCTGGGCCACCCAGCTGTAAGAGATGTTTGTGCCCTCCCTCACCGCTGCCTGCAAGTGCAGTGTTTTGTTAGTTGGGAAATAGAGGCCCTCCACCAGGTCACTGCTGAGCACCTGCAGGCCTTCAATCTGCTCCAGGACATAGACATAGATGCTGTCCTGCAAGGAGCTGATCTTGTTCTCTGCTGTCACAATGACATTGAAGGTGCCTACAGACCGGAAGGTGTAGGAAATGGTGGAGGAGCCTTGGATGGGAGTGCAGCGGTCACAGAGGATCCAGGAGTAGCGGGTGGCAGTGCCAGCCACAAGGGTGGCTACAAAGCTCACCGAGCCATTTAATGGCACCACTGTCCTGCTGGCATTGATGGTCAGCCCCTGGAGCCGCCGCCTCACTGTGAGGTGCAGGACGGTCCGGTTGAAGCTGACGTGGTTGCGGCCCAGCACACTGACGGCGTAGTCGCCTGTCCTGCCATAGGCGTGGGCAGCGACCCGGCCAGGCTGGACGGTGCCATCGCCAAAGTCCCAGCAGTAAGTCACATTGGTGCCGTTCATGGTGGCTGAGAACAGGTAGATCTGGTTCAGCTCCAAGACATCTGTCCCGTTGTAGTCGATCTTGGCCACCCCAACCGGCTCCTGCACCTCCACAAAGGCGGTGTCGTTGTTGAAGGAGACGTTGTTGGAGACGGTGACAGTCACCAGGAACACCCCCGGGCTCCGGTAGGTGTAGGTCACCTCCGTGCCACCGGACCTGGCAGAGTCGTTGTTGCCGAAGTCCCAGCGGTAGCGGTAGTGGTAGGGGGGTAGGGCGCTGACCTGGAAGCTGCTCTCCTCTCCCAGCCTCACGAACTGCCTGGGCGGCAGCAGGGTGACATTGGTGAGCGGTGGCTCCACGCAGACGCTGGTGAAGTAGTGAGCCCTGTTGAAGCGGCTGCAGAGTGTCAGCGACAGCGCGAAGGTGCCGCTGCGCGTGAAGTTGTGCCTCACCACCGGCGCCCCTCGCACCGACACGTTGGGGGAGCCGTCCCCAAAGGTCCAGTCGAAGGTGTAGTCCTGGGGGTCCCCTGTCACGTAGGCAGTGAGCTGCACCTCGGGCTGCTCTGGGATGCAGGACGCAGGCTCGATCCTGAGCACCTCCAGGACAAAGATGCGGAGCGGCAGCGCCCGGGAGACGTTGTTGACTGGGTTGGAGGCGGTCACGGTGACAGTGCAGTTGGCATCCTTGACGTAGACGTGCTCCACCACAGGCGTCAGGCTCCTCAGCACTGTCCCGTCCCCCAGGTCAAAGGTCCAGGTGATGCTGTCCCCTGTCTCCACAGAGGCATTGAAGGTCACAGATGCCCCCAGCTCTGCTGCCTCCCTTGCGGAGACTTGGAGCCCAGTCACCTCTTCAAACACCTGGTATGTCTCCACTGCCTCCACACTGCTTATGGTGTTGTTTGCAGTCAGGGTGACGTTGTACACACCTCTCTGGGAGTAGCTGTAGGTCACTGTGGGCTGGCTCCCTGTGGACGGTGGGGACCCATCTCCAAAGTCCCAGGTGTACACCACACTGTAAGGAGATGGCAGTGGGCTGGCTCTGAAGGTGACTGGACGGCTCACAACCAGAACATCCTCCTCTGCTTCCACCTTCACATCAACCAGGTAACTGTGGATATGGACCGGGGTGAAGTGGGTGAGGTTCTCAAACTGGTTTGATACAAGAACCATCAGGACATATTCACCTGTGTGGGAAGAGAGCAGAAAAAGAGCAGTCATGGGAAGATGCTGGTGGCAACAGTGCTGCAGCAGTGTGGGCAGCATGACAGGGGACTCTGCTTCTGCACTGTGCTCCCCTCCTCCAACCAGGACCAGCAAGAATTCTGACCAGGCAGGGCACGCACAGCAGCTTGCCCAGGATCCAGCTGGGTTTGGAAGCTTTCCACACCAGGAGACTCCACAACCTCTCTGGGCAGCCTGCTCCAGGCCTCCAGCAGCCTCACACCAAACAAGTTTCTCCTCCTGCTCAGATGGAGCCTCCTGGGTTCCAGTTTGTGCCCCTTGTCCTGTCCCTGGGCACCACTGGGCAGAGCCTGGCCCCAGCCTCTTGCCCCCCAGCCTTTATCTCTTGCTGAGCATTGCTCAGCTCCCCTCTGGGGCTGCTCTTCTGCAGGCTCTCAGCCTGTGCCCCTCAGACACTCCAGGTGCCTCAGCATCTTTGTGGCCCTCCAAGCAATCTGTCATTGACCTGCTGCTCTCTTCAGCGTGGTTACAACTTATTCTCATGAGTGTTCCCACCAGCTCCACAAACAGAAGATCCTATCAGCTGCTGGAATTCAGAACAACTTCATGACTGCAGTTAGAAAGGTAACCACTAACTATTTTCCAGCACTTCAGGAGCCACATCCATACAAGATGCTGAGCACCACCAAGGTTCCATATGTCAGTACCATGGTAGATTTTCTAAATGAAATTGATCTTTTTCCTCTCCAACAGAGACAGGATAGAGTTACCCCCTGAGCCCCTTTGTCCCTAGAGAACCATGCTGAGCATACCTGGGTCTTGATAGATGTGTGAGACATTGTGCTCAATCACAACCTCATGGATACTGGGGTCAGGAACAAGGAAGGACTTGTTGTAGGGAGGTTTGAACAGGCATGTCTCCTGGGCACCATCACCAAAGTCCCACCTGCAGAAATAAGCAAACTGTGTGAAGCTGCACAAGAGGAGAACCATGAAAATTCCAGAGCAGCCTTGGCTGGGCCTAGGCCTCCCTTCAGGCTCAGGGGTCGTGTTTCCAGAGGAAGCATCATGTCGAGCATGAAAGCAGTGAAAGGAGTCCCTGTGAGAAGAGCACGGCACTGGAAAGAGGAGGAGGAAGCCAAGGGCAAAGCCATGTGCCAATCTCAGGTCTTTCAGCCTGAAGCAGGGGAGCTGGGCAGGTGCCTGCAGCATACCTGCAGGAGAACAGGTGACCCTTTGGCATCAGCTGGCCCTGGCAGGAGAAATGGTGCAGCAAGACCCAAAGCTAGAGCAACTTGCAAAGGACTCACAGGAACAGGGCTTCCACTGCAGAATCAACCTGAACTCTGGCTGTGAGCTCCACGCTGCTGTTCTGGGGGAGCACTGGCAGGACACCCAACACAGTCAGGTTCTTCATCTTGTTCATCATCTCCACTGTGACATTGTAATTGACTGTGAAGTTACTGACGTGATTGGAGGCGGTGAGCTGGGGAAGACAGTGGGACAAAGAACACAGTTGGCATCACCTAGCTCTGCTGACCACTCTCCTAGGACAGGGGTTTCACTCTACTGAGGAGGTTGCACCAGGCAGGTGAGCAGCTTAGGTCAGGGAAGAGCTGTCTCTGGGGCAAGAAGGCAGAGGCAACAGCTTGGGCTGGTGTCCCACCAGCAGTTAAACAGCTTGGAGCCAACTAGGGCTCTGCATGGCAGGACAGGGCATGACACAGAAAGATGCTCTGGTCAGAGAGAAATTCCTGTTCCATAACAGATACCTCTCTCTTTGCAGGGTCTCCACTCCACCCTTCTTCTAGGGTCATGACAAAACCCAGCACTCTGGCCTGCACCAGTACAAGAGAGCAGGACAGAGACCAGAGGAGCTTGTGGCAGCTTCCTGCCTCACTGCTGCTGGGGAGGAGGAAGGACACTCTATGACCAGAGAGGAAATGGAGAAAAGGTGAGAAACCAAAGAGAGAGGAGGCAGACAGAAGTCAGCTGTAAGGGAAGGACTTCAGGTTGGCAGGAGCAGCTCAAGCCTCAACTGTGCCCTCCCTTCTGCCTGCTGCCTGTCCTGCTCGGCTGACGGGGTGAGGCGAGGGCAGGGTGGAAATGGAGCCGCGGGAAGGGCCTGGGCTCACCGAGAGCTTGTAGACAGCTGGGCTTTGGTAGATGACGTTGAAGACAACGTTGTAGAAAGTGAAAGATGGTTTGTCATCCACTGTCCATCGGAAGGTCACGTCTGACCCAGCTTCCATCACTGGGATGTAGCTCTGAAAGGCAGGAGAGCACTTCAGACTAGGGCAAGAGAGAGGTATTCCAGTGCCTCCCGGGAGATCTGCGGCTGGAGAGGGAGCAGGGCCAGACCGGGAGGCATCACACACCAGTACTCAGAGCAGGACACTGAGGCACAAGGTCAGCTGTGGCTTTGCTGGCAGGGAAATTACAGACCCTGACTCCCCAAACGAAGAGCAGAGCAGGGAGCAGAACCCAGATGCCTGCCCCACAGCCTCCTGCTCTGGGATCAGGTTTCTCTCTTGATGGCTGCAAAACTTCTGAAGGTCTTTGCAGGAACAACTCAGCTTTAGCTTCAAAAGTCTCTGGCCCTCATCCCTGCATGGCGCCTGACCCAGTGGCTGGCTGACTTGCACTGGACAGGGTGGGCTTCCTCCTCACTCATACAGTGCCTCTTTGGCAGCCAGGAAGGGTGAGGCCAAGAGATACTGGAGGCACAGGGATCTGCTAGAAGTAGCCAGAGGGTGAGCAGAGCATTTCAGAGTCACCAACAGGCAGTTCCTGAACAGTTCCCCATGGTTCAGCTGTAGCTGAGGGGACTGGGGGTTGGAGACCAAAGAGGCTGCACCTACCAGACATGGATGGATGGAATATTTTAGTAGCTTCAATCATCTGATAGGACAAGAGGAAAAAGCCTCAAGTTGCAGCAGTGCAGATTTAAGTTGGATGTAAGGAACAATTTCTTCCCCAAAAAGGTTGTCAAGCCCTGGCCCAGGCTGCCCAGGGCAGTGATGGAGTCCCCATCCCTGGAAGGCTTCTAAAGCTGTGTAGCTGTGGTGCTGAGGGCCATGGTCTAGTGGTGCCCTGGCAGTGCTGGGGTAGGGGTTGGACTGGATGATGTGTAAGGTTGCTTTGAACCAAAACCATTATAGGGTGTGAGGATTTAGTAGAGCAAATCTGAGCACCTAAAGGAATAACCATCTTGACCAGCCAAAGAAGGTGGCTCTGGTTTGCCATGGAGCTGCAAAGTCAGCCTGCCCCTTGCAGGAGGTGCTGCCTTGTAGCTGAGGGGACTGAAGTGAAGGTTCAGCTGAGCTCCTTCTGGCTGCAGAGTACCAGGGCTCTGTGCCTCCTCCCTGTGCCCACAGCAGGCTGTCTGTATGGCCTCAGCAGCAAGCAGGGCCCCAGCTCATGGGTGTGGAGCTGAGCCCTGGCTCTCCTCCCCAGCCGCACCCACCCAGCAGGAAGCAGCAGCCAGCACTCACCACTCGTGTGTTGAGCAGGACCCTGTTCTCGGGGTCAGGGGTGGCCCTCAGCCCACGGATGGGCTCCTCCACCTTGACTGTGATGGTGATGTTCTGCCGGCTCACCGCGTTCTCTGCAATCAGCACGTGGGTGCTCACCCCCTCCCTGAGGCCCCTCAGGGTGACCACAGCAAACCAGGTGTCATTAGTCTCCCTGGCACATTCCGCTGTCAGCTGGGTGATTGCTGCTGGGCAGGAGCCCTCAAAGGGGAAGGTGTAGTTGTCCCCCAGCCAGCTTGCTGTGGCATTCACCCCCGAGGAGAGTTTGACGACCAGGGTGGTGTGGTTGGATGGGAGGTAGACCTTGCTGCCTTGAGGAGCAGGGTGGATGACACGCAAGCCAGACACCCAGGAAGCCACCCAGAAGCTGCAGGAGAGGTTGGTGCTGAAGATGCCGTTGCCCACGCTGGCTCTGAGCGTGTAGGGACCTGGCCGCTGCAGGCCTGCGTTGCGGGGCTGGAGCACCGGCACCAGCTGCTCCTGGGCGTAGCGCACGCGGAGCGAGCAGACGGTGTCCTGCAGCCAGGAGCCACCCAGCCAGCCCGGGGACAGGCTGCTTGCCCATGCTGAAGAGTTTGTGCTGAGGATGTTGGTTCTGTAAGGGGAGGTGGAGCTCAGCTGGCAGCGCAGCAGCAAGCCCGGGCCTGCGTCGTGCTGGATGCTGAAGATATCCTCGGCCCTGACCAAGATGTTCTCCTTTCTAAATGAGACCTGCAGGAGGAAGAGAGATTCCTGGGTTTATGTCTCATGTTAAGAGGACTCAGCACCCAACTCCTGCCTGGGCAAGGCGGATGGATGCCCTGCCAAGTGGAAACCAACAGAAAAGCCACAGGTACAGCCACAGCATGAGGAGACACTTCAGCACCTTGCTCTCCTCGGCCACTCTGAATCCAAAGTGCTGACATGGAAACTGCTTTCTGCTCCATCTCCACTGTGTGAGGGTGATGGGTGCAGCCTAGGACATCTGCAGAACCTTCTGACCAACTGTGATGCTGCAGCAGGATACTGCAGCAAGTCCATGGCTAAGGGTTGGGGAAGATAGAAATGCTTCACCATCTCTGAATGGAGCTTCAAAGCCACAGAGGTGTGGTGCTGAGGGCCATGGCTTAGTGGTGACCTGGCAGTGCTGGGGTAAGGGTTGGACTACACCTTAAAGGCCTTTTCCAACCTCAAAAGATCTAGGATTCCATGGTCTAGTGGTGGCCTGGATGTGCTGGGTTAAGGGTTGGACGTGATGATCTTACAGGTGGCAGAAGACTGGGGGAGGCTGCCCAGAGAGGTTGTGGAGCCTCCTTCTCTGGAGATACTCAAAACCTGCCTGGATGTGTTCCTGTGTGACCTCCCTTAGGCCCTGCTCTGGCAGGGGAGCTGATCCCTTCCATTCTGTGATCTTCTGGTGGCATGTGTGACACAAGGCAAGTCACTTCATTTGGATGGACTTTGGTATTTCCCCCTGCAAACTGGGACATTTCAGCACTCAGGAGGACACTGCCCCATCTACTCCCTGTGTACAGCAGTGAACAAACACTGACCAGATATGGGGAAGAAGGGCCAGCTGGTAGTGTAAAGAGGAAGTCCTTGATGAGTTCATAGCTGAGCTGCCTTTCATCCTGCTGAAGGGCCAGGAGGGCAGGGCTGCTGGCAAGAGAGCTGTTGGCACGCTCGCTCTTGTTGCAGCACTCATGGAGGGACAAACACAGATTAGTCAAAGGACACCACTGGAAACCAGGACGACAGTCAGGTAGTGTCCAGTTTCTATCATCCTGAGCAGTGTGAAAAGGTTCTGTGGCATTTTCTTCCTCCTGGTAGTCTGGAAGAAGTGAAAGAGAAAGGAACAGTCACTCTTCTCACAGGAACACTTCTAGAGGACTTCTCCTTTCCTTCAAATTGACCTTTTTGGTTTTTCCCACTTCGAGGCTGGCTCAGACTGGACAAGGCTCTGGGCAATCTGATCCAGTGGAGGATGTCCCTGATGCCTGCAGGGGCTTGGGACTGGATGAGCTTTGGAGGTCCCTTCCAACCCCCCCCCCATTCTGTGCTGAGTAAAAGCTGCACCTACACCAAGCCCTGGTGCTAGAAAAGCTCAGGGTCCTGTTTCACAAAGCACCAAATCTCTCCCTCTAAGAATACCACCACTTTGCAATCTGAAAAGCATCTCTGTTGAAGCCAAAGCCAGTCCAAGCAAGAGCAGAGCTTGGCTTTGACACTCAAAACACATTAAGCAACTTCTCTTAAGTTAATGTTTCCCTGTCAAAGGATCAGCTTTGCAGTGTCAAAAAAAGGTCCTTTTGTAACCAGCCAACTCTACAGCTAAGAGCAAACATTCTGCTGCAGGACTCCTTCTTGCCAGAGCTGTGACTGCTGAGCTTGTGTACAAGGAATAAAGAGCTTATTGGATTATCTCATCCATGGGGAAGGAATGGGCTCAGGAAAATATTCTTCCTTGTTAACCTGGGGGGCCAGAGGGACCAGAACATTCCCCTTGGCCACGTCATGTCTTCCCCAGCACAGGAGTCCAGCTCAGAAGACGACCTCACTTTCACATGTGTTCCTTGCACTCACAAGCTCCTCTCACACTGAGACTAATTAATTTCCCCAGAACAATCACTACTCCAAGGCAACCTCAGGCTGTCCAACCACCCCTGCAGACTTTGCAAGTCCTCTCAAAGCAAATCTCTTATCCTGTAAGGATGCTGCTCTGAAGACAGACAAGGCACCAATGGCCAAGAATGCTCTGATGCAGCCCTGATGGCATCAGCTCTCCTGCCCACAAGTGAGGGCAGGGGAGGCCTCACCTTCTCTGATTCTGGGTCTGTGCACCTGGAACCTCACTTGAACAGGCTGCTGCAGCTCCTGTGTCACCAACTCCAGGGCAGTCAGATAGCCCTCATGCCTGAATGGCAGCTCAGGGAACACCAGCACCTGCAGAACAAACCAGGCTCTCACCAGCTGCACCTCCCTGGGCTCAGGGAGCAGCAGGCTGAGCAAACACTGCTTACCTCCAGAGCCTGCCGTGGAGCGGACGCCACCTCTTCGGCCACAGCTCTCTCAGCCTCGCGCGCCTCAAACACAGGGTCCCCCACAAAGAAGTTCTCGGCGTTTAAGAGAACTCCTGTTTGCAAAGGACACGTTTGAACAGAGCCCATGAGACTCACCAAGGCCTGAGGAGATTCCCCCCACCCTGCTCACCCCACTCAGCAAAGCTGTGGCAGTACTCTAGCTCCAGCTCCGCTGGAGAGGCAGCTGCTGCCATCCTGTTGCTTCCTTCTTCCCCTTTACAGCTGCTCTGACACCAGCAGTCTCTGCATTCTCAGCAACCCTGACTTCTGGGAATCCTGCAAGTGCCTCTCCCTTCCAACATCATGTACTTTGAGGTTTTGAGCATAGGTGCACTTCCCAGCCCCCTGGATCATGGGAAATGTGGCCAGGACCAGCTGGTTTTTACCAGTGGCAAACACTTCTGGATGATTCAAAGCCAGGTCAGGCTCTGGGGACTGAACACTACTAGCTAATGCTGTCCCAGTTCCCAGGGCAACTGTGCCCTCCTCCTACTGATAGCTTTTCCTTTTTACCTACGCTTTTTCCTATATCTCATGTTCTTTCTGCTTCCCTTTCTTACTCCCTACAAAGCTTTGGGAGATCTGAGAGGCTGCATAAACACAAAGCCACACAGCACACACCTCATGACCTCCAGGCCTCTACAATCTTCTAAGCCACAAGATAGCCTCTCACAAAGGCAACTGGCACCAGGGCCTCAGATCCTGGCAGCAGCTCAAATAAAAGCAAAAAGCCATTTCTAAAGCTCTGTCTCAGAGCTTTGCTCCTCTCTCTGCTTTACTGAGGGCAAAGACTGCAGTGGGCCAAATTCTTATCTGCAGCCTGAGGCCATGTTTCTGGAAGTGCACCAGTCAAACAGAATCACAGAATGATAGGGCTTGGAAGTGACTTCTGGAAATCATCCACTCCAGCCCCACTGCCAGAACAGGTTCACCTAGAGCAGGTTGCACAGCATGGTGTCCAGGCAGGTTCAGAACCTGTCCAGCTGGGTTTGGAAGCTCTCTAGAGGAGACTCCGCCGTCTCTCTGGGCAGCCTGCTCCAGGTTCCACCACCCTCAACATAAAGTTCCTCCTCATGTTTAGACAGAACTTCTGATGCTGCAGTTTGTGCCCTTACTCCTTGCCCTATCACTGGGCACCACTGAACAAAGCCTGGTCCCATCCTGCTGATACCCACCCTGTAAGTATTGATCAACATTGGTGAGATCTCTTCTCAGTCTGCTCTTCTGCAGACTAAAAGCCCTCAAGTCCCTCAGCCTTTCCTTCTCACAGAGCTGTTCCAGTCCCCTCAGCATCTTCATAGCCCTTTGCTGTACCTGCCCCAGCAGGTTCCTGTCCTCCTTATCTGGCAAGCCCAGAACTGGAGGGGGCTCGTTGGCAGTTGCTGCCCCTCCCAATTGCTCTGGGGGTGGTGCCCAGGATGATCCCCTCCCTGCAGCCCTGTTTCTCCTTGGCACGTGCCAGGGAGCAGGGCAGCTGCTTGCCCCCGTGCAGCAGAGCCCACCTTCAGGCCTGTACTGGCAGACGTAGCTGTGCTTGGCCATGCAGAGGTCGGTGTTGCACTGCCCCGCGGGGCCCATCCGCACGCAGTGGTCAGCGTGGGACGGATGGGGCTCTCCTGGCAGCCAGTTCTGACAGCTCTCCAGATTAAATCCTTCTCCTCGCTGCTGTGCTCCAGGGCTTGCAAAATCATTGAATCCAATCCAGACATCGAGGCCCCTTCAAGAAAAAAAACAACAACAAAAAACCAGTAGGGGGAGGGGATCTGAGAGAATCCTGAGCATGAGGAAGGCCTGGGCCAGATGCCATCCACAGCTCCTCTGTGACAATAACAACAACAGCTCCAGCCACATGTCACAGGCTGTGCTCAACAGAGCCTTTTAGTTCCTGAGGGATTTCAGTATCCATCAGACCACCAGCACCTCGTTCATAACACACCACCCTGGTTACCTGCCAGCCCTTCAGACCTGGCCTGAGAGCTGCAGAAAGTCACCTGCCCGTTGGTAATCTGAGGGGACACTGAGCCAGAAGGACACAGGCAGAGCAGTCAACACCACAGGGCAGGGCAGAAGAGAGAGAAGCAGCTCAGAGGACCAATGTGTGTCACTGCCTCAGACACCTGATGTTCCCTGCCCCACAGCTTGACTCTTCCTTGGCAACAGTGCCATCCTCTAGCCTGGGTAACAAGAGGAGCTGCCAAAGGCCCCATCAGCGCCACAGAGCCCATGACACACTGGTAAGCACTTATTCCTACCAGCCACAACTGGTACAGCACAAAGATACGGGACTGGAGGCCAAGTAGTACCCTGGCAGTGCTGGGCTAAGGGTTGGACTCCATGAACTCTTCCAACCCAAATCCATTCTGTGACCCTACCAGAGAGGGTAACGCAGCACAGGAGGAAATTACAGTAGCTGGACAGGAGAACCACAGGCTGCTTTTGTGCTCACAGTATCACAGTATCACTTAGGTTGGAAAGGACCTCGAGGATCATTGAGTCCAACCTGACACCACAGACCCCATGCCTAGACCATGGCACCAAGTGCCACGTCCAATCTCCCCTTGAACGCCTCCAGGGTCGATGACTCAACCACCTCCCTGGGCAACCCATTCCAATGCCGAAAGACTCGCTCGGTGAAGAACTTCCTCCTCACCTCGAGTCTGAACCTCCCCTGGCACAGCTTGAGACTGTGTCCCCTTGTTCTAGTGCTGGTTGCCTGGGAGAAGAGGCCAACTCCCTCCTGGCTACAACCACCCTTCAGGTAGTTGTAGAGGGCAATAAGGTCACCCCTGAGCCTCCTCTTCTCCAGGCTAAACAATCCCAGCTCCCTCAGCCTCTCCTCACAGGGCTGTGCTCAAGGCCTCTCCCCAGCCTTGTTGCCCTTCTCTGGACACGCTCAAGTGTCTCAATGTCCTTCTTAAACTGAGGAGCCCAGAACTGGACACAGTACTCAAGGTGCGGCCTAACCAGAGCAGAGTACAGGGGCACTATGACCTCCCTGCTCCTGCTGGCCACACTATTCCTAATGCAGGCCAGGATGCCATTGGCCCTCCTGGCCACCTGAGCACACTGCTGGCTCATATTCAGGTGGCTGTCGATCAGCACACCCAGGTCCCTCTCTGTCTGGGAGCTCTCCAGCCACTCCGACCCCAGCCTATAGCTCTGCATGGGATTGCCATAGCCAAAGTGCAGCACTCGGCACTTGGACTTGTTGAAAGCCATCCCATTGGACTCTGCCCATCTGTCCAGTCGGTCGAGGTCCCTCTGCAGAGCCTTTCTACCCTCTAACTGACTAACATCTGCCCCTAACTTTGTGTCATCTGCAAACTTGCTGATGACTGACTCTACCCCTTCATCCAGATCATCAACGAATATGTTGAAGAGGACAGGGCCCAGCACTGATCCCTGGGGGACACCACTGGTGCCTGGCCTCCAGCTGGATGTGGCACCGTTCACGACCACTCTCTGGGCCCGGCCCTCCAGCCAGTTCCTAACCCAGCACAGAGTGTAGTGGTCCAAGCCACAGGCTGACAGCTTAGTCAGCAGTTTGCTGTGGGGGACGGTGTCAAAGGCCTTGCTGAAGTCTAGGTAGACCACATCCACAGGCCTCCCCACATCCACCAGGCAGTCACCTGATCATAGAAAGAGATCAGGTTGGAGAGGCAGGATCTGCCCTTCCTGAATCCATGTTGGCTGGACCTGAGCCCTTGGCCATCCTTCAGGTGCGCAGTTATTGCTGCCAGGATAATCTGCTCCATCACTTTCCCTGGCACTGAGGTCAGGCTGACTGGCCTGTAGTTTCCAGGTTCCTCCATCCGACCCTTCTTGTGGATGGGGACCACGTTGGCCAGTTTCCAGTCATCTGGGACCTCACCAGTGAGCCAGGACTGGAGGAAAATGATGGAGAGTGGCCTAGCTAGCACATCCGCCAGCTCTCTCAGCACCCTAGGATGGATCCCATCCAGTCCCATGGACTTGTGGATATCCAAGTGGCTCAGCAGGTCCCGAACTAACTCCTCATGGATTTCCAGGGTATTACTCTGCTCCGCGACCCCAACGCCCAGCTTCGGAGACCACTCGTCCTGAACTCCTGCCTTGCTGTTAAACATTGAGGCAAAGAAGGTGTTCAGGACCTCAGCTTTATCCTCATCCTCAGTAACTGTGTTCCCCTCCAGAAATTCCCAGGACAACCTCCAACTGCATGGAGACTCACAGAGTGCTTGGGGTTGGAAAGGGCCTTTAAAGGTCACCCAGTGCAAGCCCCAGTTGGAGTGCCCCCGACAGACACTTCCAGGCCCACAGTGAGCCATCACTCCAGAGGAAGGATGGTCACGCAGATCCATCTGAAAGAGCTGCAGCCTTTGCTTTATGTCTGCAGACCTGTGGAATCTGCCAGCAGGTCACTCTCCACTGCAAGTGGAACTGGCACCAGTGTAGGATTAAACCTTGGATGGTCCCAGGTATAGGAACTCCTATTCAAACTGGGGGGTCTTTGATAGAGCTGCTGGAAGACCACCAACTTCTCAGCCTCCACCAAAAGGCAGCAGCTGTGGGGGGAACAAGAGCCCAGCACAGCAGGCAGATGAACCCCACATGCAGGAGGAACTTCCAGAATCACTTAAGGGCTACAAGAAAGCTGGGGAGAGGCTTTTGACAAGGACTGGGAGTGCCAGGCTGAAGGACAATGGCTTGGAGCTGGGAGAGGGGAGACTGAGACTGGAGAGGAGGAAGAAATTCTTTCCAGGGAGGGTGGGGAGACATTGGAACAGGTTTCCCAGGGAGGCTGTGGCTGCCTCCTGCCTGGAGGTGCTCAAGGCCAGGATGGATGAGACCTTGAGCAACCTGGGCTAGTGGGAGGTGTCCCTGCCCATGGCAGGGCGGTGGAACTGGATGATCTTGAAGGTCCCTTCCAACCCAACCCATTCTAGGATTTTATGATTCTAAGATGAAATTGTCCCTTCCACATTTGGAAACTGGCCGAAGCCCAGTGGTGGAAAGTGCTGAGTGGTCTTTCACAGCCACAAACAGCCTGGACAACTGTTTCTAATCACACCCAGCAGAAAGTGAGGCATTTGCTCCATAGTAACTTCTGGAGTAGGGGGAAATAGTCTCATGATCATAGAATCATAGAATGGTTTGGGTTGGAAGCAACCTGAAAGATTATCTGAGCACTTCAAAGCCCCCAGCTCCTTCTCTTGGCAGGTTGCAATCAATTCTGCTCTGGCCTTGCCTTCAGCTCCTGTGTGCTCCCAGGGTGCTACCACTGCTCTGCAACAAGCAGCCCAGGGAGGCAGTTGGTGTTTCTGCACCACTGGGCTGAGCCAGATGGAGTGCTGGGTGAGGTCATGCTGACAAAGGACAAGGATGAAAATAACTGCCCCATGAATCAGTGTCTGTCCTTGCAGATAAAGTGAGAAACCAAATGACCTCTGCTCCCAACCCCTTGGCAGGGGATGAGGGAGAGGGGCAAGGAGGCTGCCCCTCTGCTGCTGCCATCCCAGCCACTCGATGGAGAGCTTCCTCTTCCAATTCCAGCTGTGACCTAACTGCAAGGCAGCAGGACGAAACGAGATGAATAGTCTCATTGGCTTGCTACCCAACCCTGCCACACTACTGGGCCCACAGCTTCAAGAGAGGAACAAGAGGAATCACACAGAAGCCCAGAATCCCAGCAAGGGGGGTTGGAAAGGACCTCTGGGGATCATCCACTCCAAGCCCCTGCTCCAGCAGGGCACCCACAGCAGCTTGCCCAGGAGCACAATGCCCAGGGAGGGTTGGAAGCTCTCCACACAAGGACATGTCCACATATCCATCCCTAGATATGCTCAAGAACCCTGTGGCCATGGCACCTGGGCAGGTGCTCCAGTGGCCATGGTGGGGCTGGGCTGATGGCTGGACTCTTCTAAGCAGAACAATCCCATGTCTCTGTGATTCCCTGCACATGTGCTTCCTGAGCTATTTACAAGGAGGCCTTGTCCAACATCTCCAACACTTGGGAGTGCTGACAAGGGCTGTCAGCTTCCTGCAGGCTCTTCTGGTTGTCCTCCCCCCAGGCACTGGCTGGGTGCAGAGGGGCACTCGCAGATGTGGACTTCAGCACAGGCTGACAGCTCCAGTGCTATCTGTTTATAAAGCCCAAGGTGTGAAGTGGAACAGATGGTGCTGCAGCCTGACACTCAGAGAGGAGCTCTGCTCCTTCTCAAGAGGTGAAAGAAGAGGAGAAGGGCTCCAAGTTGTGCCTGGGAGGGTGCAGGATCCCAGCTGCTCCACACTGTGGTGTCATACGTGGGACAATCCAGCTGTGATCTTGGTGATGGAAGGAGCTGGCTGCAAGATCACCCCCAGGCCCAGTCTGTCAGACACACATCCTCTGGACACCAGTACCTCTGACCCTCTCCATCACCCAGCCTGAGCCTGCAGATTTTGCTGAAGTCCCAGGGGAAGATGTGCTCAGCCCAGCACCATTTACACCATCTCAGATGCACCTACAAGCACACAGGTAGGTACCAGAAGCCCACAAGCAGCACCCCGCAATTCCCAGTTCTGACTTCTGGCCTTTCTGCCCCATTCCTCCTCTTCCATCCACAGCCACCTTTAGCAAGCACTCTGGCTCTGCCTGTTCCTCCTCTTTGTTCAGCAGCTTCACCTCTACCACAGAATAGGCTGGAAGGGACCTTCAAGATCATCCAGTCCCAGCCCCTGCAGTGGGCAGGGACACCTCCCACCAGCCCAGGCTGCTCAAGGCCTCATTCTGCCTGGCCTTGAACACCTCCAGGGAGGGGACATCCACAGCTCCCTGGACAACTGTTCCAGTGTCTCCCTACCCTCACTCTCAAGAATTTCTTCCTCATCTCCAGTCTCAGTCTCCCCTCTTCCAGCTCAAAGCCATTGCTTCATCCTGGCACTCCCAGCCCTTGTCAAAAGTGCCTCCCCAACTTTCTTGTAGGCCCCCTTCAGGTACTGGAGGACCACTAGAAGGTCTTGCTGGAGCCACCTCCCCATCCTCAGCCTGTCCCTGTGTGCCTCTGCTGCCTGAGTCAGCAGCCAGGCTCAGCAGGATCCCTCTTCCTAGAGCCCTCTTCAGATGTGACCCCAGGCACACCAGGACCCTAGGAAATGATAGCATGACCTCCTCACTTACCTGGTGACATGAGCCACCAAGAAGCTCTGGATCTCAGGGCTGCTCACGAAGGCCAGATCTCCACTGTCATGCTGCTGGCAGTGCTGCTGGGCCTCCCACCACTCAGCCTTCTCCACCACCAGCTGGTAGCAATGGTTGTTTCCCGGGAACACCAGGCCCTCAGGGGGACACAGGGGGTGAACTGCTGCAGGAGGTGGAAGAACACAAACAGGATGTCCTTCCTATGGGCTCACAACCCCCGTGAAGCGTGAGCTTCCAGGCATGTCCTGTCCTCATTGGAGCCCACAAAGCCCCTCTGCTGTTGAAGTGCACTCTGTGGCCAAGGAGGGTGCAAAATGCTGTCAAGGGAGCCCAGAGGAGTCCACTCCCTTCAATCAGGTGACAGAATGAGAGGAAAAGGCCTAAGACTGTGCCAGGTGAGGTTTAGGTCAGAAGGAGGTGGTGGAGTCCCCATCCCTGGAGGTGTTCCAGAAAGGCATGGCCATGGCACTTTGGGACATGTTTGGTGGCCATGGTGGCACTGGGTTGAGGGGTGGTCTGGGTGCTCTTAGAGGTCTCTTCCAACCCAAACCATCTACAATTCTGAATCTGTGATCTCTCGTTCCTTGTAGGAAGGGACAGGGAAGGCCCAGGACCCAGTGCCATCCCTCCCTGTCCAGCACCCATCCAGCCAACCCTCCTTACCTCTGCCCAGCTCTCCAGCCCCCGTGGTGATACCAGACAGCACCAGCAGGCCAGTGCCACCTCTGTTGCGGATCCTTATGTCCAGACTCTCATTTGTCTTGACCAAGGAAGGACACTGCAGTTCCAGCTCCTGAGGTGAAGCCACCACCTCAATTTCTGCCTGCACAGGTAAGATCTTGGTGCCCACAAAGACAGTGGCAGTGACGTTGTACTGCCCAGGTAAGGCATAGACATGGACAGCTGCATTTCCAGTGGTGTTGAGAACCTCTGTGTGGTCCCCAAATTCCCACAGTAAAGTGCTGGCAGCAATGGGAATACTGACATTGAAGAGCACGGCCTGGTGCAGGCTGTAGCGGGACTGGAGTCCTCTGAAAGACACAGGCAGCTGTGCCTGGAAAGGAGAGGGGACAAGGGATGGGCCACCACAGGCCTGCCCAGACAAAGGCTCAGTGCAAAATGGCAAACAGCTGGAGGAAGAGTTTGTTTCCTGGGCAGTTCCACACCAGCACTGCCCCTGAGGGCTGAAACCTCCATACTCCTGATCTTCAGCATAGCACAGCGCACTGCAGGTCTCCTCTGTGAGGTTCCCAGGGTGAACAGATGTGAAGAGGATAACAAATTCAGCTCCTTCCGTATGGTTGCTCACCAGACATGTTATGTATTGAGCTCCTGGGGGACAGAGCAGAAGATTCTCTTGCAGTCAGGCTGCCCAGGGAGGCTGTGGTTGCCTCCTCACTGCAGCTGGTCAAGGCCAGGATGGATGAGGCCTTGGGATTGGACTGGGTGATCCCCAGAGGTCCTTTACACACACACCCCCCACCCCAAGCTGGGATTCTGTGGTGCCACACACAGCCTGCACCCAGGGGATGTGCAGGGATGCACAGGGTGGGCAAGGTGCAGAGCACAGCCAGGTGCCTGGCTGCAGGGAGCACAGCCACACACATGCAGGGACGCACAGGCTCCTACAGCCACGGCAGCTCAGAGCAGCAGCTCCCTCCCTCAAGCTTCCTTCCCTTGGAAGGGGAGGGACATTCCCCTGCCACAAAGACAGAGGCCCCAGCACGCTGCGGAGCCGCAGCCCAGCTGGGACCGCCTGGCCTCCTCCCCAGCTCTGCCCACGCACCCCAGGCGTGTTTGCTCCTCTGTTTCTGCTGGTTGCTACAACATCTACCCCAAACATCTCAACAGCTCTGGCCTTGTGTGATCTTCCCACAAGACATCCATCCAACTGCCCAGCTTTCTCCACAGCCTTCCTGCAAAACTTGAGCCACTTCTCTTAAGAGCAGGCCCCCGAGGAGGACCTCGGCATGGGAACTGCTTTGCCTTTCGACACCAGCCTGGTGTTCTTCTGTCAGTAGCTGGCAGGGTGTTCCCAGCCACCTCCCACTGCACTGAACTACCCAGAAAGCAGCCCCACATTACCCCATACTAACTTAGAGTAGGGAAGAACTCATTATCAAGGGGAGTGACAGTACTGGTGCTATCTCCTCAAGGTGCTGCAAGGCTGGGAGAGCTTTGCTGGAGAAAGAGGAGCAACCACCACCCAGGTTTTTTCTCCAGGGAGCTCTGCACTTCACCAGGCAGCTCAGCTGGCTCCCTGCAGCCCTGGTTCCCTCAGCTTTCAACACTGCATCATCCCATCAAGCATCACAGAAGATGCTTGATGCATGCTGGGGGGAAGGACTCCCTCTCCCTGCCTCTCTCACTTACAGACAGCTGAGCACCCAAGCAGGATTTGTTCCTTAAGGCTCCCCTTCCCACCCTCCAGTTAAACACTGCCCAATAGTTCTGCTAGCCAAGGTAGACAGGAGGTGACAGGCTGTAGATGAGGGCAGTGCTCATTGAACACACCCAACAAGGAGCTCTGTCACCTGCAAAGATCCAGCTTACACAGAGTGCCAGATCCCCAGCACGGGGGGTTGGCAGGGACCCCCAGAGATCATCCAGTGCAAGCCCCTGCTAAACCCAGCCACAGCAGCTTGCCCAGGAGCACAATGTCCAAGCGAGTTTGGAAGCTCTCCAGACCAGGAGACTCCACAGCCTCTCTGGGCAGCCTGCTCCAGGCCTCCAGCAGCCTCACACCACAGAAGTTTCTCCTCCTTTTCAGATGGACTCAATCCTTAAGGCATCAGGCTACAGTCAGGCACTGTCATTATTTGTTTAATCAGATCAGAACTGGTGAGCTGAGGTCTGAAGGGGTCTGGATGTGATCACCAGCTGCCCCTGGGCCCCTTCTTTGCACCCTTTGGCTGTCTCTCCCACCACAACCCACAGCATTTCCTTACCACAAGTGGCATTGATGAAGGAGACATCAAAGAGGGAGAGGTTTGCCAGCTCTGGAGGCTGGACACACCTCGTCTCTGACACCTGCATCACCTTCACTCCTCTGTCTGCCACCCAGCGGGGCAGCCAGGCAAGTCTGCAGTCACAAACCCATGGATTCCAACTGAAGTTTCTGCAAGAGGGAGATCAGAGGGAGAAGTTCAGCCCCAAGGTGACACGTGTGGAGCATTAATCACAGCCACGTGCAGATCCCTCCCTGCTCCCATCTGCGAGCCTGGGAGAGGGCTGGGAGGGGAAGGATTGAATAGGGAATCAAGCAACAATTAACATCATCTTTCTAGATGGCTAGAATTAGGCAAGCACTCCAAGTACTTTTTTAACTTTGCAAATAATTGTTGCAATTAGAAGCAAATTACAGCCCCAGCCTGATATTTCAAGCAGTCTGCCAGAGAAGAGCCCTGGTGGTGGAGCAGCAGCTCCTGCAGCCACCGGGGGACTATTTACAGCTCCATGACAAAAAATAGCTCGGAGAACAAAATTGATCTGTCAAGAAGAAAGGCCAAGTCAGTGCTAATCCTTCCATGTGGCAGTTTAATGACAAGATGGAAACTTTAATTGCAGCCAAGCTGGATGCAAATGACAGCCCTCGGCACTCTGCTGCCAGCGGGACAGGGGTGGGAGGATGTTTGTTCAACTGACGCCAGCCAGGCTGGGCTGCTGCAGGGGCTGGGCCCACCAGCTCTGGAACTGCAAGCAGCACTTCACTGGCCAGCCTAAGGAGGGACAGCCTTACTTGGGCCTTCTCACCCAGGCCTCCAGCAGCCTCACACCAAAGAAGTTTCTCCTCCTGCTCACACAGAACCTCCTGGGCTCCGCTTTGTGCCCCTTGCCCCTTGTTCTGTCCCTGGGCACCACTGAGCAGAGCCTGGCCCCAGCCTCTTGCTCCCCAGCCTCTTGCCCCCCAGCCTCTATCTCTTGCTGAGCATTGCTCAGCTCCCCTCTGGGGCTGCTCTGCTGCAGGCTCTCAGCCCCAGGGCTCTCAGCCTCTGCTCCTCACGGAGCTGCTCCAGGGCCTTCAGCAGCTTTGTATACTCCACTAGACTCTCTCCAGCAGGTCCCTGTCTCTCTTGACCTGGGAAGCCCAGAACTGGACACAATATTCCAGATGTGGCCTCACCAGGGCAGAGTAGAGGGGGAAGAGAACTTTCCAGGATCTGCCACTCACACTTCTTGCCAGAGACGAACAAATAGTTAGGGCTGGTGTGGGAAAGAAGAAAGGAAACCAACAAAGCAGTAGCAAGGCTTGGATGAATCCAGGAGGAAGAAGCAAAGACTGAGAATAGTTCAGGCTTGAAGGGCACCATGAAGAGTCAGGAGCAGGACACAACTGAAGGAAGAAACTGGAGAGAGTGCAGAAGGCAGCTGTTTGGTTGGGTGCATGCTCCATAGCACCCTAAGGCACCCATAGACAGCTGCTTCAAGGAAAGGTCTACAGGAAGAGCTGAGGAAGAGAGGAGGAACTTACATTTCACTTAAATTAAATAAATTATCAAATATTCCATCTTCTAATGTAGAAATCTTGTTGTGGCTTATATCTCTGTAAAAGAGAAAGTGGAAGTTCATCACAATGGTGACAACAGCCTGACCAACAGGCAGGACCAACCCCTGTTCCAGGCTCTGCTTGGGTGCTAGCTACTCTCTGAGCATCTTCAGTCTGGTGCACATGACAGCAAAATGTTCAGCCAGGCACTAAGTCATGGAATCCCAGCACAGGGGGGTTGGAAGGGACCTCTGGGCATCACCCACTCAAACCCCTGCTCCAGCAGGGCACCCACAGCAGCTTGCCCAGGAGTACAATGCCCAGGGGGGGTTGGAAGCTCTCCAGACCAGGAGACTCCACAACCTCTCTGGGCAGCCTGCTCCAGGCCTCCAGCAGCCTCACACCAATCAATTTACTCCTCCTGTTCAGATGGAACCTCCTGGGTTCTAGTTTGTGCCCACTGCCCCTCATCCTGTCCCTGGGCACCACTGACAAAGAGTCTGGCCCCAGCCTCTTGACCTCTGCTCCTTAGATATTGATAAGCAATGATAAGGGTCAATTTGACACATCAGTTTGACCTGCAGGGTCAAATCCTGCCCAACTCTCTTGAATGCCAGTAAGTGAATCACTGGACCATGCAGTGAAAGATCTTGAGGAAGAAGTCCACTGGTACATCAATCTGGGACTCAGCAAAGGAGGTCAGGCCTGTGGAACTCAAGGATGTGCTCAAAGTGGGGAGATGAAGGGCCCAGGATGTTCTTACAGTTTCTGCAGAGAAGTCAGGCTCTCGAATATCTCAACACCCAAACCACTGATCTTGTTCCTGGAAAGGTCCCTAGGGAAAGAAAACACAATGTTCAGCTTTCCTCCAACTTCACTTTGCCATTCCCCCAGCACTCTCACTGGAGCTGCAAACCCCAAACCCCAGCCAGACTCCAGAGCAGACAGATGTAGGGTGCCAAGTGGAGCAGACAAAGACCAGATCTTTCCCAGCAGCTCCAGGTCCTTCCTGTGCTGGGGGTCCCAGAGCTGGGCACAGCCCTGCAGGTGAGGTCTGAGCAGAGCAGAGGGGCAGGATCCCCTCTCTCCATCTCTGGCCATACTGCTTTGGATGCAGCCCAGGCTGTCCTTGGCCTTCTGAGCTGCAAGCTCACACTGTTGGCTTATGTCCCTCTTCTGTTACTCCTCCTTGCTGCCTCCCCTCTCATTTTGATCCCAGTACCAGCTCTTGGTTTGAGCTGACGTTTCAAGTTCAGATTATCCCAATTCAAAGAATTCTCCAAACTGGCAGGAGAGTGATGATGACTCCAGGGAGCTCTGGGGACAGGTAACAAGGATGGATGTCTCTGGAGTTTATTTTCCCTGATTTTGGACCTGAGCCTCCCCCAGACTGTTACAAACATCCCTTTGGAATCATCATCTCCAGTCCAACTCAGAGAGAGCTTTTAAACTTCACATAAGTGAAGGCTAAGACCCCAAACCCTCAACTCCCCGGAGTCAGTCAGCTCCATTCTCACACAAGAGCAGGATCAGAGATGACTGAGACCTGGAAGCTGTGCAGGAAGATGCTCAGTGGCAGAGCTGCTGCCGTCAGCCTCAAGAGCCAGGGACAACACAACCTCAGGCAGGAGCTCCCAGCTTGGTGCTGCCCTTCCCACAGCGTGATGGGCTGACACTAGATGTCACTGCCTGAGCACGAGGGAAGGGCTCCTGGCGAAGAGGAGTGATCCAACAGGAACCCAAAGGGTGCAGGACGCCTGGTGCTGTGCTTGTGGCCTGCAGCTTGTGGTCAGGAAGGGCCAGGAGAACCCTTTTGATACAGAAGTTTTTCCTCATGCCCAACCTAAACCTCCCCTGGCATAACTTGAGGCCATTTCCTCTTGTCCTATCAGTTGTGACTTACGAGATGAGACCAACCCCCACCTGCTCCAAACTTCTTGCAGGGAGCTGTAGAGAGCCAGAAGGTCTCCCCTCAGTCTCCTTTTCTCCAGACTAAACAACCTCAGTTCCCTCAGCTGCTCGCACCAGCCCCTCCACACCCTTCACCAGCTTCATTGCCCTTCTCTGGACCCACTCCTGCTGCTCAGATGGGCTCCATGGCCTCACAGCTGGCAGCCTGGGGGTTCTTTCCCCAGCTGTGGTGGTGGACAGGCTTTTCTTGGTGCACTGCTGGTTTCTCTGGATTGCAGAGAACAGCCAGCGTGGAGCAGAGGATAGCAGCCCCTGCCTGCCAAGCCTGATGTCATGCTCTCATTATGTCATTTGTGGCCCCAGTTTGCCTCCATTTCACCAAAAGAAAAAGGGAGGGAAGGAAAGGGAAAGGGAAGGAAAGGAAAGAAAAGGGAGGAACATTGCTGGCTTCTGCCTTCCCCAGCCCTTTTGGTGTGTGGAGCTCAGCCAGAAGAGTAATGGGAAAAGCATCCACAGACAGGGTGAAGCAACTGCAGAGAGGAGACTGAGTGCAGGCTCAGGGAGAGTGACAGAGATCCCAGAAAATTCAGTATGGAAGGGCTGGAAGGGACCTCTGGAGATAGAATAATGGAATTGGTTTGGTTGGAAAAGCTCTCCAAGATCACTGAGTCCAACCATCACCCAGTAAAGCCCAGCAATGCTCCCAGCAATGCCCAGTGATATCCAGCAAAGTCCAGTAATGCTCCCAGTGATGCCCAGAAACATCCAGTAGTGATCCCAGCAATGCCACCACCAAAAGCCAGGCTGCACCACTCCACACCAGGCAACCAGAGAGGACAATGGCCAGAGGGGCACAGAGGATGGCTTGTGAGACACAAGGAGCCCAGTGCTCCCTAGGCAGCAAACCACCAAGGAGGTACCAACCACTGCCTTAGGTGTCAGTGCCAAGGAGCAAAGGGCAGCCCATGCCCCCTGTGCTGGGCTTCAGCTGCCTGAGTCCATAACAGACTTTCCAGAAGAGAGGAGGACAAACCCTGTGTGTTTTTGCATGCTTGAGCCAGGAAAAATGAGGTTTTTTTGCTGACCTGGCTCCTTTTGGACCTCATCTTTGGCTTGCAGCTCCCCTAGGAAGCACAGCAGAAGTGACAGGACTTGTGCAGGAGGGGAACGGAGGTTCCTGCCACGGGGGCTACAGAAACCTGAAACCAACTCTGCTCTTTCAGAGCGCCAGGCACAGGGAGCAATGCTGGCACCGTGCACGAGGCTACCAGGAAGGGTTTCACCAGCTCTGCTCTGCGAGCAGCCTTCAGCCTTTCATGCAGACAGACGGGCAGCAGCACCTGGAGAGCTTCACAACCAGCTCCTGGTTTCAGTCACAGTGAAGGAGGACTCTTTCGGGGCAAAGGGATTCCAGCTCCACCACACATCACCCAGTGCAGCTGAACACAAAGATGGGGCCATTCCCTGGAGGTTTCACCACTTTCCTCCCCAGGGCCATGCAGCAGCTCACTGTGACCCGGTGCTTCCCAGCCCTGGGGAGGCTGTGTTTGCTCCACAGAATCGTGGGATTGTTTCAATTCCAACAGTGCTCTGAGAGCAGCCAGTCCAACCATCAGCCCAGCACCGCCACGGCCTCTTGAACACCCACAGGGATGGGCACTCCACCACCTCCCCAGGCAGACTCTTCCAGTCCCTGACCACTCTTGCATCATCTCCAGCCTAACCCTCCTCTGACACAATCTCAGGCCATTTCTTCTCACTTCTGTTACCTGAGACTAGGGAGCAGAGCCCAGCCCCCACCTGGCTGCAGCCTCCTCCCAGGGAGCTGCAGAGAGCAGTGAGGTCTCCCTCAGCCTCCTTTCCCCCAGGCTGAACACCCCCAGCTCCCTCAGCTGCTCCTCCCCAGCCCTGCTCTCCAGACCCTTCCCCAGCTTCATTGCCCTTCTCTGGACCTGCTCCAGCCCCTCTATGTCCTTCTTGGAGTGAGTGGCCCAAAACTGAACCCAGTATCTGAGGTGTGGCCTCACCAGTGCTGAGAGCAGGGGGACAATAACTTCCCTCCTGCTGGCCACTACTATTCCTGATCTAGGCCAGGATGCTGCCCCACATGCCATAAGACTCTACTGCAGAGATCAGCACCCAAAGAATGCTCAGGATGAAGGGGACTGTCCAGGGAAAGGCTGAGTGGAAGACAGCAGGAGCTGCTGTGAGCGAGTCCTGAGCAGAGCTGCCTGCTGGCAGCCAGCTCCTTTGTCTCCCTGCAGCTGGCACTGCATGATGACAATTCATTTGCTCCTTGTGAATTTATGAGTGCCAAATGCTGGCCCACATCCTCACCCTCTCTAAGGAACCTGCCCCAGAAGACTTTGGTCACAAACAGCCATCTGAAAAGTTCACATTTTCCTCCCCACAACTGAGTCCTTAATTGCTGATATGAAAGTGGAAGGCAAGGAGACAGCACTTCTGCAATGTTCTGAACACTCTGTGCTCCCCTGGGATAGCTCCAAAGCACTCTCACACATGCCCCTGAAAGCATCTGTGCCAGGAGACAGTGGGTTTGACTCGAAGCAGACCCAGATGTAACTCCCAGCTCTGCTGCAGGACCACGAGTTCACTCCACCACTGCAGGCTCTGCTCTGAGCAATGGAGTGAAGCATTCAGAGCCCACCTGGATAGCTCCTGTGTGATTTATTCTGGGTGATCCTGTTCTAGATGATCTTCAGAGATCACTTCAAACCCCAGCAGTGATTCTGTGGAGCTGTGTTCCCTTCCCACCTCATCCTGCTGCAAGCTTTTCCCAGAGCACCAGGAGTAAATCCTGCTGGTCATGCTGGCAGCAGAACAGAACAGAACAGAACAGAACAGAACAGAATAGAATAGAATAGAATAGAATAGAATAGAATAGAATAGAATAGAATAGAATAGAATAGAATAGACCAGACCAGGCTGGAAGAGACCTTCAAGATCATTGCATCCAACCTATCATCCACCACCACCTAATCAACTAACCCATGGCACCAAGCACCCCATCAAGCCTCCTCCTGAACACCTCCAGGGACTCCACCACCTCCCTGGGCAGCACATTCCAATGGGCAATCACTCTCTCTGTGAAGAATTTCTTCCTCATCTCCAGCCTAAACCTCCCCTGGTGCAGCTTGAGACTGTGTCCTCTTGTTCTGGTGCTTCTTGCCTGGGAGAAGAGACCAACCCCCACCTGGCTACAACCTCCCTTCAGGGAGTTGTAGACAGCAATAATAGTATCACAGAATCCCAGACTGGTTTGGGTGGGAAGGGACCTTTAAAGCTCATCCAGTCCAAACCCCTGCAGTCAGCAGGCACATTCCCAACCAGAGCAGGTTGCTCAGGATCCTGTCCAACCTGACCCTGAAGAACAGGGGCTGTCATAGCCTGTGCTTCAAGCAGCTGGGAAAGACCAATCCCTGAGCCCTACACAAAACCAAGCTGAGACCTTGGGACACCCTAGGTGACACCTGGGCAGTCCCTACCCATCCACTGCTCATCCACACTCCCTGTGCTCATCTGCCTATGTCCCACCTCCAAAGGAAGCAAGGCTGTGACTGTGAGTGCCAGCAGGATGTCTGAGCCAGGCCATGCCACCACAGTCAGGGCATCCTGACCCTCCAGGTGGGAGCTGTCTGCAATGCAGCAGAGACTCAAGGAACAGCTCCTCAGATCCCACAGCCAGCAGCTTTTGGCAGCCTTTCCCAAATATGGTTATGAAGTCCGAGCAGGGATGGAGCCACCGGAGCAAGGGGGATGTGTGACCTCATGGAGCGTGTTCTGCCAGGGCCAGCTCCCAGGACATGGCATCGTGTGCTCCCCATCCCTCTCCCCTCTGGCCAGGAGGGCTGAGGCTGGGCATTCCAGGCAGGAGGCTCCCAGGAACTGGAGCACTGCTGCATGTCTGCATGCAGCAGACCCACAGCACAGCTCCACTTACAAATTATTCTTACACTGCACTGACTCCTTCTCCTCATTCCCAACTCCAGGCCAGCAACTGATGTCCTTCCCCTGAATCTGAGCAGAGCCTTTGACACTGCCCCACACCACATCCTGGTCTCCAAACTGGTGACACATGGGTGTGATGGGTGACACTAGATGGATAAGGAACTGGCTTGATGGCCAAAGAGTGGCTGTCAATGGCTCCATGTCCCAGTGGAGGCCAGGGACAAGTGGAGTCCCTCAGGGATCAGTCCTGGGACCAGGCTTGTTCAACATCTTTGTGGGTGACATGGACAGTGGCATTGAGTGCACCCTCAGCAAGTTTGCTGATGACACCAAGCTGTGTGGTGCAGCAGACACGCTGGAGGGAAGGGATCCATCCAGAGGGACCTTGACAGGCTGGAGAGGTGGGCACAAGCCAACCTCATGAGGTTCAACAAGACCAAGGGCAGGGTCCTGCATCTGGGTCGAGGCAACTCCAGGCACAAATACAGGCTGGGCAGGGACTGGCTGGAAAGCAGCCCTGAGTAGAGAGACTTGGGGGTGCTGGGGGAGGAGAAGCTCAACATGAGCTCTCAGTGTGCACTTGCAGCCTGCAAAGCCAATCAGATCCTGGGCTGCATCAGGAGAAGTGTGGCCAGCAGGTCGAGGGAGGTGATCCTCCCTCTCTGCTCAGCTCTGCTGAGACCCCACCTGGAGTACTGCCTCCAGTTCTGGAGCCCCTATGGCAAGAGGGATCTGTAGGTGCTGGAGCGTGTCCAGAGAAGGGCCACAAGGATGAGCAGAGGGCTGGAGCACCTCTCCTATGAGGAGAGACTGAAAGAGTTGGGGCTGGAACTAGATGATCCTTGTGGTCCCTTCCAACCCTGACTGATTCTATGATTCTATCACCTGATACAATGAGATCCAGTTCTCGGGTTCCCCAAACGCCCCCCAAACCCACTGCAAGTGACCATTTATAGCCCAGAGAGCTCTTCAGCCAGACCTGCTCCAGTTCTTGGATGGAACCCATCAGAAGTTGCTGTCTCAGAAGATCTGACATTAATAGCAGCTGTTTAACATCCTCCTCAGTTACGGTTGGAGTGGGAAGCGTTTCATCATCCTCATATGACAGAAATACATCACCTGGCTTGTGCCCAACAGCAAACAGAAATATTTACTGAACACTCTTGCCTGGGCTCTGCTTTCATTGATGATTTGACCATGGCCATCTAGTAACAGACCAGGAGAACTTAATTCCTTTAATTCCCAACTGGAAAAACTCTCTCTTCTTCTCAGCTTTGCTGGCCACAGACTTTCCCTCCCATTCCTTTGCTTATCAGTGTCTGATGGGCTCGAGCTCCCTGTCCACACTCATCACTATCCACATTTCTCTTTCAATGTGCTGCAGCTCATCTATTTATTTTCCATAACTGCCTTCATTTCTTCTCCAGGTCCTACTTGGTTTGGACACAGGGTGCAGGCAGTTCCATCTATCACAGAATGCCATGTTGGAAGGGACCTCAGGGAGAGAATTCATAGAATCACAGAATGGTTTGGGCTGGAAGGGACCTCCAGAGCTCATCCAGTCCAACCCCTGCAGGCAGCAGGGACATCCTCCCCTAGGTCAGGTTGCCCAGAGCCCTCTCCAGCCTCACCTTGAATAGCTCCAGGGATGGGGCCTCAGCTGCCTTCCTGGGCAACCTGCTGCAGTGTTCCAGCAGCCTCCTGGTGAAGAACTGCAAAGCCAGGAGCAGCCTGGTCAAACATTGCTCAGGCATGGCTACAGCCTCACTGTGAGGTCCCAGGCACTGGGGTTCCCATACACAAGGTGGCTGCTCCACAAAAAACGTCTTTCAGTGTTCTCCACTCTCCCCTGAAATCCCATCTCCCCATTAACTCCAGAACCTCTCTGTCCTTGGCCTGCACAAGCCCTGGATACCTGCCCAAAGACCCTTTTGGTGAAGAAACTGTTCCTCATGTCCAACCTAAAGCTCCCCTGGGGCAACTTGAGTCTGTTTCTTCTTGTCACATCACTTGTTCCTTGGAAAGAGAGACCAAGCCCCACCTGGCTCCAACCTCCTTGCAGAGAGCAGTGAGGTCTCCCTTCGGCTTCCTTTCCTCCGGTTCATTTTCTCCCAGTTCCCTCAGCTGCTCCTCACAGGACACAGCTTTGTTGCCCTTCTCTGGGCAGGCTCCAACCCTTCAATGTCCTTCTTGGGGTGAGAGGCCCAGACTTAAAAGCCACAACTGCAGAAACCACACATAGCTCCCACAGACTGCAGAGCAGGACCTCTCTGCCACCACTCCACACGTCCCTGCAGCCCAGCAGCAGCCCAACCCAAACGCTTCTGCAGCGCCAGCCCAGACCTTGAGCTTTTCACACCGAGAGGGCTCTGAGCACCGTGCCCAGCCCAGGTCCAGCTCCACAGGCTCTGTGTGTGTGTTTGTTTGTGATTTTGTGAATAGGGCTGCTCAGCACGTTGAGTCCTCCCCATGGGGATGCTGTGCTAGAGCCCATTGGCTCCCTGGTCCCTGAAGGAAACATCTGCACATTCCAGACACATTTTGTAAGGGGAGTGAAACCCATCCTTGAAGTGAAACTTTACAGCCTGCACGGCGCAAAGCAGCGATCGCTGGCAGGGAGCAGTGGAAAAGTAACGTTTAAAATATTATTACAGGGAAGAGGCTGCCAGAGCCTCAGATTAATCATCTGAACATGGCTCTGGAGCAGGGCACTGCGTTATGTAATGCTGCTCCAGCCCTGAGCCGGGCTCCTCTCCGGCCCTTTCCCTGTGCCCAGCTCTCTCCCAGAGCCTGGCTCCTCTCTGGCTGGCTTCTCTCCAGCCCTGTCCTGGAGCCTGGCTCCTCTCCAGCCCCATGCCAGTGCCCATCTTCTCTCTAGCTCCACCTTGGCATCCAGATGCTCTCCAGCCCTGCCCCAGTGCCCAGCTCCTCTCTAGCCCCATCCTGGTGCCCAGTTCCTCTCTGTCCCAGTCCCAGTGCCCTGCTTCCCTTTCTTCACCAAGAGCCAGGGGACACCAAGGGTCTCACCACCTGCTGCCCTGCCACACTACCACTGGCCATGAGGACAAAAAACCCCTTCTGTGGCCTGGTAGCCACACTCCTTGCTGGTGCCCAATTTCTTCTAGTGTTAAACCAGACTTCAGGACAGCCACAGACAAGAGGTTTCTCAGTCACTTCTACATCAAAGCAAGCACAATGGGAGGCAAAGAGAAGCTTGGCTGCCTCCCACCGTGGCCTGCTGAGGAGGAAGAACTACAGGTCTGCTGGTAAAACCCTCTGGCATTTGTCTGCAGCCAAGCTGGTCAGCTGGCAGGGGCCAGGGGCCAGAGCAGGGAGGTTGTCTGCACAGCGTCCTCGCCCCGCACTGTGCACTGATCTCAAACTCACAGGAGCCAAACATGATGAAAATGCAACTGACATTCAAAACCCCCAACACAAGCCTCCAAAGGAAGGCAGCAACACAAACAGCAGAGGGTGCAGACACAGCTATGGGGGAGGAAGGAACAAAACGTTTGGCAGCCTGAAGAACAAGAGGAAGAGAAGTGGAATGAATATGCAAGGGGAGCAAGTCCAGTGCCACAGCAACCAGAGAATCAGTCACCTGGGCTGGCAAACACCTCTAAGATCCTTGTGTCCAACCTTCACCTACCTCTGCCAGGTCTGGTGCTAAACCATGTCTCTCAGCACCACACCTTTGCCTCTTTCAAACACCTCCAGGGATTTCAATCACCTTGCTGGGCAGCCTGTTCCAGGCCTTGACAACACTTTCAGGGAAGAAGTTTCTACTCATGTCCAACCTAAACCTCCCCTGGGGCAACTTGAGTCCACTTCCTCTTGTCCTGTCACTTGGTCCTTAGGAGAAGACACCAATGCCCACCTGGCTCCAGCATCTTTTCAGGGGTCCCAGAGATCAGCGAGGTCTCCGCTCACCAGCCTCCTCCACACTAAAGACCCCCAGGGGCTGGTTCCTAGAGCACATCTCCTTCCCCTTCCTGGCTCACTTCTATGCTCCCTGGATCCCTGGGTGTTATATAGACTGGTTTAGGTTGGAAGAGACCTTGAAGACCATCCAGTCCCAGCCCCCTGCCATGGGCAGGGACACCTCCCACCAGCCCAGGCTGCTCAAGCCACATCCAGCCTGGCCTTGAACACCTCTAGGGAGGGGACATCCACAGCCTCCCTGGGCAGCCTGTGCCAGTGTCTCCAGTCTACAACTCCCTTCCTTATGCTTAAAGCTCTCTCTCAGCTCTTTTTCTCTGTCATGTGGATGAAAATTAGAAGACTGCTGGCCTCCAGCCCTCTCCCTGGTGCATTTTCTGATGGGCTCCTTTATGGAGAGCCTGTAGGAAGAGGCATCAGCTGGCAAAGCCATGGCTTCAACCCAAACATTCCGTGTTTGAAATCAGAGAGACAGGCAGGCAGACAGAGATTGTGCCCTTAACTGGACTTTCTTGTTCCAGTATATGTTATCAACTACAGAAACAAGCTGGGGCTGCTGTTTCAAATGCCTAAATATGTGTTTCATTAGAGGATCCAGGCAGCAGTTCTGCAGGAGTTGCTGTGTCTATCAGCTACAAAAAAACACTTCACAGAATCACACAATTCTAGAATGGTTTGGGTTGGAAGAGATCTTAAAGCTCATCCAGTTCCAAGCCCCTGCCATGGGCCAGGACACCTCCTACTAGAGCAGGTTGCTCAAGGCCTTGTCCAGCCTGGCCTTGAGCCCCTCCAGGGAGGGGACAACACTGCAGAACCTGCCTAAATGTCTGCTTCACACCCTGGCCTGCTGGGCAATAACAGAGATCTAGAATCAAGCCTAGAGATTTCCTCTCTTTAAGGGGAAAAAACACCCAACCAACCTCAAAGCTGATTAATTAAGCCACCCAAAGCAAGTGGAGGTGTAAGCAGAGGCAGAGGTGCTCTGCAGGCAGGAGGGTCTGCACTTGGGGTGGTCTCCACGCACCACAGTTCCTTCTGAAGCTGGAGGTAACATTATTTCCACAGTTCCCAGGGAGAAAGGGCTTCCAGTTTGTTCTGTTACAAACATCCCCAGCACAAGGGCACCATCATTCCAAGTCAGGCCATGAAGCCCTCCTGGAACAGAAACACTCATGGAATTCATTAAACAGCAGCTGTGCTCCACGTTCGGTGCCATAAATCACAGGGCACAGTAGAAACCCAGAGCCAGCCTGCTCTGCAACTGGACAGACAGACAGAGGGAACTGCTTTACCAGATGCCAAAGGACAGGCCTGCCCTTAATCCCTGTGCTCTGCTGCTGAGATGAGCTCCCCTTATGTTTTCCAGCATGGTTGTTTGGGTTGGAGGGCTCTGCTCAGAATGTGTTTGGAGCATGTTCACTAAAGATACTTAAACATCTTCCTTCTGCAAACAAAAAACAATCAGAACCCAATAGAGACCTGCTGGTTCCAGTGCAAAATGCATCTGCATGTTTCTGGCATTAATAATCTGTGGTTGGGTTGCTTCCTTTTAGCATTAGAAAGTCCTCTGTGATGCAGGCAAAATACTTCTGCTCCAAAAATGCTGATCTTCAGAGGCCCCAAAGTAGGTACAAAGGGAAATGTGCAGCCTGCTTGGGCCTCCACAGGATCCCAAGCTCTGCAGCAGAGCTGCTACCTCTAGAAGGCCTGGTGAAAGGCACAGGAGTGAGTTACCCACTTGTCCCCTGCATAACATCTCTCGAGGAACATCTCTCTGCTCTTGCAGTGGAAGAGCTGACAGCTCCAACCTACACCTGCCCTGGGGCAAACTGGGACTCCATATGGAGACTCTGGAGAGTGTTGGTAAACATCCTTAGTAATCCTTGAACAGCACAGCCGTGTTGGGAAGTGTCACACTCATGAATCAGCCCTTACAACAGCTCTCTTAGCAGAAAGAACATCTGCCCAGTTCTTGAGGTACATCAAGGCTCAGAGAGCAGCACAACTTCCCAGGATTTATGGCAGACAAGAAGCTAAGCTTCATCTTTGCTCTGACATTAAATCATCTTCTCGCCAAGGCTAAGAATTGTTCCATGGTGTAATCACAAAGTGAGGCAGAAGGGCAACGTAACAAACTTCATTCCTAATAACAAGGTCAGTTTCCATAGCACCCTCCTTCTTTCCTGATCCAAAAGGGATTGCCAGCTTAGCTCCCCGAAGCATGCTCTCTGCAGAGAGGTTCTGCTCTTCGTGGCTGCAGCCCAGCCTTCAAAATCATGGACCTGCCTGGCTGGAAAACATGGAATCCAACTACTGACCCACCACCACCACAGCCAGCAAACCATGTCCCGAGCTGCCATGCTCACAGTTTCCCCAACACTTCCAGAGATGGGGACTCCACCACCTCCTGGGCAGCCTGCTCCGTGGCTTTCATCTATTTTTATGATCAAATTGATGAATTTCAGGGAAGCTGCTTGTGCCACAGCTACTACACACATGGCTGCTTCCACAGGTAGAACAACAGGCTCCAAGTCCAGACTTCCTCACTTTTATGTGTTTAAATTGGATCCCACTAAGTGTTTAAGGCCATTGTTGAGCTGCTAAGTGTTCTGCAGCAGGGCTAACTCCAGATGCCTCATTTCTCACTCTCATTCAGCTCTTTTTTGCTTTTTTTTATCTTTTGCTCCATCTGCCTGTCACAGCAGAGAGGAGAGTCAAAGAGAGCAGCAGAGTTAAGAGGTGAGGGATAAACTATGCAGGGTGTGGGCAGAGCAGGGATGAGAGTTCACCAGCAAATCTGTGAGTGGAGAGGTGTGGGGAAAAGCTGCTGCATTCCCCAGCACAGTGAGCAGAAGGGACAGGCTGAGGGAGCTGGGGGTGTGCAGCCTGGAGGAGAGAAGGCTCCAGGCAGACCTCACAGCAGCCTGCCAGTACATGAAGGGGCTACAAGAAGGCTGCAAAGAGACTGTTCCCAAAAGCTTGCAGGGACAGGACCAGAGGCAATGGTGTGAAATGAGAGTAGAGCAGACTGAGACTGGATGTGAGGAACAAGTTCTGCACCAGGAGGCTGCTGGAACACTGCAACAGGTTGCCCAGGGAAGCAGTAGAGGTTCCATCCCTGGAGCTATTCAAGGTGAGGCTGGACAGGGCTCTGAGCAACCTGACCTAGTGGAGGATGTCCCTGCTGCCTGCAGAGGGTTGGACTGGATGGCCTTTGGGGGTCCCTTCCCACCCAAACCATTCCATGATTCGTTGGTTTTCTTTTAGACAAAAGGCAGCTGCAGCCCATGAGGCTGGGCAGGACACAAGTACAGAAGGAAGGTCACTGCTACAGAAGCTAAAGCAAGAAGGTGACTGTCCCCGTAAGGCTGCCCTCAGCCCACCACAGAATCCCAGACTGGTTTGGGTGGAAAGGGACTTTTAAAGCTCACCGAGTCCAACCCCCCGGGCAGTCAGCAGGGCCTTCTGCAACTACAGCAGGTTGCTCTGAGCCCCAAACAACCTGGCCTGGGATGGCTTCAGAAATGGGACACTGCCATGTGCCTGGGCAGCCCATCCCAGCATTCCCCCACCCTCAGTAAAGAATTCCTTCCCAAAATCTCACCTAACCCTGGCCTCTACTAATTTCGAACCATCGCTCCTTGTCTGATCACTACAGCCCCTGATAAGAGTCCTTCCCTGTCTCTTCCACAGGCCCCCTTTAAGCAGTGAAAGGCCACCAGAAGGTCTCCTTGCTGCAGGCTGAACAACCCCAACTCTCTCAGACCATCTTCACAGGCCAAGTGCCACAGCCCCCCGACCAGTGAAGAGCTGCAGGACCCCTGCTGCCTTAGCTGAGTTCTGTGGCATTTTCAGCAATGCTTCTACAATCCATGCTTGGCTCTGTGCTTCCAGGAGTTTGGGGATCTTCTCCCTTCCTTTTTTTCTCCCTGAAAAGTGACCAACAGCCTGGCTGACTGCATCATAGTATCATAGAATCATTCAGGGTTGGAAGGGACCACAAAGATCATCTAGTTCCAACCCCCCTGCCATGGGCAGAGACACCCCACACTAGATCAGGCTGGCCAGAGCCTCATCCAGCCTGCTCTTAAACACCCCCAGGGACGGGGCCCCAACCACCTCCATGGACAACCCATTCCAGGGTTTCACCACTATCATGGTGAAGAACCTCCTCCTCACATCTAGCCTGAATCTCCCCACCTCCAGCTTCATTCCATTCCCCCTAGTCCTATCACTGCCTGAGATCCTGAGCAGTCCCTCCCCAGCCTTCCTGTAGGCCCCCTTCAGATCCTGGAAGGCCACAATGAGGTCACCTCAGAGCCTTCTCTTCTGCAGACTGAACAGCCCCAACTCCTTCAGTCTGTCCTCACAGGAGAGGTGCTCCAGCCCTCTGATCATCCTTGTGGCCCTTCTCTGGACACCTTCCAGCACCTCCAGATCCCTCTTGTAATAGGGGCTCCAGAACTGGACACAGTACTCCAGGTGGGGTCTCAGCAGAGCTGAGCAGAGAGGGAGGATCACCTCCCTCGACCTGCTGGCCACACTTCTCCTGATGCAGCCCAGGATCTGATTGGCTTTGCGGGCTGCAAGTGCACACTGAGAGCTCCTGTTGAGCTTCTCCTCCCCCAGCACCCCCAAGTCTCTCTCTTCAGGGCTACTTTCCAGCCAGTCACTACCCAGCCTGGATTTGTGCCTGGGGTTGCCTCGACCCAGATGCAGGACCCTGCACTTGCTCTTATTGAACCTCATGAGGTTGGCTTGTGCCCACCTCTCCAGCCTGTCAAGGTCCCTCTGGATGGATCCCTTCCCTCCAGCGTGTCTGCTGCACCACACAGCTTGGTGTCATCAGCAAACTTGCTGAGGGTGCACTCAATGCCACTGTCCATGTCACCCACAAAGATGTTGAATAAGACAGGTCCCAGGACTGATCCCTGAGGGACTCCGCTTGTCCCTGGCCTCCCCTGGGACATGGAGCCATTGACAGCCACTCTTTGGGTGCGGCCATCAAGCCAGTTCCTTATCCATCTAGTGGTCCACCCATCAAACCCATGTGTCACCAGTTTGGAGACCAGGATGTGGTGCGGGGCAGTGTCGAAGGCTTTGCTCAGGTCCAGGTAGATGACATCAGTTGCTTGCCCCTCAGCTATTAATTTTTATCACCTGCTCATAGAAGGCCACCAGGTTGGTCAGGCAGGATTTGCCCTTGGCAAAGCCATGCTGACTGCTCCCAATCACCTCTTCACTATTCTTTTGAGCGAGTAGTGACTCCAGGAGGATCTGCTCCATGATCTTTCCAGGCACAGAGGTGAGACTGACTGGCCTGGAGTTCCCTGGTTCCTCCTTCTTGCCCTTTTTGAAGATGGGGGCAATGTTTCCCCTTTTCCAGTCTGTGGGGACTTCACCAGATTGCCATGACTTTTGAAATATAATAGAGAGGGGTTCAGCAACCTCCTCTGCCAGTTCTCTCAGTACCCGTGGGTGTATCCCGTCGGGTCCCATGGACTTGAACACTTTCAGGTTCTTCAGGTGATCACCAACCTGATCTGCACTTACAATGGGCAGTTCTTCCTCCCCGTCCATAACATCAGGAGTGTGGCTAGAGGCCCTTGCAGTGAAGACTGAGGTAAAGAAGTTATTAAGTACCTCAGCCTTTTCCTCATCACTTGCAACCATGTCACCATTTTCCTTTCTGAGGGGGCCCACACCTTCCCTAGTCTTCTTCTTCCCATTAATATACCTGTAGAAGACTGGCCAGAGACAGGAGGCCCAGGAAGCATGCAGGGGTGTATGGAACACCCTGTGGAACCAACACTTTCCCCTACCAGGAAAAGCCTTTCACAAACTGTGGATTCTGATTTCAGAGCTCTCCCTCCACAACCTCCCCTCCTCCTTGCCAGGCTGTGGCTTCATTTAATGGAGGAGGCAAACTGGGCTGGGAACATCACTAATGGCATGAAGAGAAATGGGAGAGACTTCCCAAGACATGCAACCACAGAGCCAGTTCCAGGAGTCCCTCCCTGCACAACCAGCAGCTCCCACAGGATCCTTGAAGCAGCCAGCATGCTCATCCTAGATGGGATCTAAAAAGGTTCAAAAAAACCATGCCAGTAAATTAAATCTATCATTTTCTTGTAGTAATCTACCTTTCATGATGTGAAGACAGCCCCAGTCCTGCAACTCAGATGTGGGGAATGGAACTGCAGGAAGATTTCCCCTTCTAGTGGCATCTGTACTCTTGGACTAATCTTCCTTAGCTCAACATCTCATCAAACACACTTTAAATGCTCCCCCTGCTCTCCCATGACCTCTGCTCTCTAATGAGGTTCCACAGGGGGGTCTGGGTAACTCAAGAGTGAGCAGTTGAGGGGGTAGTTTCAAACTGGGAACAAACAGCTGCACAAGCAATCCATCCACCTCTGTTAGGTGTCCCATGGGTGTCTGGTATGAGCTGTTAGAGTTGGCATTTAGAGGATCATGAGCTCTATGGACAGAAAAGTCTGAATCTGTTCCACTTCTGTGCTGCTGGTGTGAGCTTACAGCACTCAGCTGAACAACACTGGGATCCTTGCTGGGAGGCAGAGCAGAATGAGGCTGCAAGTCACCAATTTTTACTAGAGTCCTCAGGAAGCATGAGGGAAAGAGTGCCAAGTTAGTCCTGTTGAACATGGGGAGAAGGTGATGCTGGAAAAATCACAGAATGGTTTGGTGTGGCAAAGGCCTCTTAAGGTCATCCAGTCCAACCCTCAGCACACCACCACCATGGCCACCAAACCATGTTCCAGGGTTGCACATGTTCCACAGGGTTCTGGAACAGCTCCAGGGATGGGGACTCCACCACCTCCCTGAGCAGCCTGTTCCAATTGGCTGCCCAGGGAAGTGGCAGAGTTGGGAGAACTGGAACTCAAAGAGTGAGCTGCAGGAGCTTGCCCTTCCCCTTAAATACTTCAGAGTGCTTGAATTTGGTGCTAGCTACTGAACACATCCTGAACCCACAGGTCCCAGTTGCAGTCACAGCCCTTGGATTCAGACAGCGCTCCCAAGGAAGGGCAGAGATCAGTCAGGGCTGGGCACATCACACTCCCAACTCGAGAACCACCCTTGCAACCACCATCCCCAAGCCTACAAACTCAGAAAAAGGGAAAAGGCAGAAGATCAGAGATAAAAGCTCACCATGTCTGAGAGGTATTTGGGAGGTGTATCAGGGCTAGGGAGGAGAGGAAGGATGACTCGGATTCCTGGATCAGAGGCTTTGGCACAGCCCTGGGTTAGCTGCAGATGAAATCTTTACCTCTAAACAGCAGAAAAATTGGACAATCCATCTGGTCATATGACAAATCATCCCTGGCAGTGTCTGAGACCAGGCTGGATGAGGTTTGAGCAGCCTGGGCTAGTGGGAAGTGTCCCTGCCCATGGCAGGGGGGTTGAATCCAGGTGACCTTTAGGTCCCTTCCCACTGAAGCCATTCTGTGACTCTGTGAAAACTGACCCTCAGCTGCCTCTCTAGCAACCTCACTTAACCCTAACCAGCTCCTGTAGCTAGTCCCATAGTAGCTGGCTCCAGATGTCCCACTTTTACCCCAAAAAGGGAATCAGAAGCCATACTCAGCCTTGCTGTAGAAGAAGCAGTGGGATCCCTATAGCTGTCTCCTAGAACCATGGCATTCAATGATAATCTCTAATTTCCCCTCCCCTTTTATTGTGCTAAAGTCTTTCTTTCTCCTCCACATCTCCTTATTAAGAAGTACAGATGCCTTCAAGTGTCTCCTAGATAACATTTCAGGCTCAAAACCCAGAAGGCAGCAACATTTGACCTTTTTTGGTGTATTTTTAATCTCAGGATTTATGAGAGGGAGCTGACTCATGTTTTGGCTGCCAGGGACAGTCTCTTCTAAGTAACTGCATCCTTGTTATTTCATCAATTAAGATAAGTTCTCCCCCTTCTGTTTGAGGTGTTGGGGATGCCACTGGCTGCTGTGAGAAAAATACCAATCTCTGGTCTCAGGGAGGGGAAAGAAAGGTCAGATATTCCTCCTCCAATCTCAGGCCCAAGCATCCCAAAACAGTGCAGATCTCTCGGGTCTGCCAGCCCTGCTCAGCTCTAACAGACCATTCAAGCATCTCTTGCCTCAGGGGAGCTCCACCCTCAGCAAAAAGCAAGGAATGCTCCACACACCAGGGCTACTGTGACTAGGAAAGGATGGGTTTGCTTCACACAGCCCCACTGCCCTTCCAGCAACACACCAAGAAAAACGTAGCGAGGAGAGAGTTTGTAGGGAAGAAATTCAGTGAATGATTAACTCCATCCAACCTATTAACTATTGCTCTCCATTCCCTGATGCCCTGCAGAAAGCCCAGCTCCAGGTAGCAAAGCCACGCCAAAACCTGATACCCCACTGGCCTGACCTGCCGAGGCGTCAGGTGATGCAGATGGGTCTAGCTTCGAGTTAAACCTCATTAAGTGCAGTAATGATTAATCCACAACCCTGCCTTCAGCTCATGGTGAAATGGTGTTCTTCTTGTCACACCAAACAGATCTAAGTAAATTCTGCTTCCTGGAGGTCTCTGCAGAGGACTGCAGAGGCAGGACCTCCATGACCACCAGGAGCAAAGGTTACTGCAAGGACAGCCCCCTGTGAGGCAGCGAAAGAAGGCACTGCCTAGGATGTTCCTCTACTCACCCCAGAAATGAAGCACACCTTTGGGATTTGGACAGACCTTAGAGCAGCCTTTCAGTACCTGAAGAAAGCTCTGGAGAGACCTTTTACAAGGCTTTGTTGGGATAGAATCATAGAATTGTTTCAGCTGGAAAAGCCCTCGAAGCCCTCAAGCCCAACCATCAAACCAACACCACCGTGGCCATCAAACCATCACATTTCTTGAACACCTCCACGGATGGTGACTCCACCACCTCTCTAGGCTGGAAGAGGGGAGATTCAGACTGCAGATTAGGAAGAAGTTCTTTCCAGTGAGACACTAGAACAGGTTGCCCAGGGAAGCTGTGGAATCCCTCCCTGAAGGAGTTCAAGGCCAGGCTGGATGAGGCCTTGAGCAACCTGGTCTACAGTCACAGAATCCTAGAATGGTTGGGGCTGGACAGGACCTTGGAAGTCTAGTGGGAGGCATCCCTGCCCACAGCAGGGGGCTGGTGACTGATGATCTTTGAGATCCAAAAACATTCTACAAGGACAGCAAGCTCTGCCAGGCTGCAGATGCTTCCAAGCAGTGGCATTAAGATCCATCTGAATCCCCAACAAGTCCCCTCACACAGCAGGACCTTCACATCAGGTTGGCCCCACGTGCAAGCCCACGTGTTTATCACACTCAGCTGCCCCTCAGAAGGCTGGGAGGGCTCAGTGCTGGGCTGGGACATAAGCTCGCTGTATGACCTCAGGCAACTCCCTTCTCTGTGAGCATAGAACTTGTGCAGTCTCACCCAGCTGAAAACCAGGAAGACTTCCTTCTGCTTCTGCCTTGTCTGTTTTCATTGCCAGATCCTGAGGATAAGGTCTGCTATTCCATGTGCTTGTGCACAGTGGCCAGCACCATGAGGTCCCAATCCTGCCCAGAGTTCTCAGCACAACACCCAAAAGCCCCACCACCCCAGTTCCTAGAGCTCTGGGTCTTTTCTGCAAGCCCACACAGACCATGCACAAGCCCACAGGTACCATGCAACAGAGAGAATACCAAACCTCTGTGTTTTATATTGGGCACTCTGGTCCCTCCACACAGTAAATGCTGCTTCATTTGGATATTAGGAATAGTTTCTTTGCTGCAAGAGCTGTCAGGCACTGGCCCAGGCTGCCCAGAGAAGTGGTGGAATTACCATCCCCAGAGGTGTCCAAGAAGTGAGCAGATGTGGTGCTTCATGACATGGTCTAGTGGCCATGGAGGTGTTGGGTGGAAGGTTGGACTTGATGATCTTAGAGGTCTTTTGCAACCTTAATGATTCTGTGCTTCATCACCCAATGACTGGTTCTGCTACTGCCAGACAGCCCAGGAGAAACAAGAATTAGGACCCCAAGAAGTTAAAAGAAACAAATGCAAAAGTTGGGTTGAAGACAGAAAGAGAATTGAGACCATCCATGCCACAGGCCCATGTCTCATCCCAGCAGTAGGATCAAGCTCCTGCTGAGGGCTTTTTTACTCTAGATCATTAATAAAGGAAAAAGAAAACAACCCCAAAAACTGGTACTGAAATGAGTTTCACGGTGTTAAAGACAGACTGGAGGTGCTGGCAGCACTGAAAAATCACCCTGCTGAGCAGATCAAGACCCAGGAACATGGCCAAGGCCTGCTGAGATGGACCACCTTGTCCCAGCAGAATTCCTCTGGCTCTGTACATCATTCTCTGTACCTGCAGCCTGGTGCTACAAGCTCAGGTCCCAGCTCCATGTCCTTCATCCCTGAGGAGCCCAGAGGGAGCAGCCACATCCTCTCAGGAGCTGACAGACTGGGCTGGAGTCAGCACTGAGTCCCTGTTTGGAGCTGAGATGTCTCTGTTTGGAAAACTGATGGCATTGCCTTGAAAGAAAGGGCAAAGCTGTGCAGAAAACACAACTTTGCTTTATTTTAGGTGGTTTAAAAGCAAAACAAATGGCTGTCCAGCAAGGATGGCACAGTGAGCTCCTGCTGCCTGCCACAGTGTCAGAGTCACAGCACGTGCCACCAAAGCACAGGGTTAAGTGTTTAGCTCAAGGATGATGGCAAGAAGGGGCTGAAGGTAGAACCAAGGTTATCAACAAGATGGTCAGGATGAGTCTGTGTTTTGTGCTCTTTATCTTGCTCAGACAAGATTCAGATGCCCAAAGAGCTAGTCTAGGAGAACCCTTTGCTGCCTTCCCACAAGAATGGCACAGCACCAAGGAAGCAGGAATCAGCAATCCAGGGCATTCATCCAGTAGCCAAGCATTCCAGCCCTCCACAGGCACTGGCTTCCCATAAATAACCCCCAGCCCCACTGCCCAGCCAGGGCAGGCTGAGGGCAGAGGAAGCAATGAGAGCCCAGCTCACCCCACCGGGGTCAGAGCTGGAAACAAAACACCGAGCCCCAGGTCCCGCTCTGTGCTCCAGATGTTAGACAACACTGCCCCCAGTAGCTCGGCTTCCTTCCCAAGCTAAGGTATGCACTGCAATTCCCTGGCTGTGGAAGGGAGAAGGACAAAGTGGGAAGTAAACCCTGGCCTTAAGCACACCATGTGCAGTCTCCTTGGCTGCTGCAGAATTTAGCACCTTCCAGGAATCAGAGAATGGCAGAGGCTGGAAGAGATCTCAAAAGATCATCGAGCAGGATCACCCAGGGCAGGGCACACAGGAACACATCCAGATGGGGCTGGAAAGGCTCCAGAGAAGGAGCCTCCACAACTTCTCTGGGCAGCCTGCTCCAGGGCTCCAGCAGCCTCACGCCAAAGAAGTTTCTCCTTTTGCTGGGGTGGGACTTCCTGGGCTCCAGTTTGTGCCCATTGCCCCTTGTCCTATCGTGGGATACCACTGAAACTACTTCAGGAGATGCTTGTGTCCTGTGGGAATGGGGGTGTTGGAGACTGATTTCCAAACCCAGTCTCCACTCCCAGTTCTCTCTGGAGCTATGGGATCAAGCTACAGGATGTGTCACAGCTCATTCTCTGGAGGACAGACCACAGCAGTAGCCTTGCTGTCTTCTTGTAGAGCTCTGATGGCTAGCAGCAATAAACCCTTAAATGCTGCCTGTTCCAAATGATGCCAGAGGAAAACACCCAGTCTGACTGCTGGCAGAATCACAGAATGGTTTGGATTGGAAAGGCCCTTCAAGCTCATCCAGTTCAACCATTAAGCCAACACCACCACGGCCATAAACCACGTCTCCAAGTGCCATGGCCATACCTTTCTTGAAACCTCCAGCGATGGGGACTCCAACACCTCCCTGGGCAGCCTGTGGCAGTCCCTGACCACGCTTGCAGCAAACAAATTGCTCCTGATCTCCAATCTAACCCTCCTCTGGCACAATTTCAGGCCTTTTCCTCTCATTCTATCACCTGAGACTAGGGATCAGGTCATGGATCACTCCAATCAGTGCAAAGCAAGCCCATGGCAACACAACTGAAATTGGAAGCTGTGTCAGGCGCAATCCATGCAGGCAATCAAAATTAAATTACCCAAGGACAGTGACACTGCTGCACTGACAATTTAGTCTCCTGCAAGCACCAGAAAGGCAGAAAGGTGATGAACATCTGGCCAGCTACTGGCTGCAATCAATGACGTGAGGCAAAGCAGTGAGGACCAGGAATCTTGGAGCTCAAGCTCTGGCTGCTGAGCTACTGAAGTTGTTTTCTGTTGTATGAAACACAGACTTGAGAATCAGTGATGCTTCTGGCACACCCTCCAAAAAATGGGGAGTGTCTTCTCTCTAAAACTTGGGAATTGTCTTGTGTCAGTCTAGCAGAGTCTGGAGCACCACCCAGACAGCTCAAGCTTTGTTTCCACGGCACTGTGCCCTACAACAGCTCTCCTGCACAAAGCAGTTTTCCTGTTCGCTCTCCAAGTGCAGCCATTTCTCGCTGCTCTGAGCACAACCCACCACACACGAGGGCTGCAGCAAACTTCCTCAACACAACAAGCTGACTGACACAGCCCAGATCTTGGCCTCTTCCAAGAGCTTTTGTCTTGCCACCTCAGTTTTGACTCCACCAAATGGTTTCAGGCCCCCGCTGGAAGCTTTGTGCTGCTCCATGTACTCAGAGGCTGCACATCTAGGCAGTCTATAAAGCAAAATGACTTCATGTTTTGCCTCTGCAGGAGTACAATAACGTTCCCACACTCTGATAGAAACCTTTGCTCCACACAGATTTAATTCATTACTTATGAATCTCTGGCCAACGTCACCGCTCATTTCAGTGGCTCTCTGCTCCCAGCTGTCTCCTGCGTCCAGGACAGGGAACCCTTTTGTCACCAGGTAGCAGAGAAGGTTTCCTGACCAATGGCTTCACCAACCTGTTGCTTATGTAGCACTCCTCGTGCAGAAAGCCCAGGCTGCAAGAACGACCTGTGCTCTCCAGCTCCCTTATAGAAGGTTGGCCAAGAGCCAGCATCTTTTCCATTGGAAACTCTTCTCCCAGGGAATCACCCTGCATCCTCTTTCAGCTGAGTGCTTTGTTTTCTTTCAGGAGAGAGAAGATTTCTTTTAACTGTGCTGTGCTTAGGTGGGAGGAGAGCTTTGTGACACAAATCACTGCTGGAATCATTTATGAGCCCAGAATGGCAGCAGCTCGGCTAACACCTCAAAGCCAAGTGCCCATATCCCACAACTTAAGCTTCTGCAGGATTGCTTGGACTCCCTGCAGCTCTTGGATAAGGCTGGCCCTTTGCTCTGGCTGCACTGTGCAGGAGCTACAAGCTCCCATAGGTGGTACAGCAGTACAAAATACATTGCTTGGACCCCCTGCAGCTCTTGGGTAAGGGCTGGCCCCCTGCCCTGCCTGCACTGTGCAGGAGCTACAAGCTCCCAGAGGTGATACAGCAGTACAAAATACTAAAGGTGCCAGCTGACTGCACTTTCCATATCCAAATCCTCCTTTCAAAAATTCACTCTTTCCAGACAGCTTTCCAATCCCCTTTCACCTGGGAAGGGCTGAAACACAGCTCTTTGCTGAGGGCCAGCTCCACACAATGCTGCCTTGCACTGGCCCAGGCACAGCACAGACTCTTTCACAAGGTCTTCACAATGCTCCTGAAATATGTCTGTGGGTGACAAGGCAAGACACTGTCCCCAAACCTTCATCCCACTCCTCTCTCTCAAGAAGAGTAGCTTGAACAGAGGTGTCTGTAAAAAACCTAGCTAATAACAAATGTGGCTGCAACACTTTTCTTAGGGACACCACTCTGCATGTCATTTGCAGTTTCCAGCTTTTCCTCAGCTCTCTAAGCCCCAGAAGGTGGATTCACAGAATCACAGAGTGGCAGGGGTTGGAAGGGACCTCGGGAGATCATCGAGTCCAACCCCCTGGCCAAGGCAGGGTCCCCTAGAGAAGGCACACAGAAACACTCCTGTGCACAGTCTAGAACGCATGTGCCAGCACCTATGTCCTGCGGTTGAAAACATGGCATCTGAGAGCAGCAGCAGAGACAGGGACTGCAGCATCTGGGTTTTCTCTGAGCCGCACTTGGAGAAGCTGTGCAGTATTCCTGCCCTAGAACACAAGCAGCCCAGCTGTGAGGCCAGCAGATGAGCAGAGAAGGACAAAAATAGCCTCTCCTGTCGTGCTCTTTTAAGCCACACGAGCCTGCCCTACAAAAACAAACACAGAGGAGGAGCACTCGGGGGGTTCGCAGCTGTCCGAGGGCTGCGGCGCGGCACAGGGACGATCCTCTCAAGACCCATGGGGTATTCCCCACCACCCCGCAGCTAACCACCACGGGGCTGTGTGCAGAGCCGCTGCCACTCGTGGTCCCCAAAGGGCTATTTTCACCGACCTGACCCAACCCAGAGCTGCACACTTCAGGCCAGGGTCACTCCACCCCTTCCCGAGGCGTGGCTTTAGAGAGAAACGAAGAGCTTTGGCCAACACAATTGGTCTGGGCTCCTGCTTTCCCAGGCTTAGCTGTTCCTCTGGTTCCTCCCTCAGGAGGACTCAACCCACACCCTTCATCCTCTTTTTAGACAGCCACTCCCACCTCTCCCGACCAAGAAGCCTAGGCTGTAGCAAGACCTACTTAACCCATTCCCAGCAGGAGCCGTGCCCTGGGACAAGCAGGAAAGGTGCTCACAGAACCCCACAGCCCTGCACCACGGAAAGCAAGGAGCAGCTTCCCTGCCCGCCTCAGTCGCAGCTGCAGAGAAAACTGCTCTTTCGCTTCTGGATCTGCAGAAGTTCTCCTCCCTGCCAGAGGAGCCCAGCACAGCAGGGATTCTGCGGGAGCCAGGGCCGAAGTCCTGCCAGGGGATGTTGCAATGGAGCTGTGAGGAGGCCGCTGCTGGGGATCTGCAAGTACCATTAGTGATGTCCATCCAAGGAGGTGGGCACAGGCTCCAGCCAGGCTACAAACTCCACCCTGGAAATCTCAGTTTCAAACCAGTGGAGCAGTTTCGCCTGCAGAAGAGCAGCCCCAGAGGGGATCTGAGCACTGCTCGGCAAGAGGCTGGGGCCAGACTCTGCTCAGTGGTGCCCAGGGACAGCACAAGGGGCAGGGGGCACAAACTGGAACCCAGGAGGTTCTATCTGAACAGGAGGAGAAACTTCCTTGGTGTGAGGCTGCTGGAGGCCTGGAGCAGGCTGCCCAGAGAGGTTGTGGAGTCTCCTCTGGAGAGATTCCAACCCCCTCTAGTCATTGTGACCCTGGGCAAGCTGCTGTCAGTGCCCCTTCTTTGACAGAGGGGTTGGAGTGGATGATCCCCAGAGGTCCCTTCCAGCCCCACAATCTTGGATTCTGGGATTAGACCTCATGACTTCATCATCAACATGCAAAATAACACTTGCACAGAGCCAGATGTGCTGCTTGATACAAGGAGCTGCCTGAAGAGGTGCAAGGAATATACATTGCCCAGCCCCCCCCCTAGAAGGAAAAAGGCCACAGAACGGTGTCCAGGTACACAGTCGTGCTGGCAGATGCTCCTGAGCATTGTCAGAAGACTGTGCTCCCTCTAACAGCAGCTGTCTGCAGCTGTTCTTGCCTTTGACAAGCCACTGGGACTGTCTGTAGTGACATGAATTGTGGATCCAAGCCAGGACTCTGCCAGCCTGTTCCTGGTCTTTGAGACTGTACCAAGACACCAATCCATGGCCTTCTTCCTTCTGGTCACCTGGGCAACTTCTTTTTTGTCCTAACAGCTGCAACTTAAAGTTGCTCATGCAGACAGCTCCTTGTATCAAGAAGCTCATCTGGCTCTGTGCAGTTGCTTTGGATGTTGATGATGAAGTCCCAGAATCCCAGCATGGTGGGACTGGAGGGAACCTCTGGGGATCATCCACTCCAACCCCCCTGCTCCAGCAGGGCACCCACAGCAGCTTGCCCAGGGGCACAGTGCCCAGGGGGGGTTGGAAGCTCTCCAGAGGAGACTCCACAACCTCTCTGGGCAGCCTGCTCCAGGCCTCCAGCAGCCTCACACCAAAGAAGTTTCCCCTCCTGTTCAGATGGAATCTCCTGGGTTTAAATGTGTGGGTTTCTGTCACTACCAGGGCTTACAGCTGTAGCTGCACCAAAGTGCAAATCCCAAGTCTTTCCATGAACATCAAGGGAGTGAAACACCTGGGTGCTGCTTGAGATTATTTAATTACAACATGGTGCAGGAACATCTCCAAACACTGCCTCTCCAGGGAAGCCTTTGCTTACCGAGAAGGATGGTTGTGTTAGCACATCTTTAAACACCATAAAAATGCCCCAAAAAACAAACATCCAAGGTTTTAATTTGAAATTGAGTAAGTTTCTTGCTCATGGGACTTGGACTTCTCTGAGGCTTCAGGATGGAGCACAGTAACCAAGCCAGCCCTTCTGCTGGTGCTGCAATGGCATTAGGGTGACACTCCAGGAACACCAGGGATCATTATGCTCTCACAGAATAGTACAGAACTACCTCTTTGTCTGGGGCTTAATCTACAGTCTGCTTCCGTGATTGGCCCCTTCCACAGGCTGAATGACCCTCGTTTGCAAAATATTTATCTAGCACCTCATTTGGGCTTTTCCCCCCTCCAAAATCCCTTACAACAGAGAAGCACAGCCTTGTTTTGAGGGGGATGTGGCTTCCTATAAGAATGACATTCCAGGCTGCAGGAATTTTCTCTAGGAACTCGGCAGACCAGCCTGAGCACTGCTGTATAGACACTGCACCTCTTCTGCTTCTACCTGAACTGGGTTTTAGTCTTAATTGTAATTTCCCCCATAGATAGATAGATAAATTTTGAACATCCCTTGAGCCTTTAAGAGTTTTTTACAGCATCACATAACCATACCAAAATCTACTGATTGTTGCCAACCCCTGAGACTAAAATACCCCAGATCAGAAAATCTGCTCATTTTAGGATGGTTTGCTTAGGTGAAGTCACTGCTGGGCAGCATAGCGCTGGGGACTCACAAATGCACACAAGCCCCACAGGGGTTCAGATGAAAGCTCAGGCCCTCCAGATCTGTGAAGCTCCTGACGAGTAGGCTGATGGCAGAACTGCTCTGTTATTTCCTCCTTCTCACCCATCCATGAGTGGATTCAATGGGCTGCCCAGGGAGGTGGTGGAGTCACTGTCCCTTGACACTTTCAAGAAACCTGTGGCCCTGGTGGTCTCAGGTTGAAGGTTGGACTGGATGATCATAGAATCTCAGAATCATGGAATGCTTGGGTTGAAAGGGACCTCCAAAGGTCATCCAGTCCAACCCCCCTGATCTTAAAGGTCTCTTCCACGTGAAACAATTCTACGATTCTCAGTAGTATTTCACATTCATGAAGGGAGTTTCACCTCTAGTCTCATAAATCAAGACTCTAATCTCCACTTCAAAACTGTCACCATCCTGAAGATGTGACAGAGGGAGCCAGCATTTGCAAGGGAAAAGTCAGAACATCTTTACAAGGTTTACTTCCAGTTGAGGAATAAAAGAAAGGACATGGGCTGGTTGAAACAGCTCAGTCTCACAGTGAACATGAAGAAAATCCATAGCTCTGAACGCAGAACACTTGAAAAGAGCTCGGATCAGAGAGCTTCTCAGACAGAGGGACTTGGAAGTGCAGTGCTGCCACTTGAAGCACGTTGCTCTGGAAGTGGAGTTTGTTTCCCTGTCTGCAGATGCTTTGGAAAAAGAACTTTTGCTCTTGCTTCCAGCCAGACTTTGCGTTACGCTTCAAGAACCCGACTCTGGCGGTGGGAAAGGGCCAATATTCCCACTCACTCTGCCTGGAGACCGCTTCCAGCTAGCTCTGTAGCGTCTGCAAGCAGCAGAGCTCATTTCCTTAGTGATTCTTTGGATGGGGCACTTCTCTGCTCCTAGTAACAGCGTGGCGCATTTGCTCCTTCGCGGCTGCTGCGTCCAGAACGTCTGCTAGCAGAGCAGTTCATTTCCTAGGCCTTACCATGGAATCATGGAATTGTTTCAGTTGGAAGAGACCTCTAAGATCATAGATTCATAGAATGGGTTGGGTTGGAAGGGACCTTAAAGCTCATCCAGCTCCAACCCCCTGCCATGGGCAGGGACACCTCCCACCAGCCCAGGCTGTTCAAGGCCTCATCCAGCCTGGCCTTCAACACCTCCAGGGAGGAGGCAGCCACAGCCTCCCTGGGAAACCTTTTCCAGTGTCTCATCACCCTCACTGGAAAGAATTTCTTTCTAATATTCAGTATAAATATGCCCCCCTCCAGCTTCAATCCATTCCCTCTTGTCCTGTCACCACAAGCCCTTGTAAAAGGCCCCTCCAGCTCTCCGGTAGCCCTCTTCAGGTACTGGAAGGTAGCTCTAAGGTCTCCCTGGAGTCTTCTTTTCTCCAGGCTGAACAACTGCAGCTCTCATAGCCTGTCCCCTAGTCCAACCTTCAACCTCAGGCCATCACGGCCACTGAACCATGTCCCCAAGTGCCATGGCCACACATTTCTCAGACACCTCCAGGGACAGTGCCTCCACCCCCTCCCTGCGCAGCCTGTTCCAATCCCTGACCACTCCTGCAGTGAAGACATTTTTCCTAGCAGATTGCTTCTACAGCTAGAGGTGTCCCATTTGCTGAGAGCAACTGCTCATGCAGGCTTCTGCCGCAGAATCAGGAAGCTCCAGTCTCGGTTAATTTTCTGCACTCAGCCTTTTGAAGGCTGTTGTCATGTTGGGTTAACCAAAAAAAAATGTTTTGTTGAGATACTAAAATGCTTTTCTCTAATGAAAGACCAGACAGCAATCATTAAAAGTGTTACTGACTTTATCTGTCAGCATTCAGTCAAGAGAACATGAAATGAATAGACAAAACTGCTTGCATAATGTCACTGTGCCAGAGCCAGAGTCCCTCTCATCGCAACAGAAATCAATCTGTCAGTCTTTCATGGGCACAGTGATGACACACAGACACACACCCACCTTCTTTCCCCTCATCAGGAGGTCAAGCAGGGCAGTGAACTTCTCCCCAAAGGAAATCCATGTGCCACAGACTGCTCCAGCACATCCTAGACCAGTCATCAAAGTGTGACCAGCGCACACTCCTTCAGCTGAGCCAAGACTAGACACAGAAGATGATCTGCTGGCTGACAAAGAAGGCTCCACTCTCTGAATTCCAAGACACATCCCTCAGCGCAGCAGAGCTCTTCCTCTCATCACGCTGATCTGACACTGCTGCAAACAAACATTTCCCTATTGAAATCACAGGGAGATGTCACAAACACCATCCTCCCATTTCAGTTACAGAGTCAAAGAACACACTGGGTTGGAAGGGACCTTTAAAGGTCATCCAGTCCAACCCCCCTGCAGTAAGCAAGGACATCCCCAACTAGAGCAGATTGCTCAGAGTCCCATCAAGCCTGACCTTCAATGTCTCCAGAGATGAGGCTTCCACCACCTCTCTAGGCAAGCCATTCCAGCATCCCACCACCTTCACACCACCTTCTTCCTAACATCCAAACGTCCATTAGTGTTCTCTCTGCTTCAGCAGATTTCCCCTTTCCATATTCCAGGCACTTTGTTTGTAGATCTGCATGAGCTTTGGGCACATCGTTTTGTGAACCTGCAAGAGCTTTATGCCCAACTTCCCTTTGTCACTGCACAACAGAATCTGATCCAAGACATTCTGGGAGCTGAGCTTCTACCACTCGATGCCTCTGAACAACAATAATATAAACAGTCTCAAACACTTACTACCTAAGTGAATAATCCTAGAGTCACACTGCAACAACCCCAAATACTTCCAAAGCCCTCAGCAGGCTGCTCTGTGATCACCAGCGAGGCACAGGCACGTTCTGCCCATCACAGCAGCGCGTTTGGTCTCCAGAGCTGCAGACCCCCATGGCCAGGGGACCGCAGACAACACAGCACCAGAAACCCTGCAGCAGAAATCAGCCTGCCCCAGGCAGGGACTGTCTGCAGCAACCAACGGCTGGGCTCTCTGGAAAAGCCTAAGAGTATCTTGTAAGAGCACAGTGGGGAAACACCTTGCCTGCTGGATTTAGACACACACTTTCCAGACACATCTCACTGACCTCCAATTTCATGTTCACTGTGGTGCTTCTGCAATGTGCCTTAGCCCAGGCTGACACTAGAAAGTGGAAACTTTGGAATACGTGAATAGAAAAGCAGATCTTTAGCTTATTGAAATACCAGCACCAATTAGTGCTGCTGAGATTTTTCTGCTTGCTGGGCCCCATGTCACCTCGCCTACATGAATCACTCCACGCTTTTGTCTTCTCAAGGACAGAAAAGTTGCTCCCTAAGGAAAACAAATTGAGGTTCAAAAATCATTTTGGGTTTTTACCCAAAGCACTTTCCCCCTAACTCTATTTTCTGTGTCATAACTTTACAGAAGTGACTGAGCACAAGGATCATTCTCAGGCCCCTCCAAGAAACACCTTTCCAAATGATTTTCCCAAACAGCAGACTCGGCATCCAGGCACAAACAAAACTGTCATCCCATCCCAGCACTTCCATGGATAAATTTATATTTGACCTTGTTTCTTGAGTCTTCTGGGTTCACCGTTAGCAGTGTTCAAACCACATCCAACTGCTCGCTTCCTGACACCATTCTCCCCCTGCCATTTCCCCCAAAACCTCAGAAATTAAACTCTCAGCACAAAACCTCCATCACAGCAGCTCCCAGCTCTCTTTGACCCCATTCTCATGGGGAATGTTGTCCAAAGGTCCCCCCAACATACCTGTTGGGTTGTTTCTAACCTCACTCCCTGGTGTTACCCAGCCAGTTCATAGAATCCTTTGGGTTGGAATTTACCTTCAAGATCATTAAGTCCAGCTCTTCTCTACCAAGTCTGGTTCTAGACCACTTCCCTCAGCACCAGCTCTTGGCAAGACAACGCGTTAGGAGATGACCCAGCTTGGGCTCAGCCCTGCAGACTTGTCCCCAGCCGTGAAGGCAGCACATCCACCCAGCCACAGCTCCTAGGGGCTGCGGGCCCACGTCCTGCACCTCCTAAAGCAGGTTTTCCCCTTTCCTCCTCTCTGCCCACGCCTGCCCCCTCGGGCTCCTAGCAAACTTTCTGCTCTGTCTCGATGTTCGTCCCTGCCCCATCCATCAGGCTGAGCAACGCTCGAGGGCGACTGGAACTGCTGGGCTGCCGGCCCAGAGCCGATCCCCAGTCCAGAGAGGAGTCCCCGGGCCCCGGGAAGAGCCCCCGACCCGCAGCAGAGCCCCGGGCCCGGGCCCAGCCCCGAGGCCACCGCGGTACTCACAGCTCGGTGGCAGCCGAGGGGAAGCCGGTTCCCGGCCGCTCCATCCCTCGGGCAGAGCAATTGAGGAGGCAGGCGGGGCCGGTGCAGGTACAGTCGGCGGCGCAGGGCTGGCAGGCGGGGCCCGGGGGTGCCCGCGCCGCCGCCATCCCCCCGCACAGCAGGGAGCAGAGCAGGCACCAGCCCGAGAGCGGCAGCCGCGCCGCGGGGGCGCCATGTCTGCGCTGTGATCCAGTGTCTGCATTTCCCAAAGGCATCTCTCCCTACGGGCATGGCATGGCCCCGGCCCCGCCGCTCCCCCGGCCGGGCCCGGCCGCGCCCCGCTCCGCTGCGCTCCGCTCCCTTCCGCCGCCGCCCGCCGCCGCTTCCCGCCGCCGCGCGCCCCGCTCAGCGCGCGCCGGGCATGGCGGCCACCGCCGCGGGGCTGCCGATGCGCTGCGGTGGCCCGGCCCGGCCCGGCCCGCTGCTGCTCCCCGCCGCGCTGACAGCCCCGGCCCGGTGCCTCTCGGTTCTGCGCTCTCCGCTCCGCCCGGGCCGCGGCCGCCACCTCCCCCGCTCCGCCTCCCGCCCGGCGGAAACCCGGCGCCGCTCCAGCCCAGCCGCCGGCCCGGGCCGCCCCCGCCGCCCGCCCGAGCCTCGCCGGGGAGAGAGGAGAGCTCCGCTACCCAGCCCGGGGGCTGATGCGGAGCTCCCGGCAGCGCTGCCGGGCCGGGCAGCGGGGCACACACGGGCCGCGGCTCCCTGCTCGGCAGCGGGGGTGCAGGGAGATCCCGGATGCGGGCGAACCCCTCGGGTCAGGGGGGCCGGGGAGCAGAGGGGTCCTGGGAGCAGGGTGATGTCGAAGGGCCGGAGAATCCCTGGGGAACAGGGCTATCCCTGAGTACACAGGTATCTCGGGGAGCAGGAGGATTCTGTGGATATGGTGGGGTCTCAGGACCGGGGGGGATCTCGGCAGCATGCCTGGGTAACGGGGATCCCGGGAGACAGGAGCATCCCGGGGATAAGGGCATCCCAGGGGATACAGGCACCCCGGGGAGCAAGGGGATCCCGTGTGTCGGGGGTGTCCCGGGAGCGTAAGGAACCCGGAGGGAAAGGGCATCGCGGGAAACAGATGCATCGCAGGGAGCAGGAGGATCGCGGAGCACAGGGGCAATCCTGGGGAGCAGGGGGATCACAGGGATAGGAGGATCCCGAGGGGCACAAGTATTACCGGGAACCAGAGAGGTCCTAGGGTGCAAGAGTGTCCCGGGAGCAGGAGGATGCCATGGGGCAGGAGTATCCCAGGGCAGGGGCATCGCGTGGGGCAGGGGCCGTCTCTGGGGACAGGCAGGAGCATCCCAAGATGCAAAGGCATTCCTGGAGCAGGAGCATCAAGGGGCTATGGGCACTCCTGGAGGGCGGGAACATTCCGAGGGACGTGGAAGTGCAGGAAACACGAGCATCCCGAGGGGCAGGGAGATCCTGGGGGACAGTGGCATCCCAAGGGACCATCCCTGGGGGACACAGGCACATCCTCCAGACACTGCGGCTGGTTTGCTCAGTGGGGGCTGGTATCTCAAGTACCAACCAAAGATTCTCTGACCCGGGCAAGCCTTTCAGCAGGGGTTTTGCTAAATGCAAATGAGCATCTTTCTCTTAATTTTTGTGATCCCATTAACTCCTGCAGCAATCCACACCCTTTCAAATATTCCTCTGTAATGCTGAGGTTCAGCACAGCACATCAGCCCTCAGCCCCTCAGCCCTGGTGTCAGCCATGCAGGCGTCCCCAGGAGTCCCCAGCGCTACCCATGTGCCAGAATCCCAGACTGGTTTGGCTGGGAAGGGACCTTTAAAACCCATCCAGTTCAACCCCCTGCAGTCAGCTGACATGTTCAATTTCGAGCAGGTTGTTCAGAGCCCAAATCAACCTGACCTGCAATGGTTCCAGGAATGGGGCATCTCCCACCTCTCTGGGTGACCTGAGTCTCACCACCCTCAGGGGCAAAAACCTCTTGCTTCTCTCTAGTCCAAATCTCCTTCTGTTTTCTTAAACCACCACCCCTTGTCCTGTCACAACACAGCCTGTTCAGTCTGGGCTGTCCAACCAGCACCCCTGGGCGAAGTCACCCATCCACAGAGAGGCTCAGGAAACCTGCCTGGCAGTTTTCAAGGCAGAAACCACAGGAGGAGTGGTGGGATGGGAAAGAGACACTTTAGCTGTCCATGGGCATCTGCTGAGCTCAGGCATCAGGGAGCCAGAACAGCTCTTTGGTTGCACCAGATGAAGGACAGGAGCCTCCAAGCCTGCTTCTCTTCTCAGAAGAGACTTGGGGGAGAGGAGGGATGTGCAGGCATGCTTGCCTCTCCTGGCAGCTGGCCTTGCCTAGTGCTTGTGCCCTCAATGGAGTCACCCCATGGGCACACACTCACTTTGGGGCCAGGGCATGGGATTTCGTGGCTGCTGTGGTCCTGTGCACCACAGCTCCTCCAAGCTCAGAGGCACAGGCAGCTTTCCTTCACCTGAGAGAAAAGAGCTGATGACTGCTGAGCTCACTCTCCCTCTGGCATGAGGTACCCTTGGAGAGCTCAGGAGAGAGGAGGACAACCAGCCAAGGGGGTTTGAACCATGGAGGAGTTTTTAAGGTGCTTTTATTTTTGGACACAGTGATTCTCCAGGGAACAAGGGGTTGAGCTGACAGCACTGGCTGTAGACCCACTGTGGTTAGGGAGCTGCTTTACACCCCAGAGGGGCTCTACCCAGAGTGATCGATTCGGGATGGGGCTGATCCCATAAAATCCAGAAGGGCCTACATGGTGTTAGGTACTGTCCCACTGAAACCCTAGGGACGGTATCGGTTTGTATCAGCTGGGGCTCCACATTTCCTTACCCTAATGCTGAGCAACCTGCCAGACTCCAGTTTCACTTCTTCACAAGGTGCTTTAATGTATGTGAGAATTTACTTTCCAAAAAACCATTTTGTGCCTTTTGGACTCCAAACCTGCCTGAAAGACACACAGGCTCCTGCAGGATGCGTTGTGCCCAAAATAGCTCAGTGCTTACTACTTCCTCATGTGACTACGGTGGATTTATTTCCTCTCCCTCAGCTGTAAATTGCTTTTTTTGGGGGGTGTTTTGGTTTTTTTCCCCCCTTTTTGCTGTACCGATGTCTGTACTTTTTTTCAGATAACAGCAAGGAGAAACCACCCTCTGTATGAGTTGTAATCAGCAGCTCAGATAGCTGATGTTACCTAGCAGATGTAGAGAACCTAAGAGCTCTTCCCTCAGAAGGCTGGAGCTGCCAAGCTGGAATGAGGGCTAGGAACAAGGAAGTCACTGAGTGAGTGGGAAAGGAGACAGCAAATCTCAACACAGCCACAGACGTTCTGTGCTCATACAGGATCACAATGTTTGATCCTGGAGGAAGGTCCTGTGGCGGAGTTGGGATGGGTTTTAGAAACCCAAGCTGCTTAAAAATAATGCAAGTGGGGAGGTTGCTGCTCATGGTGAAGCTGGGAACGGCTGCTCCTGGGGAAGGGATTCTTCTGGGTCCTCCTACTGGCAAGCACGCAGAGAGTTTCTCAATGCTGTTTACTTGCAGTGCAATTCCACCCCCCAACTAAGAGAGTATTAATTCTCACTGTCCCACCAGTCCTGCAGGCTGAACTCACCCAGGACAGCAGCAGCAGCAGATACACTGTGGTCAGCAAAACATGATGGAGCTATGGCCAGCTGGGAATGTCACTACTGCCTCCAGGCCCCTCCATCCAGATCCCAAAGACACTGCAGATGCCTTCGGCAGCCCCAAACCCTGCGGCACCCCTCTTCAGCACTGCATTTCTGGGCATTAAAGCCTTACTTTGCTGCTTTTTCTCTCATCCAGAAATACTCTGTCACATTTATGCATGGGCTGGAGGGATGGGGACACCTCATCACACAGGTGCATCTCTGGCCCATGGAGGGGAAGCTCTGTGTCTCAACTGGAGGTTGGTTTGGGGCTGGGATAGCTGGGCCAGGACAGGGAGCCTTCTGTCTCCAGCAGTTTGTGTCCTCTGTACCTTGTGTTTGAAAACAGGCTGGGACAAACACTGGACTTGTCCTCTCTCCTTGTGTTTGGTCCCTTTGGAGGGGAGGTCCCTGCCCACCTATGGCCATGGTGCTCTGTTTGCTTTTATTTCCCTGCTTAGAAGTTTTCTAGCCTGATGGAAGTGGTACAGCATGTTCTCAGAAGGTGTCCAGGGGGACAGAGCTGTCCCATGAGCTTTTGAAGGGGATCTAGGTACCCAGGGAAGGTGAAGATCTCTCCTTGTCATGGGAGGATGCAGCTGTTTCCATCCCTGCAGGTTGTTGCTGTGTGAATGTATTGTTCATGCTCATCCTGCTAAGAGGGTATCTGGAGAACGACCCTTCCAGAAGCCACCTCCTTCCACCCAGACCTGGCTTCTGCATCACCTCTCGGTAAAAGAGCTGCAACCCATGACCCAGATGACTGCACAGAAGAAATGTTCGACACGGAGGGTGCTGAGAGCCTGGCCCAGGTTGCCCGGTGAGGTGGGAGCTGCCCCATGCCTGGCACCATCCCAGGTCAGGTTGGCTGGGGCTCTGAGCAACCTGCTCTGGCTGGGGATGTCCCTGCTGGATGAGCTTTAAGGGTTCCTTCCCACCCCGCACCGCGGTCCCCGGGCGCCCTCTCGCCCTGCTCCGCAGCCGCACCCGGGGTGGGGTAAAGGCTGGAGCAGCACCGGCGCCGAGTGTTGCCTAGAATCGGCCGCGAACAGAGCCCCGAGGGAGCAGCAAAGCCCGGGCAGCCCTGGGATAGACACCGGTGTGGAGAGGGGAAGAGCCCAGCTCCTGCCAGCAGCATCCTCCTTGCACGGGGATCCATATGGAATCCGTGCGTGCAGTGAGGGCTTGTGCGCAGCCTGATTTCCCAGCTCAGCCAGAGCCAGCAGAGCCACCTCACCTCCCGAGCAGATATAACCCATGCTGGATGAAAAGACTCAAGGGAGAACTTCTGGCTCTCTACAACTCCCTGAAAGGAACCACGTGAAGGGCAGTTTCTTCTCCCAAGGAACAAGCGACAGGACAAGAGGAAATGGCCTCAAGTCACCCCAGGGGAGGTTTAGGTTGGACACGAGGAACAATTTCTTCCCCAAAAAGGTTGTCAAGGCCTGGCCCAGGCTGCCCAGGGCAGTGGTGGAGTCCCCATCCCTGGAAGTGTTTCAGAGCTGTGTAGATGTGGTGCTTTCAATCAAAACCATTCAATGATTCTGTGAATTAAAGCAGCAATCTGCCCACCAAACAGCTCCCAGCTGCACCTCTGCAATGCTGGGCATAGGATCATAGAATCATAAAAGGGTAGGTGTTGGAAGGGACCTCTGGACATCATTGAGTCCAACCCCCGTGGCCAAAGCAGGATCACCTAGGGCAGGTCACACAGGAATGCATCTAGATGGGTCTTGAAAGTCTCCTTTGACCATCACACGCACCAGTTCCCCCAAGATCCAATGCTGCTGAAATCTCCTTTGCCAGCTGCAGGCACATCAGTGCTGGCAGCAGGGACAAACCAGCCCAGTCTCTTATTTCTTGTGTTGCTGGAAAAGTCCAAAGCACAAGGAGGGAACAAGGAAGTGAGTCGGGAAGATGCTGGCAGGTGCTCGCTGCAGGAGCTGGGACGAGACCTGCTCTCTGTAGTGGGTGCCCCATGACGGTCCAGCCTCATTGCACAGGGGCTGACCATGCAACATAGCAATGGGCAGCAACAGGGCATCAGTGCCCATCTGACCACAGCCAGGTCCCCCCCAGTTGCGGCTGCTTTGGGCCCGTTGCTATAGCAATGCTGATGTCGCAGCACCGTCAGGAGGCATTGCAGGGCTGGAGCTGGCATCTTGCATTGAGGAGGGTTGGAGACATCCTGGGGTTTAGCTGAGTAAAAAGTCAGGGAGCAGCCAGAGCTGCTCATTTCCTCACCATGGAGGGGTTCAGGAAGCCATGTCCCTTCTCCCTCACCTCTCACACCCACCAGCATGGCATGACCCTGATCTGCACAAGGAGAAGACTCCCAGCCTGGTGCAGAGAGCCCAGGAGAAGTGTTGTCTGGTCCCAAGCTTGACGTGTGATGCTCCTCTTTCCACCACAGATGCTACTGATGAGAAGCAGTGAAAGCTGAGGCTTCCCCTCCTCTCTGCAAAAGGTTTGAACATCCAACTCCTGATCATGTCTGGAAGCTCTCATGGGTGACTGCTGGAGCCAAGACTTTGCTGCTTTTGGTCCTTCACTGGCTGGAACCTTGGCTCATCTCAGTCTTGGCACAAGGAAAATTAATTTCCTGGCCTCAGCCCAATGCAGGCTCATTAAGATCTGGCACCATCACCCTTTTGTGTGCAGGAGGAGGCAGCAGGGGCCAGGGACATCACTGTGATTCCCTGGGGATGCCCATACAGACATGCCAGTGCTGGAGGATGTGCCAGGCATGCCTCGTGGCTGGCAGGGATGTCAGCCTGCAGGGAGCAGAACCTGTCTGGTGTGAGGGGTGTTTGCTAGGGGTTAGGTTATTTTACAGCCAGTATCAGCAGCCACAGTGTCCTGCTTGGCCCTGGATACTGGTGCCACCTCCCAGTGCCGTGGTGTGGGTACTCCTGGGGAGCCAGCATCAAAGCAGGGTGCAGGGGGAAGCTGTGCCCCACAATTGCCAGCATGAGCCCGTGACATTCAGCGAGTTACACCAAGGCTCTGCCATCTTGACTGGGCAGCTCTGCCAGGCTCTGGAGTCAGGGAAGAATTCAGACCTTCAGGGATGCTCTGGAGGCAGTGAAGATATTGTTCCTTATCTTCAACCTAACCCTCCCCTGGCACAATTTCAGGCCATTTCCTCTTGTTCTGTCACCTTGGTACTAGGTGATGCTAGGGAGAAGAGATGAACCCCCAGCTCACTGCAACGCTCTCACAGGGAGCTGTAGAAAGCAATGGATTCATAGGTTGCCAGGGAGGTAGGTGGTGGAGTCATCATCCCTGGAGGTGTTCAAGAAACCTGTGGCCATGGCACTGCGGGACAGGGTTTAATGGTGTTGAGTCGATGGTTGGACTGGATGGTCTTAGAAGGCTTTTCCAACCCAAACAGCTCTATGACTCTGTGATCCCATGGGCTCTTCAAGAGAAACATTGGTGATGAAGGAGGTTGCCGGAAGATGGTGGTGGAAGATGTTCCTCAGGATGGGTCAGAGAAGTGGAAGAGCCCAAGATGGAAAGAGAGAGACTGTGCACAGGAGAGATGGCAGATGAACTAAGCAGCCAAAGGAAGAAGGGCTGCAATGTAAGATGGGGTTTGGCAGTGTCAGAGAGGGAAGAGACAAAAGCAGCCTCCCAGCAGAAGGCTGGGATTTAACTTTTGAAGCTGCAGGAGGAAAACAATTGCTTCCCACACAGAGGGAACTGCTGAGCTGCTGTCTGAGGAATTTCAATTAAAAGCCAGTGACACTGACAAAGGCAGCCAGATTGAAGCCCTCCAAGTTAAATGAGCAACGAGGAGGGGAGAACAATCAATGGTGAGGGAGGGAAAGGTGCCTGCTCAGTACCACGTGGGCTGGGACCTTCCCTGGGCAGCAGAGAGAAAACCAAAGCCTTCACCTGCCAAGTGTGGCAGGGTGCTGGGATCTACCTCCAGCACATGTCCCTCCAACATGCTCCCTCTGGGTCCCTGCATATCTACCCCTGGTGGGGAAGAAACTGTTCCTCATGTCCAACCTAAACCTTCCCCAGGGCAATTTGAGGCTGTTGCCTCTTGTCCTGTCCCTTGTTCCTTGGGAGAAAAGACCAAGTCTCACCTGGCTCCAGCCTCTCAGGGAGCTGTAGAGAGCAATGAGGTCTCTCCTCAGCCTCCTTTTCTCCAGGCTGAACACCCCCAGCTCCCTTTATTAGAATAAACCTTTATTAGAATAAACCAAACCAGGTTGGAAGAGACCTTCAAGATCATCGTGTCCAACCCATCAACCAATCCAACCCACCCAAACAGCTAACCCATGGCACCAAGCACCCCGTCAAGTCTCCTTCTGAACACCTTCAATGACGGCGACTCCACCACCTCCCCGGGCAACCCATTCCATAGCGCAATCACTCTTTCTGTATAGAACTTCTTCCTAACATCCAACCTGAACCTCCCCTGGCGCAGCTTGAGACTGTGTCCTCTTGTTCTGGTACTGGGTGCCTGGGAGAAGAGACCATCATCAGCCTGTCTACAACCTCCCTTCAGGTAGTTGTAGAGAGTGATAAGGTCACCCCTAAGTCTCCTCTTCTCCAGGCTAAGCAGCCCCAGCTCCCTCAGCCTCTCCTCATAGGGCTTGTGTTCCAAACCCCTCACCAATTTTGTTGCTCTTCTCTGGACTCGTTCCAGCAAGTCAACCTCCTTCCTAAACTGAGGGGCCCAGAACTGGACACAGTACTCGAGGTGTGGCCTAACCAGTGCAGTGTACAGGGGCAGAATGACCTCCCTGCTCCTGCTGGCCACACTGTTCTTGATGCAGGCCAGGATGCCATTGGCCCTCTTGGCTGCCTGGGCACACTGCAGGCTCATGTTAAGCCTACCATCAACCAGCACCCCCAGATCCCTCTCTGCCTGGCTGCTCTCTAGCCACTCTGACCCCAGCCTGTAGCACTGCATGGGGTTGTTGTGGCCAATGTGCAGAACCCGGCATTTGGATGTGTTAAATCTCATGCCGTTGGATTCTGCCCATCTGTCCAGCCTGTCCAGGTCTCTCTGCAGAGCCTCTCTACCCTCCAGCAGATCAACTCTTGCCCCCAGCTTGGTGTCGTCAGCAAATTTACTGATGATGGACTCAATGCCCTCATCCAGATCATCAATAAAGATGTTAAAGAGCACAGGGCCCAGCACTGATCCTTGGGGCACACCACTAGGGACTGGTTGCCAGCTGGATGTGGCACCATTCACCACCACTCTCTGGGCTCGGCCCTCCAGCCAGTTCCTAACCCATCGCAGTGTGCTCCCGTCCAAGCCATGGGCTGACAGCTTGGCCAGGAGTTTGCTATGGGGGACGGTGTCAAAGGCCTTGCTGAGGTCCAGGTAGACTACATCAACAGGCCTCCCCACATCCACCAGGCGGGTCACCTGATCATAGAAGGAGATCAGGTTGGTCAGGCAGGACCTGCCCTTCCTAAATCCATGCTGGCTAGGCCTGATCCCTTGGCCATCCTGTAAGTGTTGTGTTATTGAACTCAGGATGACCTGTTCCATGATCTTGCCTGGCACTGAGGTCAGGCTGACAGGCCTATAATTCCCTGGCTCATCCAACCGGCCCTTCTTATGGATGGGCACCACGTTGGCCAGCTTCCAGTCCTCTGGGACCTCGCCAGTGAGCCAGGACTGCTGGAAAATTATGGAGAGTGGCTTGGCCAGCTCATCTGCCAGCTCTCTCAGCACCCTAGGATGAATCCCATCTGGTCCCATGGACTTGTGGGGATCCAAGCTGCTAAGGAGAGTTCCAACTACCGCCTCATGGAACATAGGGAAACTGTGCAGCTCCCTGGCTCCTTCTGCTAGCTCTGCAGACCAGCTGTCAGGAAGACGTTCTGCCCTTCTAGTAAAAATTGAGGCAAAGAAGGTGTTAAGTATCTCTGCCTTTTCCTTATCCTTGGTTACAATGTTCCCCTCCGTATCCACCAAGGAGTGGAGGTTTTCCTTCCCCTTCCTCTTACTATTAATGTATTTATAGAAGGACTTTTTGTTGTCCTTCACAGTAGAGGCCAGTTTAAGTTCCAAGTGTGCTTTTGCCTCCCTAATTCTCTTCCTACAAGACCTAGCAACATCCTTAAACATTCTCAGCTGGTCCTCCCCAGTCACGCTCTCCAGACCCTTCCCCAGCTTTGTTGCCCTTCTCTGGACCTGCTCCAGCTCCTCAATGTCCTTCTTGGAGTGAGAGGTCCAAAACTGAACCCAGGACTCAAGGTGCAGCCTCACCAGTGTCCAGTACAAGGGCACAATTACTTCCTGCTCCTACTGGCCACACCATTGCTGAACCAGGCCAGGATGCTGGTGGCCTTTTTGGCCACCTGGGCACTCCCTGGCTCATCTTCAACTGCTATCAACCAGGACCCCCAAGTCCTTTTTGACCAGTTTCCAGCCACTCTGCCCCTGGCCTGCAGCATCACTGGGGCTGTTGTAACCCAAGTGCAGGACCCAGCTGTTGGCTTTGTTGAACCTCATACAACTGACTTCATCCCATTGATCCAACCTGTCCAGATCCCTTTGCAGAGCCTTCCTACCCTCCAGCAGATCAACACTCTCACCTAATTTAGTGCCATCTGCAAACTGGCTGAGAGTGCCTCAATTCCCTGCTTAGGTGTAGCTCTAGCAGAGTCTCCAATCACCACTGGCACTGCCAGCCCCACTTTGAGCCCTGGCAGCCACCACAGCCCTGTTCTCTGTGGCATGCTGTGCTGGCAGGCACCTGGTAGCCCATTCAGCTATTTTTAGCAGCTATATTCCCCTGCTTTCAGCTGCAGTTATCTGATTAGTTCCTGTAACTACATGAGGATCAACATCTCCAGGCGTGACTGTGATCGCTGAGCAGGCTGCAGCTCTGCACCCACCTCTGCTAGGGGAGGAAAAACTTGCTAGAGATGCTTCTGCCTTTGGTGCTCAGAGCTTTGGTGCTGCAGAGGCTGACTTTTGGGCAGGATAAGTTTAAGGGCAGAGTTTCAGGAGGTTTGAGTTTCAGGGGATGAGCTTTGGGGGCTGAGGTTTGGGGGAGACAATTTTTCTGGGGATGAGTTTCAAGGGGATGAGCTTTGGGGGAGATGACTTTTGATGGGCTGAGTCTTGAGGGACTGACTTTCAGGAGGCTGAAATTTGGGAGAGATGACTTCTGAGGGGCAGAATTTCAGAGGGCAGAGTTTGGGAGGCACGAGCTTTGGCGAAGAGGAGTTAGAGTGGGCTGAGTTTCGGGGCAGATGACTTTTTGGGGGCAGCAAGGGCCAGCCCTTGCAGCACCTGACCTTTGGTAAGGGCAGCATTAACAAGGCCCTTTCCCGGTGATAAAGGCCCATCCTCCTCCGGCGTTGCCTTGATGCTGCAGCGATAAGCAGCTGGCTTTGTTTGCTCCTGAACACGAGGCTGCTGATGGAGATTTCCATCAGCAGCAGCCGGGGCTGAGACAGGGGAAAAGTCCCCAGGCATCAGCACTCAGTGCTTGTGGCCCGGTGTGCCCCAGAGGTGTGTAGTGCCAGGGCTCTGTACCCCTTTCCCACAGGCAGGTAATGCTGGAGAAAAGCCACACCATGGAAAAAGGAACAGTTAAAAGCCCCTCAGACAGCTCCAGCACTGCACTTTGCTTCGAGGCCTTGGACTCTATTGATGCAGCTGCTCTGGAAATCAGATTACATGCAGAGCCTTGGCAGTGAGTCTGCTCTCCCCGCTCAGGTCTTCCATCTCTCGGATGAGGAGCACACAGAGCAGGGGGAATAAACCTCAAGCATGAGAGCTTTTCCTCTGGCCTTAGCTGTGTGCTGGCAAACCCAGAGCTCCTGGGGCCCATGATGTTGTGCCCATGCCTGAGACTAGGGCTGGGAGAAGGAACATCTCACACAGGAAATGTGCACAGGAGCTCCTGACACACCTTTGGTGGGAGAAGGAGGATCTCACCCAGGAACCATGGACAGGAGCTCCCGACACAGCTCATCACCCTTGTCCATGGCCAAAGCCATCAGAGCTCTGCTACCAGCTCCTCCTTCACTGGAGGGAGCCCTTTAGGGCTGTTGAATGTGGATTAACTACAGATTTAAGTGCTCCCAGGGCAGAAAAGGGAAAGGTTTGTCCACATACACAGGAAAAGCAACCCCTCAGCATCACCCTGCTGACACCCGAGCTGCAGAGCCAGCCTGGCTGTATCTGAGCCCCACCGTGTTGGTCACCACCTCCCCACCCTCTTGAGCAAGCTCTTTATTTACATCCTCATTGTTCCTTGCCCAGCTTCTCACCACAGCAACTTATTTTCTGCTCCTGCTCTGATGTCACCATGCCTGCCAGCTTCCTTTTCCAGTCAGGATGAGGCTGTGCCACTGGAAATATGTCACATGGCTGAAGAGGTTTATTCCATCCGAGAGACCTGCGAGTGCCTCAGGTGACACCTCAACCTGCAGCCAAATGTTGCTCATGAAACCAGCTGCTGAGACAGACTGGAGAGAAAAATCTCCAGCCTATGCCCCAGCAGCCCACACTCTGCCCTCAGATCTGATCTCTCGCAGGGATGCTGCCAGTCACAGAACGGTTTGGGTTGGAAGAGACCTTTAAGATCACTGAGTCCAATCATTAACCCATCTCTGCCAGGTCACCACTGAACCATGGCCCTCAGCACCACATCTCCAAGGCTTTAAAACCCCTCTGAGGATGGGGTTTCCACCACTGACCTGGGCAGCCTGGGCTGGGCCTTGGGAACCCTTTTGGGGAAGAAATTGTTCCTTATGTCCAACCTAAACCTTCTCTGGGGCAACCTGAGGCCATTTCCTTTTGTCCTGTCCCTTGGGAGAAGAGACCAAGTCCCACCTGGCTCCAGCCTCCTTTCAGGGAGCTGTAAAGAGCAATGAGGTCTCCTTCAGCCTCCTTTTTCTCCAGGCTGAACACCCCCAGGTCCCTCACCAGCTCCTCCCCAGCCCTGTTCTCCAGACCCTTCCCCAGCTTTGTTGTCCTTCTCTAGACTCATTGCAGCCCCTCAATGTCCTTGGAGTGAGGGCCCCAAACTGAGCCAAGTATTCAAGCTGTGGCCTCAGCAATAGAGGGGCACCGTCACTGCCCTGCTCCTGCTGGTCACACCGTTGCTGATCCACACCAGATTCTGGTGGTCTTCTTGGCCGCCTGGGCACCCCCTGGCTCATCTTTGGCTGCTGTCAACCGACGCCCCCAGGTCCTTTTTGACCAGACAGTTTCCAGCCACTCTGTCCCAAGCCTGGACCGTTCATGGTTTTGTTGTGATCCAAGTGCAGGACCCACACTTGAAGCTCGGCCAGGGTAGTCCAGGATAGTCCTCATCTGGCTCGAGTGACCTCCTCCCCTGCGCCTCGACTGTGACAAACCTGAAGCAGGAGGTGGGGGGACCCAGACCTGGGTGCGGACCTGCAACCCCCTCACAGCCGTGCACCCTCCCTCGGATGCAGACCCCCGCGATAGGTCCATGGGAACCGCGGTCGCAGGTCCCAGCCGGTTCCGGTGCGCGGTAACCGGGGGCGGAGCGGAGCGAGGCCGGCCCCCACCACCGCCCCCGCGGCGCTGCCATTGGCGGCGGGGCCGGACCCGGGCCGGGGGAGGCGGTGGCGGCGGCAGCAGCAGCGGTGGCGGCGGCCGGTGCACCCTGCACCCCCCCGGCCCCGGCATGTCACGGAAGAAAGCGGCTCGCAGCAAGGGCGGCGGTGCCGCTCCCTCCGCCGCTCTGCCCTCCGCCGCTCAGGGCAGCGGCCGAGCTCCCGCTGCCGGTTGCCCGCGAGGCTCCGCGCCCGAGCTGCCCCGCAACGGCGGAGCGGCGGCCGGGCGGCCGTCGCTCAGCAGCAGCGGAGAGTTCTACGATCTCGCTTTCAAGGTGCGGAGCTGGGCTGGGGTGTGGGCGCGGAGAGAGCTGCGGGAGATCGGTGCACGGTGCGGGGTCCATAGGGTGCGGGGACGTTGCCGCGGCTGCCGGAGAAGTTACCGGGACCAGGCGGGCATCCTTCTTTCCGAGCCCTCTCCGAGCCCTGTATCCCTCTCTCCCAGCCTCAGTTTCCCCCCCATCATTTGCCACTCAGTTCGGGGCTCTGGCAGCAGGTCCCAGAGCTTGGCATGGGGCTGTACCTGCAGGACTTTCACAAGTGCTGACAAAAGGCTTTGTGCTCAGACCGGTTGTGACCTTCTGATTCCTCTCCGACACCCACACCCCAGGGTTATGACATGGGGTGACCGTTCCCTGAGTCATGTCCAACCTGCTCTGGCTGCCGTTGAGACATCTTCAGATTGTGCTTGGTTTTAAGGGCTCAGATGGCTTCAGGTTCTGGTCTGAGTCACAGACCAAATGCATTTGCACCCCCTCACCCCCCTTTCTCTCATGCACCTGATGCAAGCCCAGCTTGGAGCTCCCTGAGCCGTCCTGGCTGAGGCTGCAGCTCAGACAATGCATCTGACTGCAGCTCCAGCATGGATCTTCCCAGCTGCCTATGGGGGATTGAGCTTGGAAAAGATGGGGTTGGCTATGGCAAGCCCAGCCCTGGCATGGTGCCCGTGGCAGCCAACGTGGCTGTCATGGTGTGAAGGTTGAGGTGAGGGCTGTCCACCAGCTGAATTTGGTTGCTTTGGTAGGTGGTTTTGATACAGCTGCAGTTCACTCAACAGTCTCCCTAAAATGGAGCCGCCTCCGTGTTCTTGCTGCTCCCTAGCACCCTGAGCTCACCTCTCTGTGCCCAGGCAGGGGGTATCCCTGGGCATTGCCCCCATGGCACAGGGATGAGCCCAGCAAGGTGTCAGATAAGCCCACATGCACTGGGTGATCACAGCATCAGGCTGGTTTTCTACCAGCGGCAGAGAGAAATTGCCTCATATTCAGTCAAACCCAGTTTATTAAACTTTCTTTTCCCCTCACCCCCACCTGGAGGTTCCTGAGCTCTGCCAGAGGCAGTGGCCAAACACAAGTCATGGGCTCAGGGCCAGATCCTGATCGCTGAGCCCTTGGCATGAGCCTGGCCATGGGTGCTGCAGCCTGCCCGGGTGAGGTGTCAGCAGTGCTGGGTAGGGAGAAGCTGCCTTTGAATGTCACCATGCTCTAGAACAGGGGTCTGGGAAGTTAAAAATGATCAGTGCTTGTCTTTTCTACTCAGAATTACTCTTTACCCCCCCTTTCCCTTGGCTTTGTGCTGTTACTCCCTTAGCCCTGTTATGCCAGCACCTGGCTGTGCCTGGTGCTCCCACAGGAGACCTAGCATGGGTGGGCGATGTAGCACCAGAGATGGATCTCAGTGGTGTCCCCCTGCCCCCAGAGAAACTACACCCGAAGCTGGGGCTGCTGCAGCTTCTCAGCAGGTTGAGCTGCGGGGCGGTGCTGGGGTTAGCTGCCTCTGGTGGCTCCAGCATGGGTTCGGTGTGACCCAGGGCAGTGCCAGTCACGGGCTAATGGTTTGTGGAAGGCTAATGGCAGAGAAAGGGAACCCTGCCACAGCAGCACGAAGCCGTGCAGATTGGCATGGGTGCAGCTCCAGGATTTCTCCAATGCCAAGAAGCTGTTGTCCTGCTGGGAGGAGCAGGATTGGTGGCCCTGGGGACCAGGGGGACTCCGGAGGGGTTGTGGTTTGAGCAGAGGCTGCAGAGGGCTGCACTGGCAGGTGGGTGTCTGCCCCCCCTGCATCTGGGTGCTGCTGGGTGGGGAAATTGAGACAGGTAGCACTGGGAGCTGCCCACTCAGCACCCACTGAGGACTGGGAGAGCAGCTGTGAAGTTGTGTGGGTCATGCTGAAGGAGTTTCTTGGCTGAGAGCACCCTGAAGTTGGTGCTCCTGGTTGGGGCCTCCGCTGAAGTCTTCTTCCTAGAAGACCCCAGAAGTGATGGGGTGCTTTGGTTGCTCTGGGCAGTGTGAGCCCCATGACCATCAGGTCACAGCTGGCCTCACTTGGTCAGCACCGCTTGGGTGTCAAGGCAGGGTTGTGCCCCCATGGGGGGGTCTCTGCTGGCTGGGGGAAGGTGTGGCTCCTGGGCTGGGGCTCTGGGGATGGGTAACAGCTGTGGTGGAGCTTCCTTCCCAAGACCTGATGTCTGACTCCCCTCTTCCTCCCTCCCTCCCTCTCAGGTGATGCTGGTGGGTGACTCAGGGGTTGGCAAAACCTGTCTGCTGGTGAGGTTCAAAGACGGAGCCTTCCTCGCTGGCAGCTTCATCTCCACCGTTGGGATTGACTTCAGGGTAAGTGCCTGGGGGTCCCTTGGCCCCTGACCATGGGGTCTGGCATGGTACCTATGGATTATGCAGATGAGTGACAAAAGTTTGCTTCAGGGACTTAAACCTCATCATCCTGAGCCATGTCAGCTCCAGCCAGGACACCTCAGGGCTGAGCAACCATCTGATGGTGGCAGCAGCCTCCTCATTACTGCAGGAGGAGGATGGGGAAGCTCCTCTTCTGCTCCAGGTCCTGCTTCGTGGAAGGAAATGTGCATGAGGCTGAGCATCTGCCCACTGAAAGGGTCTCCCTAAGCCAGTTTCTGTGCTTTAATTAAGGGTTGTTTAGTTTTATTCAAAGACCCCAACAAAGTCAAGTCCCCTGCAGGCATCTCCTCAGCACAACTTTGGGTGCCAACGTGGTGGTGCAGTGTGGAGTGGCCCCGCTCCCTCTGCCAGGAGGGAGATGCATTGTGCCAAGGAAATCTTTGAACTCCCAGAGGATAATCGTTTGGGTGGAGCATCCTGGTGCTGGGGGAGCCCCAAAGGCGTGTCAGGACTGTGCAGTGCTGGTGAGGATAGCAGGAACCTGCTCCACGCAGCGGGTAATGTGGGGCAGAAAGGGAGAGACCTCTTGTCCTGCAGTGCCCTGGTGTGGACAGAGCAGGCTTTGCCAGGCAGGAAAGTCTGTGCCAGCTGCTGTCCGCGAAGCCTTTTCTTGGCCCTCTTTCCCTAGGGGAGTTGATGGGGGCTGTCCAGGGATGCTGTGGTCCAGGCAGCCCCTGGTGAAGCAGGGCTGTGGTGCTGCCCTGGGCACCCTGGGCTGTGGAATGGGCATCCCTGGGGTGAGATGGTAGAGCAACAAGGGTGGTGACGTAGATGGCATCAAACCTTGTGGCAGGCTGGGAAGGGCAAGCAAAGGAACTTTTGCTAGCGAAGCAGCAGCCAGCAGCACACCTGGCTTGGGTCCCAGGTGCCTTCTGGTTCCCCAACTATCTGTTTCCCCCCAAACCACGGGCTTGCTGCTCCCCAGGATATCTGACTGGTGCCACAGGCTGCTGGGGGGGCTCAGCCATCAGCACCAGCGCTGTGCCAGGTCTCTGTGCTGTCCCTGCTCATCGCCATCGCGCTGTGTGATGGCTTTTGGCTCCGTGGTGCTGCTGTGGTGGGGGTGGGTGCAGCGAAGATCTGATGGTGATGCCACACACCGGTGTTGCGTCTTCCTGACGCCTTTTCTCAGCAAGATCTCAGATCTCCTCCTTTCTTGGAGGGTTCCTGGGAGCTGGGTGTCTCTTGCAACGTGCTGTTTCACTCTGTGTGTGAATAGCAGTGGCTTGGTGATGAGTGGAGGAGCTCAGAAAGCCTCCACAAAGCAGGTTCTCCCCTGCAGAGAGGCTTCTGGTGCAGGAGAAGCTGGTAAATCCCAGCTGGTGAAGCTGGTAAATCCCAGCCCATCCTTTCATCCAAAGGTAATTACAGGGTGTTCCAGGGGCTCTTAAAAGGAAAACCATTTTATTACCCATGACAGTGTTTGATACCAAGGGCAGTCATAAACCCCTGTGACTTATTGATTGGGGCTCTGAACTAGCTGCTGGAGAGCAGCAATCAAATTAGGGGTAATTTAGTCCTGTAATGGACCTGCTTGAGCCACATGGGTTTGAAATGGGCTGGTGATACAGCTGGGAGGGTCATGTAAAACTCTTGATTCATAGAATCCCAGAATGTAGTCCCAGCCCCCTGCCATGGGCAGGGACACCTCCCACCAGCCCAGCCTGCTCAAGGCCTCCTCCAACCTGTCCTTGAACACCTCCAAGGGGGGGGGCAGCCACAGCCTCCCTGGGCAACCTGTGCCAGTGTCTCCCCACCCTCACTGTCAAGAATTTCTTCCTAACCTCCAGTCTCAGTCTCCCCTGCCCCAGCTCAAAGCCATTGTCCCTTATCCTGGCACTACAAACCCTTGTCAATAGTCCCTCTCCAATCTCTTTGTAATGCACTCATAGTTTTGCGGAGGGGGCATGGAACTGCTTGTTTGATGGTCGCTCTCCATTTCCACTCTGATCCCCCTGTGTGCAGGGGCTGTGTAACTCTGCTCCTCCCACTGTCTGCATCACGATGCAGATGAAGCTCTGGGATGGTAATGCTGGAGGCTTCTGCTGCAAGAGCACATTTTGGGTTTCATTTGTGTCTGTTTAGCAACAAACCTGTCACATCCTGGCTCCTTTCCTCTGTAAAGCCAGGATTTGGCAGCAGGGTTCTGGCTGGAGCAAGCAGGGCTGGTGGGGCCACATCAGAAGGTGACCCATCAGACCCAGGTGGTTGCTGGGTGTTTGCTCTGGACTTGGGCTGGTGTGAGAAGCATGGAGCAAGCACGGGCTGCCAGTTTGGTGCGTTGGGGCTGCTAAGCAGGGCTTGTGGCAGTCACTCAGCATGGCCAGTGGCGGAGACCGTGAGGACGTCCCCAGGGCTGGGGCATGTGGCAGCTGTGCTCCTGTGCATGCATGGCCTTGGCCAGGAGCCTGGGTAAAGGCTGGGGACATGGTGAGGACAGAGCTGCCTGGCTCATGGTGTTGCTTTCAGGACTGCCTCCTCTCTTCTTGATTCCAGTTGGTTCCTGAGAACCACCCTGGGGTGGGACAGAGCTGTGTATGGGGACAGCTCCTGTGCCCACCCAGCTGCTCACCACCTCCTTTCCCAGTTCATCCACTCATCCCAGTGTGTTCCAGCATCAGCCACTGGTTTTCGGGGGTGCCAAACCGTTAGAGCTTTGGCTGCTGGATTACACACACCTGAGTGAATGGAAATGGATAGGAATGCATTTAAAATGAGTCCAGGATTCCCATTCCCAGTGCGTGGAGGTTGTTGCCCCCCTCTTTGAGGTCAGTGGAGAACCTCTCCCTGTGTGTGTGTTTGTTGTTGTCTCCTAAACAAAGAACCATGTTGGTCTGAATCTGGAAAACAAACCCCTGCTTCTAGGGAAATAGTGATCTTAGTAGTTAAAAAAATGCAGCAAAATGGTCCCAGTTTTCCTCTCAGAGATGCTGAATTCCTCAGCTCTCCTCCCTTGGAAAACTGGTTTTACTAGGGGAGCATCTTTGGTTCCTAAGGAATGCACCAACCCACCCCATTCATCCAGGGCAGTGCTGGGGTGTCCAGGGTGCTGAGCTGGGGGTGCACTGCTGAGGTGAGCCCCCTCATAAGGGTGCTGCCACGGCAAGGCAGACCACAGCAGTCTTGCTCCTGGCAGGGGTTTCATCTCAGCAAGGGGCTGGCTTGGGGCAACAGGAACCTCTCTGCTGCTTCCACCAGAGGGGAAATCCACCTAGGGGGGCAAACCTGTCTCTGTCTCTGGTGTCTCAGCCTTCAGGGTTTCCAGCCAGGGACAGATAATGAGGATCTTAATTGCTTCCTCTCATGAGCTGTGCCACAGCTGTGCCGAGCTGTGGTAAGAGGTCTGCTTCCTCCTCTTACAGAATCACAGAGTGGTTTTGGTTGGAAGAGACCTTTGAAATCATCAAGCCCAACCCTTACCCCAGTACTGCTAGGTCACCACCAAACCATGGCCCTCAGCACCACATTACAGGGTTTTGTCCCTGTCCCCTCCAGGGATGGGGACAGCACCACTGCCCTGGGCAGCCTGGGCCAGGCCTTGGCAACCCTTCTGGGAAAGAAATCATTCCTCCTGTCCAACCTGAACCTCCCCTGGGGCAACTTGACACCATTTCCTCTTGGCCTGTCACTTGTCCCCTGGGAGAAGACCAACCCCCACCTCACTCCATCCTCCTTTCAGGGAGTTGTAGAGAGCCAGAAGGTCTCTCCTCAGTCTCCTTTTCTCCAGGCAGAACAACCCCAGCTCCCTCAGCTGCAGCTCACCAGCCCTGTGCTCATCTCCAGAGCTGAAGCATCTCAACAGATCCCTCTGCTTGGGTGCAGAGGTGGGGCTTGGTCTCTCCCCAGCTGGCTGGGCAGGATGTGTGTGCTCTTCTGACTTTATCTGCCAGGATTTCAGGCAGAAGGGTCTGCTGGAGAAGAGCAGCTTTCTCCCTCAGGGGTGTGAATCCCATTTCTCAGTGCTACTGAAGGAGCTGCCTTCTGCTGTCACACAGAAACCTTGACAGAGATGAGAGCTGTGCAGGCAGCAGTACTTCTGCCTGGTGTAGCAGCTAACAGGAGGAGCAGCTTGCCAAGCTGAGAAACCAAAGGCCACATGAGCCCACCCTGTGCTGATGACAGCTAGCTCCACGGGGCCACCTCTATTCTGGGTGCCCAGCCTGTTGTCACAGCCCCAGGCTTTGCAGGGTCAGGCAAATGAACATTTTTGTACCAACTGGACCTGAAAGGAAAAGAACATGAAAGGAAAAAAAATCAAGATGAGCTTTTTCTCCCCGGGAAGAGGTGCTAATGAGTGTCTTTGCATTAGCAGGGGTGATGGGTTCTGTGTTAATCAGTGCGATGGAGCCATTAGGAAGAGCTTTGCTGGTGGCGTTCAGAGCAGGGCAGCTTGTCCTTGTGCTCTCTGAGCTGCGTGGTGGTATTGGTCCTCTCCTGCTGCCCAAAGGAGGAGCAACCCAAATGAAAGAAGTGTCTGACCCTGGCTCAGATTGCCCAGGGAGGTGGGAGCTGCCCCGTACCTGGAAACATTCCAGGTCAGGTTGTTTGTGACTCTGAGCAGCCTGCTCTGATTGGGGATGTCCCTGCTGGCTGCAGTGGGGTTGGACTGGATGGGCTTTAAAGGTCCCTTCCCACCCAAACCAATCTATGAACATCTTCCTGGCACATGGCAGGCTTAGGTGCTGCAGGAGGAGGAAATCGACTTGTTCTGCACCTCCCGTGGCTGGGAGAATTCCAGTGGCAGCCAGCAGGTGATTCCCTCTCTCCCTGTAAGTGAACCTGGGCTGGGTAGATTTAGCCTAGAGATCAGGAAGAAATTCTTTCCAGCGAGGTTGGGGAGACACTGGAACAGGCTGCCCAGGGAGGGCTGGAGCTGGCTGATCTAAAAGGTCCCTTCCAACCCAAACTGTTTTACGGTTCTGTGAATGTGCCCAGGGAAGCTTTGCCCCCTCAAATCTGCCTGCTTTGGTGGAGGGAGACAGGCAAGGTGCTGGCACTGGTGCCGCAAAGACCAGGCGTTCCTGAATCCAGCAGTGGGTGAGGCAGGTCCTGGAGAGCTGGCACAGGAGGGCAGGCACTTGTTGGTCCTTCAATTTCATTGCTGCCTCTGAGGAAGGCTGCTTCTCCTCAGCTGCTTCTCCTCAGCTGCTGTTCCCTGCTCCCAGGGAACAAAAAGCCATTTTTTTTCTTGGGAAAAGGAGCCTGGCTCCGCTTGCAGTGGCTGCTCCCCTCCCTTGCAGAGGGACCCAGCTTTGCAGAGCCAGAGTCATTTGCATGCAGGGGCTCAGTTGCCAAGAGATGCTGCGAGCAGTGCCCGTGGCTGCAGCTGCTGCCTCACATCTGCTTGTATTTTATTCATGTGTCTTTGGCTTTTGCATCTGAAAAATGACAAACCCTCCTCGGTGTGCTGCAGCACACTGGTAAGCTGCAAACACTCCTGGTGCTGGTTGTCATCCCCAGCAGACAACAGGCTCCATTCCTGCCTTGAGGGAAGCAAATAAAAGGAATCAGATGAGTGTCTCCAAAGCAGGGCAGTGCTTGAGCTGCTCTTGAAATGAGCAGCTGGAGCAAGCTTTCAAGAGCCAGAGCCTGGTTCAGAAAACTCTTTGCCAGTTTGCAGGGTGGTGTGAAGGTGCATTCCTGGCTCCCAGCACACCGGGGCCTCTCCCACCCCCTTGGTGTCTGGATCTGCCACCCAGAATAGATTGAGTGTTTAATCTGGGTGTGAAATTGTTGCATCCATTTCAGCTGCCAGCCAGGGATGTGGGGCTATGTGGGAGATGCTCCTGGAAGGGCACCAGCTCCTTGCAGCGAGGGTGATGAGACACTGGAACAGGTCACCCAGGGAAGTTGTGGATACCCTCTTCCTGAAGTTGTTCCTCAGGACCCATGGTGAAGCTGTACCCACTCAGCTCCAGGTACCAGCTCTGCCAGGGAGAGCTGTTGGTGCCAGTGCTCCTGGCTCCTTTACACAAAACTTTGATTAGGGATCCTGTGACTGCCTCCTCCCTGGAGGTGTGCAAGGCCAGGCTGGATGAGGCCCTGAGCAACCTGGGCTGGTGGGAGGTGTCCCTGCCCATGGCAGGGGGTTGGAACTGGGTGATCTTTGATGTCCCTTCCAACCCATTCCATGGATCCACGAATCACAGTCTTTGGGCACCTGTGCCTTGCTCCACACCAGTTTCACAAGTTCCTGGTGAAGGAGTAGGTTGAGGAGGAGGCAGGTGCTGGAGAAAGGCTGTGAGCACACAAATGTGGTGGTGTGTCTGTGACTCTCCACACGGTGCCAAGCAAGAAATTGCGTTCTGGGGAGACCACTTTGGGTGCCAGAGCATCAGGTGCCCCAGGGCTGTGCCAGCCATCACGCTGGGTCCGCTCGTGGTGCCTGGGAAGGAGCATTTTATAGGCACTAAAACTTTGAAATGGGTCTGGAGGAAGCCTAAATGGTTTGGATATTTTGTGGAATACATTTGGCTTCGTTTCACTTTCACCTTTGCTTTGTGCTAAACCCCTGAGTTCAGCTCTGCACAGCTTGGGGGTTCTTTGAAAGCAGAGGGAGGGCAGCTGGCTCCATGGGCATGGGTGGGGAACTTCTTCCAGGTCCATGGCTCTCCCTTTTCTCAGGCGCCCTGATCCCTCTCTGGAACCACTGACTCCTTTCCTTCCCACTGATTAACTGTTTGCCCTCAGGAGGTGTCTTCCCAGTGGGGATACTGGTGGTGTTGGGGGGTGTATGAGGAGGAGCCACATTCCTCCTTGTCTGCAAAAGGGTGGAAAGATCTGAGCCGTGGAGGCAGGAGTCAGGATGGTCACACAAGGGCTCCAAGGCTCCAGCACACTCACAGCAAAGAATTTTCTCCTCTTGTTCAGCTGGAACCTCCTGGGTTCCAGTTTGTGCCCCCTGCCCCTTGTCCTGTCCCTGGGCACCACTGGGCAGAGCCTGGCCCCAGCCTCTTGCCCCCCAGCCTTTAGCTCTTGCTGAGCATTGCTCAGCTCCCCTCTGGGGCTGCTCTTCTGCAGGCTCTCAGCCCCAGGGCTCTCAGCCTCTGCTCCTCACAGAGCTGCTCCAGGCCCCTCAGCATCTCCACGACTTCCGCTGGCCTCTCTCCAGTAGTTCCCTGTCTTTCTTGGACTGTGGATCCCAGTTGGGTGCATGCTGCCGGCTCCATCCAGAAGTGATGGAGCTGCCCCTGCTCCCCACTGAGGGATCCCCAGCTCAGTGGTGTAACTCATACAGCTCGCTCGGGCTAGCAGAGGCATCCTGGCTAAGCACTGACTTGAAGGATTGCAGAACCTCTCAAAGCCAGCAGCAAATATTTCATCTTTATGGCTGCACTGGAAAAATATTTCTCCCTGATCATAACTAATATGTGTTGGGAGCTCATGGTCCTTCAGCTTTAAAGGCTGAGGCTTACTGCCCTGGTCCATATCTGTCCCAGGGTGAGGAGAAGCCCAGCCTGGGTCGGGGGACCTCAGGGACCTGGGGAAGATGCTGGTGTGACAGATAGAGCAGGTCAAGTCAGTGCTGCCAGCAGGCAGGAAAGGTTTTCTAGAGGTCATAAGACCAACTGCATGTCTGTCAGGATGTAGCTGGTCCTGGTGTGAACATCTGGACAGGTTTTGTTTCGTTTCGTGTGGGGTTTCTAGATGTAATTTCTCGAGAGGAGAGGACTGGTGGGGAGCTGTGTCCTGCTGCAGCAGCGCAGCACAGCCAGCCTGGCTTGATGCAGTGTGCACCTTCAGCCAGCCCACTCCTCGGCCAGCCCGGCCCCTGTCTCAGGATGTTTTCTTCCTCCCTGCCAAGCCTGATGTCCCTGGCCCAAGTGTGACATGCAGGGAAATGGAGCTTTTGGCTTCTGCAGCTTTGCTTGCGTGGGTGTCACCACGGCAACTGCGCCAGCGCCTCACCGACGGGCACCGGCTGTGGCATTAAGGTGGTTGCCAGGGATAGGAGATGTGGTGAGCAGTGTGCTGGGCGGCACAGGAGCAACAGGGGGTCCTGCCCTACAGCTGCTTCTGCTCCTCAGGACCCATGATGAAGCTGTACCCACTCAGCTCCAGGTACCAGCACTGCCAGGGAGAGCTGTTGGTGCCAGTGCTCCTGGCTCCTTTACACTCAACCGTGCCCAGGGAGGTTGTGGATGTTCCCTCCCTGGAGGTGTTCAAGGCCAGGCTGGATGAGGCCCTGAGCAGCCTGGGCTGGTGGGAGGTGTCCCTGCCCATGGCAGGGGGTTGGAGCTGGATGATCTTCAAGGTCCCTTCCAACCCAACCCTTTCAAGGATCATTCTGTACCACCCCCTATTAGTGCTTTTTTCCTCCCAAAGTGAAGTTCAGGAGGCTGTTTCATGGATCTTCAGCTGCCCTGGGAAGCACAGAGCCACCCTTGACCAGGACCTTGGGCAGTGAGGATGAATTTGGTCCAGATTTCAGGGCTTTGCTTCTCCTGAGCCACTCAACAGCAGCAGGTCTCTGCTGCTTTCTCTGAGCTGGTGACTAATTAAAACCCAACTGCAGAGCTGGATGAATAACTCAGCCCAGGCTTGTTGCTGGGGGCTTTGTAGCAAAGACCCTCTCTGGGGGCCTCCTTGCCAGAGGGGGCTCAATGAGCATCCATCTTGCAACAGGGATTTGGTGGAGGGTTGGTCCAGTCCCCCTCTGTGTACTGAGACAAGGTCTCCCCTAAGCTTTCTCTTCTCAAGGTTGAACAAACCCAGCTGTCAGCCTTTCCTCTCTGGGCAGCCTGCTCCAGGCCTCCAGCAGCCTCACAACAAAGAAGTTTCTCCTCCTGTTCAGATGGAACCTCCTGGATTCCAGTTTGTGCTTCTTGTCCCTTGTCCTGTCCCTGGGCACCACTGGGCAGAGCCTGGCCCCAGCCTCTTGCCCCCCAGGATTTAGCTCTTGCTGAGCATTGCTCAGCTCCCCTCTGGGGCTGCTCTTCTGCAGGCTCTCAGCCCCAGGGCTCTGAGCCTTTGCTCCTCACAGAACTGCTCCAGGCCCCTCAGCACCTCCATTGGTGCCTCTGACTGCGTCAGGGGGTGTCACTGAGCACCAAGACCTGGCATGTGTCATTCCCAAGGTCTTCATGGATTTGTACAGACTTCAGAACATCTCATTAGAGCTTCAGGGTCTCTCTTTTCCTCAGATCCTTTGAAGGCTTCAGCTGGGCTTGGATCTGCTGCACAGCAAGGTGCCAGCTTTCAGGAGCTGTCTGCTGAAGCTGCAGGTGAAGTGAAGATGTTAGTGTTTGTGTGTGAGAAGCAGCTCCAGGTTCATCTGTCAGCCCTTTGGGGATGATGATTTTGTTGTGAGGGATGAGAAGTGCTCTGTTTGCAGCACTGTCTGCAGAAGACAGCATGTTCCTGCTGCTGGGATGCTTGCTGCTGGATGGTCAGACCTGATGGGCTTTAATTGGGTTGCAAAGTCTGCCCTGAAACTCTGGGCAGGTTTCCATCCCTTTGGTGCCAGTTCTCTGCTCTGGAGAAGCCCAGGTGTCCCTCTGGCTGCAGTTGTAGGTCCAGCTGATGGCACACAGGAGAGCCTTTCTCAGCAGTGACCCTTCTGCCTTCAGGAGAGCTGTGGCTGGGATCATGCCAGGGATGGATGAACTGCCCAGGAGGATGGTTTGGAGCTCCAAAACCAGGTTATAATGTTCTCCAGACTGGGACTGGACAATGGAAAACATTTGGACCAAGCTTAACACCAGGAAAAAATAATTATTCCTAATTTTCCTGGAGGAGGAATGGGCTTGCAGCCCTCCAGGCCCATTCTGCTGGGCTGGGGGTCCCCTCACTGGGTGTTTCCCGGTGATTTCTCTTCCATGAGAACCATCATTGCCTGGCTGCTCTGGGACCAAACCAGTTAAACACCTCCTGAGCTGGGACAGGTTTTGTGCTGGAAATGAGACAGCTGAAGTGTAGTTCATGGGGACCTTGTGCCTGGAAACAACCAGGCTGGTCCAAATCATGTCCCCACCATGTCTGGGGCTGCTTCTGTGCAGGGATCATCCTATCTGTCATCCTGGGAGGTGGCAGAGGATGGAGCATGTGGGAGTGGGGCTGCCTGCTGTCTCCAGGGCTTGGATGAGGGTGAAGCAGAGGGTACAAACCTGGGTGGCTGGTGGGCAGTAGCACTGCTCAGCTCATCCCCTGACACCTCACAGGCTGCTGTGGGCAGAGCACTGGGTGCAGCAGCACTCCTGAGACGGGGACTGGCTTCTTTGACAGGAAAACCGATGGGAGGCTTCACTTGCCTGCTGGGGCAGTGCACCAGCTCCCTGGGAAACAGCAGCTGGGGGCACGTTTTTCATTCTGGTGGCACTGGCAGGCACTGTGTTGGCTGTGAATGATGAATGATGTACCAGCAGTGCTCCATGGAGGTTCCTCCTCTGCTTGGCAGTGCAGTGGTGTGTCCTTGGTGGGGAAAATGAAGATAAATAACTTAAAGTCCACCGTACTTACTCCAGGTGCTGGCACAGATCAGCAGAAGCCATCTCTGCCCCCTTTGTTTCCAAGGCTACTGGGTTAGGAGTCATCCTGGATATGTTTAACAAGATCTTCTCTGTTCTAAAGCAGGGACAAGAAAAAGGATGGAAGGAAGGGGTGTGTGATGCAGCCAGGCAGGGGAGAGCTGCTGCAGACCACCACTGGGAGGGAGGAGGGACATGGCCATGGCTTTCATACCCTCCTAGGATCCAACCCTGTGCTGGGAGCTGCAGGGATGGGCTGTAGTTGTCCTGCTGACTCCCATCAATCTATGCTGGCACCTGGTAAGACCTGGCCAGGCTGGAGGGTTGGGGTGAGGAACCTTATGGAGTTCAGCAAGGGCAAGTGAAGGGTCCTGCAACTGGGGAGGAGCAACCCCCTGCACCCCCTGGTGAGGGTGACCTGCTGGGAAGCAGCTTTGCAGGGAGGGACCTGGGAGTGCTGGGGGACAAGAAGTTCTCTGTGAGCCAGCAATGTGCCCCTGTGGCCAAGAAGGCAAATGGTGCCCTGGGGTGCAGGAAGAAGACTGCAACCAGCAGGTCAAGGGAGACTCGGAGACTCTTCTTCCCCTCTGCCCTAGGGAGGCCTCATGTGGAGTCCTGGATCCAGTTCAAGAGAGACACAGAAGTGCTGGAAAGAGTCCAGTGGAGGCTATGAAGATGCTGAGGGGCCTGGAGCAGCTCTGTGAGGAGCAAAGGCTGAGAGCCTTGGGGCTCAGAGCCCTGAGTCTGAGAGCCCAGAGAGAGCAGCTCCTGTCTCTGGGGTGGCTCTGGCAGATCCTATCTTGTTGGAATCTTCATTTCTGGGGCTGTTCACAGGCTCGTTTCAATGTGATGGGGGTATCCAAAAGCTGGGCTTGGCTACCTCTCCTGCCTGTTGGCATGAGCCTGAGCAGCCCCATTAGGTTTAAAAGCACCAGTGCCTGTGCCTCCTTCAGGGAACTATGTCCTTGATCATCCCAGGATACTTACTTGCTGGGCTGGGGCAGCAAAGTCACCAAGCTGCTGCTCCACCAGCATCCAGAACTGGGTGGCTGCAGGACATGGGTGCCCTGGGCAATGCCAAGAAGTAGAGCATGACTTGATTTCAAACTGTGTGATCTTCTCCAGATCCTCTTAGCTCTAATCTGTACCTAAGACAGGAATCTCTGCACCTTGCCAGCAAAATCTTTTATGTGCAGCCTGATGTGAACAGGAGCTGATAAGTCCCTGATTCCCTGCTGTGTCTGCTCCAGCAAGAGCCTTGAGTCTCATTCTCTGCAGACCTGGCAGCTGGGGAGATGTTCACTGGGTGCTTGACAAAGCCTGCTCCTGCAGACATCCCTGGGGGAGTTGCAGGGTGTGGGAAGGGGCTGCAGTGCCTATGGAGGTGAGAGGTGGATCCATGCCCACATGAAGACCATGGGCTGGGGAGATAGTGTGTTCCTCAGGGGTGGGTAGTTCCCTGTCTCTCTTGAACTGGAGAGCCCACAGCTGGACCCAGGACCCCAGATGTGGCCGCATCAGTGCAGAGTAGAGGGGGAGAAGAACCTCCCTTGACCTGCTGGCCACACTCTTCTTCATTCGTTTCAGGACACCATTTGCCTTCTTGGCCAGGAGGGCACCTTTCTGGCTCATGGGCACTTGTTGTGCTCCAGCACTCCCAGGTCCTTCTCCCCAGAGCTGCTTCCCAGAAGGTCTCCCTCCCCTGTCCTGCTGCAGGAGGTTGTTTCCCTCCAGGTGCTGGATCCTACACTTGTCTTGGTTAGGTTTTGGGTTTGGTGGCTTTTCATTGTCTCAGATGAAAAGGAAACTTTCTCCTTTAGTTTTGAGGGACCAAATTTTCAGAGGGAGAAAAGCTGAGGCTGCTTTTCAAGCCATGACCTGGGCAAATGACCAGGCTGTCCCTGAGCCGGGCTGCTGAGGCTGGAGAAGACTCTGAGCTGCCAGGAGCAGCTTGCTGGTAGTGACACGTGTGTGTGGGAAAACTTTGGGAGAGTAATGAGCAGCTTGGATGCAGTGTCCTGCTGCTCTGGGCACTTCTCCATATTGATCCTGCATCTGTTTTTACAGCCACTTGGGGAGGTGCTGATTGTTTGTCTGCCTGCTGCAGCTCCACCACAACTGCATCACAGCTTCTCCTGGCACTGGGTTTGTGCTGGTGGAGGCAAGGGGCTCCCTGGGCTTTGCCAAGTGGGGCGTTGGATCCAGATCTTGCCTTGGCATGGGGCAGGGGTCTCGCAGCGTCCCTCCAGCCCCCTCTTTGGGTTCACTCATGCTGGGCTGCAGCTGTGCCACACAGCAGCCACCCACACAGAGGGATGCTTTGGTTGGTGGGTGTTGGTAGGTGCTCCTGAAGCCAGCTGTCTTCAGAGGCACTGGGAAGCTGGGGTGGGGGTTCCCTGGTTGGAGCCAGAACGGTAGAGTCCTCTGAGGAGTAGCCGAGGGAAGTGGGGCTGTTCAGCCCGGGGAAGACAAGGCTGAGGGGAGACCTTCTGGCTTTCTACAGCTCCCTCAGGAACCAGGTGGGAGTTGGTCTCTTCTCCTAAGGAACAAGTGACAGGACAAGAGGAACTGGCCTCAAGTTGCTCCAGGGGAGGTTTAGGTTGGACATGAGGAAAAATTTCCTCCCCAAAAGGGTTGTCAAGGCCTGAACCAGGCTGCCCAGGGCAGTGGAGGAGTCCCCATCCCTGGAAGGGTTTCAAAGCCCTGGAACTGTGGTGCTGAAGGCCATGGTTCAGTGGTGCCCTGGCAGTGCTGGGGTAAGGGTTGGACCTGGTGATCTTACAGGTCTCTTCCAGCCCAAACAATTGTGCAGTGATTCTCTGATGGTGTCAGCCAGCAGCTTTCCATTTGTCTGATTAATTAGGAAGTGAGTTAATCCATGTATCCAATTTACTTTTTAAGGCTTTAATGAATGAGTTAATGCATGGAGATGCCAGATTGTCCTGCAAGGGCTGACCCTGTGTTGTGCTGCTGCTTTCCATGCTGTGGGCTCAGGTGTCAGTGGATCTGCCAGGATGTGCCAGTTGCTCCCAGTATGGTTCAGTGGCACTGTGGGGACCCCGTGGACCAGGGGAGTGCTATTGCTCAAACACAGCCACTGAAAATTGATCCAAGAGCAGCATAGGGGCCACCTTGGTTTGGGGGCAGCATCTCTGATTCTGTAGGTGAACAAGAGGATATAGAACAAGAGGAGATGGCCTGAAATTGTGGGGAGGTTTAGGCTGCACATGAGGAACAATTTTTTTGCTGTAAGAGTGATCAAGGATTGGCACAGGCCGCCCAGGGAGGTGGTAGAGTCCCCATCCCTGGAGGTGTTGAAGGAACTGTGGCCATGGCACCTGGGGCCTTGGTTTATGGCCATGGTGGTGTTGGCTTGACATTGGGACTTGATGATCTTAGAGGCATTTTCCAACCCAAGCAGTCCTATGATTCTGTGATCACCCAGCACAGGGTGCACTTTTTGGGGAGCCTCCAAATCAGTCATGGAATCTTGGAATGGTTTGGGCTGGAAGGAATCTCAAAGCTTATCCAGCTCCAACCCCCTGCCATGGGCTGGGACACCTCCCATCAGCCCAGGCTGCTCAAGGCCTCATCCTGCCTGGCCTTGAACACCTCCAGGGAGGAGACAGCCACAACACCCTGGGCAACCTGTGCCAGTGTCTCCCCTTCCTCCCTGTAAAGAATGTCTTCCTCATGGTTGTTCTGCTGCCACTGCTGGGGCTGGACGGTGCTGGGGCTGCAGCCAGCGTGGCCGCTGGTGTGTTGATTACTCTGCTTTTAATTGAGCACCATCTGCGCTTGGTAATTTAATTTTTCTGGCATCTGCAAGGTTCCAACTTTATTTATCTGACATGCTGAGGACTGTTTAACTTAGGAGCATCATGTTCCTCCATCAAAGGCACCCTGGGCATTCCACTGCAGCCTCATTGTCAACACCCCAGGAAAAAGGACACAAGCAAAACTGGCACTGCAAAGGGTGCCAGGAAAATTGGGGGGGGGATTTTGTGCCCCTCCTGCAAGCTGGAAGGGCTGCTGGCAGCGTTGCCTCTCTCATATTCAACTGTGTAAGGTGCAGAACAAACCCCCACAACCTGGCTCCTCAGCCCTGGGAGAACATTTCATGTTTTGGGGACTGACACACGTCCTCTTTTTGTCTTAGGATGCTTATCAGTCATTAACCCCCCTGCCGGTGCCTCTGAAGGGCTGTGAGCATGAACTGCAGCTCCTTAAATAATAATAACAATAGCAATAATAATAGTAATTGGAAGCTGGGAAATCTGTGAGCTCTGGTGTGGGGGCAGACTTGGGCATCTGGTTCATGTGGCACAGACAGGAGCTGTTGTGCTGCTGGCAGCAGTCCTCTGCCTTTGCCCATCCCACTCTGCCCACCTTTTGCTCAGGGGATACAGGCAGGGATGCAGGCAGCAGCTGCTGCTTTGGATACCTCCAGCTATAGCTCCTGCTGGCAGGAACGTCTCTGCAACTCCTCCCTGAAACCCTGCTCAGCTCCACACCTAAACCCCAGGGGATGCACTTTCTCTCAGCCTGCCCCACTAGCACCTGGGTCCATGTGCAGCCTTTAATTAAGGTTTGATGTTTTCCCCTTCTGAAATGTAGGTCAGTGGTAATTAGTGTGAAGCCTGCTGCTGCCAGCTTTGCTTTTAACTAAGCTTCTGAAGTGGAGGTCAAGGCATGAGGTGCAGCACTGGAGCATCAGCTCTTTCAGCTGCTCACCAGATGCTTCATGGTCGCTGGTCTGTGCTTGGAGCTGGGGCCATGTTCTCCCTGTCTCCTGCTCTCAGTGGCTGGTCACCCGTGGAGCATGGCCATGGTGGGGACATGGACATGTCCCTGGGCACAGCCCCCTCTCAGTGCATGGTCTCTTCCAAGTTGGAGGTGCTGTTGCAGCCCTGGGGCTGTGTGATGAAGGACACTTGTTCGGGGCTGCCTTTAAGATGAAGCTCTCAGTGTCCTCATCCCTTCTCACCATCCAGCACACCAAGCGGCCCCTCTGAGAGCTGCTGGTGCCAGGATCTGGAGCACTCCAGCATCAATGGGGAGGTGTAGAGTGGTCTCCTTCCTCTGCAGCTCTTGACACATCCTTCCTCATGTGGTCCCTGGCAGGTGGCAGCAGCAGCTGGTTGCTGCTAGCTGGGGATGATGGCTGGATGAGCATCGCACTGCTGTGGAGCCCAGGGCTCCCTGCTGGTGCAGCACTGGGACATGTAGCTAGGACCTGGGGTTTTGCTGGGCAAGCTGAGCTCAGAAAGTGGACCTCTTGTGGAAAGCACTGGTGAAACTGGTGCCTGGAAGTGTGGTTCTCATGCAGCTCCTCTGCTTGGACTTCCTCAGCATTGTTCACCGTGATGAGTGTTTCTACCCTGGGAATGGCTCATGAGGAGATGCTGGGGGCTGGGGAGCACCTTGCAGTGGTGAGGACCCTCAGGTTTAAGCACTTCAAGCCTTCAGCAGGCCCAGTTTCATGTGCTGGGAAAAGCTTCAGCATCATGCATGGGTCCTGAGCTCCTGGCTGCTGCCCCAGCCCTTTTCAGCAGCCTGGCTGCTGATTTTCATCACTCCTGGGCTGTGAATCACTCCTGCTGCTCTCCCTCACCCCAGTTGCTACCCTTGAAGTTATTTATAGCCCACTACTGTCGCCCCTGAGCTGACTGCAGCAGATGCTGCAGGTCCAGTGCTCTGCCTCCTTCCTGCACTCCCCTCCTTGCCTATCCCTTCCATGCTGGGCCACTGTTGATGTGTGGGAACAAAGATGCTCCTCTGCCCTGTTAGAAACCACACAAACAGCCACAAAGAGCCTTGCTGGCACCATTCAAGGGCAATGAGGCTGGTGAAGGGTCTGGAGAACAGGGCTGGGGAGGAGCAGCTGAGGGATCTGGGGGTGTTCAGCCTGGAGAAGAGGAGGCTGAGGGAGACCTCATTGCTCTCTGCAGCTCCCTGAGAAGAGGTTGGAGCCAGGTGGGGTTGGGCTCTTCTTAGTGTCAGGTTTTAGAAGGAGAGGAAATGACCTGAAATTGTGCCAGGGGAGGGTTAGGTTGGCCATGAGGAACAATTTCTTTGCTGCCACAGTGGTCAGAGGTTGGAACAGGCTGCCCACGGAGGTGGTGGAGTCCCCATCCCTGGAGGTATTCAAGAAATGTGTGGCCATGGTTTGGAACATGGTTTATGGCCATGGTGGTGTTGGGCTGATGGTTGGACTGGATGAGCTTAGAGGTCTCTTCCTACAGAAACAATTCTATCATTCTGTGATGCTGGTGGAACAACACTGGGTGCCAGAACCCTGAAGTGCCTGGTACTTGGTGCTGAGTGCTGTGGGACGTACAGGGATGGCTCTTGGCACCTCTGTACCACTGTTTGCCCAGGAGGGTTCTGGTGGTGTGTCCAGTGCTGGGTGGAGTAATCTGGGACAGAGGCTGTGCTTCTGCTGGCTGCTGCTGGGGAAGGTGGGGAATGGGGCTGAGCTGGTGAAGCCCATCTGGGGTCAGGCTGTCTGTATGGTAGGGAGAGCATCCCACACCTGCTCTGGAGCAAAGAGGATTTGAAGTGGTCATGAGAAGCAGACAGCAAGGTCCCTGGCTGTGTTTTCATCATGTTCTGCTGCTTACCAGGTTAATTCCTCTGGGTTTAGCAGGCAACTCAATCTCTTCTCTGCTCCTTCTTCCTCTGGATCTTTAGGATTGTATCTGATCTTTGGAGAGCCTGGTGTAGCTTTTTGGGCCAGTGGTTGCTCTGTGATGTGGTCAGGATCCATCCCCTGCCCCACTGTCTGGCACAGGCACCCAGAGAGGCACTGATGGGCAGCCCATGGCCCTGCACAGTTCCCAGCTCAGTCAGGATGTGCTCCATGAAGTCACAAAAAGCTTTCTGTTGGCTTTGGAGGCCCTGGAGCAGGCTGCCCAGAGAGGCTGTGGAGTCTCTTTCTCTGGAGGGATTCCAAACTGAGACCTGGCCACTGTGACCCTGGGCAGGCTGCCGTGGGTGCCCTGCTTTAGCAGGGGGTTTGTGCTGGATGATCTCTAGAGGTCCCTTCCAGCCCCACCATGCTGGCACGTGGTGATTTGGGGACAACCCTGTGAAGCAGCATGGAGAGGCACTGCCCCCTCCCCTCCTCCTTGCCACCTTTCCTGTCCAAAGCAAGCGAAACAGGAAAAAGCCACAACAAAGCAGAGAGAAAGTGGTGCTGACTGGGAGAAAAATGGTTTCCAACAGCAGAGAGGAGAGAGGTTGTTCATATGGAGTTGTTGGCTGTGTCTTGTGGAGCTGGGATGCTGCTGCTCATTCCTTCATTGCCAGAGGTCTCCCAAGCCTGCTGACATGAGGACTGAAGTGTTCAAAGAGATGCAGCTTGCAGCAGACCCAGGGAATGATCTTCAGTTATCTTCTGGCTGCTCCATGCTGCAAGTGGCATAGGTGTGGGGACCAATGTGTGTGGAGCTGAGGTCAGCCTGAGGCCTCAAGCACAAACACCCCCTGGGATGGGAGGCCAGGGTGCACAAGAGGTCTTCCTGAGGTCCTCAGCGTCCCACTCACTGTTCATCAACCTTTCTCTTCTCTTTCAGAATAAGGTGCTGATGGTGGATGGGGTGAAGGTAAAGCTGCAGGTATGTCCCTGTGACCCCCTGCTACAGCTCCCACCTCCTCTCTGGGTGTTTGGGGATGAGCAAAGCCCCTCAGCAGAGGAGTGCCCCAGAAATGGGCCCCCCATTTCCATCCTTTGCCCAGGACAGCCTTATGAGCACTTTTGTCTGCTCTGTCCCGTTGGTGTGCACCTACTCAAGGCTGGGGGATTGTTCTGGCCATGGTGACCCCTGTCCCAGCCCCCTGGCCTCCTTGGCACTCAGTGACAATCTGTTCTCCCATGTGACAATCAACAGGACAAGAGGAAACAGCCTCAGGTTGCACCAGCAGGGCTTTAGTTTGGGCGTGAGGAACAATTTCTTCCCCAAAAAGGTTGTCAAGGTCTGGACCATCACATCCCTGGAGGGGTTTCAAAGCTGTGTAGATGTGATGCTGAGGCCATGGTGCCCTGGCAATGCTGGGTTAATGGTTGGACCCCATGATCTTAAAGGTCTTTCCCAACCAAAACCAGTCTGTGACTGTGCCTGTGGCCAGAGCTGGTAACACCAAAGCAACACCTGTGGGGTTTTCCTGGCGTTTTCATGTGGCTCCTGCTTTGAAAGGGCTGGAGGAGGGTGACAGGGATCCTCCAAAGTGATCCACATCCCCTGGCTCAGCCTCCATCCAGCAGCAGATTTCATATCCCCCCCCCGAGCCAGAGCCACTTCAGCCCCCTGAGACCTGTTTCCTCTGTGAGCCCTTTGGCAGGAGCTTGGCAAGGACATCGGTGCTGGTGCTGCTGTGACAGCAGCGTGGTGCTTTGCAAGGTCACTGCTGCATTAAACCCTGACAAATCCAATCAGCAGCTCCCCACACATCCAGCAGCCAGATGGATTTGCCCATTAAGAGACATGTTGGGAGCCCTTTGGCCTGCACCATCATCTCAACAGGATTGAGAGCAGGGAGGTGATGCCTCAGTGGTGGTTCCAGAGTTGTCATTCTTCCTCTAGCTGTCCCTAGAAGCTAAGGGCTGAAGGAGCCTCCTGAGGCTGCACTGAGCTGTTGGGTTTGGTGTTGGTAGGACGAGAGGCAATGGTTTGAAACTGGAGCAGGGCAGATTTAGGTTGGATATTAGGATGAAGATCTTCACAGTCAGGGTGGTGAGACACTAGGACAGGTTGCCCTAGGGCTGTGGTTGAGGCCCCATCCCTGGAGATATTCAGGATCAGGTTCAATGTGGCCCTGGGCAGCCTGCTCTGGTTGGAGGAGTCCCTGCTGCCTGCAGGGGGTTGGACAAGATGCCCTTGGAGGCTCCCTTCCCATGCAGTCTGTGAATCTGTGCAGGGTTTGGTGCTGGGTGGGTCCTGCAGCCCAGGTAGCAGCAGGCCATGGCTGAGCCCTCTGCTCCCATCTGCCTTCCAGATCTGGGACACAGCCGGGCAGGAGCGATTCCGCAGCGTCACCCATGCCTACTACCGGGATGCCCACGGTAAGCCCCCCAGGGAGCCCCTTCCTCCAGCTCTGTGGGGCTCTCAGCCCTGAACCCAGCCCAGGTGAGCTGGGAAGCACCAGAGTGGCTTCCTCGTAGGAAGCAGCCACCAAGGATGGAGGAACTCGTGAGTGTTGACGTACAAACACCACAAGTCTAACAAACCTCCTGATGAGGCCACAGGGTGGCCAGCAGGACCAGGGCAGGGATTGTCCTCCTGTAATGGGCACTGATGAGGCCACACCTCACATACCAGGGCCCCCACTCCAAGAAAGACATTGAGGGGCTGGAACAGATCCGGAGGAGGGCAACAGAGCTGGGGAAGGTTCTAGGGAATAGGGCTGGGGAGGAGCAGCTGAGGGAGCTGGGGGTGTTCAGCCTGGAGAAATAGAGCCTTAGGGGAGACCTTCTGGCTTGCTGCAGCTCCCTGGAGGAGCTCTGCCTGGAGCAAGGTGAGGGTTGGTCTCTTCTCCCAAGAGACGAAATAGCCTCAAGTTGCCCAGGGGAGGTTTAGGTTGGACATGAGGAACAAATTATTTCCCAAAAGGGTTCTTAAGGCCTAGCCCAGGCTGCTCAGGGCAGTGATGGCATCCCCTGGAGGGGTTTCAGAGCTGTGGTGCTGGGGGCCATGGTTGAGCGGTGCCCTGGCAGGGCAGGGTACAGGTTCAATGCAATGATCTTGGAGGTCTTTTCCAATACAAACAATTGTGTCATCATTCTTGGATGGTGCCAGCCAACATCTCTCTGTTTGCACTGGCACTGACACACTCTGCTGCTGCCTGGCACTGTGGCACTGGCACTAACACAATCCCTCTCTCCACAGCCCTGCTCCTGCTCTATGATGTCACCAACAAAGCCTCGTTCGACAACATCCAGGTACGCAGCAGCAGCACATGCTGGGGAACAAATAACCCTCAATGAATGGGATGGAATTGCTCATCTCCTGGGCACAGGGGACACCAGGTGCCTGCAAAACCACCCTGCTCAATGGCACAGGAGGTGCCATGGGGCATTAACATCTCAGGGTGGGGAGCTGTGATCCATCACACCAGGTCCTGTGAGGTCCTGAACCACCTGGAGCTCTCTTCTCCAGGGTGCTGATGGATCTCAGGGGAGCTGTAGGACCTGGCACCACTGAGGTTCTGAGCTGGGCAACCCTCAGGCACTTCCTCCATGTGTCCACAAAGCACTGCCCAGAAGCCTTTGACATGGAGGGTAACCAGTGTCCAGGACCAGGTCAGGCCCCCATCATCCTCCTCCTCAGAGATGGTCCAACTCCTCTCTCTGGCTGTCCCCCTCCAGGCTTGGCTGACAGAGATCCACGAGTATGCACAGCAAGATGTGGTCCTCATGTTACTGGGAAACAAGGTGAGCTCAGACCCCTGGCTTCACCTCTCCTGATGGAGCTGCGGGCAGGGAAGCCTTGGAGGGCAGAGGAGGACCTCCTGGTGACCTTTCAGATCATCCCCAATGGCTCTTTGGCATTCCTGTTGGCAGGTGGATTCAGCCCAGGACAGAGTGGTGAAAAGGGAAGATGGGGAGAAGCTGGCCAAGGTGGGTGAGGTGTCCCTCTGCTCTGGTGCAGTGGGGTGGGAAGCATTCTGACCCTGGGTGTGGGACTGTGCCACCACCTAGCTGATGATGTGCACCAGGGAAATGGTTAACTGGAGACCTGTCTGAAACAATACATCTGAGAGCACTTTGCTTTGTTTCTCTTGTCTGGCTCTCCTCTTCCTCTGCTTCTTCCTCTTCCTCTTCCTTTTTTACTTCCTTCCTTAAAACTTATTGCCAAAGTTGTGCAAAAGATACCTGAGCTCCTCTCCCAAGGTGGGCACTGATGTTGACCAGGGCTCAGTGGGAGCCAGGGGCCCCCAGGAACACCCCAGATGATGTTTCTGATGTCAGTGTGTCTTGTCTCACAGGAGTATGGAGTGCCCTTCATGGAGACCAGCGCAAAAAGTGGCCTCAATGTTGAGTTGGCCTTCACAGCCATTGCAAAGTGAGTCACTGATGCATGCCACACTGGGCACCCCTCCTGTGGTGGTGGGGCACAGCAGACACCCACAAATATCACAGAATGCCAGCATGATGGCATTGGAAGGGACCTCTGGGGGTCACCCAGTCTAAGCCCTGCCAAAGCAGGGCACCCACAACAGCTTGCCCAGGGGCACAATGGCCGGGGGGGGTTGGAAGCTCTCCAGAGAAGGAGATTCCACAGCCTCTCTGGGCAGCCTGCTCCAGGGCTCATAGCAAAGTTTCTCCTCCTGTTCAGATGAAACCTCCTGGGTTCCATTTTGTGCCCCTTGGCCCTTGCCCTGGGCACCACTGAGCAGAGTCTGGCCCCAGCCTCTTGCCCCCCAGCCTCTATCTCTTGCTGAGCATTGCTCAGCTCCCCTCTGGGGCTGCTCTTCTGCAGGCTCTCAGCCCCAGGGCTCTCAGCCTTTGCTCCACACAGAGATGCTCCAGGCCCCTCAGCAGCTTCATAATCTTCACCTTTTCATTCTCTGGGTTCCCACCTCCAGCTGCCCTCACATGGCCATCTCACATGAGACCCAAACTCTCACCAGCAAACCATCCAGAGCACCAAGCTGGACCAGGCACCCTAGGAGCAGGCAGAGAAATAATGTAGGTTTGGGGATTTTTCCCCCCTTCCCACAGGGAACTGAAGCATAGGTCCATGAAGCTGCCCAATGAGCCCAAATTCAAGCTCCATGACTACGTGAAGAAGGAAGTGAGAGGCTCAGGCTGCTGCAGGTCCTAAGGTGCTGGGCGCAGCTGTACAGAGACTCAGGCCCCTGGCCCTGCGCCATGCTCTCTTTCTCTCTCCTTGTGGACAATGTGTGCATGTCTGTCTGTCTGTCGTGTCTGTGTCTGCTAAGAGGTGAGCTGGGATGTGGGGAAGGGAGAAGCAGCAGCAGAAGCTCTCTTGGATGGAGGTGCTGCAGCCCCATGCTGGGTGCTGCTCCCCCTGAGCACTGCGGGCACATGGGCTGCCATTGCTGGGCACAGCCACCTGTTCCGGTGCTGGTGGGAGGTGGGATGTCTTGGAAGGGACTGGGGTGGGCTGGAGTCTCACTGTGGTGTCCCCTGGGCTGGGGCAGTTGGGAGAGCTGGTTGTCTCCACCCATTCAGCAGCAGCCAAGAGCATTATGAAGCTTCTTGAATATGATGAATTCCGGTGTGACTGAGGGGAACAAATTCCTCCTCCTCACCAAACGCTGGCTAGGAAGAAATCCCCTTTTCTTTCCCCAAACACCTGGAATTCAACTGTTCAGAGCCCTGGCCCACACAGAAAGGCCTTGGGTTTGAGGCAACCAGTTTTGTAGTGGCTTACTGCTGCCCATCCATCTTCATGGGGGGCAACACACCCCTCAGTGAGGATTTCTCCTCTTCCGCACAGAAGGCAAGAGCTTGGCTGGCTGTTGGAGTAGGCTCCTGCTAACCTGTCTGGTGTACAGACATCTTCTGACTCTTTCTGTGGTCAGAAAGGCTTTGATTCTCCTCCTTCTGCCCTTTCCAGTACTTTGAGTTGGACTCTCATGTGTTGCAGCTTATTCTGAATGCCTTCCTGTAAGCCTGATGGCATTGTTAGGTTGCTCCAGCGCTTCGATACCTTCGGCGTTCCCTGGCTTTGTATTGGAGAAGGCTGGGGGAATGCCCTAGGCATTGATTTGCCCAGGTTTCAAACTCCTGCCAGCTCTGTCCATCAGTCTCCTCAGCCTTTGGGTCAGTGTCAGGAATTTGGCACTTTTTCCCCCCCTTCCTCATTTGGAAGCTGCTTTTTTAAGGACAAGTTTGAATTTGGATCCAGTTTGGCCTTTGGCAATTTCCTTCTTTGAGAATCTGAGCCCAGGCGCCCACCACATGCACTGAACCTCCCCACGCTGCCCCAGATGAGCCATTCAACAGCAAATACCCATCCCTTACCCTCAGCCAAGCACCAGCTCCCCCACTTTCCTGGAGGTGCACAAAGCTCCTCCACAGCTCCTAGGTGTGCTTTGGGCAGGGAGCCCTGAGAACTGCAGTCAAAGGAGCAGGTACTGCCTGAAGCGTGTCCTGCAGAGCAGTAAGGATCCCAGACTATACCTGCTGTGAACAGGACAGTTTTCTAGATAGTTTTTAGGCAGAAATAAGGTTTTTTGGCGGGGTTGACTGTCCAATTTAAATTATTTATTGATTCCTGCAAGAGAATTTGCAGTGCCCAGTAGGGCAGGAGCAATAACTAGAGCAATTCTTCACCTTTGCGTGCTCTCAGAGGTGGTAGTGCCCTGCTGTGTGAGCTCTCTGCAGCAAGCAGCACAGGGAGGACTCTGGGAGTTGCCTGGGGACTGTGAGGATCTGTGCAGGGATCTGTAGAACTTGTTGCTTCATGGTGCTTTGGTGAGCTTCTCAGTGGGGCTGCTACTTGGCCAAGTATCTCCTCCATGAAGCTGCTTTTCCAGCCACCTCCATTCTCACCCTGGGCTCTGCAGCACACCCAGTGCTGTCTGAGGTTAAGTGGAACAGGGAGTGGGAATCTGCTCCATGACCAGTTCTGTGCCCAGCTCTGCCTTTGGCACTGTTTCCTCACCCTGACTGTATTGGTGCCACAGCAGGCAGTGTCCTGAGGTGCCAGCTGTTCCATGGACACACTACCCCAGACCTAACAGTCTGGGGTCAGAAGGCAAAAATCAGCAACAGTCCTCATAATTGTCCCACCAGGTTCTGCCTTCCTTCTCCCTTGCAGGCCAGGAGAACCTTGTACCTTGTCTTGAAGAAAAAGCTGCCAATTCTGAACTCAGTTCTTACTTAACTGACTTGCTCCAGGACCCAAACCAAGTTAAACGCAAATTTAAGCTGGAAGATGTAAATGTTACCCTCTGGAGTACTTCAAACATCCCAGCTGGGAGTGAATTCTACTCCAGCAGAGCCATTCTGTGGTGTCAGATCTAAACATTGCCAGGCTCAGCCCCACCCCAGTCACAAACTCTCTCCGTGCCGGTCTCCCAGTGCCAACTCCCCAGCCTCACCCTGAAGCCCTTCCCGAGACTGTTACTTGGCATCTCTCACACGGGCCTTGACTGCCACCAAGTGATGAGCAACCAACTCTTCAGCCCCTTCCACCTGCCAGAACACTCCGCAAAAGGTCCATCTTCCCATTTCTGCTGGCACTTGTTTACAGCTTTTGGTTCATTCCTGTTAATAAAGTTTTTTTAATTACGTTGTGGCCCCAAGGGTAATTTCATTGCCCAACACACACTCGTAGTGATCAATATCATCATCAGTGATGCCTGAGAGGAAGATTGAAGCACCCACAGCAAGGCTGCAGGTGAGTGGTGTCTGGAAGTCTGAAGGATGAGCTGGGAGCCGTCCGGGGGGACCTGGGCAGGCTGCAGAGCTGGGCTGAGGAGATTCTCATCAGGGTCAGTAGGGCAAAGGGCAAGGTCCTGCACCTGGGTCAGGACAATCCTAAGTATCAGTCCAGGCTGGGGGCCGATGAAATTGAGAGCAGCCCTGCAGAGGACTTGGGGTTGCTGGTTGGGGAGAAGCTGGACAGGAGCCAGCAATGGGCACTAGCAGCACAGGTGGCCAGGGGCAGCCTGGGCTGCATCCAAAGCAGTGTGGCCAGAGAGGGAGGAGATCCTGCCCCTCTGCCCAGACCTCACCTGCAGGGCTGTGCCCAGCTCTGGAGCCCTCAGCACAGGAAGGACCTGGAGCTGATGGAGCAGGGCCAGAGAAGGCCACAAAGATGATCAAGGGGTTGGAGCAGCTCTACTACAAGGACAGACTGAGGGAGCTGGGGCTGTGCAGCCTGGGGAAGAGCAGGCTCTGGGGAGACCTAACAGCAGCCTGCCAGGACCTGAAGGGGCTACAGGAAGGCTGCAGAGGGACTGCTCCCAAAGGGCTGCAGGGACTGGACCAGAGGCAATGGTTTGAAATGAGAGCAGAGCAGATTGAGATTGGATGTGAAGAAAGGGTCAGCACCAGGAGGCTGCTGGAACACTGCAGCAGGTTGCCCAGGGAGGTGGTTGAGGCTCCATGCCTGGAACTATTCAAGGTGAGGCTGGACAGGGCTCTGAGCAACCTGATCTAGGGGAGGATGTCCCTGCAATGACCTTAGGAGATCCCTTGCAACCCAAACCATTCCATCATTTTATGAAATGTCAAATACTTCAGCTCTTGCCCAAACCCATCAACATTCTTCTGTTACCACCATGGGTTCAGGTGCTCCAGTGCACCCAGCAAGATGCTATGCTGAGGTGCAGGACTTGTTTTAACATCCTCTACTTCTTCAAAAGCATTCATAGTAGAAATGGTTTGCTGGGTGCCCACAAGAAAAGTTTGTAGCTGCCTGGTGGCTTTTCAAGCCACCTGTAGGACCGAGGAAGAACAGAAGCAAAAGCAGAACATGCATTTTGAAAACTTTATTCAATCTGCCAGCTGCAAAATTGGCCTCAGAGAAGCCAAAGTGGAGGTACAGCAGCAAAAAACCTCAGGAATCACAAGGGTGAAGTTGATTTGAGGCTGAGAGAGGAGTAGTTATATTCCTCTATCTGCTGAATGTCAAGGACTCCCAAGATGTAAGTCAACTATCTGAACCACCTGGCAAATAGTCCATCCAGTGAATCCAGCCACATTTACCTTCATCTCTGCAGAAAGCTGATGACTTTTGATTTTTATGTACTTTAGGCAGCTTCTTGCTTTGTGCTTTCACATCTTCCCTGACTCCCATAACAGGAGAAACTCCCAAAGAATCACAAAATGGAAGATCATCCCCCCTGCCAGAGCAGGTCACACAGCAGCACATCCAAGTGGGTTTGGACAGCCTCTAGAGACGGAGACCACACGGTCTGGGCAGCCTGCTCCAGGCTCTGACACCCTCACAGTGACAAAGTTTCCCCTTCTGTTCCCCTGGCACCTCCTCTGCTCCAGCCCTGCACAACTTTATCACCGCCAATGAGGACAGCTCTCAGGCTCCTCTGCTCCCAGCTCCAAGCCCCAGCTTGTCCTCACAGGGAGATGTTCCACTGCCTGCAGCAGCTTTGTGTCTCTGTGCTGGACTCTTTCAAGCAGTTCCCTGAAGTCCTCCCTGAACTGAGGGGCCCAGAACTGGACAATATTCCAGATGTGGCCTCACCAGGGCAGAGTAGAGGGAGAAGAGACCCTTCTAATCCACCCCAGGAGGCCTTTGGCCTTCTCAGCCACAAGGGCGCATTGCTGGCTCCTGGGCATCCTGCTGTCCACCAGGACCCCCAGGTCCTTTTCCCCTCCACTGCTCTCCAACAGATCAGGCCCCAGCCTATCCTGCTCCATGGGGGTGTTCTCTCTCAGATGCAAGACTCTACCCTTGGCCGTGTTAGGTTTCAGTCAATTTGTCCCTGTCCAGCTCTGCAGCCTGCCCAGCTCTGCCTAAGCGCAGCACAGCCCTCCTGTGCCAGCCACCCCTCCCAGTCTGGTGCCATCAGCAAACTGACCGACAGTACCCTCATCCAGGTCGTTGCTGAATATATTGAACAGCTCTGATCCCTCTACTGATCCCTGAGGGACTCCACTAGACACAGGCCCCCAACTAGACTCTGTCCCATTGACCACAACTCTCTGACTTCTTTCCTTCAAGCAGTTCCCATCTACCTCACTTCCCGATTATCCAGACCACCCTGCCTCAGTTCAGCTGTGAGGATGCTGTGGCAGACAGCGTCAAATGCTTTCCTGAGATCAAGATAAACCACATCCACTGCTGTACTATCACCCATCCACCTGCTTATGTCCTCACAAAGAGCCATCAGCTTGGTTAAACTTGACTTCCCCTTGGTGAAATCATGCTGACTGTTCCCATGGACCTTCTTATCCTCTGTATGCCTAGAAGCAGTGCCGAGGATAAGTTGCTCTATCACCTTTCCAGGAGTGGAGGGGCGGCTGACCAGCGTATAAGAGTGGGTTTCGGAGCCATACCGGGAGCTGCACTGCCTGCTCTGCTCCACAGCCCACCCGACCCATCGAATAACAGCTAAGCCAGAGGGCCAGCTAACCACTCCAGCCCCAGCTTCACCCACTGGTGCTTTCCCCGCGGCTGCAGATCCCGGAAATACCTCAGAGGGCCGCAGAAACTAGCGGCTGCACATTTTACCACCCTAGAACACCGGGAGCAGCGTACTGCCTGCCCAGGAGCCCCCCGGCAGGCCGCGCACAGAGGATGCCGGTGTCGGAGCCTAAGGAAGGCCAGCAGCCGCCAGGCCTCACACATCGGGTTATCCCTCGTCTCAGATCCCGTCAGGCCACCGCGATCCGATTCCCGTGGTCGCGATCCCGCTCCCGCCGAGCCCTGCGGAGAGAAGGCAACGTGTGGAGAGCGGCCCGGCCCGGCCCGGCCCGCGCGGCTCCCCCGCCGCTCCCTCGGGCCTCAGTTATGCATCGTCAGCAGGGGCGGCGGCCGCCGCACTCAGACGAGGTGTCAGAAAGGTTGAGAGATCATCAGCGGCCCGCCCACGCTAACGGGCAGCGCATTCCCGGTTACCGGCCATAGAACCCACTCGCACTCACCTCCCACGTGGAAAGGCCGAGCCCCTCCCCCACAGCAGACTTTATAGAATCCCCCACGCCTCTATTGGTCAGAATGCAGCCAGTCAGAAGCGTGTAGCGTGATCGTCCTCCCACCTCCCCCAACTCTCATTGGTCGCCGCCTTTACGCGCGCCAATGGTGCCGCTCAGCGCTGTGGTGGTCTGCTGCCGTCTGATTGGCCTTTGGAGGGGGCAGGGCCAAGCCAGTAGGAGCAGTGGTTGTAACATAGAGTGACCGGGAAAGAGCCAATCAGCGCTCAGTCTCAGGGGCTGCTGGGAGTTGTAGTCCCAGCGCCCCGGAAACGCGGATAGGGAACCGGCGGAGGGCGGCCCTGCAAACTACAAGTCCCAGGAAACACGGTGCGCGGCGCTTCCGGCCCGAGCGGCAGCTGAGCCGCTGGACGAGCCGGGAACAGGCCCGGAGTCGCGATGTGCCGGGGGCGGGCACCGGCACTCCGGCCGCCGCCGCTGCTGTCAGGTACGAGAGGCGCCGGGCCGGGCTGGGCTGAGTGGGATCGGCTAGACGCGGGGCTGAGTGAGCTCCGTGAGGAGAAGGGCCGGGCCGGGCTGGACTGGGCTGGGCTGAGCGGCGTGTTCGGTGAGGGTCGGAAGAGCTGGGCTCCCCGCCGAGGGGCTGCGCGGAGGTCGGGCGGGTGCCCTCGCGTTCTGCAGGTGTCTGCGGCAGCTTCCCTGTGTGCTGCGGGGATGCTCGGGGCAGCGGCAGGGACTGTCACCTGCCGGCAAACTTGCCTCCCCCCTCTCTTCCCTTCCCTCCCCTTCCCCAGTGCATGTGTTGGGTTTTAAACGCTGTGGAGGTGCCAGTGTGATGGTTCAGGTGCGGGGAGGAACTGCTCTCTCGCCTCTTCTGTTGCTTGATCCGCGGTGAATCCTGTCCACGTCCTTCTTTCCTCGCCGCGGCTGCCTTGCTTTTGGCGTCAGACCTATTTCATCATGGGGAGTGCTTGTTTTATCTTTTTTTTTTGCTCCGAGACTTGCCCGGCTTGGGGCACATGTTGCTGATGGTTCACAGTAACCTCACTTCCTTGCACTTTGGTTTCACAGTGGGCAACATTTTGGTGGCACCTCTCAGTAACTTCCTCAAGACAACCGCACAGCTCGGAGCAGGCAGTGAAATTCCACTTCCCTACCTCACTTCAAACGTGCTGTTTAGTCCTGCTTTATTCTCCATCCAGCTCACGGCTGCTGTACCTCTGACAGACTTGCTGTCACAACACTTTTCTTCTGTTTGATTCCCAGCTGTGCCTTGATGATCCTCTTGTGTTGTATGAAAGCCAAAAGTGAGGAATCTTCTTTCAGTTCAGCTTGATTTTTGAGCTGGCATCAAAGGCACAGGCACAGACAGGCTCTGTTGGAGGCCAGTGAGTGTGAGAAGAGAGCTGGTATGGAAGGTAGCTGGGTTTGATGTCTACATAGCACACCAGGGCCAGGCCAGGCTGCTGTACATCCAGGGGGTGCCTCTTGTGAAGAGCTCTGGCCTTGCCGCTATGTTTTGTACTTTGACATTGTTGCCCAACACTTTGTTTCAGTCCCAGCACTTAAATTTTGCCTCCTTGTGTGTTTTCACCCCAAGGCTGTGTTCTCTTCACTCTGCACTAAGCAGAGAGCGTGCCTGTTAGGCAGCCTTTTGCCTTTGAGCCTTGGTCTGTCAGTGACTCCTGCTTACAGCCACAGCGCGTCTGTGGGGTTTTCGGGGAGCCTGGGGGAGTTCCAGAACGTCCTCACTAAGGGAAGCTGTTGTGAGAAAAGTCAGCCCCTTCCATGGCAGCTTATGTGGGTCTCTGGGAGCTGTTTGAGGAGGGGAGGTGTTCACAGAAGGTGAAGGTAACCCAACTCACCACCAGAAACTGGGCTGAGTTGTGTCAGGGGCTGTACAGAAATCTGACCCAGGAGAGCTGGAGAGGGACTATTTATAAGGGCCTGTGGTGGTAGGACAAGGGGGGGTGGTTTGAAACTAGAGCAGGGGAGGTTAAGATTGGACATCAGGAAGAAATACTTTAAAGTGAGAGTGGTGAGACACTGGCAGAGGTTGCCCAGGGAGGTTGTCGATGCCTCCTCCTTGGAAGTGCTTAAGACCATGCTGGGTGAGGCCTTGAGCAACTTGGGCTGGTGGGAGGTGTCCCTGCCCATGGCAGGGGATTTGGAACTGGATCTTTAAGGTCCCTTCCAACTCAAGTCATTCTGTGATGATGTCTCCTAACCACAAGTCCAAACACCTGCTTGTCACATTGACAAGGTGACAGACAGTGGTGTTCTCATTGTGCACCTGGGGAGTGGGAGATCAAAGAGGTTTGGGATTTCCTAAGCAGGAAACTGTAGGAGCAGGAAACCATCTGCAGTCTGCTGGACACCTCACCATCAGCCCTGCACAGCAGCTCTGCTTCTTTAGGGTGATTCCCTGGGTTGTCTCTACAAGATTCTTGTTAGGCTGCTTAATATTCAGATCTAGAGAATCACAGAATTGGTTCAGTTGGAAAAGCCCTCTGAGATCATTGAATCCAACCCTCAACTCAACACCACCATGGCCATCAAACCATGTCCCAGAGTGCCATGGCCACACATTACTTGAACACTTCCAGGGATGGTGACTCCACTACCTCCCTGGGCAGCCTGTTCCAATTCCTGGCCACTCTTGCAGCAAAGACATTTTTCCTAATCTCCAACCTAACCCTCTGCTGGCGCAGTTCCAGGCCATTTCCTCTCTTTCACCTGATACTGGGGAGAAGAGACCAAGTCCCACCTCACTCCAACCTCCTCTCAGGGAGCTGTAGAGAGCGATGAGGTCTCTCCTCAGCCTCCTTTTCTCCAAACTAAACACCCCCAGCTCCCTCAGCTGCTCCTCCCCAGCCCTGTTCTCCAGACCCTTCTCCAGGGTGAAGGAACCAGGTTTGGGAACCACCAACAGAAGGTGAGAAACTCAAACCCTTTTTAAGGTGAGCAATAGGCTGTTCATAGAATGGTTTGGGTGGGAAGGGACCTCCAAAGCTCATCCAGTCCAAGCCCTGCAGGCAGCAGGGATATCCCCCACTAGATCAGGTTGCCCAGAGCCCTGTCCAGCCTCAGCTTGAACAGCTCCAGGCATGAGGCCTCAGCTCCCTCCCTGGGCAACCTGTTGCAGTGTTCCAGCAGCCTCCTTGGAGACCTCCCTGCTCAGAGGAATAAATCCATGTGTATGCTGTGAGAGGGGTTGTTTTGTTTCTGCTCTGGCCTAAACCTCCCCAGTTTGGGAGCAGCCAGGGCAGAGCTGGGAGGCAGCAGCGCAGGGATTGGCTGAGCCGTGGGATTTTCCAGCTGGATTTACATATCACCCACTGCTCCGCATGCCTTTCTGTTTACATCACTGCAGAGCCATGCACACAGCTCACACAGATAGAGGAAGAGACATTTTGACCGAGGAAAGCCCTTCCCACAGCTGAGCAACTTGATCAGGGTGGCTTTTTGCTGGGCTTCGCTGCTCCATGCCGGCTTGGATGGCCAGGGTGAGTTTCCTCCAAGGTGCTGGAGGTCAGGGTTGTGCCAGGGTTACCTGGGAAGCTGCTGTGCTGTAGTGGTTGTGGACAGCAGTGAGGGAGAGGAACTGTTTTCATCCCTGTGTCTAGGTCCTGGTGAAGCAGCTGGAGGGATCTGAAATCCACTTTAGAGGTGGGCAGCTGTTGCATGGCCAAGCCGGGGCTGTGTTACTGCTGAATTTGTGATCCTTCAGAGTGACCTTTGCAAGGACATGTGAGGCTTGACTCTGCAGCCACCCTGAGACTGTTTCTGGTGGTTTCAGAACTGAGAAGCCCTCCATGTTCTTTAAGCAAAGCTGGGAACAAAGAAGCCAAGTTTGTGAGGAGAGATGGTACTTCTCTGCCTCCCTTGTGCACCTGAAGTCCCCATAGCTGCCATGGAGCTGCTGCTGCTTTGGGGGTGTAACTGAGTTACAGGCTTCCTAGTGCGGTGTTAGGTGTTTGTGGGACACCAAATGGTGCTTCTGAAAGTTGTCAGTAGATTTGCCGTGGTGGAAGAGGCATGCAAATGCTCAGGGAGCTGGAGCACTTCTGCTGTGGGGACAGGCTGAGGGAGCCGGGGGTGTTCAGCCTAGAGAAGAGAAGGGAGACCTTAGAGCAGCCTGCCAGTGCCTCAAGGGGCTGCAAGAAGGCTACAGAGGGACTGTTCCCAAAGGCCTGCAGGGACAGGACCAGGGGCAGTGGTTTGAAATGAGAGCAAAGCAGATTGAGATTGGATGTGAGGAACAAGTTCTGCCCCAGGAGGCTGCTGGAGCACTGCAGCAGGTTGCCCAGGGAGGGAGCTGAGGCCCCATGCCTGGAGCTATTCAAGGTGAGGCTGGACAGGGCTCTGGGCAACCTGATCTAGGGGAGGATGTCCCTGCTGCCTGCAGGGGTGGGACTGGATGAGCTTTGGAGGTCCCTTCCAGCCCAAACCATTCTGTGATGTGTCCATAACCACTGGTGTCTTCAGGAGCTGAGGGTTCAGTACTTATTTATCAAAGGGCAGGACATCACTAGTCTGAGTGGAGTTTCCCCAGCTCATGCTACCTGTGATCTTTTCCTCAGTCCACTTAGCACTGGAGTGTTAACCAGTGTAGCTGTCTTCTGTTGTGCTCTCCTGCTTGTTCTCAGTGCCAAAGGTCAAGGAAGCTGTACAAAAACAAGAGCAGGTGGCAGATTTATTGGGTTGTTTCTTTGTGAAGGTGCTGTTGCACCTTGGATGGCTCTTCAGCCTGCTCTGATTGCACCCAGAGAGGGCAAGCAGGAGTGTGTGTGGACATTTGAAAGCTTCAGAGGATGTTGGGGGAGACTGGGGATGGAAGTGAAACCTTGTACAGACTGAACAGTGATTATGAGCTCAGGTTTCTTATCCTGGGAGAATCCCATCATGAGTGCTTAAAGCTTTCCAGGGAAGGGCAAAGCCACCTGTCAGGCAGAGTGTCTTGACAAGCCCTCAGACTGCACAGCAGTCAAGGAATGAAGTAGGGAAGAAACTTTGGGCACCTTAGGTCTAGCAGCATGGCTCCAGGAAAGGAAGATGCAGGATTTTGGGGTTTCCAGGTGAGACAAGTGTTCCTCTGGCATCCTGGAATGACATGTGATGCAGCATCTGCTAGAAACCATCCCTCTTAGAGCATTTATTGATGGTGAACTCGTTTCCCAGGCCAGCTGAGAGCAGGCTTTTGAACTCTGGTGCATTAACAGCCATGGGTGGGCCTTGTCTGGCTAAGGACAGATGAGCTTCTGGTTTTCATGGTCCAGTCTCTCAAACCCAGCTTTGCCAGGGTGCTCGTGTTGGAGGTGAGAGATGTGCAAGTGAGTTGGGGATTTGGTGAGGGATTTTGTGTGAGCTCCTGCTGCCCCTGATCAGCTAAGGTGGAAGCCCTCCAAGCAAGGGCTTTGCTTCTTGAGGTACTGTCCTGCTAGGACACAGGCTGAATGTCCCCAGAAGCCAGACCTTGCTGCTCTCCTGGCATGTCTTAGAGGTGTTTTTTCCATGAGCTGCAAACCCATCTATCTGCTGGATTCCTGCAGACCAGTTTGCAGCAGAGACTCAGCCAGCTCACAAGACCCCATGGGCTCTTGGCAGCTCCTCTGCCAAGCGAGGCTGGGGAGCACCAGTGAGCACCAGTTGTGGTGTGCTTGTGTAGGTGACCATTCTTGGCTTCTGAAGCGCAGTCTCTTACCTCATGACCTGCCTTCCCCCTCAGGAAGCAGCAGCAGCTCTGAGATTTTTTTTTGTTTTGGAGGCTGTGAACCTGACCAATTTCTGCTGTCTGCTTGCTTCAGTTTGCAGGCAACACCAAGCTGAGTGGAAGTGCCTGGGGATAGCAGAGTTCTACAGAGGGAACTGCACAGGCCAAGGCTGGTGGCATGAGGTTCAAGGCCAAGTGCTGGCTCCTGACCTTGTGTCACAACAACCCCATGAAAGCTCCAGGTCTTGTGTCACAACCCCCAACCCATGAAAGCTCTAGGGTGGGGGCAGAGTGGCTGCAAACTACCTCATGGAAAAGGATCTGGGGGTGTTGGTTAACAGCAGCTGAAGATGAGTCAGAGTGTGCTCAGGTGGCCAAGAAGGTCACCAGCAGCCCGGCCTGGATCAGCAATGGTGTGGCCAGCAGGAGCAGGGCAGTGATTGTGCCCTTGTACTGGGCACTGGTGAGGCTGCACGTCGAATCCTGGGTTCAGTTTTGGACCTTCACTCCAAGAAGGACATTGAGATGCTGTAGCAGGTCTAGAGAAGGGCAGTGAAGCTGGGGAAGTGTCTGGAGAAATTCTGAGAAGTGGCTGAGCCTTGGGGTTCCTCAGCCTGGAGAAAAGGAGGCCAAGGGGAGACCTTCTGGCTCTCTACAACTCCTTGAAAGGAGGTTGGGGCCAGCTGGAGGTTGGTCTCCTAAGGAACAAGGGACAGGACAAGAGGAAATGGCCTCAAGATGCCTCAGGGAGGTTTGAGTTGGACATGAGGAACAATTTCTTCCCCCAAAAGGTTGTCAAGGCCTAGCCCAGGCTGTCCAGGGCAGTGGTGCGGTCCCCATCCCTGGAGGGGTTTCAGAGCTGTGGAACTGCGGTGCTGAGGGCCATGGCTGGGTATTGACCTGGCAGTGCTGGGGTAAGGATTGGACTGGCTGATCTTGGAGATTTTCTCCAACCAAAACCATTCTGGGATTCTGCATTTTCTGCCCACCCAGAGCAGCTGGATTAGAGATTCCATCTCATGTGCTGTGGGTGCCCTGCTTTAGCAGAGGGGGCTGGACTGGATGATCTCCAGAGGTCCCTTCCAGTCCCCACTGCGCTGGGATGCTGGGATTCTGTGTCTGAGATGTGAAGGAGCTGCCAGGGATGTCTTCCCTATTGAAATGCTTCCTGTGTGTGGTGATTGCAGAGATTTGGGCTGCAAACAGATGCTGGTGTGGTGGTTGCTGTTCTGCAGCTTGGCTGAGAGCTCACTCAACATTTTTTCCATTCCTCTGGTTTCTGCTCAGAGATGAGGAGCAGGCTCCCTGCTGCTGCTTGCAGGTAGGTTGCTCAGCCAAGCTGCAGAGCTAGGGACGTGCCTGAAGGGAGTGGAAAATCCCTGTGTGCCAGCCCCTGCTCCCTGCCTCCCTTTGGATTTAGCCCAGATCTGCTGGCACTGGAAGGTGTTTTGCCTCTGTTCCAACAGGGCTTTGGGACAGAGTGGCACTGGGGATGTGCCTCTTCATGCCACTTGGCAGTCAGTGGTTATGTGGCTGGCTGGGTCACCCCGAGAGCTGCTCCATGGTGTTTTCCTGACCTGCACAGGAGGCCATGGAATCATGGAGTGGTTGGGGTTGGGAAAGCTCTCTGCCATCAACCCAATGCCACCATGGCCATTGAACCATGTTCTGAAGTGCCATGGGAGGAAGCAGAGAGCTCCAGTGGCTTGTCCAAGGCTGCAAGAGCATAAGAGGCCGAGTGGGGCTCAGATTCCACAGAATCCCAGAATGCCAGGTTGGAAGTGACTTTAAGGATCATCTGGTCCGACCTTTCTAGGTGATAGTGCAGCTGGCCCAGCACCCTGCCAAGCTGAATCTTCAAACTGCCCAGTGTAGGGGAGCCCACCACTTCCACTGGGAGGTGGTTCCATGAGGTCTATTCTCATGGGGAGATATTTTCCCCTGGAGTCCAGTGGGAATGTCCCCAGCAGTAACTTGTCCCCATCCCCCCTTGTCTTTGCCATGGGACTCCTGTACAAAGGGAATCTCCATCCTCTTGGCAGCCACCCTTTACATGCTGGAACACCTCATGTGGCCACAGGCAGCCAGTACCCCAAATTCTTGCCTGCCCTCTTGCCCACCACCCACCCCCCCTTGCCTTCTGCTGTCTGTGCTCTGAGGAGCCCCGGTTGGGAATAAACAGTTTCTGATGACCAAACTTGCTGCTTGCTGGAGCCCAGCTTTGAACATGGGCAGGTCTCTATGATGCAGCAGCACAACACTGCTTCATTCCTGCTGTTCTTGAGACAACTCCAACAGTTCTGCTTAGCCTCTCCTGAGGGATCTGACATTTGCAGGCAGCCAGGACACTGCTCTCAGATGTGTGGAAAACATCCAGATCCTTGTTTTTTATTTGATTTAGGGGTTTTGGTATGGTTGGGTTTTCTTTGGAGTTTGGTTTTGGTGTTTTGGGGTTTTTTGTTGTTTAGGTTGTAGCTTTTTCTGAGAGTTTAGATCTGAGCAGTGATTCCCTGGCCTGGGCTGCTGCTTGACTGACAGACAACTGCAGTGAGCTCCACAAAGTGCTGTGTCAGATGGGGCTGAGCTGGGGTTTTTGGCAGAGATTTGGCTGAGGACAGCTTGAGCCTTGCCTGTGCAGCACTTCAAAAGTGAGTGCAGGACAGGACCAGCCCAGTGTGTCCACAGCCTTCTGCTGAGGCTCTCAGGAGAAATGGATCTGCTCTTGGGCTGGGTAAGGCCCAGGTCACAGATGTGTTCTGTGGTCATGTCTATCCTCCAACCTCAGTAGAGCAAAAGTCTTGTAAGGAGCAGCTGAAGGAACTAGGAGTGTTCAGCCTGGAGAAAAGGAGGCTGAGGGGAGACTTCATTGCTCCCTATGCCTGCCTGAGGGGAGACTGGAGCCAGGTGGGTTGGTCTCTTCTCCCTAGTGACAAGGCAAGGGGAAACAGCGTCAGGTTGCCCCAGGGGAGGTTTAAGTTGGACATTAGAAGAAATGTCTTTACTGACAAAGTTGTCAAAGGCTGGAACAGGCTGCCTAGGGGGATGGTTGAGTCCTCATTTCTGGAAGTTTCAGAGCTGTGGAGATGTGGTGCTGGGGGGCATGGTTTAGTAGCAGGCTTGGTAGAGTTAGAGAAGGGTTGGACTGGATGAACTGAAAGGTCTTTTCTGAGCAAAATGATTCTGTGATTCCATTTGAGTGTAGGTAAATACTGCGACTGAATGCTGCATGAGGATCCATCCAGTGACCCACCCTCTCTTCCACAGAGCAAGCTGCCCATGAATAACCCAAGCTGGCCTAGATTATGAGCTCAAACAAGAGCTCTCGCTACAATCGATTCTCCAGCGGCACACCAAGCATCGCTCCTGAAAACGCTAACGGGGTAAGGCTGGGGCTGCTGCTTACCCTCTCATTCCTTCTGTTGAGAAAATGAAGGTGGTAGTTTTCTTGTCTCTTTAAAAATCCCAGTAGCCACAAGGAAAAGCTGGAAGGTGTCCGTATGCTTTGTCACCAGCTCAGAGAGGGCAGCAGGGCTTTGGGCTGGGCTGCAGTGCCAGGACTGACCTTCACTTTGTCGATATTTCAGACAAGGATGGAAACAACTTTTGGGCCAGCCTACTCTGCTGTGACCACCATCACAAAGGGTGAGTGTATGTGGGCCCACTTCTGGGCTCCCCAGTTCAATAGAGTCCAGCAGAGGCTATGGAGATGCTGAGGGGCCTGGAGCAGCTCTGTGAGGAGCAAAGGCTGAGAGCCTGCAGAAGAGCAGCCCCAGAGGGGAGCTGAGCAATGCTCAGCAAGAGATAAAGGAGCTGTGGGGCAAGAGGCTGGGGCCAGGCTCTGCTCATGGGTGCCCAGGGCCAGGACAAGGGGCAGTGGGCACAAACTGGAACCCAGAAGGTTCCATCTGAGCAGGAGGAGAAAATTATTTGGGACTGTTCCCAAAGGCCTGCAGGGACAGGAGCAGAGGCAATGGTTTGAAATGAGAGCAGAGCAGATTGAGATTGGATGTGAGGAACAAGTTCTGCCCCAGGAGGCTGCTGGAACACTGCAGCAGGCTGCCCGGGGAGGGAGTTGAGGCCTCATGCCTGGAGCTATTCAAGGTGAGGCTGGACAAGGCTCTGGGCAACCTGATCTAGGGGAGGATGTCCCTGCTGCCTGCAGGGGTGGGACTGGATGAGCTCTAGAGGTCCCTTCCAACCCAAACCCTTCTGTGATTCTATGATCTACAATGTAATTTAGCATCTTCCCAAGAATATCTGGACCTCCCTTGATCAAAACAATTTTTTTTGGTGACTGAGATACTTGGGAGTGTCAAGTTTCCTTTTTAATAGCATTTTGAACCTATGGACCTGGTGGGTTTTCATCTGTGCTCTTCTCTGGGCTGGCCACTTTTCAGCAGGCTGGCAGAGATCAGGCTTGTCCTGCCTGCAGTGATATGGCCAGGTCAGGAGCTGGAGCTGGGGAATCCTTTAGTCTTGTTCAAGGAACACTCAGCTTCAGAGCCTGGCCCGTACTTTGGAAATGTTGCTGAGGAACCTAAATGCTTGCTGTTTTGTTTAATACCATTTTTATTTGCTTTAAAGCTGATGGGACCAATACTTTCAAACAGCATCGTCGGACCCCATCCTCCTCCAGCACCCTCACCTACTCCCCACGAGATGAGGATGATGGCATGGTAGGTGTTGCCAGGAGACCTTCTGCTGACTGGTTTAGCTGGTTGTATGTCAAATGAGAGGTTTCTGGTGCTGCTCTGAACTTCTCTGCTTCCATCATCACTCCCATGCTCTGGGTTGTATCAGAAACAAGTGTTTGCACCATGGGCAGGACCAGCCTCAACATCTCCAGTCTGCTCCCATGGTTGATGCAACAAGGAAGCAGAGGCTAGTTCTGAGCTGGGCCATTAAGCTGGCACTGCTGGTGCTCATTTTCAGACTGCTTGAAGATGGGACATTGCTATAAAGCCCAGGATCTACAAATCCAAGAGGTCTGCTTGAGAGGACATGCTTGCCTCCTACGTGAGCAGTGGGCTCCGGATCTCCTGAGCTTGGGAGAAAGCAGACCTGTTGTCAGCAGGCTCTAGGGCTGTGACCAAGGCCAGTCAGTCTGGAACTGGCCCTGCAGCAATGATCAGAAAATGGTTTCCTATTTCCACCTCCAGATGGGGCTTCTGACCACAGGGAGCAGGCTTTGAGCCTGCAGAGTGGCATGTTGGACACTCCGGAGTGTGCTCAGCTCCTGGGGATTGCATCTTCAGGATTTTCTCACCCAAACCATTCCCACATCTTAACACCTCTGTAGAAAAGCATTTCCCACTTTTGTACTCACCTTTCTCATCCCTCACAATCCCTTCTTTGGGGGGAATTTTGTGATCTAATGGGCCTCAGGGTTAGCTACTTAAAGAGAAAATAAATGAGCTAAATCAGTTAAGAACAGCAAGAGCCAAGCAAACCTCAGGGAATGGATGGATAGCTCTGAGGCCTTCTCCTGTCCCTAGTGCTCCAGAACATCTCATGACCACCAGCACCTTTTAGTAGTAGACTTCAAATGAAGGATGAGTAGACTTTGTCAGATTGCAAGATGTAGCTTCCAAGCCAGGGATAAAGCAATCACTGCTCTTGCTGCAGTTACAGACTGGGGTCAGCAATACCATGGAGCTACAACACCGGCTTGCAAAGAGCTTTGTTGTCAGCATCCTGTAAAGGTCCTTCTGTTGCCCTGACATCTTGCTGTGGTTTTTGTGAGCATGGGGTTGGGGGTTTGTTTACTTATATATTTTTTTAAAAAAGTTCTTTGAACATTTCCCTGGTGTCCTTGGCAAATACAGCTCCTCCACCACAGCACTGACCCCATGCTGCTAGGCCACTGTACATCCAAGGAGTGCAGCAAAACTCAGTCCAAAGAGCCAGGCCAGCAGTGGGAAACAGAAGTGTAGAGCTGAGGTCTCTTGAGTCTTAGCCTTGTTTGCTTTGTAACCAGAGAGGTAGTGCTGTCTCCACAGCCCAGATGGGGTGACCTTTGCAGCACAACATAGATCCTAGAATGGTTTGGGTTGGAAGGGACCTCAAAGATCATCCAGCTCCAACCCCCTGCCATGGGCAGGGACACCGCCTACCAGCCCAAGTGGCTCAAGGCCTCATCCAGCCTGGCCTTGAACACCTTCCAGGGAGGGGGCTCCCACAGCCTCCCTGGGCAGCCTGTGCCAGTGTCTTCCCACCCTCCCACACTGGAAAGAATTTCTTCCTTAACGTTCAGTCCCTTCTGCTCTAGTTTCAAATCTCTGTCCCTTGTCCTGTCACTCTCAGCCCTTGTCAAAAGTCCCTCCCCAGCTCTCCTGGAGCCCCTTCAGGTACTGGAAGGCTGCTCTAAGGTCTCCCTGGATTCTTCTCTGCTCCAGGCTGAACAACACCCAACTCCCTCAGCCTGTCCTCACAGCAGAGGTGCTCTCACCCACTGATCATCCTTGTGGCCTCCTATGGACCCTCTCCAACAGTTCCATGTCCTTGTGTTGAGGGCTCCAGGGCTGGACACAGTACTCAGACAGAGTCTCACAAGAGGAGAGTAGAGGAGCAGAATCCTGCTGGCTACTCTGCTTCTGATGCAGCCCAGGACACCGTTGGCTTTCTGGGCTCCAGCACACATTTCCAGCTCACGCCAAGCACCTCATCCACCAGCACCCCAAGCTCCTCTTTGCAGGGCTGCTCTCCATCCACTCCTCACCCCTTGGAGATGCACTGCTGGTTAATATTCCAGGGGCAACATTCCCTCAGAGCCAACCCCGAGGCTGCTGTGAGCAGTGGGGTTTCTCCTGATTGGTGGCTGCCCTGTGCGCTCCCGAGCAGGAAGCGGCAGAGCCTGTCTGTCACCGAATTGAATAGGAGGAAGTCTCCACGCTTACGCAAAGAAATTTGGCAGAAGTTAGATAGGGAGTGAAACAACAAGTGCTGCTGCTGCTGCTGCAGAGCTTCTAGGGACTGCAGGAGTTTCTGGGGGAGATTTCCAAGACTTTCTCTCCAGGATTAGTTCTGCCAAAGTGTTGCTTTGCGGGTGGTAAGTACACGGATGGGCGCACCTTAGAATCTCAGACTTGTTTTGGTTGGAAAAGACCTCCTGAGATGATTGAGTCCAACCATCGACCTAAGAACCATCCAGCTTCCAGAGCCTGATGTGCCTGGGATGTAAATGGCAGCTTGTTGGAGTAAAGTCCAGCCTGAGCCGTACCTGTCCTGCTTCTGGGGGACACTCAGCACAGCTTGGCAGAGTACGTGAGCAAATGAGGCAGCTGAGCTGTGCTACAGGGGGATGTTCACATGCTGAGCTTGAAGTCTGTGTGTCGGGTTTGGAGCAGGAGGAGTTGTCTGCAGTAACCAGAAGTGGTTTTTCTCTCTCTGAAGCCTCCCATCAGCACTCCACGCCGCTCCGACTCTGCCATCTCCGTCCGCTCGCTGCACTCTGAGTCCAACATGTCCCTGCGCTCCACATTCTCACTCCATGAGGAAGAGGAGGAGCCAGTAGGTATTTGGGGTTGTCTGAAGGAGCATTCTGAAGAGGTTCAATGTCAAAAGAGTAGCTTAGTAGGCTCCTGTGAGCACATAGAGCTAGCAGAGGTAGATTTCCCCTCGTGTCTGGGAATGAAAAGCCTGACTGTCAGGTCTCCTGGTTTTAATTTCATTTAATTCTACCACTGACTTCTGCAAGTTACCTTGCTTCCTCATCTGCCCTTTCCCTGTCTGTAAAGGGGAACAATGGTGGGGTTTTTTTCTGCTTCTCAAAACAAGTCTCTGCAAAGCCCTGTGATCTCCTGGCTCTGCTGCAGAGCAGGAGGGGTTTGCAAAGCTTTAGGCTGGTGGTCCAGCCCTGGGCAGAAAGAATACCCTTCCCCACTGATTCAGAGCCCTGGGCTGTGTGGCAGCCACTGCCTCAATTGTAAGCCCCAGGAGGTGGGACTGTAAGTCCCAGCGGTGCAAGGAATTGTCCACATGTGACTCTTGTTAGGGGAAGACACTTTTGAGCTGAGTTTAGCTTGTGACCTGGTAACTAACCCCAAGCTGGATGCCTAGAAGATCAGGCAACATTTTGCTACAGATCTGGGATACAAGGGTGTGTTTGACAGTGAGGAGGCCAGGGGTTTGTGTTTGCATTTTGGAGAGCAGCACCGGGTGAAAAGACAGCCCCAGCTGCTGGGGTTGATTTGAAGTGCTCTGAAATGTGAAGCCCTCTTCTGGTGTGGAGGGGGGAGCTGGGCTGCTCTAGGAGGACATGCTCAGAGCCTGTGCTCTTGCAGTCTCAGATGGTTAACAAAACTGGAGAATGAGCCTGCTGCAACAGAAACAAGATTGCTTCTGCTTCATGAGGGAATGGAAGAGCCTTTCCTTCAGGATGTCTCAGAAATACAAAAGGACAAGCTGCTTTGAAACAACTTCTAAACTCCAGGCTTGGTACAGGGAACACTTTTGCTAAGGAAGTGTTCAGTACAACTAAGGAGAAAGTACCAGGCAGTGTTGTTCACATGGTTCTGGTGGCAAAACAGTTGGTCTGTGCAGCTGATGTTGGGTCCTGATCCTGCCAGCTGCTGCTGGCCCCCAGTCTGTGTTGAGCTGGGGGTCTCCAGCCATTCCAAGTTCATTCTTCCCCTCTCTCTTAAATACTGGAGGTCAGCAGGTCCAGACAGAAGTTTATTCTGAGATAATGAGTCCCTAGTGTGCCCCAGGCTCCCCAAGGCTCACTGCTAAAGAGTGGGTCTGCTCCTTCTGCAGCGCTGGAGGCTCTGGCATTTGGATTGATCCTTGTGCTCTCTCTGTCCCTTTCTCCCCTCCTCTGCAGGAGCCACTGGTGTTTGCTGAACAGCCCTCTGTGAAGCTTTGCTGCCAGCTGTGCTGCAGTGTGTTCAAGGATCCAGTCATCACAACCTGTGGGGTAAGGCAGTGCTCTGGGTTCCACAGATGTCCTGTCTGAGCTATGGGCAAGCCCTGACTATCCCCAGTACCTGAGGAAGCAAAGAGGAGGCCCTCTGCCTGGGGAAGCTGGAGCAGGGGTGCTGATGAACAGGTGTTGAATTTGCCCCCAGGGCAGCTCTGAAGCTGTTTGCAGGAGGGTGTGGGGTATTCTGTACCCAGGAAAGCCTGACTGACTTCTCCCAGGAGAGCAGCACTATCAGCCTCCCTCTCCCAGCCACCCTTAGTCTTCTTGGTGTGATTTCACTGAGGTCTAAAACTCCTCATTCCCTGTCCCAAAGGGTTTGGGGGGCAGGGGTGGGGGGAAGCTGCCTCCTGGCCTCCCCAGGAAGGGCTGCTCTTAAGCTGTGGAGAAAATGTGGTCTTATAAAAGAAGAATGTCTTGAAGATTCATTTAGTTAATGCTTGCAGAGGGACTTGAGCTCCTCTAATGAAAGGCACAGAGAGTGATGAATATTCTTCAATATCCCATTTTCCTGGGATTTAATAGAAGCTGTATATTGCTCCTGCTTCTGGGCTGCAGATGAAGAAAGATGGCACTATGACAGTCTCTCTAGGAGGCTTCTAGCTTCTAACATGCTTCTGATGGCCTGACTGGAGCTGGAGCAGCAGAAAGCAGAGAGCAGGGCTGTTTATTGTAGTGAGAGTGCTATCCCCAAAGGTGCTGGAAGTTGGTGTGCAGCTTGGCTCCAGCGGTTCAGTGAGCAGCTCTTCATGGAGATGCTGAGATTTAGTGGTTAATATGGAAAAATCAAGTCTGCTGCAGGAAGCAAGCTGGCTTCATCTGCAGTCCTGCTTTGGCAGCTCTGCTGAGAGCACCATGCAGCTGCAGAGGGCAGGAAAAGGCCACGTGAGCGGGGCAGCAGATAACAGCTCTGAAGAGGGACTTGCAGCCTCTCCATTTCTGCTGCCAAACACTGGGAATGTGGCTGAGGAGGCTCCAGGGAACCCACAGGGCAAGTTCAGGGCCAGTGAAATGCTGCAGCCTTTGTTTCTCTCTTTGTATTCATTTTCAGGTTGTATTTGCTACTTTATTGTTGCTACTTGAATTGTTCTGCTGTAATAACAGAGAGATGCTTCAAGTGGCAAAGTTGTCAGTGGATTGAATGTGTTTACAAAGCAGCTGGCAGCAGGACAGCTTCAGCTGTGTTAGAAGAGCTACAGAGGAATGGCTATGTGTGATGGGCTGACAGGCCAAGGACAGGGGGAGACAGGGTTGTTCTGGTCAGAAAAGCCCTCAAAGATCATTGGGGCCATGGTGGTGTTAGGTTGAAGATTGGACTCAAGTGCCATAGCCTCATGTTTCTTAGGCACCCCCAGGAATGGTGACTTCTCCCAGCTCTTCCCTTTGAAGACTTCTCAGGGAGGTGAGAGGAATGACATGGACTGCAGGAGAGAAGAAACTCCATGCAGACTGTTGGAGTGGGTCTGGAGGAGGCTACAAAGATGGTCAGAGGCTGGAGCACCTCTGCCACAAGGACAGGCTGAGATAGTTGGGGCTATTCAACCTGGAGAAGAAAAGGCTCTAAGAGGGCTGCTCTGAGATCTACAGGAGTGCTGGGGAGGGACTTTTGACAAGGGCTTGGAGTGACAGGACAAGGGACAGTGGTTTGAAACCAGAGCAGGGGAGATTGGACATAAGGAAGAAATTCTTTCCAGTGTGGGAGGGTGGGAAGACACTGGCACAGGCTGCCCAGGGAGACTGTGGATGTCCCCTCCCTGGAAGGTGTTCAAGGCCAGGCTGGATGAGGCCTTGAGCAACCTGGGCTGGTGGGAGGTGTCTCTGCCCATGGCAGGGGGGTTGGAGCTGGATGATCTTTGAGGTCCCTTCCAACCCAACCCATTCTAGGAGTCTCTGCATATCAGTGTGGCAGAACACACCCATGGCTTGGGCTTGCACTGTGATCATGACCTGACCCTGATCAGGGCAGAGCCCTCAGAGCTTCAAACTATGTGCTCAATACTCTCAGGAATAGAACCACAGAATCATCTGTCTGGAAAAGACCTTAAGATCATCAAGTCCAACCAGAACTTAACATCCCTCTGCACACAACTCATAGGCCGTGTCCCTTGGCACCTCATCCAAACAGCTTTTAAACCCCTCTAGGGATGGTGACTCCATCACTGTCCTGGGCAGCCTGGTCCAGTGCCTAATGACCCTTTCAGTGAAGAAAATTTTCCTGCTATTTAATCTAAACCTCCTCTGGTGCAACTTGAGGACCTGTATTTCAGTCATATCTGCCTGAGCAAGCAGCTGGTTTTTGCCCTGTGGAGCAGACAGAGGAGCTGTGAAGCAGGCAGCTGCTGAGGCCCCTGAGCCCACAAGCTCTGCTGCCTCCCACCTTTCCCATCCTTAGCCAGGGGGAATAGTTTGTCCCATATTGTCAAGGCTGACACTGCTGTTCCTCTTTGTCTCCACAGCACACGTTTTGCAGAAGATGTGCCTTAACATCTGGTGAGTGCAGAGCTCTTCTGGTGTGGCACAGCCACCAGGCTGCTGTCTTCTGCTTGGTTTGCTCTCACTTAAAAAAGAAATGCACAGAAAGATGTCTGACAGGCTGAACCCAAACTGGCAGCCAGGGGCTGGGGCAGGACTGGCTCTGCAGCTCCCAGCCGCTCTAGCATGGGTACTAAAGAGCTGTGCCCAGATCTTGGGCACAGGATGTTCTCAAATCCTGGAATATGCCATGGATAATCCCAGGATAATGCATGCCTCGCCCAGAGCTGACCCACTGGTTTCTGACAGAAAGCTTTCTGTGGCTGCCTAAGGAACAGGGGGGGCTGTGTTTGGCAGAGACCCATCCAACCCCTCCTTCCTCCCCAGCAGCCCACTAGTGCCAGCTCTGCCTGAGCCCCTGCACAGCAACACACAGAGCTGCTTTAGCTCACCCAGCTCTGCCAGAAACCTGATGGAGCCCAAGCGCCTGGCTGCTGGCCTGCTCTAAGCAGCTCCTGCTTGGTATGGACTATATACTACAAGAAAGACTTTCTTTGGCATGAGCCTGGGACCTCCTTGGAAAGCCCTTGTTTAGCACAAAGCCAAACCCTTAGTATGACCGCAACAGCAAGCCCTGAGGAGCTCCCACAGGGAGTCCAGCAAACCAGCAGCTCTTTCTGCCTGAAGATGTTCATCTTCCACACATAAGGGTCCTTCTGCTTTGCACCAGTGCTCTGTCACCACTTTGTGCTGCGTCAGTCCTGACCAACAGATGAGCAGCAGAAGGCTTTGCAGTAGAAGGCTTTGCAGTTGCTACTCTTTGTTGCTCGGTGGTGCCTCTGCCCTCAGAGCTCCTGTCTCTGCCTCACTGCAGCCTCTCTGGGCTGCAGTGTCCAGCTGGCAGCAGAGTCCCAGGCCTGGGTGGGCAGTGGGTTGTGTGGTTTGTGAGCATGGCCTGTGAGTCCTCTCACATCTCAGCAAGCACAAGGGAGCCTTGGGTTAGTGTGGCCGCCTTGTATTGGCATCTAGATGAAATTGTTGTGGGTTAACATAAACTCTTAGCTCCTCACCAAGCCCCCAGATATGCCAGAGAGGATGGCATGCAGGCCTCGAGTCAGCATTCATTGCCACCCGCCTGGCAGTTGGCCATCTTGGCCCAGGAAGGCAAAAGAAAAACATCTCCACTCTGAAGCTCCTGGAAATGCTTCCTGCAGCATCTCAATCCTTGCTGACTCTCCCTTTTTTCCCCCTTCCACTTCTCTACTGGCAGAGAAGTGCCCTGTGGACAATGCCAAGCTGACAGTGGTGGTGAACAACATCGCGGTGGCGGAGCAGATCGGGGAGCTCTTCATCCACTGCAAGTACGGCTGCCGGCCCGCCGCCAGCAGCAAGCCTGCTGCCTTTGAGGTGGACCCCCGGGGATGTCCCTTCACCATTAAGCTGAGTGCCAGGAAGTAAGTGGCTTGTTAGCAGTGGGAAAGGTTTCCACCACCAGCAATCTGCTGTTGGTAATCTGAGCTGCCCTGCCTGGAGAAGAGGAGGCTGAAGGGAGACCTTCTGGCTCTCTACAACTCCCAGGAAGGAGGTTGGAGCCAGGTGGGGGTTGGTCTCTTCTTAGTCTCAGGTGATAGAATGAGAGGAAATGGCCTGAAATTGTGCCAGGGGAGGGTTAGGTTGGACATGAGGAGCAATTTGTTTGCTGCCAGAGTGGTCAGGGACTGGCACAGGCTGCCCAGGGAGGTGGTGGAGTCCCCATCCCTGGAGGTGTTCAAGAACCATGTGGCCATAGTTCAGTGGCCGTGGTGGTGCTGGGTTGGTGGTTGGACTCGATGATCTTGGAGGGCTTTTCCAACCAAACCAGTTCTGTGATTCTATGATTTTTGCTGAATCTCCCTGTTCCTGCCTCTCTCCCTGGACAGAGATCATGAAAGCAGCTGTGACTACAGGCCTGTTCGCTGCCCCAACAACCCTAGCTGCCCACCTCTCCTGAAGATGAACCTGGAGGCACATCTGAAAGAGTGTGAGCACATCAAGTGTCCCCACTCCAAATATGGGTAAGGAGCTGCTGCTTTGTGGTGGGCAGGAGGTGGAGGCACTGTGCTCATTTCTGAGCTGCTTTGGGAGATAGCCCCATGGGCTCTGAGCAGCTGTTCACTGGCCTGAGGCTGAGATCAGGCTTGCAGGGCTTGCAGAAGGCAGACCTGAGACTCCTGTTGAGAACAGGCCAGTCACGCTGCCCTGCTGGCAGCTGAGGAGGAGGATGAAGAGTTGTGTGGGCAGAACAACCAGCTGAAGGAGAGGCAGAACCATGGTTGTGGCCAAAGCCATTCAGGGAGGAGGATGAGCACCAGAGCAATGCAAACACCATGACGGTGTCCTTCAAACCAGTCCTTCTTTCAGGGCAAGGGAAGTGCTGCTCAGCCTCAAAGGGCTGATGGTCACCCCAGTCAGGGCTGAATGTTGCCTGCAGGACACAGAGCTGAGGTTCTGGAGCAGGAGGATATATCTTGGCAGAAGCAGAGCAAGGCGAGTCCTGACAGAGCTGCCCTTCTGCAGGCCCCAGTCAGTATCTACTGAGGGCAGCTGCTGTTTTTAACACTGCTTTTAATGACTCCCAGGCTGGACTCTTAGCTGGACTGACACCACATTCTGTCTCTTGCCCAAGATCTGCTTTCCCTTGCAACTCCCTAGACAGGCAGGCAGTTCAGTTTGGGGCCAGTGCACTGACTGGAAGAATGGGAGCTGCTTGGTCTCTCTGTTGCCCTGCACCCTACAGGATGGTGAACCACAGCTTCTGGTAGGAGGAGCAGATCAGCTGGGAACCCACAGAGGCTCAGACCTCTCTCTGAGGAGCCAGCTGAGCAAGGAGGTCTTCAGCCTGAGCCCTGCCCCAGCCAACATCTGCCTTCTCCTTGCAGGTGCACATTCATAGGAAATCAAGACACCTATGAGACCCACCTGGAGACCTGCAAGTTTGAGGGTCTGAAGGAGTTCCTGCAGCAGACAGATGATCGCTTCCATGAGATGCAGGTGGCAATGGCCCAGAAGGACCAGGAGATTGCCTTCCTGCGCTCCATGCTGGGGAAGCTCTCAGAGAAAATCGACCAGCTGGAGAAGAACTTGGAGCTTAAGTTTGGTGAGTTTGCAGCGGATGAGCTCAGGTCAGAGCTGCAGGGACAGGGCACTCTTTGCTAGGATGGTGCATTGCAGGTTTGAGGAAGTTCAGATATTCTTTGCAGGGGAGCAGACAGGGGTTTCCTCAACTCCTCTGCTTCCAAAACATCATGGGACCCAATCCTGCAGTCAGGTGGAAGTCCTAGAAGTGTCTGCAGGCAGCTACCACCTTTCTCCTGTGACTTTGTCCTCTGCAGTCCAAGAGCACAGCCCCCCATAAACATCAGCAAGTCCAATAACCACCCATCCTGGAGCTGGAATGTTCTTGGACACCTTTGCTGTGCCCAGCCTTGTCTTGGCTCCAACATTTGCTGTGTCTTCAGCATCCAAGTACAATTTGCATTTGAGCAGCAGCACCCGTCTGCTTTTCCCTGTGGATAACAGCAGTGGGTTCTCCTCTCTTCTTGTTCCGAGGGTAGGTGGCAGCAGGTGTCCTCTGCCTGTTCCCCAGGACACTGTCACTGACTTCGGTGGGCCTGTCCATCTCTTGTAGATGTGCTGGATGAGAACCAGAGCAAGCTGAGTGAGGACCTGATGGAGTTCCGCAGAGATGCCTCCATGCTGAATGTGAGGAGGGGGCTGGGACCTGGGATGGTGCAGACATTGCATGTAGTGAGCTGGTTCTGCTACTAGTTAGGCTTCTGCTGCAGTGGAGAGACTTTGTCGTTCCATTTCGATCAGACATCAGGAAGAATTTCTTCCCCGTAAGGCTGGTGAGGCACCGGAACAAGAGGCAACAGCCTCAGGTCGTACCGGGGAGGTTCTGGTTTGAGGTTCTGCCAGAGCCCCATGGTCCTGGGAGGGAGGTCACAGATGTACAGCTGCTGAGGGAGGGCCTTGGCAGGGAATCAAGACTTGTCCAAAGGCAAGAGTGGCTCTCAAGTGGTGGTGGAGAATTGAGACAGGGCAGGCTGGGCTCAGGGGCCCTGCAGCTCATGCAGCTTCCTCTGGTTTCCAGGATGAGCTCTCGCACATCAACGCTCGGCTCAACATGGGCATCCTCGGCTGTGAGTATTGCTCTTGGGCTGGCTTAGGGCTGAGGGCACACTGAGCCCTTCGAGGCAAGATGAGGGAGAAGCCCTGGGTCATAGGGTCACCACTGCTGCAGGGAAATAACACTGGTGGGAGAGTCGGCCAGAAGTGTTGGCCAGAGGGGATCGTAGTGCTGCTGGGAGAGGATGCCAAGTGGACTCTGCATCTCTGGCCTCCCTAGGTCCAGCCCAGAAGCTGCATTAGGGAGATGAGTCCTGAGCCCAAAGCAATAATTTGATTGGCTGTAAGGGTGGGACAGAAGGTCCTCCAGCCAGACTGGGAAGGTCTCATGGTTCCTTCTGGCCTGTGACAACATGAAGTATGAGGATGACCTGTCAGGCCAGTCCCCTCCAAACTCATTGTTCTCCCACCTCTCTCCTGCCCTGCTCTTTCTGTAGCCTATGATCCTCAGCAGATCTTCAAGTGCAAGGGGACCTTTGTGGGACACCAGGGCCCTGTCTGGTGCTTGTGTGTTTACTCCATAGGAGACTTGCTCTTCAGTGGCTCCTCAGACAAAACCATTAAGGTAAGAGCTGGTCACTTCTGCTTGTCTTTGCATTTGTGACTGTGCTTCAGGAGACACAGAAGCTGAGCTGCAGTTTGTGGGGCTGGAGGAGTTTGTCAGTTCCAAAAGTTTTTCCCAGAGAATTTCAAATGATTCTCTGCAATTATCATAGAATCAATAAGGTTGGAAAAGACCTCAAGGATCTTTAAGTCCAGCCTGTCACCCAAGACCTCATGACTACTAAACCACGGCACCAAGTGCCACATCCAAGCCTTTTTTGAACACCTCCAGGGATGGGGACTCCACCACCTCCCTGGGCAGCACATCCCCAGGGCTAATCTCTCTTGCTGGGAAGAACTTCTTCATCACCTCCAGCCTAAACTTCCCCTGGCACAGCTTGAGACTGTGTCCTCTTGTTCTAGTGCTGGGTGCCTGAGAGAAGAGACCAACTCCCTCCTGGCTACAACCTCCCTTCAGGTAGTTGTAGAGGGCAATAAGGTCACCCCTGAGCCTCCTCTTCTCCAGGCTAAACAATCCCAGCTCCCTCAGCCTCTCCTCACAGGGCTGTGCTCAAGGCCTCTCCCCAGCCTCATTGCCCTTCTCTGGACACCTTCAAGAGTCTCAGTGTCCTTCTTAAATTGAGGGGCCCAGAACTGGACACAGGACTCAATTATGGTTGGGCAAAATTCTCTGCAAGGAAAGAGTTTTTGACAGTGAAACTGAGACAGAAGAGTGGTTTTTTGCAAAGCCCTGATTAGAATCTCATTCCTGCCACTGTCTGGTTTGCTTTATATGGTATTTAGGGCATCCAAGACTATTTTGGCTTCTGATTTTGTCTTCCCTTGTTATAAAAAGTCATCTTAGTGAAAAAACCAAACAACAAACCAACAAAACAAACCCCACATTTTCCCCTGATCAGATGTGTTCCTTTCTCATTTGATGGCGTGTTTGTTTTCCTTTGGCCTGTTTTCAGTAACTCAACTTGACAGCACTGTTCCAGTGCAGCCTCAACAGCAGCTCCCAGTGTCACCATGGTGGCTGCTGGGAAGCCACATGCTGTGACCATCCCTGCCAGCAGCAGAGCTTTGGTTTAGTTTTTTTCATAGGATCCTAGAATGGTTTGAGTTGGAAGAGACCTTAAAGCTCATCTAATTCCAGCCTTTATACCATGGGCAGAGACCCCTCCTACCAGCCCAGGCTGCTCAAGGCCTCATGCAATCTGGCCTTGAACACCTCCAGGGAGTGGGCAGGCACAGCCTCCCTGGGCACCCTGTGCCAGTGTCTCACCACTCTCACTGGAAAGAATTTCTTCCTAAATTCCTAAATTTCTTTGATAGCAAGAGCCACGTGGAAGAAAATGGACATTGCTGCACTTTAGTGGAAGAAAGCAGCTTTGTCTCCTCTCTGGGTGCCACGTTCCCATCTGTCCTCTCTTGAGAGCAGGATGTGCCCATTGGGAGGGACCTTGGCAGCAGCAGAGGAGCCCTGGGAGGTGGTGAGGATTGCTAAGGCAGAACCTGAGAGGTGCTTCTCTGCATCAGAGTGTTGAGTTGGCCTAGGCTGGTTCAGACAGAGCTGGACAGGGCTGATTCATGCTGCTGTCCAATGTCTCTGTAACTTCTACCTGGCCCTCTGCAGGCAGTTTCATTCCCTAGACAGGAGCGTGGAAGGCAGGTGACAGCCTGTTTCCTCCTTCCTTTGTGGCTTTGGTGACATCCTGCTCATGTCCCCAGGTGCTCTGTCTGCTGACCCTCTGCTGCCTTGTGTTTCCTGTTAGGTGTGGGATACCTGTACCACATACAAGTGCCAAAAGACCTTGGAGGGTCATGATGGAATTGTACTGGCACTCTGCATCCAGGGGTGAGTGGAGAGGGAGGGAGTGGGGAGAGCACTGGGGCTCCTGACCACAGACTCTTGGGATCATAGAGTGGTTTGGGCTGGAAGGGACCTTCAAAGCTCATCTAGTCCAGTCAGCAGGGACATCTGCAACTAGAGCAGGTTGCCAGAGCACCAACCAACCTGACCTGCAATCGTTCTGGGGATGAGGCTTCTTCCCCCTCTCTGGACGCCCTGGGGCACGGTCTCACCACCCTGAGTGTACAAGGTTTCTTCCTTGTTTCCAGTCTGAGTCTCCAGTCTGAGTCATGCCCTTATAATTCCCATCCTTGGTCCTGCACATGCCAAGATTGTGTTCCAGGGGCATGTCCTGCCCCTCTGCTCTTTAAAAAAACCTCAGAGCTGGCCTCACTGCTCTCCTGGCTTCCATCCCTGGTCACCAGCAAGAGCCTGTCCTCCTCACAGGACCTGGCTTCTGCTCCTGGGGTTGGTGTCTTTAGTTACAGAGTCATAGAATGGAACCACAGAATCTTTTTGATTGGAAAAGCCCTTTAAGATCACGGAGTCCAGCTTAACCTGGTACTGCCAGGTCACCACCAAACCATGGCCCTCAGCACCACATCTTCAGGGCTTTGAAACCCCTCAAGGGATGGAGACTCCACCACTGCCTGAGCAGCCTGGGCCAGGCCTTGACAACCCTTCTCGGGAAGAAATTGTTCCTCATGTCCAACCTAAACCTCCCCTGGGGCAACTTCAGGCCATTTCCTCTTGTCCTGTTGCCTTGCCTTGATCCAGTGAGGCTGTGGGACTGCAGCTCCCTGCCCAGCATGGTGCCTGGGGACAAGATGGGAGCCTGCATGCGTTGTTGTCCCTTGCTGATCTCCCTTTCTTTTCTGGTGACATTACAGGAACAAGCTGTACAGCGGCTCTGCTGACTGCACCATAATTGTGAGTACCCAGCCCCACTGTGCAGTGGTATTGGGAGATCTACAGGCCATCCCCAGGCTGCTCTAGAGCAGGGACCTGCAGCCTTTCTCCTGTGTGGCTCTGCAGATGCCAGACTGACCACCCACATCTGCTTTAGCCACTGGCTCAGCCAAGTTCTTCTTGGCTTGGATTTAGGTGTTTCCTGCAGGCTGGATTTCCTGCTTCTGTGTGTCACAGAATCTCAGCATGGGGAGGGTTGGAAGGGACCTCTGGGGATCATCCAGGGCACCCACAGCAGCTTGTCCAGGGTCACAATGGCCAGGGGGAATTGGAAGCTCTCCAGAGAGGGAGACTCCACAACCTCTCTGGGCAGCCTGCTCCAGGCCTCCAGCAGCCTCACACCAAAGAAGTTTCTCCTCCTGTTCAGGTGGAGCCTCCTGGGTTCCAGTTTGTGCCCCCTGCCCCTTGTCCTGTCCCTGGGCACCACTGAGCAGAGTCTGGCCCCAGCCTCTTGCCCCACAGCTCCTTTATCTCTTGCTGAGCATTGCTCAGCTCCCCTCTGGGGCTGCTCTTCTGCAGGCTCTCAGCCCCAGGGCTCTCAGCCTTTGCTCCTCATGGAGATGCTCCAGGCCCCTCAGCATCTTTGGAGCCTCTGCTGGACTCCCTCTGTTGGAGCCCAGAACGAGGTCCACTGCACCAGCTGTGGCCTCACTAGGGTGGAGTAGAAGGGGAGGAGAATCTCCCTCGACCTGCTGATCACACTCCTCTTCCTGCACCCCAGGAGACTTGTCCCCAGCACTCCCAGGGTCTTCTCCTCAGAGTTGCTTCCCAGCAGGTCACCCTCACCTGTACTGGTGCAGAAGGTTGTTCCTTCCCAGATGCAGGACCCCACACTTGCCCTGGTTGACCTTCATGAGGTTTTCTTTCCACCCAGCTCTCCAGCCTGTCAAGACCTCCCCGAATGCCATTGCAGCCTTCTGGTCAGTCCTGAGCAGGCCAGGACAGTGGCTCCTACAGGTTCCCAGAGGCAAAGAGGAAGGGCTGCAGCACAGGGTCCTGACACTGCCTCTCACAGTGTGCCTCTTCTCCTTTGCAGGTGTGGGACATCCAGAACCTGCAGAAGGTGAACACAATCCGAGCACACGACAATCCTGTTTGCACTTTGGTCTCCTCACACAACATGCTCTTCAGTGGCTCTCTCAAAGCCATCAAGGTAGAGCCCTGGGGTGATTCCTCTTGGGCTGGTGGGGGACCAGTGGTACAAACTGTCAGGCAGCAGTGGCCAAATGGGAAGAGTGTGGCATTTTGGTCTGTGGGTGACCTTGTTATCACCATCTCGTGAGCCGTGTAGAGGAGAACAGCTCCCAGGGCAGGCAGTGCTGCAGAGGTTTAGCCCCTGGGACCTGGCTGAAGAAACTCTTTGTTCCTTCTGTCTCCCCAAATCTGAGACTGCTGGTAGGAGCATCTTGGCAGTTCCTGTGTGTGTCTGTGCCTGGGTCCCTAACAGACCTACTTACACCCTTGGGAATTTGTCTGAGGTTCAAAACTGCCTGAGGATTCAGACTGCCTGTTGTGAAACCCCCTCCAAAGGATCTTGAATCTGCTTTCTTCACCTAAAGTCTGCAGAACCCAGGGAACAGCTTTGTGAGTTGCCCTTTAAAGCCTTGGCTGGATTCCCTTGGCTCTGCTTCCAGCTCCTGGTGAGGCAGCTTATGGGACTGTCCATCTGGAAGAGGTGTATGCTCTTTTCTTTATCTGGGGCCTGGAGTGCTTCAGCTCTCTAGAGAGCATTTGAGGCTGGAGGAGCAATGAGACAGCACTAAGCAGAACCTGGGGCCTTTGGGTTTTTGTCATCTCCAGCCACTTAGTGCCAGATGAGCCAAGCAGGCCTGCAGCACTACTCGGAGAGCTGGGCTGTATGCTGGAGGTTTCAGGCAGAATTGTGCTGGAGGCAGTGCTGCAGGTGGGGTCTCAGCAGAGCAGAGGGGCAGAATCCCCTCCCTGTGCTGCTGCTCTCCCTGCTCTGAGTGCAGCCCAGCACATAATTGGCTGCTGGGCTACCAGTGGCTATTGCTGGCTCCTGGGGAGCTTGTCACCAACTGACACCCCCAAGGCTTTCTCCTCCAGACTGCTCTTGAGCCTTTCTCCACCCAGCCTGGCTTTGTGCTTGGGATTGCCCCAACCCAGGTGCAGGACCTTGCACTTGGCCTTGTTGAACTTCTTGAGGTTGTCATGGGCCCACCATTTGTTACGTGTTGAGATGTCTTAAAACTGTGAAAGCCTCCTGCTAAAGGACAGTCACCAGTAAGCCGTTCTTCACCCAGCTGAACCAGGGCTAGCAGGAGCCCTAACAAGCACGAGGCTGGCTGGGTAGAGTGGGCTGCCCCTGGCCTTGGAGGATGGAGCTAACCTGTCCTATCCCATTGAGCCTCCTCTCCATGTCCATCTGTCTGTCTGTGCTTCCCACAGGTCTGGGATATTGTAGGCACCGAGCTGAAGCTGAAGAAGGAGCTGACAGGTCTCAACCACTGGGTGCGAGCTCTGGTGGCTTCCCAAAACTACCTTTACAGTGGCTCTTACCAAACCATCAAGGTAAGAGACCCTGAGCCTTGTGGCAGCTGTGAGCCACCAGCCCTCCCTCTGCCTCTAGGTGTCTGTTCTGCAGCATGGCTTGGTGGAGCAGGACAAAAGGGAGCTGCTGAGGGGCGAGAGCACTGTTGGCACGTCATTTTTGCTGCACTGATTGCATCTTTGCAGGCACTCAGGCTGGGCTCTGGCCGCTCCTTGTGGGAGCGCAGCTGCTGGAGGAAGCTCTCTGAGATAAAAGGTGACACCTCCAGAGCTGCCGCAGTGTTGTCTGCACTGACAGCCCTGCTGATAATGGGAGAAGGGCACTGGCTGGCTGCAGAGTGACCATAAAGCCATGGGTGGTTTCCAAAATGCTTTCAGGCTGCCTTGGCTCTGATGAAGAGCTCACCTCACAGCATCTAGGTGACACGGGAGAACTTGAAGTTGCCCTCTTGGTGTTAATAAATCCCAGCGCTGGGTTTTAGGGCTCTCAGGGGCTGGGTTGTGTGTGGAGGTGTCTGTGCAGGGTCACACACACAGGGTGTGCAACCAACTTTTTCAGCCTGGATGTTCAAAGGTGGGCAGCTAAATAAGGCAGCAGGACTTTGCTCATCAGAGCATTCCCAGCCAGACAGATTTGTCCTTGAGGATGTGATCTGGGCACACATGGAGCTGGGCTGACTTCTTGTGTGGCTGGAAAAGGCAGTTCCCTCCTAGGGAGGGGTCCCTGCATGGGTCTCATGCTGCTTTTGCTCTGGTGTCTCTTTCAGATCTGGGACATCCGTAACCTGGAATGTGTCCACGTGCTGCAGACATCAGGAGGCAGTGTCTACTCCATCGCTGTCACAAACCACCACATCGTGTGTGGCACCTACGAGAACCTCATCCATGTAAGGGCTGAGGGGGCCGAGCTGGCTGGCGGCTGGGGGAGAGGGGTGAGGAGATGGGGGTGTGGCTCTGCTGGGCCACTCTGTGGCTCACCCAGAACCCTGGAGGTGTGAGAACACCTCTTGGAGGAGAGGTTGGTGGTCTGCAGCCCTAGTGCTCTTCTCCTGCAGGTCTGGGATATAGAGACAAAGGAACAAGTCCGCACGCTGACGGGGCACGTGGGCACAGTCTATGCCCTGGCTGTCATCTCCACCCCGGATCAAACCAAAGTCTTCAGCGCGTCCTACGACCGGTCCCTGAGGGTAGGTGTCCAGGAGTGGCTCTGTGCCTCTGCTGCAGCATGGCCTCGTGTGCCACCCCCTTGGCTCATGCCTGCTGTGTGCCCGCAGGTGTGGAGCATGGACAACATGATCTGCACTCAGACGCTGCTGCGACACCAGGGTAGCGTCACTGCCCTGGCAGTCTCCAGGGGCCGCCTCTTCTCTGGTGCCGTGGACAGCACTGTAAAGGTTGGTGTCCCCTGCCCCCTGGGTGGGTTGGTTTCGTCCAAAGCTAGAGCCAGGGCATTCTGAGAATCGGAGAATCATCCCTTCAAGATCATGGAGTCCAACCCTTGACCCAGCACTGCCAGGCCACCACTCAGCCGTGGCCCTCAGCACCCTATCTCCAGGGCTTCGAAACCCTTCCAGGGATGGGGACTCCACCACTGCCCTGGGCAGCCCGGGCCAGGCCTGGACAACCCTTCTGGGGAAGAAATTGTTCCTCATGTCCAACCTAAACCTCCCCTGGGGCAACTTCAGGCCATTTCCTCTTGTCCTGTCCCTTGTTTCTTGGGAGAGGAATGCAACCCCACCTGGCTCCAGCCTCCTTTCAGGTTGTTGTACAGAGCAATGAGGTCTCCCCTCAGCCTCCTTTTCTCCGCACTAAACACCCCCAGGTCCCTCAGCTGCTCCTCACCAGGCCTGTTCTCCAGACCCTTCCCCAGCTTCATTACCTTTCTCTGGACCCACTCCAGCCCTTCGATGTCTTTGCAGCAAGGAGCCCAAAACTGAACACATTCAATGAGCTGGGAGCCATCTTCAAACAAAGCAGGGGATGGTTTTGAAAGGCTGGGATGTTAGCTCCTTTGTGGCTGCTAGAAACTCAAAGGAAGCTCCACACAGGCTGAAGGAAAGCTCACAAAGCTGCTCAGAAGTCACTGCCTTGGGTTTCTGTTGTCTCTTCTCCACAGGTCTGGACGTGTTAGCAAGAAGGCCATACAAGCCCTGCACACTGAAAGACCAAAACCTCCTCTGCTGCTGGCCTGCTGGGTGGCTGCCACCACCCCAAGATATCTGCTGCAGCTCCTCTCCACACCCACCACTGCCTGCTGCTGCCCACCCACCAGCTCCTCACCCACAGTGAGCCCGGCTGGCAGCCCTCAGGACTGCTCTGGCCCATGGATGCTCCAGATATTCCCTCAGATCTTCTGGATAGGAATGGAAATGCAGAGGAAGCTGTTCTGGTGCCTTCCTCACGTCTGGGTGCCCTCCTCTGCTGTGTGCCCACCAAGCTGAGGAATAACTTTTGGGTTCTCCAGGCTGGACCAACCTCACTGTAGATGCAGCGCAGCCCTGGGACGGTGATGGGACTGAATGCCGATTCAGCTTGTCACAGGCCGGGGTAGGGACACTGGGAGGCTGCTTCCTTTGTAAATGGTAGAACTGAACATTAGGCCTTGCCCTGGGTCGGGACCCCCCACCCCTTTTCTGTCTCCAGGATTTCATCTAACTGCCAAGATGTTGGGCTGATCCATCTGGGATCTTCTTGAGGTCTTCTCTCGAGCAGCCAGGTACGATTTTTATGCCACAGCAAGTTCTCAGATCAGTGACACGAGCCCCACTCTCACCCCCTGTAACGATGCTCTCCACATTAAAGAGGACGAAGCCTCCGTTGCGTTTTTACTCCCATTTTCTACTGTTTTTAAGATTGTGATAGAGATTTGATTATTTCTTCATTGACAATAAAAGCAGAAAGAGCTCTTCCCGCCCAGCGTGACTTATTGATGGCTCTCAGCAGGACCTTGGCCCAGTTCCTAGGCTGCTGCACCCTTCAGTGCCAGCACCACCAAGACAGGGGCACCAAAGGGTGGCCTTTGACCATATACCTTGTCCACCCAGCAAGACAGAACCTCAGCGCCCCACAGCCCCCATCAGCCCAACTGGAGCCACCACATACGGTGGCTGATGGCTTTTGAAGCCATCCCCCCCAATGGCCAGTGGCTTTTTGTGGCTACCACCACAACGGCCGCTGGCTTTCTGAGCCACCGTCTGCACCGGCTGCTGCTTCTGGAGCCCCTGTGCGCGCTGCCTGGGGACACAAACAGCTCTGGCAGCCAGGAGGGGTTTTACATTTTTATTTTTTCCTTAAATATTTGTTGCCAGACTTCGTATAGGAGCAAACTTCTTCACAGCACCACGAGCCATCTACTATTGAGAACAGGAAGAGTAAGACGCGTACAGAGGTGAGAGCGAAGCACAGGAGAGCAGGGAGAAGCACCAAGATGCAGAGCTGGACAGAGGGGGGCTACGATACAGAGTCCATAACTTAATCATAAAAAATATATATATATATGTATATATCCATCATGGAGACTGCAGGGGGGCAGGGGGGTAGATACATATTTAGCTTGGTTTTGCCTCCTTCCAGCGTATCTTCAGGTGGCGATTTCTATTTCTTTCTTTTTTTCCTTCTTTTTTTTTGTTATTTTTAAAGTTTTTTTTTCTTTTTAAAGTCTTTATTTTTTTTTAAGTCTATTATTATTATTAAGTATTTTTCTATTTTTAAAAACTTTTGAAATTCTTTTTAGAGTATTTCTTACTATTTTTAAAGTCTGTTTTGGTGTTTTTAAGTCTCAGGTCAGAAAGTCTCTTTTTTTGCTATTTAAAGCCATTTTTAGTCTTTTTAATTTTTTTAACCATTTTTTATTTTTCAAGTATTTTTTATTACCTTTAAGGTCTTTTTAAAGTATTTTTTGGGTTTTTTTTAACCTTTTTTAATTTTTAAAGTGTTTTTTTTAATTTGAAAAGTCTTAAATTATTTTAATAATTTGACTTTTTAAAGTATTGTTTTGGTTTTTTAAAATCTTTTTTTTTTTTCACTTTTAAAGTCTTTGTTTGTTTGTTTGTTTGTTTTAAAACTGAAGTATTTTTTGTTGTTTTTTCTGTTTGTTTTTAAAAGAAATGTCAAAGTTGTGCCAAACACATCTGGATCAGCGACCACAGCAGGGAAGGAAGAGAGAAAGGGGGAAAGGGAGAGGAGAAGGAGGGAGGCGGAGAAGAGACCAACTCTGTACACCTCCAGAAAAGAAAGGAACCAGCAACACTTTGGAGTTTGGAAACCACAAGCCAAAAAAAGAACACCCCCCCCCAAAAACTCCAAACCTAAACCCAAACCAACCTGCACTCATCAGGACTGGAGTGATTGAACCGGACTGGTTTACACAGGAGCCTACCACAGGGCACAGTGCCCGCAAGGATATGTGCCCGCACCCTCCAGGGCACAAAACGAGACCCACGCCCAAGAGACACCAAAAACTCCTTAAAGAGTAAGAAGCTAACCCACCTCTTCCCAACCCAAAGATACCCCAAAAGAAATGAACACCTCCAGGTGAAGAATTGCCAAAATAAACCAAACCAACCACAACAAAAGCCCAACCCCAAGCTTCCCTAAAACAAGGCACATCCTCTTGAGTTCTTAAGGGTGTTGAAAAGAAAAGACACCAACAGTGAATCCCAGGGGAAAGGGAACCTCTTGCACCCTACCTTCCACCCAGAGACAAGGTGAAATATTGTGCTACTCTCAGAGTGAGTTTGCCACAAGACACACAGCTTAGTTATACTCTAATAATCTTTGTTTTCTCTCTTTGTCTTTTTGTTTTCTTTCTCAAGCTAAAATCCAGTTTCTTCTTGATTTCCTTTAAACCTCTTTATATATTCACTAATATTTTTAACTCTCTTTTTTTTAAATATATATTTGTTAAAGTTTCTTTTTATTATTTTGGTGCTAAGGGAGGGGGAAAAAAAATCTGCTTTATATCTTAGTTTTGTGTTATTTCTTTCCCCCCTCCAATAAATTAATACATTTTTATAGCTTTTCACTGTCCTCTCCTACCCAGGCAAGGAGGGGACTGGGCAGGGGCACAGCCTGGTACCCCCCTGACCTGCCCCAAAACAGTGCATTCGCTCCCCAAATTTGCAACCAACACAAACAAAATCTCTTCCCCAGCCCAAGGCTCAGTCCCCACCATGAGGACCTTCCAGCACCATGGGGATCTCCCCTGCCCCCAGTGGCCAGCAGCCCCCCAAACCTGGTGTGACACCGCAGTCGGACCCCTGTGCCTGGCCCTGCCCACCCCCAGCCAATGATGATAGAGGAAAAAAGAAGAAAAAAAGAAAAAGTACCAAGGAAAATTGAAAAAAAGGAGAAAATAAACCCAAATGCAGTTGCCCACCTGGCCCTGCCACCGGCATGGCCATGGGCCACAAGTGGCCACTGCCAGGGCCACCACATTGGGCAGGGCTTGTGCTACATTCACAGCCACCCGTGGCTCCAGGGCCAGCAGGGCACAGGTGTGGTGGCCGTCAGACAGGTAGGTAAAGAGGACGCACCCCACCCCCCACCCCCCACCCCCCATCCTGGAGCCCTAGCAGCTGGTGGGGGCTGTCTGGTGTTGCTTTGTTTCTTCTGGTGTTGGAGTTGAGTACTATTTTTTGCTTCTCAAAGGGAGTTCTGCCGGAGCCGAGTCCGTGAGCACAATCCTGAGGTATCTTCTTCTTTGTGCAAACCCCGAGGGGACATCCAGGACGAAGGGACGGTTGTACAAAGGGGACAAGGAGGAGGAGGGCAGTGGGGCAGGGTGGGGGTCGTGGATCGTTGTGCCCTTGTGCCCACGTAAGCCCTGAGGTTCGCGGGGCCCTGCTGCCCCTCACTCCAGCATGGCATCCAGTTGGTCTGCCAGGTCATCAAACATGCTGCCAATGTCGTCCAGGATGCTCACGGTGCTCTTTGACTCCACAGCCGAGCTGGGAGAGGGGCAGGGATGGGTCAGAGCTGTGCATGGGATGGTGGCACCACACGGTCCCCTATGCCCTGTGCCACAGCCTGCATGACCCCCTCTGTCCTGCAGTGCTCAGCAGCATGTCGCCAGTGTCATGTCCCCCCTGCCACCACACAGCTCCATAATGCTCTGGATCAGTTTCCCCAAGACAGGTCCCAGCACACCTGCATGCCCGTATCCCCTTGCTCGTGCTGCTGCAGCAGGGTGTCTCCCAGGATCCCCTCCCCTGTCCAGGTCTAGCCAGAAGCTCACAGACTGGTTGGGGTTGGAAGGGATCTTAAAGATCATCTAGTTCCTAGTCCATGCCATGGACACCTCCCACTAGCCCAGGCTGCTCAGGGCCTCATCCACCCCAGCCTCATCCACCCCCGAGGAGGGGGCATCCCTGGCACATCATCCATGATGCTCTAATATCTCCCCAACATCACCCAGCACAGCCTCACTCCCACCATGGTGACACAGCCCAACAATTGCCCATGATGCTGGTGCCCTCCTGACCCACCCCAGGCATCGTGGTGGCACAGCACATATCTGTACCATCCCCAGGGACCACAACCCACCCAATGCCCACTTACTCTGCCGCTTGATTGTCCTCCTGCTTGATCTTCTCCTCCACAGCCTGCAGTGCAGCAGCCAGGGAGGCGCTGGTCTCCTCCAGCTTCTGCTGAGCCAACTCAGGGCCAGCGGTGTCAAGGGAGGGTCCAGCCATGGCTGAGCGTGGCGGCTTCACCGGCACCTGCTGGGGCTGGGCGCCGGGCGAGAGGGGCTTGGCGGGGCTGGAGCAGAGCGAGGGGGGCGTGCTGGACGGCTTGGTGGCGGTGGTGGCACCCAGCTGCCGGGCAGGGGATGGGGCCGGCGTGGAACTGGCACTCACCGACTGCATGGCAGCGTGGGGCTTGGGGGGCTTGGGGGCCGTAGGAGGCGGCACGGGCTTGGGCGACACTGGGGGTGGCGTGCCATGGACCCGCTTCACCTCTGCAGAGAGAAGGGAGATAGGCAGAAGGGTAGCAGGGACAGTGGGACCTCTCGGGTCCACCCAGGGCAGGTCACATCCTGGGGGTTGGTGGGGCACCTACCTGGGCTGCCAGGGCTTGGGATGGGCACCTTTTTGGGGGTGGGTGCTGGTTGCCCAGGGACCTTCTGGGGCGGTGGCGTCAGCACGGGCTTAGGAGACACCGGTGGCTTGAAGGGCTTCTTGGCCTCGGCAGGCGGCGGGGTGTAGTCGGGGCCATCGGGGCAGGCGGCAGGTGGTGGGGTGGGGGGTGGTTCAGCCCCGCTCAGCTCGGAGCCTGGGCGCCGCTTGACAGTGCCAGTGCCGTTCTGGTAGACAATGAGCGGGGCCGGCTCCAGCGCCGGTTCCTTGTCCTTGGCCTTGGGCCGGCGCTTGACAGTGTCAGACTCAGTGAGGACAAAGCGGACGCCGTCTTGTTGGCTCTGCCTGGCCCGGATCCGCCGCTTGAGCGTGGCGCTGGCCTCCACCTTGCCCAGGTCCCCTTGGCGGTGGGTCGGGGACAGTCCCTCTCCCGAGTCCCCCCGGGCTGGGCACAGGGGCCGCGGTCGCTGCTTGATGGTGAGGTTGCCCTCCTCAGCAAAAGGGATGCCATCAGGGGAGCCACCGCGCTCGACCCGCAGCCGTTCACCGGGGCCGTCGGTACCCGGCCCCGACCGCACGCTGTCAGCTCGCTCGCGGCGAGCGGCGGCCACCAGCCCAGTGACGGGGCCGCTGATGGTCCGGCGCCGGTTCACCACCTCACCGTCCAGCCCTATGGCCTCTTTGTGCTTGACAGTGGCCAGGACAGTGGCCACACGGGCACGCTCGGGGCTGCCCGCAGGAGCGCCTGGCTGCAGGTAGTAGCCATCGGGTGCCTTGGTTGGCCCTGGCCCCACAGCCACATGTGGCTTCTGCAGTGCCAGCGCCCGAGCACCGCCACCAATGGAGGACATCTCCAGCATGGCAGCAATGCTGCGCACACTGCCGGCACTGCCCGTGTCCACGCTGCCACCCAGGTCACTGGCACGTCGCTGCTCCTGACGACTCTCCTCAGCGACAGGTGGCCCTGTGGCCACCTCACTGTCACCCTCCTTGGGGAAGTCCTCGGCCATGCCAGCACTAGAGATGGCAGAGCTGGAGCGTTTGGGAGGGGGTGGTGGAGGGCCTTTCTTCTTGGGGCGGACAGCAAAGGACTGGCTGCGGTTGACGTTCTTATCACTGCCGGCAGGTGCCCGCACCGAGTGGCTGCGGCCCACGCGCCGCTGGACGGTGGCATAGGGCCCTGCGTCGGGCACCAGCAGCTCGTCCCGTTCCTGCTCACTGTCGGAAGCAGCGTAGCGGTTCAGGCTGTGTGCCCGCTTCTTCGGTCTCCCTGGCTCCTCCTCACCCTCGCCTGCTGGCGGTAGGCACAGCACTGGCACTGAGACAGGCAGGACAGGAATCCCTGCGGGTGTCCCCTCACCCTCAGCAGGCTGCGGCAGGACATAGGCGAAGCCACGGTGGGTGGGTGACTGGGGCAGGGAGCGGGGCGAGGCGGGACGCTCACCTGGTGGCAGCAGCTGTGGGGTGGGCTTCACCTTGGCAGTGGCGTGGGGCACCAATGGGCCCTGTGGCGAGGGGGGCCGTGGCTTGCCAGGGGTTGGTGGCGGTGTCAGCTGCCCAGTTGCAGGTGGGAAGGGCTGCCGCGGTTTGCCAGGCACTGGTGGCACGCTGGCACGCTTCACAGGGTGGCCATGCCGAGGTGGGCGCCCCTCCTTGGGTGGTGCAGGCGTGCCCTCACCAGCTCCCTCTGCCAGGTACTCCTGGCTCTTGGAGATGGCAGTGGCTGAAGGTGCCCGTGGGCCATCACCCAGCAGCTCCTGTGAGCTGCTCATCATCCTGGCACGGCCGCCCAGACCCGGTGGTGAGCGGTAGCCAGGGGCCACGGAGTTTGCCACCTTCTCGGGGGCCTCCTCGGGGGCTTCTCCTGTCATGGCCACCTGCAGCTCGCTGCTGAGCTCACTGTCCTGGAAGGTGGTCATCTTGGGTGACTGGCACTCAGGTGGCTCTGGTGGCGGGGACTCAATGGTCAGCACCTCCGGGCCTGCTGCCCCTTTCCTCTTCAGTGTGCCCGGCTCGTACTTGCCCAGCTCTGCGCGCTGCAGCTCTGCCAGCTTCTTCACTGCCAGCATCAGCTTCTTCTGGTGGCCTGGGGATCATGGGATGGTGGCATGGGACATCAGCACTGCCACTGGGGGCGGGGGCCACCACAGCCAGAGCCTGGCACAGGACCTTACCCAGTTTGGTGATGCCAATCTCCTGCAGGTCCTCCCAGGTGATGTCGGTGATGAAGTCGATGTTCTCGTAGCCATTCTCCACCAGTACCTTGTAGTACTGGGACAGGCCGATCATGGAGAGCCACAGCGCCAGGTTGGCCTAGGGAAGGGGCAGGGGGCACAGCTCAGTGCCAGCTGGCAGCAGGGCTTGGCTCTGGCACCTCAGTACCCATGCCATGTAGTGATGCCACTTTACTGGGGACAACCTCAGATGAATCCCCTTGTCCTGACACTGTTCCAGTGCTCCATAAACACCTGGGGTCATGCTCAACCCGATTCCCATGGGAAGCTCCTTGCTGTGCCAGCCAATGGGGCAGGAGGGATGTCAGGGGACACCATTTCATGCCCACGAGGTGACAGTTTGCACCAGCATGATGGTCTACAAGCTGCCAGGAGGGGACATGTTGGAACTGCTGGATGTGGAAATGATCTGTCCACCATGTGCCAGCTCCCATGCCCACCCCTTGTGCCACCCCCCTCTGGAGGGGACAGGGCACAGGGGACTAGTTGCCACCCTGGACCTGGCTTTGATGTGCCCAGTGCCACAAGGCTCTTACCGGCTTGTACTCGGGCAGCCACTCGGGGATGCTGAGGTTGTTGATCTCAGAGGCAATCTTCTTCCTGTGCCCTGGCTTGGTGACACCGATGGCCGTCAGGTCCTGGGGCAGAGAAGGGAGTCAGTGCAACCCAGTGCTGGCTGTGCCTCCCTTACCATGGTATCAGCCAGCCTCAGTGTCCCTATGGGTTGTTGCCCCATGAAAGGGCTCTCGGGCTCTGGCACAGGGTGCCCAGGGAGACGCTGGAGTCCCCATCCCTGAAGGGGTTTAAAAACTGCTTGGATGTGGTGCTGAGGGAGGTGGTTCAGTAGTGGTGGATCAGCAGCAGTGGTGGGCTGTGAGCTATGGGAGAATGGTTAGACCTGAAGAACTCAAAGGTCTCTTCCCCTCTCGACAGCTCCACGGTGCTTTGGCCTCACCTCGGGCGTCATGCGGCTGATGGTGGTGATGTCGTAGCCAGCGTTGAGGAAGTTGGGCGCATAGAGCTGCAGCTGGAACTTGCAGAGCCACTGGTACACGGCCTCCGAGCTCTGGGGTAAGAGGGATGGCAGCTTGGGGTGACCCTGAGGACAAGGAGCTATCCCTTGGGCTGTCCCCACATCTATCCGTGTGCCAGCATCAGGTTACAGCTAGAAGCTGGCGCTGCATGGGAGCATGGCCCCATGGCTTGGGGCACCCTGCACATATCTGTCCTCTGGGGAATGCAGGGAGCTGGTGATAGGAAGCTGGGGAGTTGTTGGCTGTAGGGATGATTCATGCCACTGGCTCATCACATGGCACCGCATCCCATGGGCACTGCCATTGTGGCTAGAACCCAGAACCCTACCAGACTTGGTGGCCATAGCATGAGGCTGAGGCTATGGCTGCAGAGGGGTGGCCCCACTGCATGGCTGTGTCCATGCCACCCCAACACTATGCTCCACCATGGGGGCTCTCAACACCACCCCAGTGCTCCCACTCACCTTCCCCTCTGATGGTGGCTCCATCTTCTTCAGCTGGGGCTCAGCGGGGGGCTGAGTGGCATAGGGGGAGCTGGCCATGCTCTGTGATCGTGATGAACCTGCTGGAGGGGCAGCAATCAGCAGGGCACAGCCATGGCCCCCAGGCTGGCGGGGCCAGGGCAGGCATGGGAGAGGGACACCTGCCCCAGCACAGCAGATTGGAACACCTTTGGGTGCTCTGGACACCAGGAGTGATTCCCTGGGATGAGCAGGGGTAGTGCAGGGCACCATGCCCAGGCACAGCCACCAAAGTTGTAGCCCCCATCCCTGAGTCCTGCAGAAGCTGGCCACACTGGCATGGGGCTCTACTGGGTCTCCACCATCATGGTCTACACAGCTCCTAGATGCCATGGCACTACTGAGGCAGCCTGTGCTGCTGCCATGCCTACCCACCCAGAGCCTGGTAAGTTCCTAGTCCTGGCAGGGTGCCACAATACCCTCCATCCAATGTGGCCCCAGATGGAGTGACCCAGCCAGACGTCTCCTCTGGAGCAGGTTTCCTGACTGCCTCCCTGGCCAGGCAGCACCTGCCCAAAACCCTGTCCCCACTCCTCCAGCTGTGCCATCAACCCATGCCAGGGCTCACCCACCCACTGTGCCCAGGAGAGAGAGCCCCAGCTGGGGTGGGAAGGCTGGCATGAGCTGCCTCATCCCTTGGGACTTTCACACAGAGCACCCATCCTCCAGCTGGTGCCTTTGCCAGACATGGCAGGGATGGGTGACAAGGGCTGCACAGAAATTTGTCTTGTATTTCAGATCAGAACCAGTGAGAGCAGCCCCTGCCCCCCCTGACTACTGCACCCTCCATCTGTGCACATCCAATGTGTCTGTGTGTCTTCCCCCACTGTGTGTGTGTGCATCCTCCTGGCACCTGCAGCCTGCTTGTGTGGGCATCCTCCTCTCATGTGCCTCCCTCTGCCATGTGCATCTCCCTCACATCTGCAGCCCACTTGCATGTGCACCTCCCAAGCATCTATTTGTCCCCCCCACAAGCCCATCAACGTGTGCAAACCCCTCCCCATCTGTGCATCCCTCCTTTCATGTCTGCATCCCCCTCGTCCCTGGCTGTGCATGCCCCTCCTCATGTCTGCACCCCCTCCTCATGTTTCCATCCTTTCTGCCTCTGCATCTGCACAGCCCAGGCATCCTCTGCACCGTGAACATTCTCCTCTTGTGCGCATCTCCAATCTGCCAACCCCCCTACCCAGCGTATGCCACCCCCTCAGCATGGGCAACCCAAGTCCCTCACCCGCAGTCCCCTGGGTGGTACTGGTGGCAGTGGGGGGACCCCCAGCTCAGGCTCCGGTGAGGCTGGCAAGGTGCCAGGGAAGGAAAGGGACTGGGGAGGAGCGTTGGTGGCCCCCTCCTCAGCTCACCCATGCCAACCACCCCCCATCCCCACACCCCTCCGTGGGGTCCCCACTAACCGAGGCAGGAGAAGGCCTGGCAGCAGCTGAAAGGCGAGAGAGTCATTTTTTACCCCCACGTTTTCTTTCTGGCGCCGGGTGCCGTGGCAAAAATAAGGGAAAAAAAAAGGACAAAATCCCTGGATCCGCAGCTGGCCCCGTGGCAGTGCCAGGGCTGCTTGCTGGCTCCCGGCAGCCGGCTGGTGGCACCCACCTGCGGGGATGTCCTGCGCCTTGGCCGGCCCATCGCCCACGGAGGACTCTTGCGCAGAAGCCTTCTGGGAGAGAACCGTTGCCAGCAGCTGAAAAACACCCCGGGAATGGGGCGGGGGGAGAGAGAGCAGCAGGAATGAGGCGGGTGGCTGGTGGGTGCCAGGGTGCCCAGGGTGCCAGGGTGCTGCGGTGGGTGCCGTTCTGCCAAGGCAGGCAGCAGAGTCGGTTTGCAGCAGGCAGAGCGGGAGCAGCACAGATGGTGTTTTGCCGGCAGCAAGAGCCCACAGCACCGCGGCACCCCAGATCCAGCCTGGCGCATGCCTGGCATGGGCTGCCAGGATAACCTGCAAAGTAGAGCACGCACCCACCCACCCATAAAACAAAGCCCCCCATGGCCATCAGCACAGTGTTTGGCTCATGGGGAGCCCAGTGCCCATCCTACACTGGCATAGGGCAGACAGGATGCCAGGGAAGGTGGGCTCATGGGTGCTTCAGCCTGGGCACAGGACTGTAGGTAGGGCAGAAAGAGCAGAGGGTTTCAGGGAGCAGTGGGCAGGGTGCAGGGTATAAAGAGCAGAGGGGGGCAGAGTGCAGGGGGCTGTGTGCTAGCAGACAGCAGCAAGCAGCATGCTGGTGGCAGCGTGCAATGCAGTGGCAGCATGCAGTGCAGTGGCACCCTGCAAGCAGCAGCAGGGACATTGGCACACAACCTTGGTTGGACCATAGCCATGCTCATGGGCAGCTTGTGCCCTGCTCTGCAGCCTGGCAGGACGCTGTGTCATGGGCTGAGCCTGAAGGGGACATTCTGGTGGCCACTGTGACAGCCACTATGGTGGCACACTGGGTGCTGGGAAGACCTCACAACACCTGGCCCACCATTACTCCTAGCAGAACCCTGTGCCAAGGCAGGACCCAAGTGTCACCAGAGAGTGGCATGGCTACCTCAGGGCTCATCTTACCTTGACACCTTCAGAGCCAGCATGCAGAGCATGTGCCCCGCTGCCCACGCTCTGCCCACTCCCTGAGCTGCGGGCAGAGGCCACGCTGCCCGTGCTGCCCAGGCTGCTGCGGTCACCACCTGTGCAGAGAGAGAGGAGATGCCATTATGACACCCAGCCCCATGGCCAGGGCTGGAGGATGCCTTGGTGCAGCCACAGCCCACCAGAGCCGCCACTCCAAGGTGTGACTCCAAGGCACAGGAGGGTGCCAGTAGCGTGTGCCAGCAGCGTGTGCCAGCCCTACCTGCAAAAGGTTTCCGCAGCACCCAGATCTCCTCGGCAGGTGCTGGCACAGCCGATCCACTCTGCGGCGGCGAGATGTGGGATGGGCTTGTGTCGGCCCCACGGGACCCTTGGTGGCAGAGCAGAGAGCAGCCATCAGGCATGGGGCCTCTGCATTGGGGTGGCACAGGGCAAGGTGACCCACAGCCCCCCAGCGCCTGTCAGTGCTGCACACATGGAGAACCCCAATGCAAAGGTGTGAGGTCCCCAGTCACAGCCATGCCCAGGGATGCCAGCACTGTCCCAGAGGTCCCAGGAAGCTGGCACAGGGTGACAGTGAGCAGGCCTGGCACCCCATGCTGCCACCTACCAGTCAGGGATGGACCCATGGCAGAATGTCCCAGTGTCCTGGCTCAGCACTGGAGGGGACGGGGACCTTGTCGTCCCCGTGTGGAGCAGGATGGGGACACAACCCAGTGTGGGGGAGGGAGCAAAAGGAGTTGGGCAAGCTCAGGCAGTGGGCACTGGGGTCCCCACCCTACTGTGCCACATCCAAGGCAGTGCAGGTCATGTCTATCAGCTGCCTGCAGCCATCTCGGGGAGGACACAGGGCGATGTGGTGCCAGGCACCAGCTGCTGAACCCCCAGGCTCCCCAGGATGCCCCATGGGTGACACAGCAGTGTGTGAGAGGACCCAGCCCTATCAGTGGGGTACAGCTTGAGGGTCACCCCTGAAACACTGCTCCTTCACCAGCTCACACTGCTGCCCACCATGTCCTGCTCCTGCACAGCACTGAGCACAGGGCTCAGAACAGTACCAGATGAGGTGGACAACAGACCTGTGAGACCTGGCACTGCCATGGCATTAACACAGCACTGTCATCAGACACCATGCAGCCTGGCTTAGCACCAGCCATGGGACACCATCACCTGGTACGGGGCATTGCCGCCCTGCTGCTGCCCAGACTGGTTTCATCCTGTTAATAGCTGGATTGTAGCAGGGGGTGGATGAAGCAAAGTGAGGAGTGCCACCACAGGAACGGCCATGCCACCATCGTGCTGGGATGTCCCTGTGCCCTGTGTGCCATGGTCACACCAAAAGGAGCCCATACTGCTCGGGCTGCTGAGTGACTCAGCGAGGAGAAACAGCCCCAGGGAGAAGCTTTGCTCCCTCATGCCCATCACCAGTGTGGCCATCCCAACGCTTTCCCAACACACCCACTGCCCTATCATCACCAGGGCACATGCAAAGACCTCCAGTCCCACAGAGGTGGTGGCAGCCCCTGCGGGCATGGCACAGGCTGCACCGCTGCCAACCCTCTGTCAAATATCTGCTCTCCGGGAGCTCCCAACACATAGACCTGCAGCATTTGTCACCTGCCTGTGCCATGGGAACAGTCCATAGGGTTTAGCTGGGCACTGCCAGCCCCAAGAGCATCCCCCAGGAAAGCATGTCTGGCATCCCAGCCCCTTTCTGAGCCCTGACCGAGTTAGAGCAGCTCGATGGGCATCAAACCATCAAGTGCTGCCCAGCCCTGCCCCATGGCACAGAGCCTGGAGGGTATTTTTTGGGAGTTCTCAGGCAGTCAGAGCAGGGAGAAGAGTAGTGACTGTGGGCAGAGCACAGAGAGCCAGCAGCATGGTGTTGCCCCACAGCCAGGGACAGCAGGGTGGTGAGGATGGGATATTGGTTACCCAGAGGTGGTTGATGCCCCATCCTTGGAACCATTCCAGGTCAGTTTTTTTGGGGTGCTGAGCAGCCTGGCTAGTTGCAGTTGTCAAAAAGGTGTTAAAAAGATGAGTATATGTGGAACTTTGGGACATGGTCTGGTGATCATGGAGGTGTTGGGTAGAAGGCTGGACTTGATCACAGAGGTGCTTTCCAACCTTAATGATTCTACGTCCCTGCTCACTGGACTAGATGACCCTTAAAGGTCCCTCCCAATACAAACCAGTCCCCTTCCTGGAGGTGTTAAAGGCCAGACTGGATGAGCTCTTGAGCAGCCTCGAGTAGTGGGTTGTGTCCCTGTCTGTGGCAAAGAGTTGGAAGCCGATCTTCTGTAAGGTCTCTTCCAACCCAAACCATTCTAGGAGTCTATGATTTTGTGATTGCAGGATTTTGCACTAGATGACCTTCAAAGGTCCCTTCCCACCCAAGCCAGTCCATGATTCCACGATGTGCTGGTGGCAGAGCCATTGGCCACACAGCTCTAGAGTGGTGCAAGGGAGGGGGCTGATGGCATGCAAGATGTGCATGCCCCTGCCCACCCCGTGTGCCCAGAGAGGTGGGAGATGTCCCCATACCTGGAACCATCCCAGGTCAGGTTCTCTGGGGCTGTGAGCAGCCTGCTCTAGTTGCAGATGTCCCTGCCGACTGCAGTGAGGCTGGACTGCATGACTCTTAAAGGTCTTGTCCCCTCCAAACCAGTCCATGATTACAAGGGGGTTGAAGCAGGTGTGCTTCAAAGGTCCCTTCCAACCCAGCCCAGCCCAGCCCATGACTCTGTGGGTCCATGCACACACATGCATGCATAGCCTGCAGCCAGACCATGGCAAAGGCAAGGGGGGTGGAGGGGTAGGGGGAGGGGGAGGAAGAAAAGACTCAGTAAAGGCAAAGAAAAGAAAATGCCTGGGGGCACGAAGCGAGCGGTGAACTACCTTGTCCGTAAGGCGGCTCGTTGGCACTGCTAGGGGAGAGCCTGTGATAGCCAAAGGAACTGAAAAGAGTCTGATGGGAATGTGGTGGTGGAGGTGGAGGTGGAGGCAGGGAATGGAACGGATGGGACGAGGCGTCACCGTTTAGCACAGCAGCCCCGAAAGCCGGGAGCGGGGTCTTTTGGTAGTGGTGGGGGATTGTTACAGTCTCCCACGAACCTGATAAATAAAACAAGAGACAAAATGAAAAGGGTCCAAATGATAGAGACAACGCTCAGCGCCACCAAAAAAAGAGAGGAAAGGGAGGGGGTAAGGAGAGGGAGGAGGGAGAGGAGAAAGAGGAGGCAGTGGGAGGGGGGAGAGGGAGAGAAGGGGAAGAGGAGGGGAGGGGAGGGGAGGGGAGGGGGAAAGGTTCGGAGAGGAGAGGTTCGGAGAGGTTCGGAGAGGTTCGGAGAGGAGGGGAGGGGAGGGGAGAGGAGAGAAAGAAAAGAGAAAAAAAAGAAAAGAGAAGAAACTAAAAAAGCAAAGAAGAGAAAAGGAATGGGGAAGCAGCAAACAAACCAAAACAAGCAATCAAAGGAAGGTGGAGAAGCCAGAGCCGAGACCCAACCGATGCAGAGCGGAGGAGCAGCAGCTGAGCTCAGCACAGCCTGGGACAGTGTACAGCCCATGGGCACATCCCACAGACCCACCATGGCACAGACACTGGGACAGCCCCATGCTGGAGGCAGCAGCAGCTTGTGAGGCTCCCACAGCCAGGCTGCTGTGGTCCTGCTCCCCCCCATCAAGGCACATCAAGGGGCTGCAGGCACAGCTGAGTTGGGAGCTGCAGTGCCAGCACCCCCTATACCCAGCTGGCCAAGCCCTGGTGCAGCATCTGCCTCCAGCCCATGCTGCCACCCTGCTTCACAGGGCCCAGGGCTTCAGATGATGGAATTGCTACCAAACCCCACACCCTGGCAAGCACCACTGCAGACCCACAGATCTCAGCCCTGTGCTACCAGCACACAACCCACACGTGGAGGGCAGCTCTACCCCTGGCCATGTGGCACATGGCACCTCCAAAGCTTCCACAGCCAGTGTGGTGGTGCCCAGCAGCCAGCAGGCCTTCATGGGATCCCCTAGGATCTTGCCCAAGTGCTGCCATTCCCTGCCTGTGCCCCAGCAACACGTGGGACTAGGCAGCATGTGGCTGCTGAGGAAAGAGATGGGTCACTGTGAGCACCAACACAGCTCCTGGTACTGGACACAGCCATGGACAGCCCTGGGGGACCATGCACCCCACTGGGAGCCCACAAGGGTGGGAACGGTGACAGGGACAGGCACTGCAGGACAGGGGAGCAGCATCTGATCCCTGAGACAGCCCCTGACAGGGAGAGGGTCCCTGTGAGGCAACTCCAGGTCCCTGGTATGGGTGCCCAGCCCCCATGCTCAGATCCTGAGCACCAGATCTTGTGGCCCCACCACTGCTCCATACTCCTGAGACCCCAGTGACACCCCCAGCTGTCCCCATGCACCGACCTCCCAGCACCATAAATGCTTCCCCCAGCCCCAGGGATACCCTGTGAGCACCCTCGGGCTGCTGCCACTGATCCACATGGGTACCAGGTGGGCAACAACCTCACATGCACAATGGGAACAGGGACCTCACACACTTGATGGAGACACCAACCCCACGTTTGATGAGGACACCAGCCCCACACGGACAATGGAGACTCCAGCCCCACACACACCATGGGGACAGCAGCTCCACACAGAAAATGGAGACAGGGTGACCCCCCCGCATGCCTGATGGGGACACCAACCCTGCACACTCCATGGGGAGAGCAGGGCGTTCCATGGGCACCTACCCCAAACACTCAAGAGCACCATCCCCATGCCCATGGGGAGGACACCAACCGTGCATGATGGGGGCATCACCCCCATTTGGCTTCACCCCATTGACACCCTAGACCTAAACGGGGGGGCCCTGTGGGGTGCAGGTTTGTGAGCAGCCCCTCAGGAGGAGGTGGAGGTGCAGGGGACCAGGATTATTTGCCTGTTCGTTTGCTTATGGCCTCCACCAAGCTGGAGGGGAAGTAGCCCACACGGTCGTTGCCAGTCCGGTTGTCGTGGATGCAGCCCTTCCAGCGCCCGTCTGCATGCTGCTCCAGCACCTGTGGGCAGGAGCCAGGGTCAGGGGCTGGCAGTGCCAGCGGGGTGCACCCGGTGCCCATGTGTCCCCCAGCAGTGGCACTCACAGTGATGATGTCCCCAGCTCTCACGTTGAGGCTTGTCAGGTCATAGTTGTTGCAGTAATCCTTGACAGCCCGGACCTGCAGCGCGGCCGAGGCGTCTGCGGGGACAGAGCGGGAGTGTCACCGCTCATTCACCGCACAGGGCATTGCACTCCCCAGCCTGGCATCCCCACCCCAGCTTCCCCATGATCCCCTGGCCCCCCTACCCCGCAGCATCTGCTTGATCTCCTTGCTGGCTTGGCTGGTGGTGAACTGGTTGACGATGTCCAGAGCTGTCTGGTTGTAGGTGTTCCTGACATGGGCATTGATCCCGCTCTGCAATGGTGTGGAGAGGGCTTGGGAAGAAGCTGCCCCTCAAACCCCACCACCCCAGGACCCCCAAGACCACCCCACACTCAGCAGCTGAAGGGCACAGCTCATTGTCTTGGTGTGCACCAACCTTGGGACCCTCACTCCATTTCCTGGGAGAGGGGCACATGCTGCTCCACAGGCCCCAGCCATGGGCTCCCTCCCTTCCCATAGCCCCACTGTGGTCTGGGGGTATCTAGAGGGGTGTCGGGGGGGCTCTTACATCCAGCAGCAGCCGCACCACATCCGTCTTGCCACAGAGAGCTGCCTCATGCAGTGCTGTGCCCGCCTTGGTTTGTCGGTTGATGTCAATGCCAGCCTGCAGCAAGAGCCTGCAGGCAGCAGTGGAATCATCAGGGATGGGAGGCTGGGGGATTCCTGGCACTGCCCACCCCCCTGCCCGTGGTACCCACCGGATGATGTCAATGTGGCCGTTCTTGGCGGCGAGGTGCAGGGGGCTGGTGCCATTTGGGTCGGTGGTGTCGCCCGGCTTGGGCTCCAGCAGCGCTGCGCACATGTTGCTGTTCAGGAGCAGTTGGACCACCTGGCTCAGCAAACACAGAGCAGGGCTGCAAGGGTGCCTCTGCCAGGGCTGTGTCCCCACTGCCCACCTCTCCTCCCTGCTCTTGCCCCTCCTCCCAGAGCTGGAGCTTCCCAGCAGTGCTGGCATTGCAGGTCTCCAATGCCAACCCTCCCAGCAGCTACCCCATGCCCACCCTAGGCTGTTCCAGGAACCTTGCTGTGCCCCCAACCCCTTCCCAATCTCACTCTTGGGTCAAGGTGGGGATTTCATGGCACTGTGAGGGCTTACCCCGACCCGGCCGAACTCGCATGCCAGGTCCAGAGGGGTCTTCCCCGAATTGTCCATGATGCAGGGGTTGGACTGGTGCTGCAGGAGCATCTCCGACTGCAGAAGAGGGAGAGACCAGCTCGGTGAGGGCAGGGGCAGGGAGGGTGGCACAGCCCCCTCCATCCGCTGCTGCCACCAGCCCCACCATACCACATCATAGTGCCCATGCTGCGCTGCCAGGTGCAGGGGGATTTGCCCCTCATCTGATGGGATGTTCACAGAGGAACCTGCTTTCAGCACCATCTTCATGGGCTCCCTCTTGCCTTGCCAAGCTGCGTAGTGCAGGGGCCGCATTCCTGCAGGTGGACAGGATGGGGACATCATGACCACTCAGGCACACCAATGCACCCAGCCAAGGCCTATAGAGGGGTGGGGGGCCACAGCCAGGACCCTGGGACTCACCTTTGTTGTCCTTGATGTCCACTGCAGCCTGTGCCTCCAGCAGCAGTGAGATGAGCTCTGTGTTGCCGTTGAGTGCTGCATGGTGCAGAGCTGAGAACCTGGGGAGCAGCCATGGTGTCAGGGGTCCCATGTCCCTGTCCTCTCCAACAGCCCACGCCCAGCAGCATGGCCACAAGCCTCTACTCACTACAGCACCTCAGGGCACCCGCTCTGCCTCCTGCAGCCCCCCAAATGCCAGTGTCCCCAAGATCCCAGGGTCACAGCAGCTATACATCCCTGCCACATGGGCACAGGATCAGCCACAGCATGCAACAAGGGCCAGAGGGTGGGATGTGCCAGGGTGGACATGGGATTGCTCCCCAGCCCCACTTTATTTGGCTTTCTTGGGGGGGGCTACAGCCACAGGATAGACCCTCCCCTGCAGCCTGTGTTGGAGGAGGCAGGGCTGGGGATACCCCTAATGCCACAGGCCCTGAGGTGCTTTTTCTTGGTGGTGGTGCACCCTCAAGCTTCCCAACCTGCCTCATGCAACCAGTTCCATCCCATCCATTTGATCATGTTCATGGGATGGAGATGGCCCCAAAGGACCCTCAGCTTTCACTAGGGCAGGCGTAGATTGGACATTAGAAGAAATGTCACTGAAAGGGTTCTCAAACCCTGGAACAGGCTGGCCAGGGAGGTGGTTGAATGCCCATCCCTGTAGGTGTTTCAAAGAGGCAGAGATGTGGTGCTGAAGGCCATGGCTTAGCACCAGCCTTGCTAGAGTTAGAGAGTGGTTGGACTTGATGATCTGAAAGGGCTTTTCCAACCCAAACCGGTCTGTGATTCTATAAGCTGGGAGCATAGGCTGACCTGGAGATGCTGGTGCAAGATGGATACAGGGGGGTTGGACTGGATGATCTCCAGAGGTCTCTTCCAACCCCCACCATGCTGGGATTCTGTGAAATGCTCCCTGGAGATGCTGGGACTCCCTGGGGCTGGAGGTGATGGGATGAGCAAGTACTTGGTGGGGAGGTCCACTGAGGGTGGGGGTGTGCCAGGGTGCTGCTCTTCCCAGTGACCCACTTCTCCCAGCCTGGCTCCAGCAATATGACCAGAGGCACCAGCACAGGGGAGCCCAAGCTGACAGATGGAATCCCCCAACCCCACACCCCACTCTGGGATGGGCCAAGCCAAGAGGCTCATGACTAGAAAGCAGACCAGGAGCTGACCTACTTGCTGCTCCCAGCAGTGGCATCCACCACACGGCTGTGCTTGTGCCTGTCACCTGCTGCTCCAGGCCGCAGTCACACACAGCATCCCTGTCCCATCCCCTGGGCCACCTCGGTGTCACCAGTGCATGGGAATGGGCTGCAGACCTTAGGTGGAACCTCCCACAGCTGCCCCGTGCCCAAGAGAAGGAAGGTGGGGTGGTGTTCCATCTGTCCCCCATCACTGGGACACTCAGCTGATGGGGAACACATATCCCAGCTGGGGAGCATGATTTGGCCACCACATTCCCCTGTCCCCCAACACTGGGACACACAGCCAGGCTGGGGGAATGTGCCAGCTGGGGAGCAGGCTGCAGCCGCCACGTTGTCCACAGAGCTGGCAGCATGGAGCAGCGATGTGAGCAGACAGCTCAGCACAGAAGGCTGATCCCCAATGTCTGCCTGGGAAATGTCAGCATTTTCTGCTCCAGCACCCTGCTCAGACCGACTCAAGATGGTGCCAATTGCACCCTGCCCCCGCTGGGCTGCCTCAGGGGCTTCCCCTGGCACGGCACAGCCAGGCACAAAGGCCAGGCACTGGGCAGGGCACCATTCCCTGGACAAGTGCAGGGACTCCAGCGTGGCATCCACTAACCAGGCCAGGAATCAGTGAGCAGAGCAGAGATAGGGAAACAGGCAAAACCCCTGGGCTGGCTGAGCTGGCACAACGGTGGGTGGTAGAGCAGAGCACACGTGGAGTGCCCCACACATATGCAGCATGAATCCTCTCCAGGAGCAGCAGTGGAGGTTGCCCCCCTGCTGCAGAGCTGCTCCTGCACTCCCAAAAACATCCAGGAGCTGCAAGGATACAGAATCCCATCATGGTGAGAGCTGGAAGGGACTTCTGAAGATCATCCAGTCCAACCCCCTGCTCAAGCAGGGCACCCACAGCAGCTTGCTCAGGATCACAAGGTGCAGCTGAGGTTGGAAGCTCTCCAGAGAAGGGGACTCCACAACCTCTCTAGGCAGCTGGCTCCAGGGCTCAAACAACAGGTACAAAGAAGCCAACCCAGCTCCAGTCTGTATGCTCCCATCTCTTGATCTTGACACTCAGTTCAGCATTTCCTCAAGAGAAGCTAGGCCACAGTAAAGCACTGCTTCACAAGTTTGCTCTAGAAGCCAGAGGGTCACCTCTCATTTCCTGATACATTTCATAGAATTATGGACAGGTTTGGGTTGGAAGGGACCTCAAAGACTATCCAGTTCCAACCTCCTGCCATGGGCAGGGACAGCTTCCACCAGCCCAGGCTGCTCAAAGCCTCATCCTGCCTGGCCTTGAACACTTTCAGGGATGAGGCATCCACAACCTCCCTGGGCAACCTGTTCCAGTGTCTCCCCAGCCTCACTCTAAAGAATTTCTCCCTAATGTCCAATCTAAATCTCCTCTGCTTTAGTTTCAAACCATTTCCCAAAAGTCACCACAAGCCTTTACCAGAAGTCCCTCCCCAGCTCTCCTGTAGCCCCTTCAGGTACTGGAAGGCTGCTCTAAGATCTCCCTGGAGCCATGTCTTCTCCAGCCTGAACAGCCCCAACTCTCTCAGCCTGTTCCCATAGGGGAGGTTCTCTAGCCTCTGATCGCCTTTGTGACCTCCTCTGGACCCTCTCCAGAGGAGACAGTTCCAGGTCCTTCTTTCTGCTGGGGGCCTCAGAGCTGAACACAGTGCGCCAGGTGGGCTCTCACCAGAGCAGAGGAGCAGAGGGGCAGAATCACCTCTCTTGACCTGCTGGCCATGATGCTTTTGACGTAGCCCATTTTGAGCACCCCTTACCCCTTTGCACATGCCCCCTTTTTTGTGCAGACACTGACACAGGGCTCCCACTCACCCATCGGTGTCTTGGAAGTTGACATTGACTTTCTTTGCTGATCCGAGGAGTTCTGGAAGAGAGGGAAGGGGACAGCAGATTAAGAGTGGCACCAGAAGCAGCCACGGCACAGACCTAGAGTGTGCCAGGGAGATGACAAGGCTGCAGATCCAGCCCTCCCTTCCTACCAAGGACTGGGCTCCTTGCAGCTCTGCAGCTGGGGCACAGCATGGTGCCATGCAGAGCTGCCTGAAGGAGGAGGGCTTAGGCTGAAGGGGCCCTGCTGATGGTGGCAGGGCCCAAGGACCTCTCTTGGCACCAGGATCCCCATCTACCCAAGCTGTGGTGGGTTTTCCTGGGGCTCTCTTCCAGCTCTTTTGTCTTGTTGGGACTCCAGTATTGCCCCAGTGCCACACCAAGCTGCCAGACCAGGCTGTTTCAGCAGAGCGGGTAGCCCCAGCATGTCCCTGAAGCCCCTTGCCTGGCATTGCCATGCTCCCACCCCACATTTGCCACCGTGGGAAAATAAACCTCCTCAGGGCAATCCAATTAGCACCAGGAGGAAGGATGGAGCCAGATCTACAGAAGATTTACCTGAAAAATGCCACTCAGGCTTTGCAGGGAGCCTGCACTTCTCGCAGCGGGGAGCCTGAGCAGTAGGAAGAGGAGGGTGGCAGCATCATGGCAGAGCCCTGTCTTGGGGACTCATGCAGCTGCCCCTGTGCCCACCACAATGAATGGCACCATCACAGTCCTGAGCCTGAGTGTCAGGGGAAGAGGTAGCAGTCCTCACCCTCACAACTCAGCTGGATGTGTCGAGGGGACAAGAATGTTTGGGACAAGCATGCTGGGGGCAAACATGCTAGGGACAAGCTGGTTGGAAGGGGCTACTTCAGGCAGGGAAGGGAGATCCAGGACCAGAAGGATGCACAAGGAGGGGGACCAGGACCCCCCCAGTGTCTCCAAGGCATGGGGAGGGACAGGGCCACCACAGGGTCCCCTGGCCATGGGGAGGGACAGAACCACTGTAAGATCCCCAGGGTGCAGGGAGAGACATGGCAACAGGGGGACTCCTGGGCATGGGGAGGGAGAGGACCACTGTGGGGTCTCCAGGGCAAGGGGAGGGCCAAGACACCACAGGGTCCCCCCATCTAGCCCCAGCTGACCTCTCTTCCAGCAAACAAACTGCCACCAGCCCTCATCCCACGTGCCAGGCAGCCTCCCCTGCCCTGTCACCCTGTGCTCTTCATTGAACACATTAACAAACCACCCCAGCAACAAAACCCAGGCAACAACCCCCCACATCCCACCCCAGAGAAGGACTGGACGTTACTGGTGGGCAGAGCCCACATCCCCAGGACTGACCGCAGCAAATGGTGCCAGGCAGGTCCCCACCATCCCTGAGCTCTCAGCAGGGTCCCCAACAAAGGTGCCATTCAGTGGTGGTGGAGAGGAGCCCAGGGCTGCTTCCGCTGCTACCCAGCGCCAAGAAGCAGCTCCCAGAAGGGGGTCGAGCCACCCCCCAAGGATACCAATGCCCAGTGGACAAAAGGAACGAACGGGCGCAGGAGCGGCACCATGCCCAGCACTGGCACCGATCTCCGGCCCCCAAACAGGCCCCACTCCAGCTAACAGACAGACAGACGGATGTCAGCAGGTCTTCAGTGCTTGGCCTTTCCCACGGGTTGCTGTTGGGATGGGACAATGCCTGGGGATCGGCATCGAGAAGCGCTGTCAGCGTCACCGCTGCACCCCTCAGTGCCGATCCCCAAGGACACAAACTGGCATCAGCAAATCTCTCCTCCCTGCACCTGCAGGAGAGGCTGAGGCTGCCAAAATCTCTTTAGCACTTCCATCACTACCCGTGCCAAGTGCTTAGTCAGTGACTTCCAGCCACACAGAGGTTTTGACTTTCCTTAAAGCACTGCCAGTGGCCACCGGCCTGCTCAGTGCCCAGGTAGGGCTGCAGTGAGCTCAGTCCTCCAGTATGGCTTCAAAGTTCTGCTGGGAACAGGTTTTTTGGGTCTGATGGGATCCCACAACCCACTCTGGGGAGCAGTTGGGTGTTCTCATGGCTTCCTGGGGGCAACATGGTGAGGTGTGAGTGGTAGTATGCATGGTGGCATGGTGGTTGGCACCCCCATGGAGTGAGGCCAGTGCCCCAGATGGTATAAACTGCTGTGGCACCATCAGAGATTCAACCCCATGTCTGTACCAGCACCAGAGCCGTCAAGAGGTGGTGGCTTTGCGTGGGCAGTGGGTAGGCCAGAGAAGGCAGCACTTGCCATGCCAACCAGCACCACCAAAGCTTATGAGGGGCTGCAAGCAAAACCCTTGTGCCATGGCCCCAGTAATTAACCCCCTCCTGTAATGGCAGCCTGGCATGGGGTGCAACAGAGCTATCTGTTCCAAGGGTGCAGCACCACAACTGGAGCCTGGAGACCAACTGGGCCCTTGGCATGGCCCTGCTGGGTGCTCATGGACAGAGAGAGCGGGATGAGCACCCCAATATACCACTGGATCCAGAGCCATCTTAGCTCCACTGCTGCCATGTGGGACTTGCAGCCTGTCTGGAAGAGCTTGGTAAAGGCTGGGAAACACCACAAAAAGTTTCCCACTAACAAGGGAGTGAGGGAAGGGAGCCAGGAATGCTGCCAATTAACAATACCAGCCACAAAAGGAGACTGGCACAGCAGGGAGGAGAGCAGGGGTCCTGCACTACCATGCTGCCAGCAGGCATCAAGCATGTCCCTGCTCCCTATTGGGATCACCAAAGGGGTGAAGGAGGGCACTGAGCACCATTAAGCACCTAACAGTACCCAAGGAGAACCATCCTGCCTGTGCAGACGTAGATGCCAGGGCCACCAGGCAGACATTGCAGCACAGCAATGGTGGTACCCCTAGCACAGGGGCACTTGCTCAGACCACTTGAACCTCATCATTGACCTCAGAACAGCCTAGTATCATAGAATGGGTTGGGTTGGAAAGGACTTTAAATTTCATCCAGTTCATAACCCATGCCATGGGCAAGGCCACCTCCCGCCAGCCCAGGTTGCTCAAGGCCTTATCCAGCCTGGTCTTAGACACTTCCAGGGATGAGGTGTCCACAGCCTCCCAGGCAACCTGTTCCAATGTCTCACCACTCTCCCTGGAAAGAATTTCTTCCTCATCTCCAGTCTCAATCTGCCCTCTTCCAGCTCAAAACCATTGTCTCTCATCCTGTCACTCCCAGCCCTTGTCCAAAGTCCCTCCCCTGCTCTCTGGGAGCCCCTTCTGCTGCTCTAAGGTCTCCCTGGAGCCTTCTCTTCTCCAGGCTGAACAGCCCCAACTCCCTCAGCCTGTCCCCATAGCAGAGGTGCTCCAGCCCGCTCATCATCCTTGTGGCCTCCTCTGGATAATCTCCAATAGCTCCATGTCCTTCTTGTGTCAGGGGCTCCAGAGCTGGATGCAGTGCTCCAGGTGGGCTCTCAGCAGAGCAAAGGGTCAGAATCTCCCCCCCCTTTTTGCTCTCCACGGGATGCTCAGGTGAGGGTTGTGCCACATGGGAGCACCACAGCCCCGCTCACAGGGTTCCCCGTGGCTCCTGGAGCACCCTACACCCATTAAAATCCAAAGTGGCCTGATGGTGCTGAGCTGGGTCAAGCAGGATCACATGACCAGACCCAGCCAAAGGGGGACCTGCTGTGCAGTGGGATCCAGTGAGCCCCAGCACCACCAGGGCTGGATCCAGCTCCTGCCTGCTGCAGACACCGACCAGAAGCCACATCTGCCACGGGTGAATGCCATTGCAGAGAGCTGGGCACAGCCACTGCTCCCAGAAAAGCCTTCTCTGAAACTCGAGGAGCGGAGTGCACGCTTGAGTTCAGCATAGCACAGCAGCTACTCGCCTGCTCCCTCAGCCCCTGCCACGCACCAGCCCCGGGCGGACACTGCCGCACAGGCGATGCACGAGCTGGCTGCACGTGCAGGAATAGGAATGGATGGGGAAACTGCTCTACATGACCCCAGGGGCTGGCCATGTATCACCCTGACCCCCCTGTAATCTGCCTGCCTGCTGCTCTGGGCATCCTAGGGCACCCCATTTGGAGACATCCCATGCCCAGCTCTGGCTCTGGGCATCCAGAGCATGCTGTAGGGAGACTCCAGTGCCCAACCATGGCTCCAGGCATCCCAATGCACTCTTAATGGAGATCTCAGTGCCCAGACACTGCTCTGGGCACCCTAGTGCACCCCATGGGGTGACTTCCATGCCCAACTGCTGCTCTGGGCACCCTGATACACCCCATGGGGAGACCCCCATGCCCAGACACTGCTCTGGGCACCTGGTACATGTCACAAGGAGACCTCCATGCTCAGCCATGGCTCTGGGCATCCTAGTACACATTATGGGGTGACCCTTGTGCCCAACCATGACTCTGACACATACTAGCGCATATCCCAAGGAGACTCCCTTGTCCAATCACAGCTCCAGGCATCCCAGTGCCACGAGATCTCCATGCTCAGCTGCTCCAGCCCTTCCCTTGCACTCATGCCCAAGGCCACAGCCCCACATGGTGGGACCCCTCTTCAGTGCTTCCAAAGCTCCTGGCTGGGAGCTCCTCTCCCCACACAGCACCAAGTGCCAGACCCCAGCATCTGCAGCCTGTGCAGCACCATCAGTGATCGATACCCAGCTGGGGCCCGGGGACTCCTGGCCAAGCACATCCTCACCCAGCTCCCCACCGGGCAGTGCTGTGCCAGCTCAAAGGGAGCAGATGGCTCCAGCCTCCACAATAGCAACATATACTTAATGAAGAGAAAACCATCTCTGACCCACCCCCCCGCCACAAGCTTGGTGGTGGTGAATGAGCCAGGGCAACACCACCACCCCCCAAATACTCCTCCCTATCCCTTCCATCACCCCACACATCTCCAGCCCCACCATCCTTGCTGCTTCCCCCATCCCATATAGGCAGCAGGATCCCTGTATGTGCCCCTCCTCCCTGCCAAAGCTTGGTGGCAATGTGAATGAGCCAGGGCAACCCCAACCCCACCCCCACATCCTCCTCCTCATCTCTTCCATCATCCCACTGTGGCGGTTCCTCTCCTCTCCAGCCCCATTATTCGTCACCCCAAGCCCAACACAGACAGCAAGATCCTTGCATGTGACCCCCCAAAACCCCACTGGGACACCCCCCTGCAGCAAGTAGGATGGCACCACGAGGAAGACATTGAAGGCTTTTAGAGGAGTAAGGAGGGGAGGATCCTGCAGTGGCATCACCGTGAGCTGCCGGATAAAGGAAGCATCCAAAATAGCTGCTCTTAATTATATCCTTGCTGACGAGCTCCACACAAATGATAGCCTTGTTCCTTACAGTGGAGATGTTGGGGGGTGGGATGTCCGCACTTTGGGGGTCTTCAGGGTAGCATGAGGATGGGCAGAGCGCATGGCCATGCCACCCTGGAGACCCCCAAGGAGCCTGGGTCAAGTGCTAATGCCCAGGTGATGTCTGGACGCTAACAAAGCTGTTGTCATCCTTGCATCAGTTGGGAATGGATAAATAATGGACTGGGAAGAGGATGGGCTATACCGGGAAGTCCATGGGATGCTGGTTGCACCGAGAAGGCATTGCCTTGGGTAAAGAGCTGGTTGGGATGGGTTGGAGATGTTGAAGACCAGTGTCCACCACAGACAGTTATTTCAGTGCTCAGTATCGCTGGATACTCACGGTCCATCACAGCTGGGCACACATCACAGCTGGGTATCGCAGTGCCCAGCACAGCTGGACACACACTGTTCAGCACAGTTGGACACCCAATGTTAGCCACATCTGGATACCCACTGTCCACAATATCTGGATACCCCAGTGCCCATCACAGATGGATACTTGCTGTCCACCACACCTGGACACTCCAACAGCCATCATAGCTGAATGTCCACTGTCCAACACATCTGGATGTCCTGGTGCCCAGCACAGCTGAATATCCACTGCCCATCACATCTGGATACTCCAGCACCCATCACAGTTGGACACTCCATCAACCCACCACAGCTGGATACTCCCTTGCTCAACACAGATGGACACACACTGCTCACTGCTGCTGGACATGCCAGTGCCCATCTCAGCTGGATAACAACTACCCATCACATCTGGACACCCATTCTCATCACAGTTGAATTCCCACAGCTGGATACTCCATTACTCAACACAGTTGGTGAACACACGCTGCTCATCACATCTGGACACACATTCCCATCACACCTGGACACCTCCTCACTCATCATCACATCTGGGCACCCACAGCTGGCTGCCCCACTGCCCATCACCAGCCACTGCCCCAATCCCAAGGCTGTTTTGGGGGTGCTGGCCCAGTGCACCAGCTGGTGCTGTGGATACTCCAAACACATGCCCCTCATGACCAGAGTCTCCCCAGGGCAAAGCAGAAAAACCTGCACTCCAGGCTGGCTGAGCAGGCTGAGGCAGCCTGAGTCACGGTGCTGCAGCAGCGTGAGGTTGTCCCCTGGGGCCAGCATCAAGACACTTAAATGCAGCTTTCAGGAGGCAACAGGGACTCTGTGATTTCTTCCTTTGAAAAACATAAAGAAACTTCTCCAGCCCAAACAAGGATGAGGGGCTGACCCCGCAGGCTGCAGGGGATCATAGGAAACATAGAATGGTAGGAGTTGGAAGGGACCTCTGGGGATCATCCAGTCCAACCTCCTGCTGAAGCAGGGCACCCACAACAGCTTGCCCAGGAGCGCAATTGCCAACTGGGCTGGAAGCTTTCCAGAGGAGACTCCACAACCTCTCTGGGCAGCCTCCTCCAGGCCCTAAGCACCCTCACACCAAAGAAGTTTCTCCTCATGCTCAGGTGAAACCTTCTGGATTGCAGTTTGTGCCCATTTGCCCTTGTCACAGGACACCATTGAAAAGAGACTGGCCCTTTCTTCTTGACATCCTTCAGATACTTATAAATACGTTCTGAATGCTGGTATGGGGCACATGGGTGCACCTCATGCAGAGCTAACCTAGTAAATAAAGCCTGGGGCAGGAGCTGGCCAAGAAACCCAGCACCCCATGGTGCTCACCAGCAGCCTCCACGAGGGTCCCTACTCTCTGTATGCTCACCTGACCTTTGCCACATGGTGCCCACCTGAGCACCAAGCAGATTCCCTCAGTGAAGCCCCATCCCCCCAGCACTGCAGCGTCTCCCCCAATCCTGGTCTGGGCTCACAGCCCCCCAGATCTATAGAAGTGAAGACCCCAGACCTCCTGCCAAAGCTGCTGACCCCTGAGGAATGCCACACTGCAGTGCCATGCGAAGGCTGCCAGTGACTCAGTCCCTGCAACCAGGGATGCAGGGAAGCTGGCAGCAGGAATAGACATCGGCTCTGGCCCCACAGGTGGGATCAAGGTGCCATGATGTTACGGTCACTGCCAGGATGGATGAGCAGTGCAGGGATGTGCAGCCAAGCGATGCTGATGGCCTCACACTGCTCCTGAAAGCATCACTGCAGGGGAAGGGCATGGCTGACAGGACCCACCCCATGGTGGGCACAGGGAGGGGGCTGGCAGATGCAGCACAGGATCACCTGCCCCATCCCCAGCAGGAGCCAGGGCTTAAGGAGAGGCATCCCCAGGATCAGCAGCCCAGAGATGAGCTGCAGAGCTCACAGCCCGGGAAGGTGCCACAAACAGCCCATCTGCAATGCAGGAGCTGGGCATCCACTGCTTTGTCTGCTCCATCAGCCATTCACCAGAACCCACAGATACTTCAGTGAGAGACAGCATGAAGCTGAGCTCCCAGCAGCCACATCTGGAACAGATCAGCCAGCTGCTGCCATTGCCACCACTGCCAAGAGTCATCCCAGCCCCACACCAGGCTGGGCACCAGCAGTGTATGGAGATAGCCACCAGCATATGGATGCACAGGGAGGATGCACATGGACACACAATCCACACGGGCATACCCATGCACACAGATGCACAAGGCACACCACACGCATGTATGCACAGGGCATACAATGCACGTGGGCACATAGATGCAGAGGCACACAAAACATGGATGCTCAGGGGTACATGCATGCACACGGGCACATGGACGCACACAAGGGCATGTGGATGGAGAGGGGCACACACAGGTATGCTGACAGAGCAACTAGCCACCAGCACACACAGTGCTTGAAGAAGATATGCCCATGGCAGCCTCTTGGGCACCACCTGCAACCTACTCCATCTCCAGCTGAGAGAGACCATGGCAAGGCATGGAGATGGGGTCTCATCATCCCACTGTACCACAGGGGCACCCCAGCCCCACAACCACCTCGATCCGCTTGGCTCTCACCACGCCGCCATCAGTGACCTTGGGTGAGGCCCAAGGAGACCCTGACAGAGCCAGTACTCCCACCAGCCCCTCTCCCATCCCACCTGATGCTGCCCTGGCTGGCTGGCTCATGCTGGGCACCAGCATCCATCTCTCACCAGAGCAGGCCCAGCAGCATGGGGCTGTCTGGCTGTGCCAAGGCATACACTGCATCCTTCAGTTCCCATTCCTCAGGCTGATTGGTCCTGTCGCTGCAGAGCCCAGCGTTAAACACCTCATTTTCTACTCCCATCTTCAGTTGGGAAAATACTATTAACATTTCATTAGGGCTTAAAGATCCCTCTCAGCTTGGCACCAAGAGCTGCCTCACTGGCAGGATCACTCCTGTGCCAGGCAGCATTGCTCCTGCTCTGAGGAAAGGGGACCAGAATGGTTTGTCCCACGTGTCCAGGTTGTGGGACAGGATGGAAACCTGAAGTGGGCATCAGTGCTGCATAAACCTCAGTGATCAGCCCTGCACAGCTCATCCTCATGGCACACCTGGCCACAGGCAGGGCACAAAGCGGCGATGGCACAGCAGATTGGCGCAAGCCCAGATGGGTTTTACCTCTCAACACCTTTCCCTCACCCAGCAGGAACAATATCAGCTCCTAAATACCAACACTCCTTGGAAAGGTGAAATGGATATAAACTACAGCCCAGGAGATTCCACCTCAGCATGAGGGTCACAGAGCCCTGGAGCAGGCTCCCCAAAGAGGTTATGGAGTCTCCTCCTCTGGAGACTTTCAAGACCCACCTGGATGCATTCCTGTGCAACCTGGGCTGGATTCTATGGTCCTGCTCTGGCAGGAGGTTGGTCTCAATGATCTTCTGAGGTCCCTTCCAAACCCTAACTCCCTGTGAGCCCATGAAAGGCACCTTTTGCTGCTAGCTGGTGAGGCACAGTGAGTGGGGGGCAGGGGCTGGTCACAGCCTTTCCCAGCACCTGGAAAGGGGAGGCAATGGTTAATGGGATCAAAGAGCAGGGGAAAGGAGCCAGACATCAGTTTGGCTACTAGAAACCACCATGGGCTGGCAGTGAAGAGGCAGCTGCAGAAGAGGGCTCAGTGCTCAGCACCCAGCCCTGCTGCACCACTGGCACCCTCAGGTGCAGCCTGGCCCTACTGCACCTCCATCTGCTCCCTGGGAGCATCACCCCATCACAGTGCACGGGTAGCAAAGGAGCACCCTAAAACCTGGCAGCAAGATCCTCGTGCAGGAAAAGGCTGGAGCTGATGGCACCAAGAGAGCCTTGGGCACTAGGAGCCACCCACTGCTGGCAAAGGGCTATTTGATGTCAAAGCAGGTCAGTTTGGGACTACCATGAGAAAAATGAGGCCAGCAAGTGTGGCACTGGGAGCAGAGATGCCAGCCCATAGTCCCACTGTTCCTCAGTGGTACCAACAGCTCTGGGTCCTCTGCAGCACCCTTCAGTGGGCAGGGACCACATGGCTGGGTGGCAGGGGGCAAAGGAGGGTTTTGCACCAACTCCAGTGCAGTTTGGAAAGAGGCAAGAAAACATAAAGAAAGGAGATATCACCCCAGGCTGAGCAACAATCCCCCTCTGGAAGGAAACTTGGCACACGCCAGCCTGTGCCAGCCTGCCAAGTCCTGCTGGGAGCAAGCTTCACATGCGGGCAAGAAACTCCAGTAGGAAGTTCAGAAGGGACCTGCTGAGACACCGTTCGTTAAGCGTGGCAGTGGTGGGAGCTACTCAACCCTGACCACCACCACTGACAGCCCTCAGGCCCCATGCCTGGGACACACCAACAACGCTCCATGCCAACATTGCCCGAAGCCAGCATCACCCCAGCACATCCCCTTGTCATTGAGCCATTAAACCATGCCAAGAGAATCAAGGGACCTGCAGGAGCAGTGCCTGAACATGGAATGGGGGATGTGTGGGGACTCAAAACCTCTTTGCAGCCCCCCAGCCCTTTCCTCCCTCTCCAGCCACCCTGCCTGGCACTGACGGCACAAGAGGCTGATTGCACTCTGGGGTTCCAGCATCCTAGTGAGCACCATCTGCTCCCTGGGATTCCCTGGCATCAAGAAGGGTGCTGCCCCAGCTCCCATGACCATGGCACAGCAACAGGAACCATGAGAGGTGGCTGCCATCCGGGGAAGTTTCCTGCATTAGCAGAGGGCCGGGGCAAAGCGGGCAGCTCTGGCAGCTGCCAGCCACGCGTGCCCTGGGCACTGCACCACAATTGGATTTGCAGCTGCCCTGCCTTTTACTGCATGGAAATTGAATTGTGAAATGTCAAAGACATTTCCTAACTGCGCCATATTAGCTCTGTTTTATTAAATACTGTTATCAGAGGAGATTATTAATGCAATCAAGTGTAGGCACAAAAAACAACAGCCCCAGAATGAACTGGGCACTGCATGGCAGAGCACATTGCAAGGCAGGGAGCCCATGTCCCCACGGGGGCTGGTTTCTGCATCCTGCTACCCCTGCATCCCACTGTCCATGCATGCTGCTGCCCCTGCATCCTGCTACCTCTGCATCCTGCTACCTCTGCTTCCAGCTGCCCCTGCATCCTGCTACCTCTGCATCCTGCTACCTCTGCTTCCAGCTGTCCCTGCATCCTGCTACCTCTGCATCCTGTTACCTCTGCTTCCAGCTGTCCCTGCATCCCACTGTCCCTGCATCCCACTGTCCCTGCATCCAGCTGCCCATGCATCCAGCTACCCCTGCATCCTGCTACCCCCACATCCTGCTACCTCTGCATCCTGTTACCTCTGCTTCCAGCTGTCCCTGCATCCCACTGTCCCTGCATCCAGCTGCCCATGCATCCAGCTACCCCTGCATCCTGCTACCCCCACATCCTGCTACCTCTGCTTCCGGCTGTCCCTGCACCTAGCTGTCCCTTCATCCTGCTACCCCCTGCTACCCCTGCTTCCAGCTGTCCCTGCATCCCACTGTCCCTGCATCCCACTGTTCCTGCATCCTGCTACCCTTGCTTCCAGCTGTCCCTGCATCCAGCTGCCCATGCATCCAACTGTTCCTGCATCCTGCTACCTCTGCTTCCGGCTGTCCCTGCACCCAGCTGTCCCCACACCCTGTAGCACCACCGAAGCAGTGATCCCACCTGGCTGCTGTGGCTCCACTCACATCCCAGGCTGTGGCCAGGGCAGTGCCAATGGTTCCAGTGGGGCTGGGGTACCTCACCATGCAGAGCAGGACCCACTCCCTGAACACAGCAGCAGGGCCAGGGCTGGCTGGGATAAGCCCCAAAACGCCAGAGCGGCTGCCAGCAACACACAGGATGCAGAGCACTGTGCAAGTGGCAACCCAGGGCAAGGGCATCCCTTGAGCTGCCCATACCTTGGTGTCCACACCTCCTGGGCCACAGGCTGAGGTGGGTTACCTTGGCATGGCAGGGTGCAGAGGGTGCAGGGCTCCATGCCCAGCTCCTGAGCACAGCCAGGCAGCATGAGTCACCCAGCCCCAGGCACCCTGGAGCGAGGTATCCAGAGCTCCAGTGGCACATGAGGGCGCAAGTCCAAGCAACAATCCAGGACGCCAGGATGGCACTGAGGACCAGGCACAGGGTGGGCAGCACAGCTCCACGGGACACAGCCCCAGCTCCCATCCTCATAGCCGGGCTCTGTCACACTGCGTGCTCACCTACCACTGTGGTGCCACATGCTGGGACATCTCCTTTGCCCCATGAAGCCATCATGCATGGAAGCACTTTGCAAAGCCCTTCAACCTGATGGGAGGAGAAACTGGGGCAGAAGAGCCTGGCCCTTGGGTTGAGGTCCCTCCCGTGGCACCACCCTCCTGTGGTGCCATGGGAGCTGTCTCTCAAGGAGGCAAGCCAGTGGTGGCACCACCCTCACTGAGAAGGAGCCTGCTCATTCCAACACACTACATCCGAGGAATTGTGACTCCTCTGAGTGGCACGCTGCAATCCTGGCACCCACTGCCTGGGATGAGGATGGCACAGCAGGTGTGGGTGCTGTGGGGGAGAGGGGAAACCATCATGTCACTACAATTCTTCGAGGTAGCACTGGGGAAGAAGGGGACGGGGTGGAAAGAGTTTGCTGCCAAATCCTTGCATCTGATTTGCGTAACTTTCAGACAACCTCATCAATTATGGATGCCCGGGAAGCGGGCACGCTGTGCGTTGCGGCCGGCTCAGGCCCCACAAACTCCCTACTCCACAGGCTAAATTGGGCCCCACATTGCCATGGCAACCCCGTGGTAATTCACGCAGGGATTTTTTTCCCAATCTCATTTCTGAAAGCCCACATGAATAGGATATTATCCAAATAACACAGCTAAGGTGCCAACCTTCCTGGCACTGTGCAGCACGGGGACAGCCGGAGGCACGTGTGGGATCAGCATGTGGAGGGGACATGGGGACAGTCCCTGCTCAGTGCTCTCCCATCATCTCATGCCACGGGGCTCCTCCAGCCCTCCTGTCACCGCTGGAGGTGCTTGTGTACCCAAAACCACGAGCATGGCACCCACTGCCAGGCAGAAGAGGAGGATCCTATGGGGAAATGGTACCAGAGCAGCCTGGCACCAGTACCAGGAGGTCTGGCAGAGCTGGAGACAAGCAACCCAGCTGGGACATAGGGCAAACATCCAGGTCCAATCCCCCCAGTGCCAGGGGAATCTCCCCAGTGCCAGGCTTGGCTTCACTGGGTGTCCTTTGTCCCTCACTTGCAAGCCTGGCATAGGGAGCACTGCTGGGCCCCATGGTCATTCCACCTGGCGGTGCCCGGGAGCTGCAGGGCTCTGCAGTGGGAGATGCAGCAGAGCAAGGCTGGGAAGGAGGGATGTGGGAGGATGTGGTGATGGTGGCACTCCAGCACCACTGGCCGTTGCCACAGCAACCCCAGCTGTGCACCCAGGCCAGAGGGGATGGGAGAGGGGTGTGGGGGAATGGCCTGGAGGCCTCGTCCCTCTCCCCATGCCCTCTGAGATGTTATTGAAATGGAAGCCCCTGGATCAGGTTGGGATGAAGGCGATCCATGCTGGAGCCTCTTCCCTCCTTGCAAAGGCCCTCAGCAGAGACAGCAACATGGCACTGGGAACATGGGGGACATCATGCTGGCCTGGCATGATGTCAGGCACCCGGACATGAGGGACACTGTGAGAGCCCTGCACAAGACTGGGGAGATGGCGGATGCCACACCAGCCCTGCACTACAGTGGAGACATGGGGGATGCCACACCAGTCATGCTGGGCACCAGTCATGGGGGCAATGTTGTGCCAACCCTACACAGCACCACAACACAAGGTACATTATGCTAATCCAACATGGTACAAGGGACACTGCACTGGCTGTGCGCAGCACTGGGGATGTGGTGGATGCTACACCAGCCATGCCGGGCACCAGGACGTGCTGGGCGTCAGGACATGCCACGCTGGCCCTGCTCAGCCAGGAACACTCATGCATCACCAAGGATGGGGGACACCACAACAGTGCTGCACAGCTTGCAGGGACACAGGGATGCCCACTTTTGGGGAACACTGGGCCCTGAACAGAGGGTCGCACGGTGCTGTGGCAGAGAGTCCACACGAGTCTTCCCCATGGTCTCTGCCCATGCCTAGGGACAGTCCCCAGCCCTCTGGGTCTGCTCCCCGTACACCAGGCCTGAAACCTGGGGCTGCATCAGCACCATGAATAATTCAGTCCTGGGTGGAACACCTCAGCAGAGCAGCTATATCCTACAGGAGGGCAGAACATACAGCTCCACAGGCAGAGCCATACGGGTATAGAGCCCCACAGCCTTCCACCCGGGCACACGCAGCTGGCAGCAGCCACACAGAGCCGTGCAAAGCTCGCTGCAGCAAGGCACCCAGGGAGATACCCCAGGAGCTTCATCCAAACACCCCCACAGGCAGGAACACGGGCACTGCCACATCCAAACACACATATGCCAGGGTACACACCACCACGCAAACACCACCGCGCACCCAAACACAGCCACCACACACGCACACCCGCCACGCACGTACACGCCGGTGGGTGCAGGCTCCCGCTGCACGCCCAGGGGCCAGGCACACACGCTCCACGCAGATGTCCCCCAGCTCTGCCCACCCGCAGCCCCGTGCCCTCCCCTGTACCCATGCCCATGCCCAAGCCAAGCCCACCCCACACCAGCCTGCATTGGTCCGGCTCCCCAGGGCTGCTCCCGAGCACTGGGCAAGGGCAGCCCCATTGCACCGGGGCACTGCACTAGGACCGGCGGGGTGATCCTGTGCAGCACCGAGCACCCCAGCAGTGCCCAGGGATACACTGGGGCCGACGGTCTGACCCTATTAGGCTTCTCCCCGTCGCCGAGGAGCCACCTGGGGTCCCCGGCACGTCTCCAGCCCCCAGCCGCATCGCACCGCACCGCACCAGGGAAGGGCCAGGGGATGCTCCGGGTCCGGGCAGGGCTACATCCCAATCGGGCCCCGGGAGCAAGGAGAGGGATGCAGGTCCCGAAACTGCCGCGCCCGTTACAGCGATGCTGGCCCCCGTGTTCTGCCCCCGCAAACCCTCCCTCCCATCTCATCCCGCCGTTACCGGCAACCTCCGGCCCGGCCCGGCCCGACCCGGCCCGGCCGCCGCCACACTCACTAGCTTTGCCGGGCTTGGGCCTCTGCAGCAGCTTCTGCACGGCTACGATGTCCTCCGCCTTCACCGCCTGCACCAGCTCCTGGTCCTTGCCCATAGCTCCACGGTGCCGGGGCTACCGGCTGCGGGCTCACGGCCCGAGCATCCTCCGTGGCGCGGCGAAGGATGGGCGGGAGGCTCGGTACGGCACCGTGCGGCTCTGTACTGCTCGGCACAACACGGTACAGCTCGGTACGGCACGGCTCGGCGCGGCGCGGCACGGCTCGGCGCGGGCCCCCCCCCCCGCCCAGCCCGCTCCGGAGACGGGGGCGGCGGCGGCGGCAGCGGCGGCGGCGAGCGCCCGGGGCGGGGCGCGGCGGGGCTGGGCTGGGGGGGAGCCGCACCGGGAGGGCAGTGGAGGGAGGAGGAGGAGAAGGAGGAGGAGGGAGAGGTGGCCGCCCCGGTGGTTGCGGGCGGGGCACGGGGATCTCCCTCCCCGGTGCAGTGGAAGGTGCCGATGCCCCCAGGGGACGCCCCGGAGGGCGCTGCCGCCGTGATGTGTGTAATGAGCTGGAGGGTCTCAGCGGAACGGAGAACTGCCGGGAAAAGCGGAGAGGAAGGCTGATCGTGGCCTCTCCTTCCTCGAGGAGGATTTTGAGGCGACAGTGATCCCATCCCTCCGGGGGAGAGGAGATGGGGCTGGGGCACCCAGTCCCCCATCTACATCACTCTGACCCCCACTTGGGACACACAAACCTCACCCGGGACTCCTAGATCCATAGTTGAGGAATACAGACACCATCCAAGTCACTCAGACCCCTATGCAGTACACACAAAACCTCACCCAGGGCACCCTGACCCCCACCCACGGCACCTAGACACCCAGTCAGAGCACCCAGACCCTAGCTGAGGAACTCAGACCTCCATCCAGATCACTCATGGTGCTCAGACCCCACTCAGGACACCCAAAACCTCTCTTGGGGCCCCAAGACCCCCATTCAGGGCACCCAGACACCCACCCGTGGCACCCAGATCCCCACCCAGGGCAGCCAGTGCTCCCCAGACCAGCTTCAAAGTCCCTTTATCAGTTCTGGTCCTACCACTCTGCCTGGTCCTTGCAGTCCGCAACCACTTCCCCATGATGGCTGATAACGGGAACCAGCAGGCAGCAACTTTTCAGTTTCTTTAAATAAACTCCTTACTGACGCCAAATTTTTCCAGTTCTGTAGCACAATGGCAGCTGATGTTTGTCCCCTTCCACTTTTTCATGGCTTAAAGGAGCAAGATACTGAAGGTGTGGAGGTACCTGGCTGGGCTGAGTATGCTGAGACAGGTGGGATATGGGGCAAGGTGTTACTGGGCTAAATAGTGTAACCAGCATCTGCCCAACATCACCCCAAATTTCTGCTTCCCAAGGTGAGTTACTGATAGAAGTCTTGTGCCAGCTTCAGCAAACCAGCCATGGGGCAGCCCCTAACACCCTCCAGAGCCCCCATCTCCAGGCTGAGGCAGCCCCTCCCCACCCCAGGCCAGAGGGATCTATCTCATCTCCCCACCCCCACTTTCCAATCCAGGACATTTGGGTTGCCAGCGTGAGACGCCACCTAATCTGCTCTTTAATCCAGCAGCATGGCTGTGTGCAGCTGCCCGGGGGGCTGAGCTGCTGCGGGGCTCCCTGGACTGGGGGCTGGGGCTCCACAGGCACAGGTCAGGGCCTTCCTTCACATCTGCCACCACTTGAGAACAAATAAAGCTCCTCAACAAAGCTCCCTTTGTGCCCCACTGCTCTCTCCTGCTGGGCTCCTTCACCCAGTGCCAGCACTTGGGGACCCAGCAGGGCCCCAATGGCCACAGTGGGCAGCAGGACTGTTGTGGTTGTGCCAGGCCATGGGGCAGCAGGGCTGTGTGGGGCTGAGCGGCATGCACAGCCACTGTCCCTCCTCCTGTCTTGCAGAAGGAGTTCCAAGTCTTGCATTTCTGTGGCTCGCTGCAGCGTCTTGCCAAGTCGGGTTGGTCTTTGCAGAGCAGAAGAATGTGTGGTGAAATGTCCCTGTCACTGCCCTGTGCATGCTGAGAAGAAACCGGTGCCTCCAATGGGCGGAGCCGCAGGCACTGGGCACGGAGGGGGTTAGTTTCACCTCCCCTTGCCACAGGGATGGGCATTGAGGAGGAGTGGGCACGTGGAAACCTTTGCTTGCAGGAGCTCGAGGCGCTGTGGGCAGCAGGAATGGGGCTTGCCCCACACAGGGGTGCCTCTCCTGTCCTCCCACCATGGCTGCCTTTGTCATGGGTACAGGCAAAGGACCATGCACAGCTGTGGTGGCAGGGTGGGGTGGGAACACGCAGGCCCCCAGCTGCCGGGTTAATGGAGAGGACAGAAGAGATGAAAGCAGCGTTTGGAGGCTAGCTCAGCTGGGCCCCCTTCCAGCTACCAGGGACATGTGGTGGCTACTGCTGAAAGCAGACACAAGGCTGGGAATGGGTGGTAGCTAAAGTACGGCAAGGCCCCCCCACATCCCGCAGTGCACTGCCCCATCCCGGTGCCAGCCCTTGCCCAGTGGCACAAAGCACCCACGCCACACTGGATCTCATCTTCCACCTAGGGCACAGTCACCCTTGAGGGCAGCATAAGGCACACAAACACCCCCACGGGCACTGCATGACATGGGCTGCCCTCTCCCTGCAGAGGGAGAGGCTCCTGCTCTCCCTGCTCTCTCCCATCATGGTTACCAAACCCTCCAGCTCCAGCAGGGCAGGAGCAAGTGCCCCAGGAGCTGCTGCAGGACAGACCCCTCCAGGTCCCCCTCACCTGGTAGGGCAGAGCCCTGGCCTCCTCCAGCACCCAGCAATACTATGAAAATACTTTATTGAGGAGGTGGGGAGTGCAGGATCCCTGTCCAGTACGAACCAGCAGCAATGCGGTGACACACGCAGACGCATGACGGTGGCACTTGACGGCCACCTTAGAGGGACAGCAGGAGCTGGGGGGACCGTGGCCCCTGTGTCGCCTTGGGCCGGCCGTTGAGGCGGATGATAGCCTGGTAGTCCTGCACCAGGTCCTGCAGCTGGTCCAGGTAGGGGCTGACATTCTCCTCCATCCACTCCTCCACCGTGTCAGGGAAGTAGACCTTCTCCAGTTGATCACGCAGGTCATGGACAAAGCTCTCCCAGTCCTCATGGAGCCTAGTGGGGGGAAAGCAGGCGGTCCAGCTCCTTCCTGTGAGCCTGGGACCTCTCCCAGCCCTTCACAGGCACTCAGGGGGGTTTGGACTCCCAGCACCACGTACTTCAGCACCTTGCTGCCGAAGCTCTCCATGTTGCGGGGGTTTCCAAACCGGTGCTTCCGATGATAGGGGCTGAACCAGCCCTTGATGGCACTGGAGAGGCACAAGGGGAGTGGGAGGCATGGGGGCCATCCAGGAATGGGGATCTGCATGCTGGGCAAGTCCCCTTTCCATGGAAAAACTTGCATTTTTGAACTAGTCAACCCTGCTGTCCCCCCTCCGTTACCTGTCCTCCTCCAGGGCTTTAAGGATGCTCTCCTTCAGATGGTCATTAACCTGCTGGACCATATGGTAGATCTCTGCACCTGGAAACATTCCCCTGCCCTCACTGGGGAATGAGAGAAGGAAGTGAGAGTCCAACATGTGGGGTGCACCAACCATGCCAGAGCTCTGTGCTGGGTGAACCCCAGCACCCCACCCATCCTTGTCCCAAGTGGGTCTGGGACTGAGGCATTTGGGTAACCAACTCCCTGCTCCCTCTCTGTGCATCCCTTCTGATGCAGCTGGAATGGCAGTGCCACGGATGCCCCCTGCATGGCCAGGGCTGTGCCACGCACCACATGCTCTGCTCCAAATGCATGCTCTGGAAGCCCAGTGAGTCCAGGACCTTCCTCTTCGTCTCTTCAGTGAAGCCCCCTGAGGAGGACAAGGAGAGAGGCAGAACTCGGGCCACCCTACCAGAAGGAGCTTGCCCCTGGCTTCACCACACCCCCAAAACCAGGGGAGATGAAGGTCTCCTTCCCTTGTCTCCCACCCCTCTCCCAGTATTCCCAGGGTGGGGACACAGGACCAAGCTGATCCAGTATGGCAGCAGAATGGTGGCTCACCATTCACCAGAGTCTGCAAGGAGATGGCCAGGGAAGGGATGCCAACAGGCAGCAGCTCACAGAGCACCGAGTAGTGATCGTACCTGCAGAGCAGGGCCAGCCATGACATCATCGGCCAGGCTGCATGGGCACTGGAGAGGGCAGGGCTCCCACCACCCCTCACCTCTGCCAGCCAGTGAGGACAATGCCCTGGAAGCGAAGTGGGGCCAGCTGTGGCAAGGCCTTCATCACCTTCAGCCAGCTCAGGTGGTTTTTCAGGTGGTAGCTCAGTGGAGGCCAGGTCTGCGCTGGTCCTGTGGTGCCCTTGAAGGCACTGGCAAACCACACTGCCTTGAAGCCACTCTCTGCATACTTGGTGAGGAATGGCCCTGCAGGACAGGCACAAGCCACCAGTGCTATTGTCCCCATGGGGATGGGGGGGCATTGGGGAAGTGTTTCCCTGCCAGCTTCAGAAGCCTGGCACATCACCTTACCAATCTGCTCAGCATCAAAGTCAGGCGCATAGAACCACACCACGGGTGAGACCAGCTTTGCTATCCCAGACTCTGTGGGGTGAGCAAGGGGTTGGGATGGTGGCACTGGTGCCAGCAGCAGGAGAATGCCTAGGGCTCCTCATGACCACCCCCAACAAGACCTGAGTCCCCTCAAGACCAGTCTTGGGCTCTTGCTAGGCACTGGGCACAGCACCTGCCAGGGTGGCCACATAGATGAGTGCTGCTGAGATGCCCAGCTTAGGTGCCACTGCTGTCCCCATCCTCTCACCCTGCAGAGCTCCCACGTTGATCTTCCTCAGCATGTCGTCCCACATGAGTGCCTGCAGCCCCCAGTACTGTGTGGAGATAAAGCCCAGCACCTCCTGGATGTGATTCAGGTACATGGTCCCTGTGTCACCCTTGTTGCGGCTCATCCAGTTTTTGGAGTCTATCCCCTCCCCAAGATGGAAGACCTGGATTTTGGGTAAGGAGGAAGCTCAGCACCCCTGGGAGCATCCCTGGTGCCTAGGGTGAGGGCTGGGGTCCCTGCACAGCCACCACCCACCTCATCTGCTCCAATGTGGATCCAGGTGGAACGCCTATGCTTCTCAATCACCTGTGACAAGATGCTCTTGAGCAGAGACAGAGTGTCAGGGACGTGGGGGTTGAAGGTGTTGGGGAAGCGCTCGACCTCCCGCAGGTGCTGGTACTTCTGGTGCTTGAGGATGAACTGCATGAGATGAATCATCAGGGGGACTTCCAGAACGAAGCCCACACGATGCAGGATGAGGAGCAGGGTTGGGATCTCCTACCTCCACATGCCCAAAGGTCTGCACCAGGGGAACCACCTCCAGCTTGTGCAGCTCGGCCAGCTGTTGGATTCGCTCAATGTCCTCCTCACTGGGAGGGCAGGGACAAGCTCACCAGGGGATGTCAGATGGAACAGAGGGCAGAGCATGAGGGCACTCCCTCCTTCTCCTCTGGCACCCTGCCTGCATGGCCCCAGCCACCCCACGCCTGTGTGGATTTTACTATGGGGACAAAATATTGACCTGGTGGGGCAGGGTGTTGCCCTGCCAGTGGCACAGCTTAGCACTCTAACCATGCTTATCTCAAGCATGGGTCCAGGTGGGTCACACCCAGCCCCTGGCACTGCAGGGCCTGCTGGGCTCACGGCCAGCTCAGTACACAGCCCTGGCTCACCTGTAAGCAAAGGGGGACTTGAGGATCTCCAGGTCTCCCTTGAAGGGGAACATGTCCTCGTACTCGATGAGGACGCCATTGGCTCCCAGCTGGGACAGGAGGGGGAAGACCTGTGGCAAGGGCAGGGTGGGTTCAGCTAGCAGGGACAACACAGTCCCCAGAGGCTGGTGGGGACAATTAACAGGTTGATCCTTGATATATCCTCTTGGTGCATCCCTCCCCGGCATGTCCTCCCTATCCCTGGGCATCCTCACCTGCTCCAAATAGGAGACCCTGGGTGCAGCTCCCTTGAGGTCCAGGTGGACCAGCCTCATCTCTGTGGCACTGAAGTCCCTGGTGATCTGCTGGCCAGGTTCTCTCCTCAGGGCCACTACCTTTGCTGCGGAGAGCTCCAGAGCCTGGCTCTGGGGGCCAGTGTCCTGGCTGCTGTCTCCCGTGTCCCCCCAGAACCTGCTGTCCTTGCTGATGTGCTTGTGCAGCTCCAGGGTAAGGCTGCAGGGAGTGGAGCAGGGCTGGGGGTACTGCAGGGCACCAGCTGCTGCCCAGCACTCGTGTCCCCTGCACAGGCACAACCAAGGGTATCCCCACACACCCCAACCCATCTGAGGCCCCAGTCCACACCTGGAGTCCTAGTGTCACCTCACCTGTCACGGAAGAGGAACTTGATGCCAGCCAAGGCTATGAGGAGCAGCACGACGAGGCGCAGCAGGTTCAGCCTGTGGCTCCTCTGGAAGGCCATTTCTGGGGGGTATACACAGGGGCCTGGCTGTGTGGCAGCACCCTGAAGTGACCCTGAGTACAGGTGACCCCATACAGCTCCACAAACCATGCCCTGCTCCCCTGAGCAGGGCAGCAGGAGACCCAGAGAAAGAGAGCATAGACGAGACCCCTCCTGACACCCTTACCCCCACTGGGGACATGGACAGAGATTCCCCATGTCCCCTCCTACCTCATGCGCCCCAGCGTGAGAGCTGGTGGCCAGACCTGACTCTGTCTCTGCCTGCAACCTCCACGGACTCTGCCGGAGCCAGAGCAAACAAGGCGGTGGCCACAGGGCACGTCCCCAGGGCACGTCCCCAGCAGAGGAACCCCTCGAGTTGCTGTGTCACAGGGTGGCTGGGTGGGGTGGCATCACAGGGCAGGCACAGTGCTGGTCAGGCACAGGAGGCGATGTCCCTGTGGGAAGAGGAGAGGTGGTTGGGGACCACTTGGGGTTGCTAAAATCCATTTCAAGTCCTATATTCCTAAACCAATTTGAAGAACTCCTGAGGTGGAGATTTACCAATTTAGATGAAAGTGATCCCAAACTAAAAGGCCATCTCTGTGGAGCATAAGCTGGCACTGCCTCTTCCCTGGTCCCCACCACAGCCACAGCTTGGGGGATTGCACCCCCTGTTTGGGTGCAGGCTGGCTGGGTGAGCAGCCTCAACATCAACACCCACAGCAGATCCCATGCAGCCAGCATGAGCATGAGATGCTTCACCAGGCCAGACACTTGCTGGACACAGCACTGGTGGCACTGTCACAACTGGAGGCACTTCCACTACCAGGGTGACCACTCCTGTGCACTCCAGGGAGCAAGCAACCTCTGCAGCCCCAACACGACCTCCTGGGAAAACACCACGGTGAGGAGAACACCAAGGGCCCCCCACATTCCTCTCTCCTGCAGCATGCTTAGATCTCCTTCTCACTCACAGCCCTGCTCCTGGGTGACTTGTGGTGACATCAGGTCCCACACCAGGAGCTCAAAACCACCCTGCTGTGGGCAGCACAACTCCCATGGTACAATAGGCAGTACTGGAAGGAAGGAAGCTGCACACGAGAAGTGCCACCATCACTTCTGCCCTTTTTTCTCCTTTTTAGGCATTTATAGTGGGGCAGGGATGGGGCAACACATCAACACCCCCAGCCTCCCAGACTGGCAGCCTTTGTGAGCCCTGGCCCAGCTGCCACCAGCCCTTTCAATGAGTTGGCACCAAAACACACCAAAGTTCAGGGTTAAATTCAGCTTTGGGAGCTGAAAAGCAGATTTTGGTGGCTGTAGGGCACACGAGCAGCTCAGCTGATAGCAGCCAGAGCAGTGGCACCAGGGCAGAGCCACCCCATGCCCCCAGCTCTGAATTAGCCCTTTCTCCAGACACGGCCCTAATCCCTCTCAACAGCTCCTCCTGCACCCTACCAAGGGGCACGGAGCAGGCACAGCGCTAATGTGGGATGCGGTGTCAACCAGAGTACAAGGTCTCAACCAAGCCACATCATGGGGCAGGGCAGTACCATCCCCAGCCCTGCTCCATGCTCATCCCTGCTCCATCCTCATTCCTGCTCCAGCCATATCTCTGCTGCATCCCAATTCTTGCTGCATCCCCATTCCCGCACCGTCCTCATCCCTGCTCCATCACCACTCCTGCATCATTCCCATCCCTACTCCATCCCTATCCCTGCTCCATTACCCTGCTTCATTCCCATCCCTGTTCCATCCTTGTCCCTGCTCCCTCCGCATCACCCAGTACCCTCTGGTACCCAGTGCCCCAGGGCCCATGGACTGGAGGTAGGGCAGGAGCCTGCTTTGGGGACAGGTCATGCCCATGCTGGTCCCCGTGCTCATGTCCCTGCATGGACAAGATTCCTGGCACCCTCACCACTGCCTGCCATCCCTGCTGTGCTTCCACCCTGCCCATTCCTGGGTGCTCCTGCCAGAGTTGGCACAGCCCAGCAGCTATGTATATGCCAGGCTGGGGACAGCTGCCAGCCCAGGGCTCACCTCTGCTGGGTGAGGACAGGGTGCTCCATGGGCACCCAGCAAGGCCATAAATATGTCAAGTTCTAATCAGGATGCCATGGGCACACAACACCTGCTCAGAGAGGGGTAAATATTTGGACAGACACTGCCAGCCTGCCAGGGCCTGGCACTTTAATATCTGTTATGTTCTTTAAATAGAAAACAGGCTTCCAGAGCATCCCTGGCACAGCCCAGATGAGCACAAGCTGGTGATGGGTATGGCACCAAGGGATGACAAGGAGCAGCCACAACCCTGTGCCAGTGGGAGATCCCCTCACAGTGAGGCTGATGGATGCTGTCCCTTGAACCTGGCATCTCACTGCCAGCACTGGCTCTGTTTATTAATGTGGCATCTTCCTCTGTCAGCCCTTCAGAGATGGCACTGGCCTGGTCCCCAGGAGGCTCAGAAGAGCCCACAGCTTCTCACAACCAGCTAGCCTGGGTCAGCAGCTGCGGAGCAAGAAGGCAGTCTGGTCTTTGCCCTCCTCCCTGGCACCACAAACCCTACATGCGGTCTGCTGCCAGCTTCCTGAAACCAGTCCAATTCCCCAGAGGGCACTGAGCACACCAGGCAAACTGAGACCTAAGTCTGGAGCAAGCAGGATGACGAGGAGGGCAAGATCCAGGTGCCCCCGGGGTAGCAGGTGCCACAGCAGGCCACGTGCCAAGAGTGAGGGCTTTGGGTGCCACCACGGTGTTTGGATGCCACCCAGCTGTGCCCACCACCCTGCCCCAGCATTCCTCAGCCATTGCCATGTCAAATTCTCCCATTGGCATGAACATGGAAACAGTGATGCTGCTCCATGCACACTTCTGGGCACACTCACACCCTTCCAGAGCTTTCTTTGCTCAGCTTAGCCAAGGCTGTGCCCACCCCTTGTACCCAGCATGTGTCACCCTCCCAGGGTGAGCTGTCCCTTGGTGCTGCAGCCCATGGCTGAGGGACATGCATGGGGCAGCTATGGACACTCCTCACCCCCCCCTGCCCACCGTGGGGCTGCAGACCCTGGCCCCAGGACAGAGACAAGCCCACGCCCCTCCTGGGGGTGTTTTGACACACACAGGGCACACCCTGAGCAAGGGGGAGGGGGCTTTCCATACCCCACTCTTCCCACTGTGTTTCTGGGCATCATTGGCACCCCACAAGCCTGGAGGTCCCCATGTTTCCCGGCACTCCCGGGTACCCCTCGAGCATCCCTGGCACCCTCCAGATCCTGGTGGGCAGCACCGGTGCACACTGCGACGCCAGGCCTCCCTGGGACACTGGCCACCCCTGCATCCCCCTGTGCATCCCTGCGGCAATGGGAATCCTTTCGGGCATCGCAGCGGCATCTGGCCTCCCTGCGGCCCTGGTGCCCACTGCAGCACCGGGCATCCCACCAGACATCCCTGAAGCCCAAATCCCCCCCCGCGGCCCCAAGCATCTACAGCTCCCCCGGCTCTTACCGGCAGGTGCGGGGCCGCCGCGGGCATCGCCGGGAGCGGGCGCGGGCACGGAGCGCAGCCGCCGCCGCCGCCGCCGCCGCCGCCGCCGCTCTTAAAGGGCCCGGGCGGTGTCCGTACTGCGGGCACTGCAGGGCCAGGGCCAAGCGGGAAGCGCGGGGGATGCTCCGGTTCCCGGCAACCACCGGGCGCCTGGGTGGCACCTGCCCCGTCGGCCTGGCCGTGGCCGCTGTGTGTCTGGTGGTACCTGGTGTGTCCTTAATGTGTGACCCATATACCTGGTGCGTGCCCAGTGCCCACTGTGTCCTCGGTGTCCCTGGTGTGTGTTCGGTGTGTGGCTGGTGCCTGATGCCTGGCGTATCTGGTGCCTGCCCGGCGTGTCCCTGGTGTGTGCCCCAGTGTGCCTGGATTGTGCCCAATGCCCACTGTGTACTTGGTGTCCCTGGTGTGTTCAATGTGTGGCTGGTGCCTGGCGTGTGCCTGGTGCTCCCAGTGTCCCCGATGCCTGGTGTGTGCTTGATGCCTGATGTGTGCCCAGTGTGTCCCTGGTGTGTGCCCCAGTATGCTTGGATTGCTCCCAGTGGTCTATATATCCCCAGTGTGTGCTCCCAGTGTTCGCCCATTGTGTGCCTGGTACCCATTGCCTGGTGTGTCCCCAATGCCCACGTGTCCCTGGTAAGTGCCAAGTGCATGCTCAGATTGCCTGGTGCCCATTGTGTCCCTGGTGTGCCCAGTGCTTGACGTGTCCCTCACGTGTGTCCTTTGTGCCTGGTGTCTGCCCAGTGTCCATGCATCCCTGGTGCCCCCGATTTGTGCCCTATGCCCAGTGTGTTCACAGTATCACCAAGGTTGGAAGAGACCTCAAAGATCATCAAGTCCACCCTGTCACCACAGACCTCACGACTAGACCATGGCACCAAGTGCCACTTCCAATCCCCTCTTGAACACCTCCAGGGACGGTGACTCCACCACCTCCCTGGGCAGCACATTCCAATGGCTAACAACTCTCTCAGTGAAGAACTTTCTCCTCACCTCCAGCCTAAACTTCCCCTGGCACAGCTTGAGACTGTGTCCTCTTGTTCTGGTGCTGGTTGCTTGAGAGAAGAGACCAACCCCCTCCTGGCTACAACCTCTCCAGGTAGTTGTAGAGAGCAATGAGGTCTCCCCTGAGCCTTCTCTTCTCCAGGCTAAGCAACCCCAGCTCCCTCAGCCTCTCCTCACAGAGCTGTGCTCCAGACCCCTCCCCAGCCTTGTTGCCCTTCTCCCGACACCTTCCAGCATCTCAATGTCTTTCCTAAACTGAGGGGCCCAGAACTGGACACAGGACTCAAGGTGTGGCCTAACCAGTGCAGAGTACAGGGGCACAAGCACTTCCCTGCTCCTGCTGGCCACACTATTCTCGATGCATGACAGGATGCCACTGCTGGCTCATGTTCAGGCAGCTGTCAATCAGCACCCCCAGGTCCCTTTCTGTATGGCAGCTCTCCAGCCACTCCGACCCCAGCCTGTAGCACTGCATGGGGTTGTTGTGGCCAAAGTGCAGCCCCTGGCACTTGGACTTGTTGAATGCCATCCTGTTGGACTCTGCCCATCTGTCCAGTCGGTCGAGGTCCCTCTGCAGAGCCCTTCTACCCTCTAACTGACCAATATCTGCTCCCAACTTGGTGTCGTGGGTGTTCCCAGTGCCCGGTATGTCCCCAGTGCTCTGCTGGTCCTCGATGCCCCATGTGTGCCCAGTATATCCCCAGCGTGCCCTTGGCGCGTCCAATGTGGCCCTCATACCCTTGGTTTGCCTGGTTCCTGGTGTGTGCCTGGTGCCCAGTATGTTCTCAGTGCACTCCCCCCTCCAGTGCCTGATGTCCGCTCTGTGCCCGGTATATCCCAAGTACCACCCCCGCCAGTGCCTGATGCCTGGTATATGTCCAGTGCCCGGTGGGTGCTCGGTATCCGGTGTGTCCCCGGTTCCCATCGGTGCCTGGTGCTCGGTGTGTGCCCAGTGTCTCTGGTGTCCCCAGTGCCCGGTGCGTCCCCGGTGCCCCTCGCACGGTGCCCCTCGCCCTCCTTTCCGCACCCCTCGCTGCGCCCCCTGGCGGCCCCGCTGGGACCCGGCTCCCCCTGCTCCGTCCCCACTGGTCTCGCCTCCCCTCTCGTCGCACGCACATGGTACCGCCCTCCCTGCGCACTCCTCACGCGCCGCTGTCGGCCCCGCCCCGGGAGGTCGCGCGCCGCGGCGCCCGCTTCGCGCACACCAGCGGCGCCGGTAGCGGGAGAGAGCGGGGACGGGGCTCCGCGCTGCTAACCCTGCTGCTACGAGCAAGGAACACCGGCGTGGGACCGGAACCGGAAGAACAGGAGGCCTGAGCGGGCCCCGGCGGGACCATGAACGCAGCGCAGGGCACGGTGGGCAGCGACCCGGTCATCCTGGCCACGGCCGGCTACGACCACACGGTGCGGTTCTGGCAGGCGCACAGCGGTATCTGCACCCGCACCGTGCAGCACCAGGATTCCGTATCCCTCACCGCCAGGCCGGGGGACTACCGGGGCCGGGAGGGACGGAAGAGGCCTACAGGGGAGGGGGGGGGGGTGGCAAGAAAAGCCTGAGCAGGCCGAGGGGAGATGGAGGGAAGTCAGGGTGGAGGTGGGAAAAGAGGAGGCCTGGGGGATCAGGGGAGGCCTGTGATCACCCCACAGATACAGTGAGCTCGGTGTCACACCGCACGTTTGGGAGCACTCAGTGCCACCGGTCGAGCCTCGTCTGCTGCTTCCTTTTACCGACCTTAACCTGACCCGCAGCAGGTGAACGCTCTGGAGATCACGCCGGACCGCAGCATGATTGCTGCTGCAGGTGAGACACGCTTCCCCCCCCCAGCTCCCCACCGTGCCAGGCACGGTTGGCCCTGGCCACGGGGGACGTTGGTCACTCTCGCGACCCCGGTGGGTGCTGCAGGCTACCAGCACATCCGCATGTACGACCTCAACTCCAACAACCCCAACCCTGTCATCAACTACGACGGCGTGAGCAAGAACATCACCTCTGTGGGCTTCCATGAGGACGGGCGCTGGATGTACACGGGCGGGGAGGACTGCATGGCCAGGATCTGGGACTTGAGGTGGGCAAAGGCGGCTGGACCACCCCCTCCACCAGCACCCCAGAGGTGGTGGAGCTGATTGCAAGTGCTTCTCTTCACTCTTTCTCACAGGTCTCGTAACCTCCAGTGTCAGCGGATTTTCCAGGTGAATGCTCCTATTAACTGTGTCTGCCTCCACCCCAACCAGGTGAGCACCAGTCTCCTGCATGGCCTCCCTTCTCCTCCATTATCCGAGCTTTTACATGATCTCCCAGCTTATGCTTTACTGTGGTTCCTCCAAGTAAACCTGAGGGACTGCAGAAGACTCCCTTAGCAAAAGATCTGGGGATGGTGGCCTTACTGGTGGCACAGACCCACAAGCTCTTGGTGGCATTGCTGGATACACCCAGGCTGCCCCACACCAAGCTGCTGGTGCTGTGAGCTTTGGGTTGGTGTTGGAACACCCCTACGTGGTTATGCTTGTCTGGCCTGGCCTGTAGGAGGGGACAGTCACAGAATCAAAGAATAGTTTTGGTTGGAAAAGATCTTCTGCATCATCCAGTCCAACCATTCTCTAACTCTACCAAGCCCGGTGCTAAACCGTGGCCCCCAGTGTCAGATCTCTGCAGCTTTGAAACACCTCCAGAGATGAGGATTCAACCACCGCCCTGGGCAGCCTGTTCCAGTCTTTGAGAACCCTTTCAGTCAAGATTTTTTCTTCTAAAGGTCAACCTAAACCTTCCCTGGTGTGTCTTGAGGGGCCTTTGGGGTTATCTGCATCCCAAGGGATGTGATGGGAGTGGAACTGGTTGCATGGGGCAGTCTGAGAAGGTTGAGGTGACACCACCACCAAGAAAAAGCATCTCAGGGCCTATGGCCCCTGTCACCTTCCGGACTTTGGTCAGATTTGCTGGAGATTCAGCATTTGGCTCAGAAGCTGCTTTTGAGGGGTGAGGCTGAGGAGCTGAGGTATGAGGATGAGAAGCAGGGGGATGAGGCTGAGGAGCAGAGTGATTCATAGATTCATAGAATGGTTTGGGTTGGAAGGGACCTTAAAGATCATCCAATTCCAATGCCTCTGCCACGGGCAGGGACACCTCCCACCAGCCCAGGTTGTTCAAGGCCTCATCCAATCTGGCCACGGACACCTCCAGGGAGGAGGCATCCACAGCCTCCCTGGGCAACCTGTTCCGGTGTCTCACCACCCTCCCTGGAAAGAATTTCTTCCTAACCTCCAGTCTCAGTCTTCTCTCTTCTCATGAAGTTGGTGTTTAACTCTCAGCCCATCAGTCCAGCTCACTCAAGCCTTCAACTGAAGGCAACCTCAAGGGTTGAGGCAGCAATGCCATTGCTAAACTAGAGACTTCAGTCTAAGGGATGTCCTCTGGCAGAGGTGGTGCTAAACCTTCCTTTCACCCACAACCTTTCCAGGACCCAAGTCACTCTGCAGTTGCTCTGCAGCCATGCTGATCCAGTTATCCCAGAGGGATTTCTCCTGGCTTGTGTAAATCCATGATGGCTTTAGCAATTGCACTTAACCCTGGTGGCGGAGCCTCCATCTCTGGAGACATTTCAAACACATCTGGATGTGTTCCTGTGTGACCTTCCCTAGGTCACCCTGCCTTGGCAGGGGGCTTGGACTCAATGATCTCCAGAGGTCCTTTCCAAGGAAGCTCTCCCATGCTCTGATTCTGTTAAGGGGTGGGGGGGTGGGGCAGGGAGGAGGAGGATTGAGGCATCCAGAAGATGCTTCTGCACTGTGCAGGAAGCTAAATATATCAAGTGATGATCATCTTCCTCAGAAGCAGCCTTTGCTCACAGGTATAGGATTAGCTCTGCCTGATGACCTGATCTCCTCTAGGGACCCTGATAAAGTCATGGACAGCGCAAGACTGTCGATAAAAGCCCTGGTTCTGGTGGAGAGCTGCCAGCATTGTCCTCTGCTCTGAGCATGAGATTGCAGCCAGAACTCCTGCCCTTCAGCTGGCTTTTGTCCTTCCCCTGAGAAAGGGAGACAGAAAACCCCATTTAGGCTCCTGGTTTTCAGTTATCTGTGCACTCTTGAGTGCTTCAGTTGTTCACTGGCCAAGCTGCTTCTTAATGCCAGCTTCTCAGATGTGCTGAAAACCACTTGGCTTCTGTGGGTAGTGTTTGGAGCTCGAGCTGTGCAGTGATGCTGGAAACCAGGCAGCTGCTGCCTACTCTGGGCTTTACCAAATGAACAAATACTTCTGTGAAGGTAAACAGGCTTCGGACAGAGTCCAATGTGAGATCAGTTTTGGGGCCCTCACTCCAAGAAGGATACAGAGGGCCTGGAGCAGGTCCAAAGAAGGGCAACAAAGCTGCTGAAAGGTCTGGAGAACAGGGCTGGGGAGGGGCATCTGAGGGAGCTGAATAAGAGGAGGCTGAAGGGAGACCACCTGGCTCTCTACAACTCCCTGACAGGAGATTGGAGCCATGTGGGGGTTGGTCTCCCTAGTATCAGATATAGAACAGGAGGAAATGGCCTGAAATTACGCCTGGGGAGGGTTAGGTTGGAGATTAGGGAAAATTTTCCTGCGAGAGTGGTCAGGGATTGGAACAGGCTGTCGAGGGAGGTGGTGGAGTCCCCATCCCTGGAGGTGTTCAAGAAATATGTGGCCGTGGCACTTTTGGGATGTGGTTTGATGTCCATGGTGGTGTTGGGTTAATGGACGGTCTTGATGACCTTAGAGGGCTTTTCCAACCCGAACCCTTCTATTATCAGGAATCTGCATGGGGATGCTCCTGCTGTAGGCCCAAACCAGCACAGTGCTGTGGAGATTGAGGCTTAAAACCACAGCAAGGCTCCAAGTGGTGCTCCATAGGCACTATCTTGAGGTGCTGCTTGGACGTTCTCTTTAGAGAGATGCAGCTGCTCTTTCCTTGCAGGCAGAGCTCATTGTGGGTGATCAGAGTGGAGCCATTCACATCTGGGACCTGAAGACTGACCACAATGAGCAGCTGATCCCAGAGCCTGAGGTGTCAGTGAACTCGGTCCACATCGACCCCGATGCCAGCTACATGGCAGCTGTCAACAGCTCGGTGAGCTCTGATGGCTTCCAGCATGCCCATGGGCTTTGTGGTGCTGGTCTGTGCCTGTGGGCTCTGCAGCCACCAGCTTTGCCATGCTGTGGGTGGATGTGAAAAGTCCAGGCTGCTTTTGAGTGCTTCACCAGCCCCAGCCACAGGTGCCCCTTTTGCTGCAGGGAAATTGCTACGTATGGAACCTGACGGGTGGCATTGGAGAGGAGGTGACCCAGCTGATCCCCAAGACCAAGATCCCAGCACACAACCGCTACGCCCTGCAGTGCAAGTTCAGCCCTGACTCCACGTGAGTGCCTGCCAGCCCCTTGCCTCCCTGCCAGGGGACAGACTGGCACTGGTGCCCAGATGTTGCTCCAGCTGTTGGCTCAAGCTGCCTCCACACTGCCCTGTAGGAGCCCAAGGGAGGAGTGGGACAGGAATGAGAGAATCCCAGAATCATTTTGGTTGGAAGAGAACTATAAGACCAAGTCTATCCCTTAACCCACCACTCAGCCATGGCCTTCAGCACCACATCTCCAGGGCTTTGAAACCACTCCAGCAATGGGGACTCCACCACTATCCTGGGCAGCCTGGGCCAGGCCTGGACAACCCTTTTGGGGATGGAATTATTTCCCGTGTCCAACCTGAACCTCCTTTGGGACAACTTGAGGCCATTTCCTCTTCTCCTGTCATTTGTTCCTTAGGAGAAGAGCCCAACTCCCACCTGGCTCCAGCCTCCTTTTGGGGAGCTGTAGAGATCAATGAGGTCTCCCCTCAGCTTCTTCTCCAGACTAAATGCCCCCAGGTCCCTCAGCTGCTCCTCCCCAGCCCTGTTCTCCAGACCCTTCACCAGCTTTGTTGCCCTTCTCTCAACCTGCTTCAGCCCCTCAATGTCCTTCTTGGAGCGAGGGTCCCAAAACTGAACCCAGGCTTGGAGGCATCAAGGCATAGGACATGCTGGCACGGGGGTGCTGTCAGTGACATCCCACCCTCATGCTCTGTGCTCTCAGCAGACTTTGCGGCCGTGAGCTGCTCTTCTTAACAGCTGGGATTGAATTGATCTCAGGGAGCAAAGTGCTCTTCATGTGCTCTTTCAGCAAGGCTCTTCAGCTTGAATGTCTCAGAGCAGGTGGTCCAGGTGGAGATCAATGTGATTACAATGAACACAGCTTTCCACTTCCTTACTGTTCCACATTTAACGAGAGGCCCTTGGGCACACAGTGTGACTAATAAGGTTGCCCTCATGTCTCTTCCTTGCAGGCTTTTGGCTACGTGCTCTGCAGATCAGACCTGCAAGATCTGGAGGACTTCAAACTTCTCTTTGATGACAGAGCTGAGCATTAAGAGCAATAACCCAGGGGAAACATCTAGGGGCTGGATGTGGGACTGCGCCTTCTCAGGGGACTCCCAATACATCGTCACAGGTGAGGCTCCGCTGCTCTCCTGCCCTTAGCCCACCACTTGATGTGGGCAGCAGCAGCATGGGACTTCCTAGTTTCTCTGAGACACTTCCAAACCCTCCTGCACCACTGGATATGAGGGCAGAGCACCCAGCTTCACACCCACAGCACAATTCACTGATTCCTCAGGCATTTTCCCTGAGCTGCGGCAGAGAGATGATCTTCACGTGCAGCTCGTTTCACCCGTGAGCGATGCTGCTTCACTGTTTGCAGCCCAGCAGTCCCTTCAGAACATCCAGGCTGTCATTTTCACGCTAACTTCTCTCTAAAATAAGTAAAACCTTACCTAACATAGAGCTGCTGCTCTGCATAGCTCCTCATCAACCCACAGCTCTAAGAGCTGTTGATGGAAGCTGGAGAAAGTCTTTGTGTAGTCAGGGAAGGTGTAAAGAGGAATGAAAAGTGCTCTGCTCCTCTGGAGAAGACTGAGAAGGAAGGAGTCTTACTGATATTTACAAATACCTGAAGGGTGGGGGGCAAGGGGCCAGGCTCTCTTCAGTGGTGCTCTGTGACAGGACAAGGGGCAGTGGACACAAACTGGAACCCAGGAAGTTCCACCTCAAGATGAGATGAAACTTCTTTGGTGTGAGGGTGACAGAGCTCTGGAGCAGGCTGCCCAGAGAGGTTGTGGAGTCTCCTTGTCTGGAGAGCTTCCAAACCCACCTGGATGTGTTCCTGTGTGACCTGCTAAAGCAAGATTGCCTAGAGCAGGGGGGTTGGACTTGGGTGATCTCCAGTGGTTCCTTCCAAGCCTTACCATTTCATGATTCTTTTCACTGTGTTCCAGCCTCCTCTGATAACCTGGCCAGACTTTGGTGTGTGGAGACAGGAGAGATCAAGAGGGAGTACAGCGGCCACCAGAAAGCAGTTGTGTGCCTTGCTTTCAACGACAGCGTGCTGGGATAACACGGGTGGGAAGGAGAGGACCTCTGCTTGTCCCTTGTCTCACAGCAGCAAACACCTGCTCTGGAGCCCGAGACACACACTTGCAGCCAGTCCCTCTGACAGAGAGGGCTCGAGTTCTGGCAGGAGCAGCTGCTCTGCCTAGGGTGACACCAGGCTTCAGCTCCGGGCAGAACTGATACGTGTGCCCTCTAAGGGAGGACAGAAGGGAAGGGGAGAAGGGGGCGTGAGCCCATTGGAAGGAGCTGGGTAGGGTTCAGCTGGAGGAATCCCTGTGGCATGGCTGCTGACAGCTTTGTGATGTTATACCCCTGAATTGGGGACAAAAAGTAAATCAGCCTTTCTGAATGGTGGGCAGAGGCTGAGCAAGGAGAGGAAAGGCAGCTGCTGTTTTGGTTTGCAATCCCTTTATTCAAAGTGTACGTCACTTGGAGGGCTGCAGTCCTACAAAGCCACCCACCCCCATGGGGTTTCACAGCTGTGTATGGAAGGGGGCAGACAGCTGTGAAATGTGAGCTGCTCCACACGATTCCTCTAGGCCTGGATCTCCTACTACCTACGGATAAGGTGCAGCCCTAGAGCAGAGCTGCAAATAAAGTGTCTGGACCGACAGTGCCTAGCAGGGTCCTGGTGTTTTCCTCAAGTCTCCTGGTTTGGGGATAGTGTAGCCGTGTTACCTTCCTTGTAGAAACCAGAGGCTTTCCAGGAATCCAGTTCAAGTATGTAGGGCAGCAAGGACACCCGTGGTGGTGGGACTTACTCGGGGAGGTAATAGAAGCAGATAGAGACACAAATGTTGCTTGGAAAACAGATGTCAATGCACAGGTAGATCAGGCGTTGCTTCCCTGGACCTGCCAAATGAGCAAGGACAGCAGCAGGATGAGAGGAAAGCTCTGCAGTGCCTGGAGAGCCTCAGGGAACGGCCTTGCTCATTAAAGCTGGCGTGGGAGAGCAGGGTGACCTCAGCAGCCCGCTGAAGGTGACAGATGTTAAGGCAACAGTGCGGTGGGGAGCTGCTCTTTGTTGGGGTTGTGCTGCACTGCCTGGGGAAGGGAGCTCACAGCCTTTCCCAGGTGGCATCATGAGGCACTGCAAGGTGGGTACAGTGGGTTGTGGGTACAGGCCAGGCTTGGGGATGGCTGAGCAGTGGTTTGATACTGAATTAGAGTCACCTGTCCCCTGGTCCTGGGACATGCAGCAGAGCCTGCTCTCCACAGCTACCTGAAAGGAGGTTGGAGTGAGGCTGATGTTGGCCTCTTGTCCAAGTAACTAACAAAAGGACAAGAGGAAATGGCCTCAAGCTGCACCAGGGGAGGTTTAGGTTGGATATCAGGAAAAATTTCTTCAAAAGTGGTCAGGCGTTGGAACAGGCTGCCCAGGGAGGTGCTAGAGTCAGCATCCCTGGAAGTATTGAAAAAAACAGGTAGATGTGGCTCTTTGGGACATGGTCTGCTGGGCATGGTGTTGGGTAGAAAGTTGGACTCGATCTCAGAGGGCTTTTCTGACCTTGGTGATTATATGATTCTCTTTCCTTTTGCAAAGGGACATGTCCAACCTACCTTCCCCTCTCCTGACCCAGAAGATGGATGTCTGCTCGCACAGGGTCTGCACAGCCTCCCCCAGGCGTTTGGGGTCCACCTTGTCCCCTGCCAGAATGCCCAAGAACTCCCGGTAGTACTCGGTTTTGTTACTCTCTGGCAGCAGCTGATGAGCCTGAAAGAAATCTCCCTGTTAATTCCTCTCAGGGCTCTTTGCTCCTCTTGGCACTGCTCTTCAGCAGTGTTCTCACTTTCAAGGCACCCAAGGAGCACTTCCCACCCCAGCACAGCAGCTGCCCCATTGCACCAGGTTGCTGGGATGCTCGTGCCGCACCCCAGCCATGGTGACCCACAGCAGCCCTGTTCCCTGCATACAGCACTGAAGAGGTAATGCAGGTCAGTGTCCTTCAGCCTCATGGTGGCTGGGACAGGACAAGGCTTAGCTGAGGTTCTTCAGGCCCTGTTTGATGGCCATATGGGCTGCCGGAAGCCCTGGCACCACCAAGTCATTTACTTCCATGAAGGAAGCTCAGAGCAGGGCAGATGCTTTCTCTTTGCGTCCCTTTCTCCTCTTGTGGGTGCTGTGTTCTTGTACCCTTCTGCCTTTAAAACCCTGCTCACCCTTTCCCAGCTGGGTGGGAGCAGCAAAAGAAGGACAAGGAACCTCCAGGAGCCCCTGAGGAAATGGAGAACAGATGGCAGGGGAACAAAAACACAGGGCCTTGCCTTCCTGAAACAAAATCTGTCCCATGCATCCATTAACATTTTTTTCAGAGGGTCCTGGAGAGGTGATTTCCTTCAGCCTTTTCCCCTGGGAACTGCTATCAAACCCTCTTTGTTTTTTGTTTCTCGGATTTTTGAGCAGGGAACAGAATCCACTGAGTGTGGGTCCCATGTGAGCTCTCCTATTCACCTCTGGGGGGGACAGCCCCCTACCCTGACCTGCAGCTCTGCTGGTTCTCACAGACGAAAGCATCTCAGCTGCTTTGAGCTCAGCAGAGCTCTGCTCTTCCATGACACCAGCCCCCAGCAGTGAACACATTTCCTTAGCTCCTATCCCCCAGCTGGGAGAGCTCCTGCCCTCATTTAGCCACACTTGGGATGCTGGTGTTCAGTCACCCAAGTCCACGCAGGAAAGGGTCTTCAGCAAGCCCCCATGCAAAGCCCAGGTCATCACCCACATCCTCTCAGCCACCCAAGGGAATGGCCACAGCAGCTGCTCACTGTCTGCTCAGACATGATGAGTGATGTTTGCAGAGTCTGGAGGTCCCAGGAGTCCATCCTCCTCAGGTAGCATGTGTGCTGCTCCACGGGCTTGTAGCACACATAGCCCTGCAAAGCAGAGCATGGCCTGTGAGAGCAAACCCCCCAGTATGGACATCTCTCATCCTGCCTTGCATTACCAAGTGCTGGGTCCTGCACTTGGGAGATAACAAGCCCATGAACCCTCCAGGCTTGGGGCAAAGTGGCTGGAAAATGCCCAGCAGAAAAAGACCTGGGGGTGCTGGTGGAGAAGAGCTAAACATGAGCCAGCAGTGTGCTCAGGTGGCAAAGAAAGCCACCAGCATCCTGGCCTGGATCAGCAATGGTGTGGCCAGCAGGAGCAGGTAAGTGGTCCTGTACTTGGCACCGATAAGACCACACCTCAAATCCCGGGTTCAGTTTGGGCCACTCCAAGAAGGACATTGAGGAGCTGGAGCAGGTTGAGAGAAAGGCAACAAAGCTGGGGAAGGGTCTGGAGAACGGGGCTGGGGAGGAGCAGCTGAGGGAGCTGGGGGTGTTCAGCCTGGAGAAAAGGAGGCTGAGGAGAGACCTCATTGCTCTCTACAACTCCCTGAAAGGAGGCTGGAGCCACGTGGGTGGGTGATCTCTTCTCCCAAGGAACGGGTAAGAGGATGAAGAAGTGGCCTCAAGCTGCCCTGAGGGAGGTTTAGGTTGGGCATGAGGAACATGCCCCATCCCTGGATGTGTCCAAGAAACCTGTGGCCATGGCACTTTGGGACATGGTTTAGTGGCCATGGGGGGGTTGGGCTGATGGTTGGACTGGATGATCTTAGAGGCCTTTCCTATGTTTCCATGATTCTATGATCTTCCTTTACTAGAAGTACACAGAGAGGAGCCAAACAGCAGCTGGTGAAGTTTTCCATGGTCTACACTTCCTTCTCCCACCCTAGCAGCTCTTCTCTCAGCAGCCTGGGCTCCTCTGCTCATTTCCATGCTACAGAGGCAAGTAACTGTCACAGCACACTCACGTTCCTGCTGTCATAGAGCACCACGGTGCTGCGGTTACTCTGGGAGGTAATGTAGTAAGTCACAGTGCTCCTGGCCTTGTCCACCAAGGCTGTCTGGTTCCTCAGTGGGGCCTGCTGCTCCTGGAGTGTTAACCGGATGAGCTGAGAGCCAGCCTGGGCACAGAAAGGAAAGAAAGGTGTTCAGTACTGGTATGCAGCTGGTGAAGGGCCTGAAGAACAGGTCTGGTGAGAGAACTGGGGCTTAGTCTGGAGAAAAGGGGGCTGAGCGGAGACCTTCTGGCTCTCTGCAACTCCCTGTAAGGTGGTTGGAGCCAGGTGGGGTTGGTCTCTTCTCCCATGGCACACGTGATAGGACAAGACAAAATGGCCTCAAGTTGTACCAGGAGAGGTTTAAGTTGGACATGAGCAACAATTTCTTCCCCTTCATAGTTGTCAAGGCCTGGCCTAGGCTGCCCAGAGCAGTGGTGGAGTCCTCACACCTGGAGAGGTTTCAGAGCTGTGTAGATGTGGTGCTGAGGGCCGTGGTTTGGTGGTGACCCATCAGAGCTGGGTTCAGGGTTGGACTCAATGAGCTCAAAGGTCTCTTCCAACCAAAACCTTTCTGTGATTCTCTGATCTCCCCACCAACACCCACACCCAGACCCTTCACTGTTTCATCTGAATGATTCAGCAACAGAGAAGCAATCTCTGACCCAGTGGAGGGGAGCACATGTGGTAGGACAAGGGGTGGTGGTTCAAACTAAGAGAAAGATTCAGACCGGAGAGAAGGAAGAGATTTTTCACACCGAGAGTGGTGAGACCCTGGCACAGATTGCCCAGAGGTTGGGTGATGTCCCATGCCTAGAACCATTGCAGATCAGGTGGTTTGGGGCTCTGAGTAACCTGCTCTAGTTGCAGATGCCCCTGGTAACTGTAGGGAGGTGGGACTGGATGGGCTTTAATGGTTCCTTCATCCCAATCGAGTTTGGGATTCTATGATTCCTTACCTGGCCAGAGCTGGGGGAGAAGCTGAGAATCCCTAGGACGCTGATGCCAACAACTGCAAAAAACAAGGCAGCGGACAAGATGATCCAGAAGGTCCTGGAGGGAGCTGTGAGGTGAGCTGCAGCCCTCCTGTCCTGGGAGCCAAGGCAAGAGGAGGGAAAAACAGGGGTTAGACCCAACCCTTCTGCTGGTTATTCTTTACCATCGAGTGCAATTCCTTCTCATGACACAAAACATTGTGCAGACTACTGGGATTTGAGGGCAGAACCACCAAAACACTGCAGCAGCCCTGGAATAACAGCACTTAAATCCCACACCAATGGAGTTTCAGATCCAACATCCCAGTAACCAGCACTCCCACAGCCAAGTACTTTTCTCCTGCAGCCAGAGAAGCACATCAAAGCCACCAAGGAAGGGCTGGAACAAGAACAGGGGCTGCTGCTGCTTGCTCTCAGGCAAGAAATTATTTTGCTCTGCAGCAAAGGTCCCCAGGAGGACCAACAGCATTTGAGACAGGCTTTGGACAGTGGCTTTGCCCCTTCCTGGATTCCTTTGCCTGTTTGGACACGCTTTATTTGCTTGGACAGTCTGAGAGAGTTGGGGCTGTTTTGACAAGGGCTGGGACTGGCAGGACAAGGGGGAATGATTTGAAAGTAGAGCAGGAGAGACTGGACATAAGGAAGAAATTCTTTCCAGTGAGGGTTGGGAGACAGGGTAACAGGCTGCCCAGGGAGGCTATGGATGGCCCCCTCCCTAGAGGTGTTCAAGGCCAGGTTGGACAGGACCTGGAGCAGCCTGCTCTAGTGGGAAGTGTCCCTGCTCATGGTGGGGAAATTGGAACTGAATGATCTTTAAGGTCCCTTCCAACCCAAACCAGTCTATGCATCAGGTCAAGTTCTCCATGCAGACCAAGCTGTTACTTGAAGCAAAAGAAGCTTGGCAGTCCTTGAGTGGCTCTGTTAAAATTTAATTAACAATGAAATTTAACTCAATGGCACATCAAATAATTTTTACCAAGCACAAGGAAGGTGCTTGCAGTCAGCTCAATTGTACAGTCCACATTTAAAAGAGTAAAAGTTTCTCCATCCTCTGAACACAGAGAAATTTGATGCCTGTGGTTAGATCTGCTACAGCCACACCAGGAAGGGTCTTCCCAAGCCTCCAGGTTGAGGATCTTTTGTGGTCATTGCTTTTGTTTTTGATAATACACAATTCCCAGATATATTCCACCAGAGAAGCACCCACTCTAGCAAATTGAAAACTGCCTATTGCTGAGATCTTACCAATTCAAACAGGCAGAGCTCAAGTCCTACAGAAAACAGAACCCTAACAAGATTCCCTCAGGTGGGAAAGGTGCAAATAAGGCAATCCAGTGAGTCTTGTCCTTCAGCAGGTCACAGCTCACGCTGCTGAGCTTCTCTGTGGCTTACAAGTAAGGACTCTCTGGTGCCTCTGACCCACCCGCCCTGCCCTGCCTTGCTACACGATGGGTTTATGCCATAGAGTCTTAGAATTGTTTGCTCTGGAGAAAACCTCCAAGGTCACGCAGTCCAACCTTCAACCCAACATCACCATGGCCATTTAAACCTCGTCCCCCAGTGCCGTGGCCAGAGGTTTCTTGAACGCCTCCAGGGATGATGACTCCATCACCTCCCTGGGCAGCCTGTTCCCATCCCTGACCAATGCTGAAAATCCACCTGAGAGTTAGGAACAGAACTGTGGGGTGATGAGGTTAGAGGTGAACAAAACCTTACCAGGATCCACAGGGACATCAGGAGCTCAGCCCCTCAAAAGAGGACTCAAACAAGCACAGAACAGGGATCCGCAATAGCCAGAGGCCCAGATACTCACTGCAGAGGCATTGCTGGTGCTGCTCCCGCCCTCCATTCTCCCCTTCGGACCAGGACCTGGCTGCTGTGGCTCTGGCTCTGCCTTCTGACAGCGCTCCCACTGTGCATGATCCCAGCTCCAGCATACCTGGGACACCTAAGTGTGCATCCCTGACACATAAACCCCTGTCCCTCACAGCCAAAGGGCTTCTCAGCCAGCAGCTCCTCAGGTCAGACCCACAGCAGGGTGAAACCTTAGAGCTGCCACCTGGGGAGAGGAGAATTGGGGCAGAAGGTGGGGTTTGTGTGAGGCCCCAGGCTGCTGAGAGATGCTGTCAGGGCACAAACCCATTCTTCCTGCTCACCTTGTGAGATGGATGAGGGGGGTGGCTGGGTGACAATGGTGGGCTTTGTCCCAGCCCTCCCCGCTGGCTGTCCCCAAGAGCGGGACTGGGTGAGTCTCATTAGGAGATACAATGAACAGAGCAAAGTAGCAGCCTGCCCTTGTCAGCAGTGATTTCTGCATTTCAGCATGGGCTGTGTGCTGCTGGAGCTCAGTGGGCTGGAGCCAGCTGCGAAGCCTGCAGAGCTGCCCCATGAGCCTGACTGCACAGAATCACACAATGTTAGGGGCTGGATGAATCCTCAAAAGATCACCCAGTCCAATTTCCCTGCCAGAGCAGGAGCATCCAGGGCAGGTCACACAGGAATGCTTTCAGGTGGGTTTTGACTATCTTCAGAGAAGGAGACTTACAACCTCCCCGTTCCAGTGTTCTATCACCCTCACAGTGACAAACATTTTCCCTCATGTTTCCGTGGAACTTCCTATGCCTCAGCTTCCACCATTGCCCCTTGTGCTGGCATTGGGCATCACTCAGCAGAGCCTGGCTCCATCCTCTTGGCACTTACCCTGCACGTCTTTATAAACATTAATGAGGTCACCTCCCAGGCTGCTCCTCTCCAAGCTACAGAGCCTCAGCTCCCTCAGTCTCTCCTCATGAGGAAGATGTTCCACTGCCACTTTTGTGGCTCTGCAATGGATTCTTTCAAGCAGTTCCCTGAAGTCCTCCCTGAACTGAGGGGCCCAGAACTGGACAATATTCCAGATGTGGCCTCACCAGGGCAGAATAGAGGGAGAAGAGACCCTTCTGATCCACCCCAGGAGGCCTTTGGCCTTCTCAGCCACAAGGGCGCATTGCTGGCTCCTGGGCATCCTGCTGTCCACCAGGACCCCCAGGTCCTTTTCCCCTCCACTGCTCTCCAACAGATCAGGCCCCAGCCTATCCTGCTCCATGGGGGTGTTCTCTCTCAGATGCAAGACTCTACCCTTGGCCGTGTTGGGTTTCAGTCAATTTGTCCCTGTCCAGCTCTGCAGCCTGCCCAGCTCTGCCTAAGCGCAGCACAGCCCTCCTGTGCCAGCCACCCCTCCCAGTCTGGTGCCATCAGCAAACTGACCGACAGTACCCTCATCCAGGTCGTTGCTGAATATATTGAACAGCTCTGATTCCTCTACTGATCCCTGAGGGACTCCACTAGACACAGGCCCCCAACTAGACTCTGTCCCATTGACCACAACTCTCTGACTTCTTTCCTTCAAGCAGTTCCCATCTACCTCACTTCCCGATTATCCAGACCACCCTGCCTCAGTTCAGCTGTGAGGATGCTGTGGCAGACAGCGTCAAATGCTTTCCTGAGATCAAGATAAACCACATCCACTGCTGTACTATCACCCATCCACCTGCTTATGTCCTCACAAAGAGCCATCAGCTTGGTTAAACTTGACTTCCCCTTGGTGAAATCATGCTGACTGTTCCCATGGACCTTCTTATCCTCTGTATGCCTAGAAGCAGTGCCGAGGATAAGTTGCTCTATCACCTTTCCAGGAGTGGAGGGGCGGCTGACCAGTCTATAGTTACCTGGGTCCTCCTTCTTACCCTTTTGGAAACCTGGAGTGATATTTTCCCTCCTCCAGTCTCCAGGCACCTCTCCTGTCCACCATGACTTACCAAAGATGATGGAGAGTGGTCTGGCAATGGCCTCTGCTAGCTCCCTCAGCACCTGCAGGTACACCCCATCAGGGGGTGAATCAAAGGGAGTGGGGGGATTCTGGGTGGTCTGATTATGCCACGTGGGGCAGGGGGATAATGCAGCAGAAGTGCAGATGAGCGAGGGGCACACCCCCCCCCCCCCAAAATGCTGAAAATTCTCGGAGAGGATCAGAAAATATTAAAAAATGTAAATACTGGTGTGAGGCGATCCAAAGAAGAACCTCTCATTTTCATCTAGAGAGTGAGGAATTGGATTAAGAGATATGTAAAAAAGCTTTTGAAATGACCCCGTGCCTCCTGTCTTTTTTACAGGCTTAGATAATTGGGGGGGGAAAAAAAAAAGGCCACACAGGTGTTTGAACTATAAGCAGAGCCCATGTCTGTACAAAGTAAAAGCGGGGGCTTGTGTGCGTTGTGGGTTTTAACGTAAAGAGAAGACATTCTGAGCAGGGGCGGGCCGAGCCGAGCCGAGCAGAGCAGCTGCCCACGTCCAGGGAAGTGCTCAGTGCTGCCCCCGCGTGTGTACTGATCGGCACTGCAGCCGTGCCGTCGCGTGTGCCGCCCCGTGGGAGCTCAGTACTGCAGCCTAACTGCGCTGAATGCTCGAAATGCTCGAAAACTATTAGGGGAAGGGGGAGGAGAGAGCGTGACTCGAGCGTCGCTATGGATACGGCGCCTGCGCCCTAGCCCGGCTCTGCTCGCGCCAGGGGGGCAGCGTCCCGGTGGTCGCTATGGATACGGCGCCTGCGCCCTAGCCCGGCTCTGCTCGCGCCAGGGGGGCAGCGTCCCGGTGGTCGCTATGGATACGGCGCCTGCGCCGCAGCGGGTCCGGTCCCGCGCACGCGCCCTCCTCGCGGGCTGCGCCCCGCTTTTCTGGCCGGGGGGGCGGGCGCCGCGCTGAGCAGCTTTGGAGCCGGAGCGGTTGCGGAGAGCCCTGATTCGGCGCCTGACGCCGTTCTGTGCCCCAGGGTGCCTGCGAACCGCCGTCCTTTGGCGGGGCAAGGGGGCCTGGCGCATTCGGGGAGCTTGCAGTGCGGTTTCCGGTGTCGCTGCCGGCCCTGGACTCCCAGGTGTGTTCCTTCCGGCGTCTGAAGGTGGTCTGGGGCCATCGGCAGGGCTTTTGGGGGTGACGGAGGAGGTCTGGGGACACCTAAAATGGTCTGGGGATATGTAAAGTTTAGTGGGGCCATCTGAAAGGGTCAAGGGTCGTGGGGAGGCAGCTGGGCACCTCCGTCGGACCCTTTGGGAGGTCTCTGCAGGCTCCCGTGGGAGCTGGGGGTGTCTCGGGGTGGGTTTGGGTTTGGGTTTGGGTTTGTGCTGCAAACAGCGTTGATAATGACTTAGAGAAAGACACACAAGAGACTCAGTAAGTCTCTTGTATCGTGCTTCTATTCTGGCGCCTGACACAGGTAGGATCATTTCAAAAGAGCTGTGTGTCTTCAGAGAGGTTTGGGCAAACTTTTATACAAAAAGTTATCTGTCTATAATGACAGAGGTCCAGATGCTTCCTATCTATACAAAGCTTATCTATCTAAAAGAGCAGAAGTATACATATCATGCAGGTGTCCTTTGTCTCATACAAAAGAGCATCTTGTCCAAGACTAACAGAAGTAAATCACTGACAAATCCTGTTATTCCTTCTCTATCCAAAGGCTGTCTGCCAACCCCTCTCCCCCTCCCTGCGTCCCAGCATTTCAGCTAACAAGCGGAAAATTCTTATCAACTCTGTGGTTCTGTTAATGAGACCTTTCTGTTCATCAATTCCCCCCTTTCTCACAGCCAACAGTATATTCCTATACTATATTTTCTTAAGGCAAACTTTGGACCCAGGCTTTCTGAGCTATCTTTCCCATGCTGACAATTGTGGAAGTTACTCTCAGATGTAGTCACCCAGTCTGATGCCCCCCAAGTCCAATTCATTGAGGCTTCCCCAAATAAAGGGGTCCTCATTTGGCCTCGAGGAAGTTCAGTGCATATCCAACAGTTAGAGAGATTAGTTTGCAAAGCCAATTCTTGCCTAACGTGTAAGTACATATTGCCTTCCCATCCCTCAATTTCCTTGCTGTGCTGCAAAGATTTTGAGAGGAATTTCTAGGTATTAACTACAGCCAGGGCAATCCTTCAAGTGCCCTAGGAATGCGGTGAAAACCTTTTGGGAATTGTTCCTGCTCTGTTACTCCTCAAGCTATGAGGAGCTCTTCAGGGCAGCTCCAAGGTTAGGTTTGGATTCTCCTGGAGTCGCACACAGAACGAGTCTCACGATTCCAGTGGTGTAATTTCATAGCTGCATTTTCTTCTCTCTGCCTAGGTGACAGGACGACCTCACTAATGAAGAGAGATAGCCTGAGCTCTGCAGGAACCTTGAACCCAAGCAGCCAGTGCCTTCTGTGAGTACAAGCTGTCCTTGCTCAACGTGGAACTAGTTGAGAGCTGAAGCCAGACCATACCTTAATTCCCTCAGCTTCCTCTTCTGCAGATTAAACAGTCCCAGTTCCTTCAGCCACTCCTCATAAGGCTTGTTATCCAGACCCCTCACCAGCTTTGTGGCCCTTCTCTGGACTCACTCTCTCTCAAGTGGTGTCCTGGGGAACACCACTTGTGCCCGGCCGGCCACCGGCTGGGTTTAACTCTGTTTCCCACCGCTCTTGGGGCCCAGCCATCCATCCTGTTCTGCTGTCCAGCAGTCCCTTTGAAAAAAAATCCATCTGAAAAAAGAAGTAGCAGAGAAGGAAAGTTGAAGCTGCAAAGATTGCAGTCCCCTCAGTTCTGGTTGTAGCCATGTGGGGGTTGGTCTCTTCTCCCAGGCAAGCAGCACCAGAGCAAGAGGACACAGTCTCAAGCTGTGCCAGGGGAGGTTTAGGCTAGAGGTTAGGAAGAGGTTCTGCACAGAGAGAGTGATTGCCCATTGGAATGGGCTGCCCAGGGAGGTGGTGGAGTCACCATCTTTGGAGGTGTTCAGGAGGAGACTGGATAGGGTGCTTGGTTGCATGGTTTAGTTGATTAGGTGGTGTTGGATGATAGGTTGGACACGATGATCTTGAAGGTCTCTTCCAACCTGGTCCGGTCCATTCCATTCCAATCAACTAAACCACGGCACTGAGTGCCTCATCCAGTCTCTTTCTAAACACTTCCAGTGATGGTGACTCCACCACCTCCCTGGGCAGCACATTCCAAAGGCCAATCTCTCTTTCAACCTGCTCTATTCTATTCTATGAAGACCTTCTTCCTAACATCCAGGTTTAATTGGTGAGAGCAACAGACTTGGTTGCTGCCACCCGCTGCTAAGGGGTCTGAGTGGCCCCCAAATGGGGTTTGGAGGCAGGTAGAGGTTTCTTTTGGCAGGTGAAGGGGTTTTGTGGGCATCTAGAAGGGGTGTGGAGCCCCCTGAAAGGGTCTGGGATAGTGTCAGGGGGTTCTGGGCTGGTCCACCAGCGGGTCTGGGGACATTAGAAGCGTCTGGGGGTACCTAAAACGGAGCTGGGCATATCAGATGGGGGGTTTGGGTGCCTCCAAAGGGGTTTTGAGGGCATCTAAGTTGGGGAATCTGGGGGGGTCCTGAAGGAGTTGGGGGGTTCTCCTCAAGCTATGAGCAGACACACAGACAGTTGTTAACGGACTTTCTTTGATCATTCCAGGTCTGGTGTGCTGGGAGTGGCAGGATCTTCCTGAGCTGTCCACGTACAGTTTCTGTCGACACTCTTCAGCTCGTACATCCGGTTTGCTGACAGAGGGTGTGGGGTTTGTGGGGCCCGGCAGCGAGACTTTTCCAAAGAGGAGCTCTTAAGGGCAGCTCCAAGGTTAGGTTTGGAGTCTCCTGGAGTCGCACACAGAACGAGTCTCACGATTCCAGTGGTCTAATTTCACAGCTGCATTTTCTTCTCTCTGCCTAGGTGACAGGATGACCTCACTAATGAAGAGAGATAGCCTGAGCTCTGCAGGAACCTTGAACCCAAGCAGCCAGTGCCTTCTGTGAGTACAAGCTGTCCTTGCTCAACGTGGAACTAGTTGAGAGCTGAAGCCAGACCACACCATAATTCCCTCAGCTTCCTCTTCTGCACATTAAACAGTCCCAGTTCCTTCAGCCACTCCTCGTAAGGCTTGTTATCCAGACCCCTCACCGGCTTTGTGGCCCTTCTCTGGACTCACTCTCTCACAAGGGGTGTCCTGGGGAACACCACTTGTGCCCGGCCGGCCACCGGCTGGGTTTAACTCTGTTCCCCACCGCTCTCGGGGCCCGGCCATCCATCCTGTTCTGCTGTCCAGCAGTCCCTTTGAAAAAAAATCCATCTGAAAAAAGAAGTAGCAGAGAAGGAAAGCTGAAGCTGCAAAGATTGCAGTCCCCTCAGTTCTTGTGGTACCCGCTGTGAGATCCTAAGCCACCTGAACTGAGCCGGTCAGGCAGCCAAGCTAGTGCAGCAGTGTCTTCTGGAGAGTTGATAGGAGCCAGTTCTGTGGGGTTTGTTGAAGTGAGTGGCCAGTCGTTCTACATGAACAATTGTCTTAGTGCTAGCAAGTAGGAGGCTCTGAAGTGTGGTACTTTGAATGCTCCATTTATACTTGCCCTTCAGGAGGAGCCAGCTCTTTCATTGAAGGATCTTCCTGAGGTGTCCAAGTACAATTTCTGTTGACACTTTTCAGCTCTTACATCCAGGTTGCTGACAGAGGATGTTGGGTTTGTGGGCGCTGGCAGCGACAGTTTTCCAAAGAGGAGCTCTAAGGCCAGCTGCAAGGTTAGGTTTGGATTCTCCTGGGGTGCCTGTGCTTGAAAGCCCCCCAGAGGCCGTGCAGAGTGGTGCTCGCAGTAGCTCTGTGCAAGTTTGCCATGGGCTCAGGAGGCCAGTATCTAGAGAGAGGGAAGGACAGAGACACTTCTAAGACAGTTTTAAAGAAATAATTATGAGAAGAGGCAAATTAATTCTGGGGACTCATGTGATATATCTGTTTAAGAGAAAAAAAAATGAAGAAGGTTTCTGACCATAACCAGGCTGACAAAGCACAGTAATGTGGTTTCCTATGGGATTCAACTCCTCCTGCATTGCACAGGACACTTCAACAGCTGTCCTGACAAGCTCTAAGTAATGAACTTAATCCACCCTGTGCGAGCAATGGGGCAAAAGGTTACAAAATCCATGTATGCAATTGAGACGTGTTACATTGGGACGCCCAGGATACAGCTCATCAAGCTCTCCTAGTTTTTAGACGCAAGATGGAAGAAGGAAGGGGGAAGACAGAGCAGAAGGTCTATTTAAATATGAAACTCCTAGGCTGAAAGAAAAGAAAAACATTTTAAAGAGCACTCAGTGAGACTCTGTCACCAGCATAGCTAATCACAGAATCACTGAGTGTTAGGGGTTGGAAGGGACCCCAAAATAGCATCCGGTCCAACCCCTGTGCCAGTGCAGGATCACCTGGGGCAGGTTTTGAATGTCTCCAGAGACTCCACTAACTCTCTGGGCAGCCTGCTCCAGGGCTCTGGCACACACAGTGAAAAGGTTTTCCCTTCTGTTCCTGTGGAACTTCCTCCTTTTATTCGTCGGACACAGCGAAGCCGCTGGGTCGTGTTGCTGCGGCAAGGTGACCCACCCTGTAGTTGAGGGCCTGGGTCTGTGCCTTCATGGCAGCCTGTTCCCTTGGCACCCTGTCAGCTTAACAGCCCTGTACTCGGGGTCTGTGTGACGAGTTGTGGAGCCCTCCATCCCCCTTCTGTCCCCAGCAGCAGCCCAAGGTCCCTGTAAGCAGGGCTGGGGAGGCTGCTTTAGGCAGCTAACAGGAACCAACCTTGCCTGGCCCTTAGGGGGCTGAGGTCAGTCCCTGGGCTCCTGAAGAGGTGGTGTTGCGCTGCTGCCAGGAGGGCCGGCCCGTAGGTGGGGCACGGGCCAGAGCCTGTGGCTCTCTGTGGGGCTTTTTGGGAGTGCTGCTGAGGCCTCACTCTGTCCTGTTGGCATCCTTTGTCAGGGTAGCCAGATCCTAGGCCTGATGTCTATCGTTAGCTCAATCGCAGAATTTCCTCGTCTGCTGTTCCTGTCCGTAAATTTTTGCCAGTGCTTCTGTAATAAAAAGGTTTTTATTTCTCCTGTAACTTGCAAGCTGGTGACCTCCTTAGGAGCACCACTGTGTTGTTCACAAAGTTCTTTGCTGTTGCAAAGCTGGGAGAAGTGTGAGGTTCAGCTGATGAAGTTTCTCTCTTTAGAAGTGTCTGCTCAGCCGTCCTCTTCCTGGATCTCGGAGCTTTGTCTCTCCCTGTTTGCGGTGCCCCGACAAGGACTTGTGCCGACACATCCTCGGGAAGCTGAAACCACCAAAGGGTTTAATGGGTTTGAGACAAAATTCACCCAACTCCTTCTGCGGTGGTGTACGGGAAAGAGTCGGTAGGGGAAGCCGCAGGACAGCCTGCAGCAAAGCTCAGGACTTGTTCCCTCGCCTCTGCCTTCTGCACGTCTCCTCGTCGGCCGCCTGTAAGCGAGACGCTTCACCAGCTGGCTTGTTTGAATTCAGCAAAGTTATGGCATGGAAGTTATCTGGTAGGAGTCGTTGCTAAACAGATGTAGTTGAAGCTTTGTATCTTCCGTTCTCTCTACTAGTTATTCTAATCTTGCCCTGTTGGTTTAGCCCATCAGTTTTCATGTTCTCTTCATCTATTAGTAGCAGAAGAAAGGGCCCCTTGATTCCAGTATTTCTTGCTGTAGTTCAGAGGTAGAGTTGGCTTTCCCTCTGACCTTTTATACTTTTACTTTGTGTTAAGTGGAACCCAAAACTGAATAGGATACTTTGTGTAAAGCTTGAGCAGCCCTTAACTTTCGAATTATTATACTGCATGCACTACTGCTTTGCAACATTCACAGGACTGTGGTGGTGTCAGATAGTTCACTTGCGTTTAGTTCCTCAGGGGCCAGGCCTTCCTTTGGGCTGATAGTCTTGGCCAAAGCTGCAATGTTCAGTCCTTGCTGTGAAAGGCAGGAGGTGCTGGCTGGGCAGTTTGCTTTATTTTGTGCCTTTTTGGGGGTGAATCAAAGGGAGTGGGGGGATTGTGGGTGGGCTGGTTCTGCCACGTGGGGCAGGGGGCTGCTGCAGCAGAGGAGCAGGTGAGCGAGGGCTGGGGTCCCCCCCTAAAGTGCTGAAAATTCTCCGAGGGCACCACAATATCTTTAAAAGTGTAAGTACTGGGGTGAGGCGAGGCGGAGGCAAACCTCTGGTTTGCAGCTGGAGAGGGAGAGCTTGGAGTGACTGGTGCGTAAGAAAGCTTTGGAAACGACCCCTGTCTGCCCTCTCTGCTTCTAAAAGGCTTTTAGCATTGGAAACTAAAACCCACGTGGGGGCCCGGCTGCTGCCCACGCCCAGGGAGGTGCTCAGTGCTGCCACCCGGTGTGTAACGGCCGGCAGTGCAGCCGTACCGCGGCGTGTGCCGCCCCGGGGGAGCTCAATGCTGCCACCCTGTGCGTAATGGCCGGCAGTGGAGCCGTGCCGCGGCGTGTGCCGCCCCGTGGGAGCTCAATGCTGCCACCCTGTGCGTAATGGCCGGCAGTGCAGCCGTGCCGCGGCGTGTGCCGCCCCGTGGGAGCTCAATGCTGCCACCCTGTGCGTAATGGCCGGCAGTGCAGCCGTACCGCGGCGTATAGCGCCCCGTGGGAGCTCAGTGCTCAACCCTGTGTGTAATGGCCGGCAGTGCTGCCGTGCCGCGGCGTGTGCCGCCCCGGGGGAGCTAATTTCTGCAGCCTAACTGCGCTGAATGCTCGAAAATTCTTAGGGGGAGAGCGGAGAGCGGAGAGCTTGACTCGAGCGTCGCTATGGATCCGGCGCCTGCGCCCTAGCCCGGATCTGCTTCCCAGTCGCTTCCAGTTCTCTGCCAGTCCTTTGGTGGGAGGAAACTGTTGGGACCGGGAGGGCACCGGGAGGAGGCCATTACTGTGTAGTTTGGTAATACCGACGGCTGCAGCTGGTGCTGAGCTAAACAGAATGATCACAGAAGGCTTTTGCTCTGAAGCCAGAGCTGCCTGCTGGCGGAACGAACGTTTTTCTGACAGCTCTTGGAGGAACATTTCTGTACAGGTGTTCCCCAGGGCTCCTCAGCTGCTCAGAACTCAACGTGTTGTCTTGGAGGGGAATAAAACCCATGGAAAGCTGAGAGTGAGGTGACAACGCAGGCACCGCCCCCCCCGGCGTGTCACCGCCCCCTCAGCGTGGCACCGCCCCCTCAGCGTGTCACCGCCCCCCTCCAGCGTGTCACCGCCCCCTCCAGCGTGGCACCGCCCCCCCCAGCGTGTCACCGCCCCCCCCAGCGTGTCACCGCCCCCCCCAGCGTGTCACCGCCCCCCCCCAGCGTGTCACCGCCCCCCCCCAGCGTGTCACCGCCCCCCCAGCGTGTCACCGCCCCCCCAGCGTGTCACCGCCCCCCTCCAGCGTGTCACCGCCCCCCTCCAGCGTGTCACCGCCCCCCTCCAGCGTGTCACCGCCCCCCCCAGCGTGGCGCCGCCCCCTCCAGCGTGTCGCCGCCCCCCTCCAGCGTGTCGCCGCCCCCCTCCGGCGTGTCACCGCTCCCCTCCGGCGTGTCACCGCCCCCCCAGCGTGGCACCGCCCCCGCCCAGCGTGTCACCACCCCCCTCCAGCGTGTCACCGCCCCCCAGCCTGAACCCCACCCCCCAGCATGGCACCGCCCTCAACAACATGGCGCCAGATGCTTTCACGGTTGTGGCTCGTAGAGGTTGCAGCTCTTCTGCTGTGTCCCAGGTCAGTGCCAGTCTCTGCTGCTTTGTGGGGTTTCTCTATAGCAGCCGCTAGAGGTGCGCGGGGCTTGGGGGGGTGGCCACCGGCGGGGCAGCGCGGGGCTTTTGGGGGGGGGGGGGGGGGGCGTGTCCGGGCTTGGCCGGTGGGGCTCTGCGGGGGTGGCGGCTGCTGCCTCAACCGTACCCAGAGGCCCCGTGGGAGCTCAATGCTGCCACCCTGTGTGTAATGGCCGGCAGTGCAGCCGTGCCGCGGCGTGTGCCGCCCCGGGGGAGCTCAGTGCTGCCACCCGGTGTGTAATGGCCGGCAGTGCAGCCGTGCCGCGGCGTATAGCGCCCCGTGGGAGCTCAGTGCTCAACCCTGTGTGTAATGGCCGCAGTGCAGCCGTGCCGCGGCGTGTGCCGCCCCGTGGGAGCTAATTTCTGCAGCCTAACTGCGCCGAATGCTCGAAAATTCTTAAGGGAAGAGCGGAGAGCGGAGAGCTTGACTCGAGTGTCGCTATGGATCCGGCGCCTGCGCCCTAGCCCGGCTCTGCTCGCGCCAGGGGGGCAGCGTCCCGGTGGTCGCTATGGATACGGCGCCTGCGCCCTAGCCCGGCTCTGCTCGCGCCAGGGGGGCAGCGTCCCGGTGGTCGCTATGGATACGGCGCCTGCGCCGCAGCGGGTCCGGTCCCGCGCACGCGCCCTCCTCGCGGGCTGCGCCCCGCTTTTCTGGCCGGGGGGGCGGGCGCCGCGCTGAGCAGCTTTGGAGCCGGAGCGGTTGCGGAGAGCCCTGATTCGGCGCCTGACGCCGTTCTGTGCCCCAGGGTGCCTGCGAACCGCCGTCCTTTGGCGGGGCAAGGGGTCCTGGCGCATTCGGGGAGCTCGCAGTGCGGTTTCCGGTGTCGCTGCCGGCCCGGGACTCCCAGGTGTGTTCCTTCCGGCGTCTGAAGGTGGTCTGGGGCCATCGGCAGGGCTTTTGGGGGTGACGGAGGAGGTCTGGGGACACCTAAAATGGTCTGGGGATATGTAAAGTTCTCGTGGGACCATCTGAAAGGGTCAAGGGTCGTGGAGAGGCAGCTGGGCACCTCCGTCGGACCCTTTGGGAGGTCTCTGCAGGCTCCCGTGGGAGCTGGGGGTGTCTCGGGGTGGGTTTGGGTTTGGGTTTGTGCTGCAAACAGCGTTGATAATGACTTAGAGAAAGACACACAAGAGACTCAGTAAGTCTCTTGTATCGTGCTTCTATTCTGGCGCCTGACACAGGTAGGATCATGTCAAAAGAGCTGTGTGTCTTCAGAGAGGTTTGGGCAAACTTTTATACAAAAAGTTATCTGTCTATAATGACAGAGGTCCAGATGCTGCCTATCTATACAAAGCTTATCTATCTAAAAGAGCAGAAGTACACATATCATGCAGGTGTCCTTTATCGTATACAAAGGAGCATCTTGTCCAAGACTAACAGAAGTGAATCACTGACAAATCCTGTTATTCCTTCTCTATCCAAAGGCTGTCTGCCAACCCCTCTCCCCCTCCCTGCGTTCCAGCATTTCAGCTAACAAGCGGAAAATTCTTATCAACTCTGTGGTTCTGTTAATGAGACTTTTCTGTTCATCAGTTCCCCCCTTTCTCACAGCCAACAGTATATTCCTATACTATATTTTCTTAAGTCAAACTTTGGACCCAGGCTTTCTGAGCTATCTTTCCCATGCTGACACTTGTGGAAGTTACTCTCAGATGTAGTCACCCAGTCTGATGGCCCCCAAGTCCAATTCAATGAGGCTTCCCCAAATAAAGGGGTCCTCATTTGGCCTCGAGGAAGTTCAGTGCATATCCAAGAGTTAGAGAGATTAGTTTGCAAAGCCAATTCTTGCCTAACGTGTAAGTACATATTGCCTTCCCATCCCTCAATTTCCTTGCTGTGCTGCAAAGATTTTGAGAGGAATTTCTAGGTATTAACTACAGCCAGGGCAATCCTTCAAGTGCCCTAGGAATGCGGTGAAAACCTTTTGGGAATTGTTCCTGCTCTGTTACTCCTCAAGCTATGAGGAGCTCTTCAGGGCAGCTCCAAGGTTAGGTTTGGATTCTCCTGGAGTCGCACACAGAACGAGTCTCACGATTCCAGTGGTGTAATTTCATAGCTGCATTTTCTTCTCTCTGCCTAGGTGACAGGACGACCTCACTAATGAAGAGAGATAGCCTGAGCTCTGCAGGAACCTTGAACCCAAGCAGCCAGTGCCTTCTGTGAGTACAAGCTGTCCTTGTTCAACGTGGAACTAGTTGAGAGCTGAAGCCAGACCATACCTTAATTCCCTCAGCTTCCTCTTCTGCAGATTAAACAGTCCCAGTTCCTTCAGCCACTCCTCGTAAGACTTGTTATCCAGACCCCTCACCAGCTTTGTGGCCCTTCTCTGGACTCACTCTCTCACAAGGGGTGTCCTGGGGAACACCACTTGTGCCCGGCCGGCCACCGGCTGGGTTTAACTCTGTTCCCCACCACTCTCGGGGCCCAGCCATCCATCCTGTTCTGCTGTCCAGCAGTCCCTTTGAAAAAAAATCCATCTGAAAAAAGAAGTAGCAGAGAAGGAAAGCTGAAGCTGCAAAGATTGCAATCCCCTCAGTTCTGGTTGTAGCCAGGTGGGGGTTGGTCTCTTCTCCCAGGCAAGCAGCACCAGAGCAAGAGGGCACAGTCTCAAGCTGTGCCAGGGGAGGTTTAGGCTGAATGTTAGGAAGAGGTTTACAGCTTGGCCAAAGACTCTTCTGATCCCTGTCTTCTGGTCGTGACCAGCAGCGTGCACGGGTGGCCAAGAAGGCCACTGGCAACCTGGCCAATATCAGGATCAGAGTGGCCAGCAGGAGCAGGGAGGTCATTCTGCCCCTGCACTTGGCACTGGTTAGGGCACACCTTGAGTCCCGTGTCCAGTTCTGGGCCCCTCCGTTTAAGCAAGATGTTGAGTTGCTGGAAGGTGTCCGGAGAAGGGCAACCAAGCTGGGGAGGGGTTTGGAGCACAGGCCTGTGAGGAGAGGCTGAGGGAGCTGGGGTTGCTTAGCCTGGAGAAGAGGAGGCTCAGGGGAGACCTTCTTGCTTTCTACGACTCCCTGAAGGGAGGTTGTAGCCAGGTGGGGGTTGGTCTCTTCTTCCAGGCAAGCAGCACCAGAACAAGAGGACACAGTCTCAAGCTGTGCCAGGGGAGGTTTAGGCTAGAGGTTAGGAAGAGGTTCTGCACAGAGAGAGTGATTGCCCATTGGAATGGGCTGCCCAGGGAGGTGGTGGAGTCACCATCTTTGGAGGTGTTCAGGAGGAGACTGGATAGGGTGCTTGGTTGCATGGTTTAGTTGATTAGGTGGTGTTGGATGATAGGTTGGACACGATGATCTTGAAGGTCTCTTCCAACCTGGTCCGGTCCATTCCATTCCAATCAACTAAACCACGGCACTGAGTGCCTCATCCAGTCTCTTTCTAAACACTTCCAGTGATGGTGACTCCACCACCTCCCTGGGCAGCACATTCCAAAGGCCAATCTCTCTTTCAACCTGCTCTATTCTATTCTATGAAGACCTTCTTCCTAACATCCAGGTTTAATTGGTGAGAGCAACAGACTTGGTTGCTGCCACCCGCTGCTAAGGGGTCTGAGTGGCCCCCAAATGGGGTTTGGAGGCAGGTAGAGGTTTCTTTTGGCAGGTGAAGGGGTTTTGTGGGCATCTAGAAGGGGTGTGGAGCCCCCTGAAAGGGTCTGGGATAGTGTCAGGGGGTTCTGGGCTGGTCCACCAGCGGGTCTGGGGACATTAGAAGCGTCTGGGGGTACCTAAAACGGAGCTGGGCGTATCAGATGGGGGGTTTGGGTGCCTCCAAAGGGGTTTTGTGGGCATCTAAGTTGGGGAATCTGGGGGGGTCCTGAAGGAGTTGGGGGGTTCTCCTCAAGCTATGAGCAGACACACAGACAGTTGTTAACGGACTTTCTTTGATCATTCCAGGTCTGGTGTGCTGGGACTGGCAGGATCTTCCTGAGCTGTCCACGTACAGTTTCTGTCGACACTCTTCAGCTCGTACATCCGGTTTGCTGACAGAGGGTGTGGGGTTTGTGGGGCCCGGCAGCGAGACTTTTCCAAAGAGGAGCTCTTAAGGGCAGCTCCAAGGTTAGGTTTGGAGTCTCCTGGAGTCGCACACAGAACGAGTCTCACGATTCCAGTGGTCTAATTTCACAGCTGCATTTTCTTCTCTCTGCCTAGGTGACAGGACGACCTCACTAATGAAGAGAGATAGCCTGAGCTCTGCAGGAACCTTGAACCCAAGCAGCCAGTGCCTTCTGTGAGTACAAGCTGTCCTTGCTCAACGTGGAACTAGTTGAGAGCTGAAGCCAGACCACACCATAATTCCCTCAGCTTCCTCTTCTGCACATTAAACAGTCCCAGTTCCTTCAGCCACTCCTCGTAAGGCTTGTTATCCAGACCCCTCACCGGCTTTGTGGCCCTTCTCTGGACTCACTCTCTCACAAGGGGTGTCCTGGGGAACACCACTTGTGCCCGGCCGGCCACCGGCTGGGTTTAACTCTGTTCCCCACCGCTCTCGGGGCCCAGCCATCCATCCTGTTCTGCTGTCCAGCAGTCCCTTTGAAAAAAAATCCATCTGAAAAAAGAAGTAGCAGAGAAGGAAAGCTGAAGCTGCAAAGATTGCAATCCCCTCAGTTCTGGTTGTAGCCAGGTGGGGGTTGGTCTCTTCTCCCAGGCAAGCAGCACCAGAGCAAGAGGGCACAGTCTCAAGCTGTGCCAGGGGAGGTTTAGGCTGAATGTTAGGAAGAGGTTTACAGCTTGGCCAAAGACTCTTCTGATCCCTGTCTTCTGGTCGTGACCAGCAGCGTGCACGGGTGGCCAAGAAGGCCACTGGCAACCTGGCCAATATCAGGATCAGAGTGGCCAGCAGGAGCAGGGAGGTCATTCTGCCCCTGCACTTGGCACTGGTTAGGGCACACCTTGAGTCCCGTGTCCAGTTCTGGGCCCCTCCGTTTAAGCAAGACGTTGAGTTGCTGGAAGGTGTCCGGAGAAGGGCAACCAAGCTGGGGAGGGGTTTGGAGCACAGGCCTGTGAGGAGAGGCTGAGGGAGCTGGGGTTGCTTAGCCTGGAGAAGAGGAGGCTCAGGGGAGACCTTCTTGCTTTCTACGACTCCCTGAAGGGAGGTTGTAGCCAGGTGGGGGTTGGTCTCTTCTTCCAGGCAAGCAGCACCAGAACAAGAGGACACAGTCTCAAGCTGTGCCAGGGGAGGTTTAGGCTAGAGGTTAGGAAGAGGTTCTGCACAGAGAGAGTGATTGCCCATTGGAATGGGCTGCCCAGGGAGGTGGTGGAGTCACCATCTTTGGAGGTGTTCAGGAGGAGACTGGATAGGGTGCTTGGTTGCATGGTTTAGTTGATTAGGTGGTGTTGGATGATAGGTTGGACACGATGATCTTGAAGGTCTCTTCCAACCTGGTCCGGTCCATTCCATTCCAATCAACTAAACCACGGCACTGAGTGCCTCATCCAGTCTCTTTCTAAACACTTCCAGTGATGGTGACTCCACCACCTCCCTGGGCAGCACATTCCAAAGGCCAATCTCTCTTTCAACCTGCTCTATTCTATTCTATGAAGACCTTCTTCCTAACATCCAGGTTTAATTGGTGAGAGCAACAGACTTGGTTGCTGCCACCCGCTGCTAAGGGGTCTGAGTGGCCCCCAAATGGGGTTTGGAGGCAGGTAGAGGTTTCTTTTGGCAGGTGAAGGGGTTTTGTGGGCATCTAGAAGGGGTGTGGAGCCCCCTGAAAGAGTCTGGGATAGTGTCAGGGGGTTCTGGGCTGGTCCACCAGCGGGTCTGGGGACATTAGAAGCGTCTGGGGGTACCTAAAACGGAGCTGGGCGTATCAGATGGGGGGTTTGGGTGCCTCCAAAGGGGTTTTGTGGGCATCTAAGTTGGGGAATCTGGGGGGGTCCTGAAGGAGTTGGGGGGTTCTCCTCAAGCTATGAGCAGACACACAGACAGTTGTTAACGGACTTTCTTTGATCATTCCAGGTCTGGTGTGCTGGGACTGGCAGGATCTTCCTGAGCTGTCCACGTACAGTTTCTGTCGACACTCTTCAGCTCGTACATCCGGTTTGCTGACAGAGGGTGTGGGGTTTGTGGGGCCCGGCAGCGAGACTTTTCCAAAGAGGAGCTCTTAAGGGCAGCTCCAAGGTTAGGTTTGGAGTCTCCTGGAGTCGCACACAGAACGAGTCTCACGATTCCAGTGGTCTAATTTCATAGCTGCATTTTCTTCTCTCTGCCTAGGTGACAGGACGACCTCACTAATGAAGAGAGATAGCCTGAGCTCTGCAGGAACCTTGAACCCAAGCAGCCAGTGCCTTCTGTGAGTACAAGCTGTCCTTGCTCAACGTGGAACTAGTTGAGAGCTGAAGCCAGACCACACCATAATTCCCTCAGCTTCCTCTTCTGCACATTAAACAGTCCCAGTTCCTTCAGCCACTCCTCGTAAGGCTTGTTATCCAGACCCCTCACCGGCTTTGTGGCCCTTCTCTGGACTCACTCTCTCACAAGGGGTGTCCTGGGGAACACCACTTGTGCCCGGCCGGCCACCGGCTGGGTTTAACTCTGTTCCCCACCGCTCTCGGGGCCCGGCCATCCATCCTGTTCTGCTGTCCAGCAGTCCCTTTGAAAAACAATCCATCTGAAAAAAGAAGTAGCAGAGAAGGAAAGCTGAAGCTGCAAAGATTGCAGTCCCCTCAGTTCTTGTGGTACCCGCTGTGAGATCCTAAGCCACCTGAACTGAGCCGGTCAGGCAGCCAAGCTAGTGCAGCAGTGTCTTCTGGAGAGTTGATAGGAGCCAGTTCTGTGGGGTTTGTTGAAGTGAGTGGCCAGTCGTTCTACATGAACAATTGTCTTAGTGCTAGCAAGTAGGAGGCTCTGAAGTGTGGTACTTTGAATGCTCCATTCATACTTGCCCTTCAGGAGGAGCCAGCTCTTTCATTGAAGGATCTTCCTGAGGTGTCCAAGTACAATTTCTGTTGACACTTTTCAGCTCTTACATCCAGGTTGCTGACAGAGGATGTTGGGTTTGTGGGCGCTGGCAGCGACAGTTTTCCAAAGAGGAGCTCTAAGGCCAGCTGCAAGGTTAGGTTTGGATTCTCCTGGGGTGCCTGTGCTTGAAAGCCCCCCAGAGGCCGTGCAGAGTGGTGCTCGCAGTAGCTCTGTGCAAGTCTGCCATGGGCTCAGGAGGCCAGTATCTAGAGAGAGGGAAGGACAGAGACACTTCTAAGACAGTTTTAAAGAAATAATTATGAGAAGAGGCAAATTAATTCTGGGGACTCATGTGATATATCTGTTTAAGAGAAAAAAAAATGAAGGAGGTTTCTGACCATAACCAGGCTGACAAAGCACAGTAATGTGGTTTCCTATGGGATTCAACTCCTCCTGCATTGCACAGGACACTTCAACAGCTGTCCTGACAAGCTCTAAGTAATGAACTTAATCCACCCTGTGCAAGCAATGGGGCAAAAGGTTACAAAATCCATGTATGCAATTGAGACGTGTTACATTGGGACGCCCAGGATACAGCTCATCAAGCTCTCCTAGTTTTTAGACGCAAGATGGAAGAAGGAAGGGGGAAGACAGAGCAGAAGGTCTATTTAAATATGAAACTCCTAGGCTGAAAGAAAAGAAAAACATTTTAAAGAGCACTCAGTGAGACTCTGTCACCAGCATAGCTAATCACAGAATCACTGAGTGTTAGGGGTTGGAAGGGACCCCAAAATAGCATCCGGTCCAACCCCTGTGCCAGTGCAGGATCACCTGGGGCAGGTTTTGAATGTCTCCAGAGACTCCACTAACTCTCTGGGCAGCCTGCTCCAGGGCTCTGGCACACACAGTGAAAAGGTTTTCCCTTCTGTTCCTGTGGAACTTCCTCCTTTTATTCGTCGGACGCAGCGAAGCCGCTGGGTCGTGTTGCTGCGGCAAGGTGACCCACCCTGTAGTTGAGGGCCTGGGTCTGTGCCTTCATGGCAGCCTGTTCCCTTGGCACCCTGTCAGCTTAACAGCCCTGTACTCGGGGTCTGTGTGACGAGTTGTGGAGCCCTCCATCCCCCTTCTGTCCCCAGCAGCAGCCCAAGGTCCCTGTAAGCAGGGCTGGGGAGGCTGCTTTAGGCAGCTAACAGGAACCAACCTTGCCTGGCCCTTAGGGGGCTGAGGTCAGTCCCTGGGCTCCTGAAGAGGTGGTGTTGCGCTGCTGCCAGGAGGGCCGGCCCGTAGGTGGGGCACGGGCCAGAGCCTGTGGCTCTCTGTGGGGCTTTTTGGGAGTGCTGCTGAGGCCTCACTCTGTCCTGTTGGCATCCTTTGTCAGGGTAGCCAGATCCTAGGCCTGATGTCTATCGTTAGCTCAATCGCAGAATTTCCTCGTCTGCTGTTCCTGTCCGTAAATTTTTGCCAGTGCTTCTGTAATAAAAAGGTTTTTATTTCTCCTGTAACTTGCAAGCTGGTGACCTCCTTAGGAGCACCACTGTGTTGTTCACAAAGTTCTTTGCTGTTGCAAAGCTGGGAGAAGTGTGAGGTTCAGCTGATGAAGTTTCTCTCTTTAGAAGTGTCTGCTCAGCCGTCCTCTTCCTGGATCTCGGAGCTTTGTCTCTCCCTGTTTGCGGTGCCCCGACAAGGACTTGTGCCGACACATCCTCGGGAAGCTGAAACCACCAAAGGGTTTAATGGGTTTGAGACAAAATTCACCCAACTCCTTCTGCGGTGGTGTACGGGAAAGAGTCGGTAGGGGAAGCCGCAGGACAGCCTGCAGCAAAGCTCAGGACTTGTTCCCTCGCCTCTGCCTTCTGCACGTCTCCTCGTCGGCCGCCTGTAAGCGAGACGCTTCACCAGCTGGCTTGTTTGAATTCAGCAAAGTTATGGCATGGAAGTTATCTGGTAGGAGTCGTTGCTAAACAGATGTAGTTGAAGCTTTGTATCTTCCGTTCTCTCTACTAGTTATTCTAATCTTGCCCTGTTGGTTTAGCCCATCAGTTTTCATGTTCTCTTCATCTATTAGTAGCAGAAGAAAGGGCCCCTTGATTCCAGTATTTCTTGCTGTAGTTCAGAGGTAGAGTTGGCTTTCCCTCTGACCTTTTATACTTTTACTTTGTGTTAAGTGGAACCCAAAACTGAATAGGATACTTTGTGTAAAGCTTGAGCAGCCCTTAACTTTCGAATTATTATACTGCATGCACTAGTGCTTTGCAACATTCACAGGACTGTGGTGGTGTCAGATAGTTCACTTGCATTTAGTTCCTCAGGGGCCAGGCCTTCCTTTGGGCTGATAGTCTTGGCCAAAGCTGCAATGTTCAGTCCTTGCTGTGAAAGGCAGGAGGTGCTGGCTGGGCAGTTTGCTTTATTTTGTGCCTTTTTGGGGGTGAATCAAAGGGAGTGGGGGGATTGTGGGTGGGCTGGTCCTGCCACGTGGGGCAGGGGGCTGCTGCAGCAGAGGAGCAGGTGAGCGAGGGCTGGGGTCCCCCCCTAAAGTGCTGAAAATTCTCCGAGGGCACCACAATATCTTTAAAAGTGTAAGTACTGGGGTGAGGCGAGGCGGAGGCAAACCTCTGGTTTGCAGCTGGAGAGGGAGGGCTTGGAGTGACTGGTGCGTAAGAAAGCTTTGGAAACGACCCCTGTCTGCCCTCTCTGCTTCTAAAAGGCTTTTAGCATTGGAAACTAAAACCCACGTGGGGGCCCGGCTGCTGCCCACGCCCAGGGAGGTGCTCAGTGCTGCCACCCGGTGTGTAACGGCCGGCAGTGCAGCCGTACCGCGGCGTGTGCCGCCCCGGGGGAGCTCAATGCTGCCACCCTGTGCGTAATGGCCGGCAGTGCAGCCGTGCCGCGGCGTGTGCCGCCCCGTGGGAGCTCAATGCTGCCACCCTGTGCGTAATGGCCGGCAGTGCAGCCGTACCGCGGCGTATAGCGCCCCGTGGGAGCTCAGTGCTCAACCCTGTGTGTAATGGCCGGCAGTGCTGCCGTGCCGCGGCGTGTGCCGCCCCGGGGGAGCTAATTTCTGCAGCCTAACTGCGCTGAATGCTCGAAAATTCTTAGGGGGAGAGCGGAGAGCGGAGAGCTTGACTCGAGCGTCGCTATGGATCCGGCGCCTGCGCCCTAGCCCGGATCTGCTTCCCAGTCGCTTCCAGTTCTCTGCCAGTCCTTTGGTGGGAGGAAACTGTTGGGACCGGGAGGGCACCGGGAGGAGGCCATTACTGTGTAGTTTGGTAATACCGACGGCTGCAGCTGGTGCTGAGCTAAACAGAATGATCACAGAAGGCTTTTGCTCTGAAGCCAGAGCTGCCTGCTGGCGGAACGAACGTTTTTCTGACAGCTCTTGGAGGAACATTTCTGTACAGGTGTTCCCCAGGGCTCCTCAGCTGCTCAGAACTCAACGTGTTGTCTTGGAGGGGAATAAAACCCATGGAAAGCTGAGAGTGAGGTGACAACGCAGGCACCGCCCCCCCCGGCGTGTCACCGTCCCCCCAGCGTGGCACCGCCCCCTCAGCGTGGCACCGCCCCCTCAGCGTGTCACCGCCCCCCTCCAGCGTGTCACCGCCTCCCCCAGCGTGGCACCTCCCCCCCAGCGTATCACCGCCCCCCCCAGCGTGGCACCGCCTCCCCCAGCGTGTCACCGCCCCCCTCCAGCGTGTCACCGCCCCCCTCCAGCGTGTCACCGCCCCCCTCCAGCGTGTCACCGCCCCCCTCCAGCGTGTCACCGCCCCCCTCCAGCGTGTCACCGCCCCCCTCCAGCGTGTCACCGCCCCCCTCCAGCGTGTCACCGCCCCCCTCCAGCGTGTCACCGCCCCCCTCCAGCGTGTCACCGCCCCCCCCCAGCGTGGCACCGCCCCCCTCCAGCGTGTCACCGCCCCCCAGCCTGAACCCCACCCCCCAGCATGGCACCGCCCTCAACAACATGGCGCCAGATGCTTTCAGGGTTGTGGCTGGTAGTGGTTGCAGCTCTTCTGCTGTGTCCCAGGTCAGTGCCAGTCTCTGCTGCTTTGTGGGGTTTCTCTATAGCAGCCGCTGGAGGTGCGCGGGGCTTGGGGGGGTGGCCACCGGCGGGGCAGCGCGGGGCTTTTGGGGGGGGGGGGGGGGGCGTGTCCGGGCTTGGCCGGTGGGGCTCTGCCGGGGTGGCGGCTGCTGCCTCAACCGTACCCAGAGGCCCCGTGGGAGCTCAATGCTGCCACCCTGTGTGTAATGGCCGGCAGTGCAGCCGTGCCGCGGCGTGTGCCGCCCCGGGGGAGCTCAATGCTGCCACCCGGTGTGTAATGGCCGGCAGTGCAGCCGTACCGCGGCGTATAGCGCCCCGTGGGAGCTCAGTGCTCAACCCTGTGTGTAATGGCCGCAGTGCAGCCGTGCCGCGGCGTGTGCCGCCCCGTGGGAGCTAATTTCTGCAGCCTAACTGCGCCGAATGCTCGAAAATTCTTAAGGGAAGAGCGGAGAGCTTGACTCGAGTGTCGCTATGGATCCGGCGCCTGCGCCCTAGCCCGGCTCTGCTCGCGCCAGGGGGGCAGCGTCCCGGTGGTCGCTATGGATCCGGCGCCTGCGCCCTAGCCCGGCTCTGCTGGCGCCAGAGGGGCAGCGTCCCGGTGGTCGCTATGGATCCGGCGCCTGCGCCCTAGCCCGGCTCTGCTCGCGCCAGGGGGGCAGCGTCCCGGTGGTCGCTATGGATACGGCGCCTGCGCCCTAGCCCGGCTCTGCTCGCGCCAGGGGGGCAGCGTCCCGGTGGTCGCTATGGATACGGCGCCTGCGCCGCAGCGGGTCCGGTCCCGCGCACGCGCCCTCCTCGCGGGCTGCGCCCCGCTTTTCTGGCCGGGGGGGCGGGCACCGCGCTGAGCAGCTTTGGAGCCGGAGCGGTCGCGGAGAGCCCTGATTCGGCGCCTGACGCCGTTCTGTGCCCCAGGGTGCCTGCGAACCGCCGTCCTTTGGCGGGGCAAGGGGTCCTGGCGCATTCGGGGAGCTCGCAGTGCGGTTTCCGGTGTCGCTGCCGGCCCGGGACTCTCAGGTGTGTTCCTTCCGGCGTCTGAAGGTGGTCTGGGGCCATCGGCAGGGCTTTTGGGGGTGACGGAGGAGGTCTGGGGACACCTAAAATGGTCTGGGGATATGTAAAGTTTAGTGGGGCCATCTGAAAGGGTCAAGGGTCGTGGGGAGGCAGCTGGGCACCTCCGACGGACCCTTTGGGAGGTCTCTGCAGGCTCCCGTGGGAGCTGGGGGTGTCTCGGGGTGGGTTTGGGTTTGTGCTGCAAACAGCGTTGATAATGACTTAGAGAAAGACACACAAGAGACTCAGTAAGTCTCTTGTATCGTGCTTCTATTCTGGCGCCTGACACAGGTAGGATCATGTCAAAAGAGCTGTGTGTCTTCAGAGAGGTTTGGGCAAACTTTTATACAAAAAGTTATCTGTCTATAATGACAGAGGTCCAGATGCTGCCTATCTATACAAAGCTTATCTATCTAAAAGAGCAGAAGTACACATATCATGCAGGTGTCCTTTATTGTATACAAAGGAGCATCTTGTCCAAGACTAACAGAAGTGAATCACTGACAAATCCTGTTATTCCTTCTCTATCCAAAGGCTGTCTGCCAACCCCTCTCCCCCTCCCTGCGTTCCAGCATTTCAGCTAACAAGCGGAAAATTCTTATCAACTCTGTGGTTCTGTTAATGAGACTTTTCTGTTCGTCAATTCCCCCCTTTCTCACAGCCAACAGTATATTCCTATACTATATTTTCTTAAGTCAAACTTTGGACCCAGGCTTTCTGAGCTATCTTTCCCATGCTGACACTTGTGGAAGTTACTCTCAGATGTAGTCACCCAGTCTGATGGCCCCCAAGTCCAATTCAATGAGGCTTCCCCAAATAAAGGGGTCCTCATTTGGCCTCGAGGAAGTTCAGTGCATATCCAACAGTTAGAGAGATTAGTTTGCAAAGCCAATTCTTGCCTAACGTGTAAGTACATATTGCCTTCCCATCCCTCAATTTCCTTGCTGTGCTGCAAAGATTTTGAGAGGAATTTCTAGGTATTAACTACAGCCAGGGCAATCCTTCAAGTGCCCTAGGAATGCGGTGAAAACCTTTTGGGAATTGTTCCTGCTCTGTTACTCCTCAAGCTATGAGGAGCTCTTCAGGGCAGCTCCAAGGTTAGGTTTGGATTCTCCTGGAGTCGCACACAGAACGAGTCTCACGATTCCAGTGGTCTAATTTCATAGCTGCATTTTCTTCTCTCTGCCTAGGTGACAGGACGACCTCACTAATGAAGAGAGATAGCCTGAGCTCTGCAGGAACCTTGAACCCAAGCAGCCAGTGCCTTCTGTGAGTACAAGCTGTCCTTGCTCAACGTGGAACTAGTTGAGAGCTGAAGCCAGACCATACCTTAATTCCCTCAGCTTCCTCTTCTGCAGATTAAACAGTCCCAGTTCCTTCAGCCACTCCTCGTAAGACTTGTTATCCAGACCCCTCACCAGCTTTGTGGCCCTTCTCTGGACTCACTCTCTCACAAGGGGTGTCCTGGGGAACACCACTTGTGCCCGGCCGGCCACCGGCTGGGTTTAACTCTGTTCCCCACCGCTCTCGGGGCCCAGCCATCCATCCTGTTCTGCTGTCCAGCAGTCCCTTTGAAAAAAAATCCATCTGAAAAAAGAAGTAGCAGAGAAGGAAAGCTGAAGCTGCAAAGATTGCAATCCCCTCAGTTCTGGTTGTAGCCAGGTGGGGGTTGGTCTCTTCTCCCAGGCAAGCAGCACCAGAGCAAGAGGGCACAGTCTCAAGCTGTGCCAGGGGAGGTTTAGGCTGAATGTTAGGAAGAGGTTTACAGCTTGGCCAAAGACTCTTCCGATCCCTGTCTTCTGGTCGTGACCAGCAGCGTGCACGGGTGGCCAAGAAGGCCACTGGCAACCTGGCCAATATCAGGATCAGAGTGGCCAGCAGGAGCAGGGAGGTCATTCTGCCCCTGCACTTGGCACTGGTTAGGGCACACCTTGAGTCCCGTGTCCAGTTCTGGGCCCCTCCGTTTAAGCAAGACGTTGAGTTGCTGGAAGGTGTCCGGAGAAGGGCAACCAAGCTGGGGAGGGGTTTGGAGCACAGGCCTGTGAGGAGAGGCTGAGGGAGCTGGGGTTGCTTAGCCTGGAGAAGAGGAGGCTCAGGGGAGACCTTCTTGCTTTCTACGACTCCCTGAAGGGAGGTTGTAGCCAGGTGGGGGTTGGTCTCTTCTTCCAGGCAAGCAGCACCAGAACAAGAGGACACAGTCTCAAGCTGTGCCAGGGGAGGTTTAGGCTAGAGGTTAGGAAGAGGTTCTGCACAGAGAGAGTGATTGCCCATTGGAATGGGCTGCCCAGGGAGGTGGTGGAGTCACCATCTTTGGAGGTGTTCAGGAGGAGACTGGATAGGGTGCTTGGTTGCATGGTTTAGTTGATTAGGTGGTGTTGGATGATAAGTTGGACACGATGATCTTGAAGGTCTCTTCCAACCTGGTCCGGTCCATTCCATTCCAATCAACTAAACCACGGCACTGAGTGCCTCATCCAGTCTCTTTCTAAACACTTCCAGTGATGGTGACTCCACCACCTCCCTGGGCAGCACATTCCAAAGGCCAATCTCTCTTTCAACCTGCTCTATTCTATTCTATGAAGACCTTCTTCCTAACATCCAGGTTTAATTGGTGAGAGCAACAGACTTGGTTGCTGCCACCCGCTGCTAAGGGGTCTGAGTGGCCCCCAAATGGGGTTTGGAGGCAGGTAGAGGTTTCTTTTGGCAGGTGAAGGGGTTTTGTGGGCATCTAGAAGGGGTGTGGAGCCCCCTGAAAGGGTCTGGGATAGTGTCAGGGGGTTCTGGGCTGGTCCACCAGCGGGTCTGGGGACATTAGAAGCGTCTGGGGGTACCTAAAACGGAGCTGGGCGTATCAGATGGGGGGTTTGGGTGCCTCCAAAGGGGTTTTGTGGGCATCTAAGTTGGGGAATCTGGGGGGGTCCTGAAGGAGTTGGGGGGTTCTCCTCAAGCTATGAGCAGACACACAGACAGTTGTTAACGGACTTTCTTTGATCATTCCAGGTCTGGTGTGCTGGGACTGGCAGGATCTTCCTGAGCTGTCCACGTACAGTTTCTGTCGACACTCTTCAGCTCGTACATCCGGTTTGCTGACAGAGGGTGTGGGGTTTGTGGGGCCCGGCAGCGAGACTTTTCCAAAGAGGAGCTCTTCAGGGCAGCTCCAAGGTTAGGTTTGGAGTCTCCTGGAGTCGCACACAGAACGAGTCTCACGATTCCAGTGGTCTAATTTCATAGCTGCATTTTCTTCTCTCTGCCTAGGTGACAGGACGACCTCACTAATGAAGAGAGATAGCCTGAGCTCTGCAGGAACCTTGAACCCAAGCAGCCAGTGCCTTCTGTGAGTACAAGCTGTCCTTGCTCAACGTGGAACTAGTTGAGAGCTGAAGCCAGACCACACCATAATTCCCTCAGCTTCCTCTTCTGCACATTAAACAGTCCCAGTTCCTTCAGCCACTCCTCGTAAGGCTTGTTATCCAGACCCCTCACCGGCTTTGTGGCCCTTCTCTGGACTCACTCTCTCACAAGGGGTGTCCTGGGGAACACCACTTGTGCCCGGCCGGCCACCGGCTGGGTTTAACTCTGTTCCCCACCGCTCTCGGGGCCCAGCCATCCATCCTGTTCTGCTGTCCAGCAGTCCCTTTGAAAAAAAATCCATCTGAAAAAAGAAGTAGCAGAGAAGGAAAGCTGAAGCTGCAAAGATTGCAATCCCCTCAGTTCTGGTTGTAGCCAGGTGGGGGTTGGTCTCTTCTCCCAGGCAAGCAGCACCAGAGCAAGAGGGCACAGTCTCAAGCTGTGCCAGGGGAGGTTTAGGCTGAATGTTAGGAAGAGGTTTACAGCTTGGCCAAAGACTCTTCTGATCCCTGTCTTCTGGTCGTGACCAGCAGCGTGCACGGGTGGCCAAGAAGGCCACTGGCAACCTGGCCAATATCAGGATCAGAGTGGCCAGCAGGAGCAGGGAGGTCATTCTGCCCCTGCACTTGGCACTGGTTAGGGCACACCTTGAGTCCCGTGTCCAGTTCTGGGCCCCTCCGTTTAAGCAAGACGTTGAGTTGCTGGAAGGTGTCCGGAGAAGGGCAACAAAGCTGGGGAGGGGTTTGGAGCACAGGCCTGTGAGGAGAGGCTGAGGGAGCTGGGGTTGCTTAGCCTGGAGAAGAGGAGGCTCAGGGGAGACCTTCTTGCTTTCTACGACTCCCTGAAGGGAGGTTGTAGCCAGGTGGGGGTTGGTCTCTTCTTCCAGGCAAGCAGCACCAGAACAAGAGGACACAGTCTCAAGCTGTGCCAGGGGAGGTTTAGGCTAGAGGTTAGGAAGAGGTTCTGCACAGAGAGAGTGATTGCCCATTGGAATGGGCTGCCCAGGGAGGTGGTGGAGTCACCATCTTTGGAGGTGTTCAGGAGGAGACTGGATAGGGTGCTTGGTTGCATGGTTTAGTTGATTAGGTGGTGTTGGATGATAAGTTGGACACGATGATCTTGAAGGTCTCTTCCAACCTGGTCCGGTCCATTCCATTCCAATCAACTAAACCACGGCACTGAGTGCCTCATCCAGTCTCTTTCTAAACACTTCCAGTGATGGTGACTCCACCACCTCCCTGGGCAGCACATTCCAAAGGCCAATCTCTCTTTCAACCTGCTCTATTCTATTCTATGAAGACCTTCTTCCTAACATCCAGGTTTAATTGGTGAGAGCAACAGACTTGGTTGCTGCCACCCGCTGCTAAGGGGTCTGAGTGGCCCCCAAATGGGGTTTGGAGGCAGGTAGAGGTTTCTTTTGGCAGGTGAAGGGGTTTTGTGGGCATCTAGAAGGGGTGTGGAGCCCCCTGAAAGGGTCTGGGATAGTGTCAGGGGGTTCTGGGCTGGTCCACCAGCGGGTCTGGGGACATTAGAAGCGTCTGGGGGTACCTAAAACGGAGCTGGGCGTATCAGATGGGGGGTTTGGGTGCCTCCAAAGGGGTTTTGTGGGCATCTAAGTTGGGGAATCTGGGGGGGTCCTGAAGGAGTTGGGGGGTTCTCCTCAAGCTATGAGCAGACACACAGACAGTTGTTAACGGACTTTCTTTGATCATTCCAGGTCTGGTGTGCTGGGACTGGCAGGATCTTCCTGAGCTGTCCACGTACAGTTTCTGTCGACACTCTTCAGCTCGTACATCCGGTTTGCTGACAGAGGGTGTGGGGTTTGTGGGGCCCGGCAGCGAGACTTTTCCAAAGAGGAGCTCTTAAGGGCAGCTCCAAGGTTAGGTTTGGAGTCTCCTGGAGTCGCACACAGAACGAGTCTCACGATTCCAGTGGTCTAATTTCATAGCTGCATTTTCTTCTCTCTGCCTAGGTGACAGGACGACCTCACTAATGAAGAGAGATAGCCTGAGCTCTGCAGGAACCTTGAACCCAAGCAGCCAGTGCCTTCTGTGAGTACAAGCTGTCCTTGCTCAACGTGGAACTAGTTGAGAGCTGAAGCCAGACCACACCATAATTCCCTCAGCTTCCTCTTCTGCACATTAAACAGTCCCAGTTCCTTCAGCCACTCCTCGTAAGGCTTGTTATCCAGACCCCTCACCGGCTTTGTGGCCCTTCTCTGGACTCACTCTCTCACAAGGGGTGTCCTGGGGAACACCACTTGTGCCCGGCCGGCCACCGGCTGGGTTTAACTCTGTTCCCCACCGCTCTCGGGGCCCAGCCATCCATCCTGTTCTGCTGTCCAGCAGTCCCTTTGAAAAAAAATCCATCTGAAAAAAGAAGTAGCAGAGAAGGAAAGCTGAAGCTGCAAAGATTGCAATCCCCTCAGTTCTGGTTGTAGCCAGGTGGGGGTTGGTCTCTTCTCCCAGGCAAGCAGCACCAGAGCAAGAGGGCACAGTCTCAAGCTGTGCCAGGGGAGGTTTAGGCTGAATGTTAGGAAGAGGTTTACAGCTTGGCCAAAGACTCTTCTGATCCCTGTCTTCTGGTCGTGACCAGCAGCGTGCACGGGTGGCCAAGAAGGCCACTGGCAACCTGGCCAATATCAGGATCAGAGTGGCCAGCAGGAGCAGGGAGGTCATTCTGCCCCTGCACTTGGCACTGGTTAGGGCACACCTTGAGTCCCGTGTCCAGTTCTGGGCCCCTCCGTTTAAGCAAGACGTTGAGTTGCTGGAAGGTGTCCGGAGAAGGGCAACCAAGCTGGGGAGGGGTTTGGAGCACAGGCCTGTGAGGAGAGGCTGAGGGAGCTGGGGTTGCTTAGCCTGGAGAAGAGGAGGCTCAGGGGAGACCTTCTTGCTTTCTACGACTCCCTGAAGGGAGGTTGTAGCCAGGTGGGGGTTGGTCTCTTCTTCCAGGCAAGCAGCACCAGAACAAGAGGACACAGTCTCAAGCTGTGCCAGGGGAGGTTTAGGCTAGAGGTTAGGAAGAGGTTCTGCACAGAGAGAGTGATTGCCCATTGGAATGGGCTGCCCAGGGAGGTGGTGGAGTCACCATCTTTGGAGGTGTTCAGGAGGAGACTGGATAGGGTGCTTGGTTGCATGGTTTAGTTGATTAGGTGGTGTTGGATGATAGGTTGGACACGATGATCTTGAAGGTCTCTTCCAACCTGGTCCGGTCCATTCCATTCCAATCAACTAAACCACGGCACTGAGTGCCTCATCCAGTCTCTTTCTAAACACTTCCAGTGATGGTGACTCCACCACCTCCCTGGGCAGCACATTCCAAAGGCCAATCTCTCTTTCAACCTGCTCTATTCTATTCTATGAAGACCTTCTTCCTAACATCCAGGTTTAATTGGTGAGAGCAACAGACTTGGTTGCTGCCACCCGCTGCTAAGGGGTCTGAGTGGCCCCCAAATGGGGTTTGGAGGCAGGTAGAGGTTTCTTTTGGCAGGTGAAGGGGTTTTGTGGGCATCTAGAAGGGGTGTGGAGCCCCCTGAAAGGGTCTGGGATAGTGTCAGGGGGTTCTGGGCTGGTCCACCAGCGGGTCTGGGGACATTAGAAGCGTCTGGGGGTACCTAAAACGGAGCTGGGCGTATCAGATGGGGGGTTTGGGTGCCTCCAAAGGGGTTTTGTGGGCATCTAAGTTGGGGAATCTGGGGGGGTCCTGAAGGAGTTGGGGGGTTCTCCTCAAGCTATGAGCAGACACACAGACAGTTGTTAACGGACTTTCTTTGATCATTCCAGGTCTGGTGTGCTGGGACTGGCAGGATCTTCCTGAGCTGTCCACGTACAGTTTCTGTCGACACTCTTCAGCTCGTACATCCGGTTTGCTGACAGAGGGTGTGGGGTTTGTGGGGCCCGGCAGCGAGACTTTTCCAAAGAGGAGCTCTTAAGGGCAGCTCCAAGGTTAGGTTTGGAGTCTCCTGGAGTCGCACACAGAACGAGTCTCACGATTCCAGTGGTCTAATTTCATAGCTGCATTTTCTTCTCTCTGCCTAGGTGACAGGACGACCTCACTAATGAAGAGAGATAGCCTGAGCTCTGCAGGAACCTTGAACCCAAGCAGCCAGTGCCTTCTGTGAGTACAAGCTGTCCTTGCTCAACGTGGAACTAGTTGAGAGCTGAAGCCAGACCACACCATAATTCCCTCAGCTTCCTCTTCTGCACATTAAACAGTCCCAGTTCCTTCAGCCACTCCTCGTAAGGCTTGTTATCCAGACCCCTCACCGGCTTTGTGGCCCTTCTCTGGACTCACTCTCTCACAAGGGGTGTCCTGGGGAACACCACTTGTGCCCGGCCGGCCACCGGCTGGGTTTAACTCTGTTCCCCACCGCTCTCGGGGCCCGGCCATCCATCCTGTTCTGCTGTCCAGCAGTCCCTTTGAAAAAAAATCCATCTGAAAAAAGAAGTAGCAGAGAAGGAAAGTTGAAGCTGCAAAGATTGCAGTCCCCTCAGTTCTTGTGGTACCCGCTGTGAGATCCTAAGCCACCTGAACTGAGCCGGTCAGGCAGCCAAGCTAGTGCAGCAGTGTCTTCTGGAGAGTTGATAGGAGCCAGTTCTGTGGGGTTTGTTGAAGTGAGTGGCCAGTCGTTCTACATGAACAATTGTCTTAGTGCTAGCAAGTAGGAGGCTCTGAAGTGTGGTACTTTGAATGCTCCATTCATACTTGCCCTTCAGGAGGAGCCAGCTCTTTCATTGAAGGATCTTCCTGAGGTGTCCAAGTACAATTTCTGTTGACACTTTTCAGCTCTTACATCCAGGTTGCTGACAGAGGATGTTGGGTTTGTGGGCGCTGGCAGCGACAGTTTTCCAAAGAGGAGCTCTAAGGCCAGCTGCAAGGTTAGGTTTGGATTCTCCTGGGGTGCCTGTGCTTGAAAGCCCCCCAGAGGCCGTGCAGAGTGGTGCTCGCAGTAGCTCTGTGCAAGTCTGCCATGGGCTCAGGAGGCCAGTATCTAGAGAGAGGGAAGGACAGAGACACTTCTAAGACAGTTTTAAAGAAATAATTATGAGAAGAGGCAAATTAATTCTGGGGACTCATGTGATATATCTGTTTAAGAGAAAAAAAAATGAAGGAGGTTTCTGACCATAACCAGGCTGACAAAGCACAGTAATGTGGTTTCCTATGGGATTCAACTCCTCCTGCATTGCACAGGACACTTCAACAGCTGTCCTGACAAGCTCTAAGTAATGAACTTAATCCACCCTGTGCAAGCAATGGGGCAAAAGGTTACAAAATCCATGTATGCAATTGAGACGTGTTACATTGGGACGCCCAGGATACAGCTCATCAAGCTCTCCTAGTTTTTAGACGCAAGATGGAAGAAGGAAGGGGGAAGACAGAGCAGAAGGTCTATTTAAATATGAAACTCCTAGGCTGAAAGAAAAGAAAAACATTTTAAAGAGCACTCAGTGAGACTCTGTCACCAGCATAGCTAATCACAGAATCACTGAGTGTTAGGGGTTGGAAGGGACCCCAAAATAGCATCCGGTCCAACCCCTGTGCCAGTGCAGGATCACCTGGGGCAGGTTTTGAATGTCTCCAGAGACTCCACTAACTCTCTGGGCAGCCTGCTCCAGGGCTCTGGCACACACAGTGAAAAGGTTTTCCCTTCTGTTCCTGTGGAACTTCCTCCTTTTATTCGTCGGACGCAGCGAAGCCGCTGGGTCGTGTTGCTGCGGCAAGGTGACCCACCCTGTAGTTGAGGGCCTGGGTCTGTGCCTTCATGGCAGCCTGTTCCCTTGGCACCCTGTCAGCTTAACAGCCCTGTACTCGGGGTCTGTGTGACGAGTTGTGGAGCCCTCCATCCCCCTTCTGTCCCCAGCAGCAGCCCAAGGTCCCTGTAAGCAGGGCTGGGGAGGCTGCTTTAGGCAGCTAACAGGAACCAACCTTGCCTGGCCCTTAGGGGGCTGAGGTCAGTCCCTGGGCTCCTGAAGAGGTGGTGTTGCGCTGCTGCCAGGAGGGCCGGCCCGTAGGTGGGGCACGGGCCAGAGCCTGTGGCTCTCTGTGGGGCTTTTTGGGAGTGCTGCTGAGGCCTCACTCTGTCCTGTTGGCATCCTTTGTCAGGGTAGCCAGATCCTAGGCCTGATGTCTATCGTTAGCTCAATCGCAGAATTTCCTCGTCTGCTGTTCCTGTCCGTAAATTTTTGCCAGTGCTTCTGTAATAAAAAGGTTTTTATTTCTCCTGTAACTTGCAAGCTGGTGACCTCCTTAGGAGCACCACTGTGTTGTTCACAAAGTTCTTTGCTGTTGCAAAGCTGGGAGAAGTGTGAGGTTCAGCTGATGAAGTTTCTCTCTTTAGAAGTGTCTGCTCAGCCGTCCTCTTCCTGGATCTCGGAGCTTTGTCTCTCCCTGTTTGCGGTGCCCCGACAAGGACTTGTGCCGACACATCCTCGGGAAGCTGAAACCACCAAAGGGTTTAATGGGTTTGAGACAAAATTCACCCAACTCCTTCTGCGGTGGTGTACGGGAAAGAGTCGGTAGGGGAAGCCGCAGGACAGCCTGCAGCAAAGCTCAGGACTTGTTCCCTCGCCTCTGCCTTCTGCACGTCTCCTCGTCGGCCGCCTGTAAGCGAGACGCTTCACCAGCTGGCTTGTTTGAATTCAGCAAAGTTATGGCATGGAAGTTATCTGGTAGGAGTCGTTGCTAAACAGATGTAGTTGAAGCTTTGTATCTTCCGTTCTCTCTACTAGTTATTCTAATCTTGCCCTGTTGGTTTAGCCCATCAGTTTTCATGTTCTCTTCATCTATTAGTAGCAGAAGAAAGGGCCCCTTGATTCCAGTATTTCTTGCTGTAGTTCAGAGGTAGAGTTGGCTTTCCCTCTGACCTTTTATACTTTTACTTTGTGTTAAGTGGAACCCAAAACTGAATAGGATACTTTGTGTAAAGCTTGAGCAGCCCTTAACTTTCGAATTATTATACTGCATGCACTAGTGCTTTGCAACATTCACAGGACTGTGGTGGTGTCAGATAGTTCACTTGCATTTAGTTCCTCAGGGGCCAGGCCTTCCTTTGGGCTGATAGTCTTGGCCAAAGCTGCAATGTTCAGTCCTTGCTGTGAAAGGCAGGAGGTGCTGGCTGGGCAGTTTGCTTTATTTTGTGCCTTTTTGGGGGTGAATCAAAGGGAGTGGGGGGATTGTGGGTGGGCTGGTCCTGCCACGTGGGGCAGGGGGCTGCTGCAGCAGAGGAGCAGGTGAGCGAGGGCTGGGGTCCCCCCCTAAAGTGCTGAAAATTCTCCGAGGGCACCACAATATCTTTAAAAGTGTAAGTACTGGGGTGAGGCGAGGCGGAGGCAAACCTCTGGTTTGCAGCTGGAGAGGGAGGGCTTGGAGTGACTGGTGCGTAAGAAAGCTTTGGAAACGACCCCTGTCTGCCCTCTCTGCTTCTAAAAGGCTTTTAGCATTGGAAACTAAAACCCACGTGGGGGCCCGGCTGCTGCCCACGCCCAGGGAGGTGCTCAGTGCTGCCACCCGGTGTGTAACGGCCGGCAGTGCAGCCGTACCGCGGCGTGTGCCGCCCCGGGGGAGCTCAATGCTGCCACCCTGTGCGTAATGGCCGGCAGTGCAGCCGTGCCGCGGCGTGTGCCGCCCCGTGGGAGCTCAATGCTGCCACCCTGTGCGTAATGGCCGGCAGTGCAGCCGTACCGCGGCGTATAGCGCCCCGTGGGAGCTCAGTGCTCAACCCTGTGTGTAATGGCCGGCAGTGCTGCCGTGCCGCGGCGTGTGCCGCCCCGGGGGAGCTAATTTCTGCAGCCTAACTGCGCTGAATGCTCGAAAATTCTTAGGGGGAGAGCGGAGAGCGGAGAGCTTGACTCGAGCGTCGCTATGGATCCGGCGCCTGCGCCCTAGCCCGGATCTGCTTCCCAGTCGCTTCCAGTTCTCTGCCAGTCCTTTGGTGGGAGGAAACTGTTGGGACCGGGAGGGCACCGGGAGGAGGCCATTACTGTGTAGTTTGGTAATACCGACGGCTGCAGCTGGTGCTGAGCTAAACAGAATGATCACAGAAGGCTTTTGCTCTGAAGCCAGAGCTGCCTGCTGGCGGAACGAACGTTTTTCTGACAGCTCTTGGAGGAACATTTCTGTACAGGTGTTCCCCAGGGCTCCTCAGCTGCTCAGAACTCAACGTGTTGTCTTGGAGGGGAATAAAACCCATGGAAAGCTGAGAGTGAGGTGACAACGCAGGCACCGCCCCCCCCGGCGTGTCACCGTCCCCCCAGCGTGGCACCGCCCCCTCAGCGTGTCACCGCCCCCTCAGCGTGTCACCGCCCCCCTCCAGCGTGTCACCGCCTCCCCCAGCGTGGCACCTCCCCCCCAGCGTATCACCGCCCCCCCCAGCGTGGCACCGCCTCCCCCAGCGTGTCACCGCCCCCCTCCAGCGTGTCACCGCCCCCCTCCAGCGTGTCACCGCCCCCCTCCAGCGTGTCACCGCCCCCCTCCAGCGTGTCACCGCCCCCCTCCAGCGTGTCACCGCCCCCCCCCAGCGTGGCACCGCCCCCGCCCAGCGTGTCACCGCCCCCCTCCAGCGTGTCACCGCCCCCCAGCCTGAACCCCACCCCCCAGCATGGCACCGCCCTCAACAACATGGCGCCAGATGCTTTCAGGGTTGTGGCTGGTAGAGGTTGCAGCTCTTCTGCTGTGTCCCAGGTCAGTGCCAGTCTCTGCTGCTTTGTGGGGTTTCTCTATAGCAGCCGCTGGAGGTGCGCGGGGCTTGGGGGGGTGGCCACCGGCGGGGCAGCGCGGGGCTTTTGGGGGGGGGGGGGGGCGTGTCCGGGCTTGGCCGGTGGGGCTCTGCCGGGGTGGCGGCTGCTGCCTCAACCGTACCCAGAGGCCCCGTGGGAGCTCAATGCTGCCACCCTGTGTGTAATGGCCGGCAGTGCAGCCGTGCCGCGGCGTGTGCCGCCCCGGGGGAGCTCAATGCTGCCACCCGGTGTGTAATGGCCGGCAGTGCAGCCGTACCGCGGCGTATAGCGCCCCGTGGGAGCTCAGTGCTCAACCCTGTGTGTAATGGCCGCAGTGCAGCCGTGCCGCGGCGTGTGCCGCCCCGTGGGAGCTAATTTCTGCAGCCTAACTGCGCCGAATGCTCGAAAATTCTTAAGGGAAGAGCGGAGAGCGGAGAGCTTGACTCGAGTGTCGCTATGGATCCGGCGCCTGCGCCCTAGCCCGGCTCTGCTCGCGCCAGGGGGGCAGCGTCCCGGTGGTCGCTATGGATCCGGCGCCTGCGCCCTAGCCCGGCTCTGCTGGCGCCAGAGGGGCAGCGTCCCGGTGGTCGCTATGGATCCGGCGCCTGCGCCCTAGCCCGGCTCTGCTCGCGCCAGGGGGGCAGCGTCCCGGTGGTCGCTATGGATACGGCGCCTGCGCCCTAGCCCGGCTCTGCTCGCGCCAGGGGGGCAGCGTCCCGGTGGTCGCTATGGATACGGCGCCTGCGCCGCAGCGGGTCCGGTCCCGCGCACGCGCCCTCCTCGCGGGCTGCGCCCCGCTTTTCTGGCCGGGGGGGCGGGCACCGCGCTGAGCAGCTTTGGAGCCGGAGCGGTCGCGGAGAGCCCTGATTCGGCGCCTGACGCCGTTCTGTGCCCCAGGGTGCCTGCGAACCGCCGTCCTTTGGCGGGGCAAGGGGTCCTGGCGCATTCGGGGAGCTCGCAGTGCGGTTTCCGGTGTCGCTGCCGGCCCGGGACTCTCAGGTGTGTTCCTTCCGGCGTCTGAAGGTGGTCTGGGGCCATCGGCAGGGCTTTTGGGGGTGACGGAGGAGGTCTGGGGACACCTAAAATGGTCTGGGGATATGTAAAGTTTAGTGGGGCCATCTGAAAGGGTCAAGGGTCGTGGGGAGGCAGCTGGGCACCTCCGTCGGACCCTTTGGGAGGTCTCTGCAGGCTCCCGTGGGAGCTGGGGGTGTCTCGGGGTGGGTTTGGGTTTGTGCTGCAAACAGCGTTGATAATGACTTAGAGAAAGACACACAAGAGACTCAGTAAGTCTCTTGTATCGTGCTTCTATTCTGGCGCCTGACACAGGTAGGATCATGTCAAAAGAGCTGTGTGTCTTCAGAGAGGTTTGGGCAAACTTTTATACAAAAAGTTATCTGTCTATAATGACAGAGGTCCAGATGCTGCCTATCTATACAAAGCTTATCTATCTAAAAGAGCAGAAGTACACATATCATGCAGGTGTCCTTTATTGTATACAAAGGAGCATCTTGTCCAAGACTAACAGAAGTGAATCACTGACAAATCCTGTTATTCCTTCTCTATCCAAAGGCTGTCTGCCAACCCCTCTCCCCCTCCCTGCGTTCCAGCATTTCAGCTAACAAGCGGAAAATTCTTATCAACTCTGTGGTTCTGTTAATGAGACTTTTCTGTTCGTCAATTCCCCCCTTTCTCACAGCCAACAGTATATTCCTATACTATATTTTCTTAAGTCAAACTTTGGACCCAGGCTTTCTGAGCTATCTTTCCCATGCTGACACTTGTGGAAGTTACTCTCAGATGTAGTCACCCAGTCTGATGGCCCCCAAGTCCAATTCAATGAGGCTTCCCCAAATAAAGGGGTCCTCATTTGGCCTCGAGGAAGTTCAGTGCATATCCAACAGTTAGAGAGATTAGTTTGCAAAGCCAATTCTTGCCTAACGTGTAAGTACATATTGCCTTCCCATCCCTCAATTTCCTTGCTGTGCTGCAAAGATTTTGAGAGGAATTTCTAGGTATTAACTACAGCCAGGGCAATCCTTCAAGTGCCCTAGGAATGCGGTGAAAACCTTTTGGGAATTGTTCCTGCTCTGTTACTCCTCAAGCTATGAGGAGCTCTTCAGGGCAGCTCCAAGGTTAGGTTTGGATTCTCCTGGAGTCGCACACAGAACGAGTCTCACGATTCCAGTGGTCTAATTTCATAGCTGCATTTTCTTCTCTCTGCCTAGGTGACAGGACGACCTCACTAATGAAGAGAGATAGCCTGAGCTCTGCAGGAACCTTGAACCCAAGCAGCCAGTGCCTTCTGTGAGTACAAGCTGTCCTTGCTCAACGTGGAACTAGTTGAGAGCTGAAGCCAGACCATACCTTAATTCCCTCAGCTTCCTCTTCTGCAGATTAAACAGTCCCAGTTCCTTCAGCCACTCCTCGTAAGACTTGTTATCCAGACCCCTCACCAGCTTTGTGGCCCTTCTCTGGACTCACTCTCTCACAAGGGGTGTCCTGGGGAACACTACTTGTGCCCGGCCGGCCACCGGCTGGGTTTAACTCTGTTCCCCACCGCTCTCGGGGCCCAGCCATCCATCCTGTTCTGCTGTCCAGCAGTCCCTTTGAAAAAAAATCCATCTGAAAAAAGAAGTAGCAGAGAAGGAAAGCTGAAGCTGCAAAGATTGCAATCCCCTCAGTTCTGGTTGTAGCCAGGTGGGGGTTGGTCTCTTCTCCCAGGCAAGCAGCACCAGAGCAAGAGGGCACAGTCTCAAGCTGTGCCAGGGGAGGTTTAGGCTGAATGTTAGGAAGAGGTTTACAGCTTGGCCAAAGACTCTTCTGATCCCTGTCTTCTGGTCGTGACCAGCAGCGTGCACGGGTGGCCAAGAAGGCCACTGGCAACCTGGCCAATATCAGGATCAGAGTGGCCAGCAGGAGCAGGGAGGTCATTCTGCCCCTGCACTTGGCACTGGTTAGGGCACACCTTGAGTCCCGTGTCCAGTTCTGGGCCCCTCCGTTTAAGCAAGACGTTGAGTTGCTGGAAGGTGTCCGGAGAAGGGCAACCAAGCTGGGGAGGGGTTTGGAGCACAGGCCTGTGAGGAGAGGCTGAGGGAGCTGGGGTTGCTTAGCCTGGAGAAGAGGAGGCTCAGGGGAGACCTTCTTGCTTTCTACGACTCCCTGAAGGGAGGTTGTAGCCAGGTGGGGGTTGGTCTCTTCTTCCAGGCAAGCAGCACCAGAACAAGAGGACACAGTCTCAAGCTGTGCCAGGGGAGGTTTAGGCTAGAGGTTAGGAAGAGGTTCTGCACAGAGAGAGTGATTGCCCATTGGAATGGGCTGCCCAGGGAGGTGGTGGAGTCACCATCTTTGGAGGTGTTCAGGAGGAGACTGGATAGGGTGCTTGGTTGCATGGTTTAGTTGATTAGGTGGTGTTGGATGATAGGTTGGACACGATGATCTTGAAGGTCTCTTCCAACCTGGTCCGGTCCATTCCATTCCAATCAACTAAACCACGGCACTGAGTGCCTCATCCAGTCTCTTTCTAAACACTTCCAGTGATGGTGACTCCACCACCTCCCTGGGCAGCACATTCCAAAGGCCAATCTCTCTTTCAACCTGCTCTATTCTATTCTATGAAGACCTTCTTCCTAACATCCAGGTTTAATTGGTGAGAGCAACAGACTTGGTTGCTGCCACCCGCTGCTAAGGGGTCTGAGTGGCCCCCAAATGGGGTTTGGAGGCAGGTAGAGGTTTCTTTTGGCAGGTGAAGGGGTTTTGTGGGCATCTAGAAGGGGTGTGGAGCCCCCTGAAAGGGTCTGGGATAGTGTCAGGGGGTTCTGGGCTGGTCCACCAGCGGGTCTGGGGACATTAGAAGCGTCTGGGGGTACCTAAAACGGAGCTGGGCGTATCAGATGGGGGGTTTGGGTGCCTCCAAAGGGGTTTTGTGGGCATCTAAGTTGGGGAATCTGGGGGGGTCCTGAAGGAGTTGGGGGGTTCTCCTCAAGCTATGAGCAGACACACAGACAGTTGTTAACGGACTTTCTTTGATCATTCCAGGTCTGGTGTGCTGGGACTGGCAGGATCTTCCTGAGCTGTCCACGTACAGTTTCTGTCGACACTCTTCAGCTCGTACATCCGGTTTGCTGACAGAGGGTGTGGGGTTTGTGGGGCCCGGCAGCGAGACTTTTCCAAAGAGGAGCTCTTAAGGGCAGCTCCAAGGTTAGGTTTGGAGTCTCCTGGAGTCGCACACAGAACGAGTCTCACGATTCCAGTGGTCTAATTTCATAGCTGCATTTTCTTCTCTCTGCCTAGGTGACAGGACGACCTCACTAATGAAGAGAGATAGCCTGAGCTCTGCAGGAACCTTGAACCCAAGCAGCCAGTGCCTTCTGTGAGTACAAGCTGTCCTTGCTCAACGTGGAACTAGTTGAGAGCTGAAGCCAGACCACACCATAATTCCCTCAGCTTCCTCTTCTGCACATTAAACAGTCCCAGTTCCTTCAGCCACTCCTCGTAAGGCTTGTTATCCAGACCCCTCACCGGCTTTGTGGCCCTTCTCTGGACTCACTCTCTCACAAGGGGTGTCCTGGGGAACACCACTTGTGCCCGGCCGGCCACCGGCTGGGTTTAACTCTGTTCCCCACCGCTCTCGGGGCCCAGCCATCCATCCTGTTCTGCTGTCCAGCAGTCCCTTTGAAAAAAAATCCATCTGAAAAAAGAAGTAGCAGAGAAGGAAAGCTGAAGCTGCAAAGATTGCAATCCCCTCAGTTCTGGTTGTAGCCAGGTGGGGGTTGGTCTCTTCTTCCAGGCAAGCAGCACCAGAGCAAGAGGGCACAGTCTCAAGCTGTGCCAGGGGAGGTTTAGGCTGAATGTTAGGAAGAGGTTTACAGCTTGGCCAAAGACTCTTCTGATCCCTGTCTTCTGGTCGTGACCAGCAGCGTGCACGGGTGGCCAAGAAGGCCACTGGCAACCTGGCCAATATCAGGATCAGAGTGGCCAGCAGGAGCAGGGAGGTCATTCTGCCCCTGCACTTGGCACTGGTTAGGGCACACCTTGAGTCCCGTGTCCAGTTCTGGGCCCCTCCGTTTAAGCAAGACGTTGAGTTGCTGGAAGGTGTCCGGAGAAGGGCAACCAAGCTGGGGAGGGGTTTGGAGCACAGGCCTGTGAGGAGAGGCTGAGGGAGCTGGGGTTGCTTAGCCTGGAGAAGAGGAGGCTCAGGGGAGACCTTCTTGCTTTCTACGACTCCCTGAAGGGAGGTTGTAGCCAGGTGGGGGTTGGTCTCTTCTTCCAGGCAAGCAGCACCAGAACAAGAGGACACAGTCTCAAGCTGTGCCAGGGGAGGTTTAGGCTAGAGGTTAGGAAGAGGTTCTGCACAGAGAGAGTGATTGCCCATTGGAATGGGCTGCCCAGGGAGGTGGTGGAGTCACCATCTTTGGAGGTGTTCAGGAGGAGACTGGATAGGGTGCTTGGTTGCATGGTTTAGTTGATTAGGTGGTGTTGGATGATAGGTTGGACACGATGATCTTGAAGGTCTCTTCCAACCTGGTCCGGTCCATTCCATTCCAATCAACTAAACCACGGCACTGAGTGCCTCATCCAGTCTCTTTCTAAACACTTCCAGTGATGGTGACTCCACCACCTCCCTGGGCAGCACATTCCAAAGGCCAATCTCTCTTTCAACCTGCTCTATTCTATTCTATGAAGACCTTCTTCCTAACATCCAGGTTTAATTGGTGAGAGCAACAGACTTGGTTGCTGCCACCCGCTGCTAAGGGGTCTGAGTGGCCCCCAAATGGGGTTTGGAGGCAGGTAGAGGTTTCTTTTGGCAGGTGAAGGGGTTTTGTGGGCATCTAGAAGGGGTGTGGAGCCCCCTGAAAGGGTCTGGGATAGTGTCAGGGGGTTCTGGGCTGGTCCACCAGCGGGTCTGGGGACATTAGAAGCGTCTGGGGGTACCTAAAACGGAGCTGGGCGTATCAGATGGGGGGTTTGGATGCCTCCAAAGGGGTTTTGTGGGCATCTAAGTTGGGGAATCTGGGGGGGTCCTGAAGGAGTTGGGGGGTTCTCCTCAAGCTATGAGCAGACACACAGACAGTTGTTAAGGGACTTTCTTTGATCATTCCAGGTCTGGTGTGCTGGGACTGGCAGGATCTTCCTGAGCTGTCCACGTACAGTTTCTGTCGACACTCTTCAGCTCGTACATCCGGTTTGCTGACAGAGGGTGTGGGGTTTGTGGGGCCCGGCAGCGAGACTTTTCCAAAGAGGAGCTCTTAAGGGCAGCTCCAAGGTTAGGTTTGGAGTCTCCTGGAGTCGCACACAGAACGAGTCTCACGATTCCAGTGGTCTAATTTCATAGCTGCATTTTCTTCTCTCTGCCTAGGTGACAGGACGACCTCACTAATGAAGAGAGATAGCCTGAGCTCTGCAGGAACCTTGAACCCAAGCAGCCAGTGCCTTCTGTGAGTACAAGCTGTCCTTGCTCAACGTGGAACTAGTTGAGAGCTGAAGCCAGACCACACCATAATTCCCTCAGCTTCCTCTTCTGCACATTAAACAGTCCCAGTTCCTTCAGCCACTCCTCGTAAGGCTTGTTATCCAGACCCCTCACCGGCTTTGTGGCCCTTCTCTGGACTCACTCTCTCACAAGGGGTGTCCTGGGGAACACCACTTGTGCCCGGCCGGCCACCGGCTGGGTTTAACTCTGTTCCCCACCGCTCTCGGGGCCCGGCCATCCATCCTGTTCTGCTGTCCAGCAGTCCCTTTGAAAAACAATCCATCTGAAAAAAGAAGTAGCAGAGAAGGAAAGCTGAAGCTGCAAAGATTGCAGTCCCCTCAGTTCTTGTGGTACCCGCTGTGAGATCCTAAGCCACCTGAACTGAGCCGGTCAGGCAGCCAAGCTAGTGCAGCAGTGTCTTCTGGAGAGTTGATAGGAGCCAGTTCTGTGGGGTTTGTTGAAGTGAGTGGCCAGTCGTTCTACATGAACAATTGTCTTAGTGCTAGCAAGTAGGAGGCTCTGAAGTGTGGTACTTTGAATGCTCCATTCATACTTGCCCTTCAGGAGGAGCCAGCTCTTTCATTGAAGGATCTTCCTGAGGTGTCCAAGTACAATTTCTGTTGACACTTTTCAGCTCTTACATCCAGGTTGCTGACAGAGGATGTTGGGTTTGTGGGCGCTGGCAGCGACAGTTTTCCAAAGAGGAGCTCTAAGGCCAGCTGCAAGGTTAGGTTTGGATTCTCCTGGGGTGCCTGTGCTTGAAAGCCCCCCAGAGGCCGTGCAGAGTGGTGCTCGCAGTAGCTCTGTGCAAGTCTGCCATGGGCTCAGGAGGCCAGTATCTAGAGAGAGGGAAGGACAGAGACACTTCTAAGACAGTTTTAAAGAAATAATTATGAGAAGAGGCAAATTAATTCTGGGGACTCATGTGATATATCTGTTTAAGAGAAAAAAAAATGAAGGAGGTTTCTGACCATAACCAGGCTGACAAAGCACAGTAATGTGGTTTCCTATGGGATTCAACTCCTCCTGCATTGCACAGGACACTTCAACAGCTGTCCTGACAAGCTCTAAGTAATAAACTTAATCCACCCTGTGCAAGCAATGGGGCAAAAGGTTACAAAATCCATGTATGCAATTGAGACGTGTTACATTGGGACGCCCAGGATACAGCTCATCAAGCTCTCCTAGTTTTTAGACGCAAGATGGAAGAAGGAAGGGGGAAGACAGAGCAGAAGGTCTATTTAAATATGAAACTCCTAGGCTGAAAGAAAAGAAAAACATTTTAAAGAGCACTCAGTGAGACTCTGTCACCAGCATAGCTAATCACAGAATCACTGAGTGTTAGGGGTTGGAAGGGACCCCAAAATAGCATCCGGTCCAACCCCTGTGCCAGTGCAGGATCACCTGGGGCAGGTTTTGAATGTCTCCAGAGACTCCACTAACTCTCTGGGCAGCCTGCTCCAGGGCTCTGGCACACACAGTGAAAAGGTTTTCCCTTCTGTTCCTGTGGAACTTCCTCCTTTTATTCGTCGGACGCAGCGAAGCCGCTGGGTCGTGTTGCTGCGGCAAGGTGACCCACCCTGTAGTTGAGGGCCTGGGTCTGTGCCTTCATGGCAGCCTGTTCCCTTGGCACCCTGTCAGCTTAACAGCCCTGTACTCGGGGTCTGTGTGACGAGTTGTGGAGCCCTCCATCCCCCTTCTGTCCCCAGCAGCAGCCCAAGGTCCCTGTAAGCAGGGCTGGGGAGGCTGCTTTAGGCAGCTAACAGGAACCAACCTTGCCTGGCCCTTAGGGGGCTGAGGTCAGTCCCTGGGCTCCTGAAGAGGTGGTGTTGCGCTGCTGCCAGGAGGGCCGGCCCGTAGGTGGGGCACGGGCCAGAGCCTGTGGCTCTCTGTGGGGCTTTTTGGGAGTGCTGCTGAGGCCTCACTCTGTCCTGTTGGCATCCTTTGTCAGGGTAGCCAGATCCTAGGCCTGATGTCTATCGTTAGCTCAATCGCAGAATTTCCTCGTCTGCTGTTCCTGTCCGTAAATTTTTGCCAGTGCTTCTGTAATAAAAAGGTTTTTATTTCTCCTGTAACTTGCAAGCTGGTGACCTCCTTAGGAGCACCACTGTGTTGTTCACAAAGTTCTTTGCTGTTGCAAAGCTGGGAGAAGTGTGAGGTTCAGCTGATGAAGTTTCTCTCTTTAGAAGTGTCTGCTCAGCCGTCCTCTTCCTGGATCTCGGAGCTTTGTCTCTCCCTGTTTGCGGTGCCCCGACAAGGACTTGTGCCGACACATCCTCGGGAAGCTGAAACCACCAAAGGGTTTAATGGGTTTGAGACAAAATTCACCCAACTCCTTCTGCGGTGGTGTACGGGAAAGAGTCGGTAGGGGAAGCCGCAGGACAGCCTGCAGCAAAGCTCAGGACTTGTTCCCTCGCCTCTGCCTTCTGCACGTCTCCTCGTCGGCCGCCTGTAAGCGAGACGCTTCACCAGCTGGCTTGTTTGAATTCAGCAAAGTTATGGCATGGAAGTTATCTGGTAGGAGTCGTTGCTAAACAGATGTAGTTGAAGCTTTGTATCTTCCGTTCTCTCTACTAGTTATTCTAATCTTGCCCTGTTGGTTTAGCCCATCAGTTTTCATGTTCTCTTCATCTATTAGTAGCAGAAGAAAGGGCCCCTTGATTCCAGTATTTCTTGCTGTAGTTCAGAGGTAGAGTTGGCTTTCCCTCTGACCTTTTATACTTTTACTTTGTGTTAAGTGGAACCCAAAACTGAATAGGATACTTTGTGTAAAGCTTGAGCAGCCCTTAACTTTCGAATTATTATACTGCATGCACTAGTGCTTTGCAACATTCACAGGACTGTGGTGGTGTCAGATAGTTCACTTGCATTTAGTTCCTCAGGGGCCAGGCCTTCCTTTGGGCTGATAGTCTTGGCCAAAGCTGCAATGTTCAGTCCTTGCTGTGAAAGGCAGGAGGTGCTGGCTGGGCAGTTTGCTTTATTTTGTGCCTTTTTGGGGGTGAATCAAAGGGAGTGGGGGGATTGTGGGTGGGCTGGTCCTGCCACGTGGGGCAGGGGGCTGCTGCAGCAGAGGAGCAGGTGAGCGAGGGCTGGGGTCCCCCCCTAAAGTGCTGAAAATTCTCCGAGGGCACCACAATATCTTTAAAAGTGTAAGTACTGGGGTGAGGCGAGGCGGAGGCAAACCTCTGGTTTGCAGCTGGAGAGGGAGGGCTTGGAGTGACTGGTGCGTAAGAAAGCTTTGGAAACGACCCCTGTCTGCCCTCTCTGCTTCTAAAAGGCTTTTAGCATTGGAAACTAAAACCCACGTGGGGGCCTGGCTGCTGCCCACGCCCAGGGAGGTGCTCAGTGCTGCCACCCGGTGTGTAACGGCCGGCAGTGCAGCCGTACCGCGGCGTGTGCCGCCCCGGGGGAGCTCAATGCTGCCACCCTGTGCGTAATGGCCGGCAGTGCAGCCGTGCCGCGGCGTGTGCCGCCCCGTGGGAGCTCAATGCTGCCACCCTGTGCGTAATGGCCGGCAGTGCAGCCGTACCGCGGCGTATAGCGCCCCGTGGGAGCTCAGTGCTCAACCCTGTGTGTAATGGCCGGCAGTGCTGCCGTGCCGCGGCGTGTGCCGCCCCGGGGGAGCTAATTTCTGCAGCCTAACTGCGCTGAATGCTCGAAAATTCTTAGGGGGAGAGCGGAGAGCGGAGAGCTTGACTCGAGCGTCGCTATGGATCCGGCGCCTGCGCCCTAGCCCGGATCTGCTTCCCAGTCGCTTCCAGTTCTCTGCCAGTCCTTTGGTGGGAGGAAACTGTTGGGACCGGGAGGGCACCGGGAGGAGGCCATTACTGTGTAGTTTGGTAATACCGACGGCTGCAGCTGGTGCTGAGCTAAACAGAATGATCACAGAAGGCTTTTGCTCTGAAGCCAGAGCTGCCTGCTGGCGGAACGAACGTTTTTCTGACAGCTCTTGGAGGAACATTTCTGTACAGGTGTTCCCCAGGGCTCCTCAGCTGCTCAGAACTCAACGTGTTGTCTTGGAGGGGAATAAAACCCATGGAAAGCTGAGAGTGAGGTGACAACGCAGGCACCGCCCCCCCCGGCGTGTCACCGTCCCCCCAGCGTGGCACCGCCCCCTCAGCGTGTCACCGCCCCCTCAGCGTGTCACCGCCCCCCTCCAGCGTGTCACCGCCTCCCCCAGCGTGGCACCTCCCCCCCAGCGTATCACCGCCCCCCCCCAGCGTGGCACCGCCTCCCCCAGCGTGTCACCGCCCCCCTCCAGCGTGTCACCGCCCCCCTCCAGCGTGTCACCGCCCCCCTCCAGCGTGTCACCGCCCCCCTCCAGCGTGTCACCGCCCCCCTCCAGCGTGTCACCGCCCCCCTCCAGCGTGTCACCGCCCCCCTCCAGCGTGTCACCGCCCCCCCCAGCGTGGCACCGCCCCCGCCCAGCGTGTCACCGCCCCCCTCCAGCGTGTCACCGCCCCCCAGCCTGAACCCCACCCCCCAGCATGGCACCGCCCTCAACAACATGGCGCCAGATGCTTTCAGGGTTGTGGCTGGTAGTGGTTGCAGCTCTTCTGCTGTGTCCCAGGTCAGTGCCAGTCTCTGCTGCTTTGTGGGGTTTCTCTATAGCAGCCGCTGGAGGTGCGCGGGGCTTGGGGGGGGTGGCCACCGGCGGGGCAGCGCGGGGCTTTTGGGGGGGGGGGGGGGGGGGGCGTGTCCGGGCTTGGCCGGTGGGGCTCTGCCGGGGTGGCGGCTGCTGCCTCAACCGTACCCAGAGGCCCCGTGGGAGCTCAATGCTGCCACCCTGTGTGTAATGGCCGGCAGTGCAGCCGTGCCGCGGCGTGTGCCGCCCCGGGGGAGCTCAATGCTGCCACCCGGTGTGTAATGGCCGGCAGTGCAGCCGTACCGCGGCGTATAGCGCCCCGTGGGAGCTCAGTGCTCAACCCTGTGTGTAATGGCCGCAGTGCAGCCGTGCCGCGGCGTGTGCCGCCCCGTGGGAGCTAATTTCTGCAGCCTAACTGCGCCGAATGCTCGAAAATTCTTAAGGGAAGAGCGGAGAGCTTGACTCGAGTGTCGCTATGGATCCGGCGCCTGCGCCCTAGCCCGGCTCTGCTCGCGCCAGGGGGGCAGCGTCCCGGTGGTCGCTATGGATCCGGCGCCTGCGCCCTAGCCCGGCTCTGCTGGCGCCAGAGGGGCAGCGTCCCGGTGGTCGCTATGGATCCGGCGCCTGCGCCCTAGCCCGGCTCTGCTCGCGCCAGGGGGGCAGCGTCCCGGTGGTCGCTATGGATACGGCGCCTGCGCCCTAGCCCGGCTCTGCTCGCGCCAGGGGGGCAGCGTCCCGGTGGTCGCTATGGATACGGCGCCTGCGCCGCAGCGGGTCCGGTCCCGCGCACGCGCCCTCCTCGCGGGCTGCGCCCCGCTTTTCTGGCCGGGGGGGCGGGCACCGCGCTGAGCAGCTTTGGAGCCGGAGCGGTCGCGGAGAGCCCTGATTCGGCGCCTGACGCCGTTCTGTGCCCCAGGGTGCCTGCGAACCGCCGTCCTTTGGCGGGGCAAGGGGTCCTGGCGCATTCGGGGAGCTCGCAGTGCGGTTTCCGGTGTCGCTGCCGGCCCGGGACTCTCAGGTGTGTTCCTTCCGGCGTCTGAAGGTGGTCTGGGGCCATCGGCAGGGCTTTTGGGGGTGACGGAGGAGGTCTGGGGACACCTAAAATGGTCTGGGGATATGTAAAGTTTAGTGGGGCCATCTGAAAGGGTCAAGGGTCGTGGGGAGGCAGCTGGGCACCTCCGTCGGACCCTTTGGGAGGTCTCTGCAGGCTCCCGTGGGAGCTGGGGGTGTCTCGGGGTGGGTTTGGGTTTGGGTTTGTGCTGCAAACAGCGTTGATAATGACTTAGAGAAAGACACACAAGAGACTCAGTAAGTCTCTTGTATCGTGCTTCTATTCTGGCGCCTGACACAGGTAGGATCATGTCAAAAGAGCTGTGTGTCTTCAGAGAGGTTTGGGCAAACTTTTATACAAAAAGTTATCTGTCTATAATGACAGAGGTCCAGATGCTGCCTATCTATACAAAGCTTATCTATCTAAAAGAGCAGAAGTACACATATCATGCAGGTGTCCTTTATTGTATACAAAGGAGCATCTTGTCCAAGACTAACAGAAGTGAATCACTGACAAATCCTGTTATTCCTTCTCTATCCAAAGGCTGTCTGCCAACCCCTCTCCCCCTCCCTGCGTTCCAGCATTTCAGCTAACAAGCGGAAAATTCTTATCAACTCTGTGGTTCTGTTAATGAGACTTTTCTGTTCGTCAATTCCCCCCTTTCTCACAGCCAACAGTATATTCCTATACTATATTTTCTTAAGTCAAACTTTGGACCCAGGCTTTCTGAGCTATCTTTCCCATGCTGACACTTGTGGAAGTTACTCTCAGATGTAGTCACCCAGTCTGATGGCCCCCAAGTCCAATTCAATGAGGCTTCCCCAAATAAAGGGGTCCTCATTTGGCCTCGAGGAAGTTCAGTGCATATCCAACAGTTAGAGAGATTAGTTTGCAAAGCCAATTCTTGCCTAACGTGTAAGTACATATTGCCTTCCCATCCCTCAATTTCCTTGCTGTGCTGCAAAGATTTTGAGAGGAATTTCTAGGTATTAACTACAGCCAGGGCAATCCTTCAAGTGCCCTAGGAATGCGGTGAAAACCTTTTGGGAATTGTTCCTGCTCTGTTACTCCTCAAGCTATGAGGAGCTCTTCAGGGCAGCTCCAAGGTTAGGTTTGGATTCTCCTGGAGTCGCACACAGAACGAGTCTCACGATTCCAGTGGTCTAATTTCATAGCTGCATTTTCTTCTCTCTGCCTAGGTGACAGGACGACCTCACTAATGAAGAGAGATAGCCTGAGCTCTGCAGGAACCTTGAACCCAAGCAGCCAGTGCCTTCTGTGAGTACAAGCTGTCCTTGCTCAACGTGGAACTAGTTGAGAGCTGAAGCCAGACCATACCTTAATTCCCTCAGCTTCCTCTTCTGCAGATTAAACAGTCCCAGTTCCTTCAGCCACTCCTCGTAAGACTTGTTATCCAGACCCCTCACCAGCTTTGTGGCCCTTCTCTGGACTCACTCTCTCACAAGGGGTGTCCTGGGGAACACTACTTGTGCCCGGCCGGCCACCGGCTGGGTTTAACTCTGTTCCCCACCGCTCTCGGGGCCCAGCCATCCATCCTGTTCTGCTGTCCAGCAGTCCCTTTGAAAAAAAATCCATCTGAAAAAAGAAGTAGCAGAGAAGGAAAGCTGAAGCTGCAAAGATTGCAATCCCCTCAGTTCTGGTTGTAGCCAGGTGGAGGTTGGTCTCTTCTCCCAGGCAAGCAGCACCAGAGCAAGAGGGCACAGTCTCAAGCTGTGCCAGGGGAGGTTTAGGCTGAATGTTAGGAAGAGGTTTACAGCTTGGCCAAAGACTCTTCTGATCCCTGTCTTCTGGTCGTGACCAGCAGCGTGCACGGGTGGCCAAGAAGGCCACTGGCAACCTGGCCAATATCAGGATCAGAGTGGCCAGCAGGAGCAGGGAGGTCATTCTGCCCCTGCACTTGGCACTGGTTAGGGCACACCTTGAGTCCCGTGTCCAGTTCTGGGCCCCTCCGTTTAAGCAAGACGTTGAGTTGCTGGAAGGTGTCCGGAGAAGGGCAACCAAGCTGGGGAGGGGTTTGGAGCACAGGCCTGTGAGGAGAGGCTGAGGGAGCTGGGGTTGCTTAGCCTGGAGAAGAGGAGGCTCAGGGGAGACCTTCTTGCTTTCTACGACTCCCTGAAGGGAGGTTGTAGCCAGGTGGGGGTTGGTCTCTTCTTCCAGGCAAGCAGCACCAGAACAAGAGGACACAGTCTCAAGCTGTGCCAGGGGAGGTTTAGGCTAGAGGTTAGGAAGAGGTTCTGCACAGAGAGAGTGATTGCCCATTGGAATGGGCTGCCCAGGGAGGTGGTGGAGTCACCATCTTTGGAGGTGTTCAGGAGGAGACTGGATAGGGTGCTTGGTTGCATGGTTTAGTTGATTAGGTGGTGTTGGATGATAGGTTGGACACGATGATCTTGAAGGTCTCTTCCAACCTGGTCCGGTCCATTCCATCCCATTCCAATCAACTAAACCACGGCACTGAGTGCCTCATCCAGTCTCTTTCTAAACACTTCCAGTGATGGCGACTCCACCACCTCCCTGGGCAGCACATTCCAAAGGCCAATCTCTCTTTCAACCTGCTCTATTCTATTCTATGAAGACCTTCTTCCTAACATCCAGGTTTAATTGGTGAGAGCAACAGACTTGGTTGCTGCCACCCGCTGCTAAGGGGTCTGAGTGGCCCCCAAATGGGGTTTGGAGGCAGGTAGAGGTTTCTTTTGGCAGGTGAAGGGGTTTTGTGGGCATCTAGAAGGGGTGTGGAGCCCCCTGAAAGGGTCTGGGATAGTGTCAGGGGGTTCTGGGCTGGTCCACCAGCGGGTCTGGGGACATTAGAAGCGTCTGGGGGTACCTAAAACGGAGCTGGGCGTATCAGATGGGGGGTTTGGGTGCCTCCAAAGGGGTTTTGTGGGCATCTAAGTTGGGGAATCTGGGGGGGTCCTGAAGGAGTTGGGGGGTTCTCCTCAAGCTATGAGCAGACACACAGACAGTTGTTAAGGGACTTTCTTTGATCATTCCAGGTCTGGTGTGCTGGGACTGGCAGGATCTTCCTGAGCTGTCCACGTACAGTTTCTGTCGACACTCTTCAGCTCGTACATCCGGTTTGCTGACAGAGGGTGTGGGGTTTGTGGGGCCCGGCAGCGAGAGTTTTCCAAAGAGGAGCTCTTCAGGGCAGCTCCAAGGTTAGGTTTGGATTCTCCTGGAGTCGCACACAGAACGAGTCTCACGATTCCAGTGGTCTAATTTCATAGCTGCATTTTCTTCTCTCTGCCTAGGTGACAGGACGACCTCACTAATGAAGAGAGATAGCCTGAGCTCTGCAGGAACCTTGAACCCAAGCAGCCAGTGCCTTCTGTGAGTACAAGCTGTCCTTGTTCAACGTGGAACTAGTTGAGAGCTGAAGCCAGACCATACCTTAATTCCCTCAGCTTCCTCTTCTGCACATTAAACAGTCCCAGTTCCTTCAGCCACTCCTCGTAAGGCTTGTTATCCAGACCCCTCACCGGCTTTGTGGCCCTTCTCTGGACTCACTCTCTCACAAGGGGTGTCCTGGGGAACACCACTTGTGCCCGGCCGGCCACCGGCTGGGTTTAACTCTGTTCCCCACCGCTCTCGGGGCCCGGCCATCCATCCTGTTCTGCTGTCCAGCAGTCCCTTTGAAAAAAAATCCATCTGAAAAAAGAAGTAGCAGAGAAGGAAAGTTGAAGCTGCAAAGATTGCAGTCCCCTCAGTTCTTGTGGTACCCGCTGTGAGATCCTAAGCCACCTGAACTGAGCCGGTCAGGCAGCCAAGCTAGTGCAGCAGTGTCTTCTGGAGAGTTGATAGGAGCCAGTTCTGTGGGGTTTGTTGAAGTGACTGTCCAGTCGTTCTACATGAACAATTGTCTTAGTGCTAGCAAGCAGGAGGCTCTGAAGTGTGGTACTTTGAGAGCTCCATTCATACTTGCCCTTCAGGAGGAGCCAGCTCTTTCATTGAAGGATCTTCCTGAGGTGTCCAAGTACAATTTCCGTTGACACTTTTCAGCTCTTACATCCAGGTTGCTGACAGAGGATGTTGGGTTTGAGGGCCCTGGCAGCGACAGTTTTCCAAAGAGGAGCTCTAAGGCCAGCTGCAAGGTTAGGTTTGGATTCTCCTGGGGTGCCTGTGCTTGAAAGCCCCCCAGAGGCCGTGCAGAGTGGTGCTCGCAGTAGCTCTGTGCAAGTCTGCCATGGGCTCAGGAGGCCAGTATCTAGAGAGAGGGAAGGACAGAGACACTTCTAAGACAGTTTTAAAGAAATAATTATGAGAAGAGGCAAATTAATTCTGGGGACTCATGTGATATATCTGTTTAAGAGAAAAAAAAATGAAGGAGGTTTCTGACCATAACCAGGCTGACAAAGCACAGTAATGTGGTTTCCTATGGGATTCAACTCCTCCTGTATTGCACAGGACACTTCAACAGCTGTCCTGACAAGCTCTAAGTAATGAACTTAATCCACCCTGTGCAAGCAATGGGGCAAAAGGTTACAAAATCCATGTATGCAATTGAGACGTGTTACGTTGGGACGCCCAGGATACAGCTCATCAAGCTCTCCTAGTTTTTAGACGCAAGATGGAAGAAGGAAGGGGGAAGACAGAGCAGAAGGTCTATTTAAATATGAAACTCCTAGGCTGAAAGAAAAGAAAAACATTTTAAAGAGCACTCAGTGAGACTCTGTCACCAGCATAGCTAATCACAGAATCACTGAGTGTTAGGGGTTGGAAGGGACCCCAAAATAGCATCCGGTCCAACCCCTGTGCCAGTGCAGGATCACCTGGGGCAGGTTTTGAATGTCTCCAGAGACTCCACTAACTCTCTGGGCAGCCTGCTCCAGGGCTCTGGCACACACAGTGAAAAGGTTTTCCCTTCTGTTCCTGTGGAACTTCCTCCTTTTATTCGTCGGACGCAGCGAAGCCGCTGGGTCGTGTTGCTGCGGCAAGGTGACCCACCCTGTAGTTGAGGGCCTGGGTCTGTGCCTTCATGGCAGCCTGTTCCCTTGGCACCCTGTCAGCTTAACAGCCCTGTACTCGGGGTCTGTGTGACGAGTTGTGGAGCCCTCCATCCCCCTTCTGTCCCCAGCAGCAGCCCAAGGTCCCTGTAAGCAGGGCTGGGGAGGCTGCTTTAGGCAGCTAACAGGAACCAACCTTGCCTGGCCCTTAGGGGGCTGAGGTCAGTCCCTGGGCTCCTGAAGAGGTGGTGTTGCGCTGCTGCCAGGAGGGCCGGCCCGTAGGTGGGGCACGGGCCAGAGCCTGTGGCTCTCTGTGGGGCTTTTTGGGAGTGCTGCTGAGGCCTCACTCTGTCCTGTTGGCATCCTTTGTCAGGGTAGCCAGATCCTAGGCCTGATGTCTATCGTTAGCTCAATCGCAGAATTTCCTCGTCTGCTGTTCCTGTCCGTAAATTTTTGCCAGTGCTTCTGTAATAAAAAGGTTTTTATTTCTCCTGTAACTTGCAAGCTGGTGACCTCCTTAGGAGCACCACTGTGTTGTTCACAAAGTTCTTTGCTGTTGCAAAGCTGGGAGAAGTGTGAGGTTCAGCTGATGAAGTTTCTCTCTTTAGAAGTGTCTGCTCAGCCGTCCTCTTCCTGGATCTCGGAGCTTTGTCTCTCCCTGTTTGCGGTGCCCCGACAAGGACTTGTGCCGACACATCCTCGGGAAGCTGAAACCACCAAAGGGTTTAATGGGTTTGAGACAAAATTCACCCAACTCCTTCTGCGGTGGTGTATGGGAAAGAGTCGGTAGGGGAAGCCGCAGGACAGCCTGCAGCAAAGCTCAGGACTTGTTCCCTCGCCTCTGCCTTCTGCACGTCTCCTCGTCGGCCGCCTGTAAGCGAGACGCTTCACCAGCTGGCTTGTTTGAATTCAGCAAAGTTATGGCATGGAAGTTATCTGGTAGGAGTCGTTGCTAAACAGATGTAGTTGAAGCTTTGTATCTTCCGTTCTCTCTACTAGTTATTCTAATCTTGCCCTGTTGGTTTAGCCCATCAGTTTTCATGTTCTCTTCATCTATTAGTAGCAGAAGAAAGGGCCCCTTGATTCCAGTATTTCTTGCTGTAGTTCAGAGGTAGAGTTGGCTTTCCCTCTGACCTTTTATACTTTTACTTTGTGTTAAGTGGAACCCAAAACTGAATAGGATACTTTGTGTAAAGCTTGAGCAGCCCTTAACTTTCGAATTATTATACTGCATGCACTAGTGCTTTGCAACATTCACAGGACTGTGGTGGTGTCAGATAGTTCACTTGCATTTAGTTCCTCAGGGGCCAGGCCTTCCTTTGGGCTGATAGTCTTGGCCAAAGCTGCAATGTTCAGTCCTTGCTGTGAAAGGCAGGAGGTGCTGGCTGGGCAGTTTGCTTTATTTTGTGCCTTTTTGGGGGTGAATCAAAGGGAGTGGGGGGATTGTGGGTGGGCTGGTCCTGCCACGTGGGGCAGGGGGCTGCTGCAGCAGAGGAGCAGGTGAGCGAGGGCTGGGGTCCCCCCCTAAAGTGCTGAAAATTCTCCGAGGGCACCACAATATCTTTAAAAGTGTAAGTACTGGGGTGAGGCGAGGCGGAGGCAAACCTCTGGTTTGCAGCTGGAGAGGGAGGGCTTGGAGTGACTGGTGCGTAAGAAAGCTTTGGAAACGACCCCTGTCTGCCCTCTCTGCTTCTAAAAGGCTTTTAGCATTGGAAACTAAAACCCACGTGGGGGCCCGGCTGCTGCCCACGCCCAGGGAGGTGCTCAGTGCTGCCACCCGGTGTGTAACGGCCGGCAGTGCAGCCGTACCGCGGCGTGTGCCGCCCCGGGGGAGCTCAATGCTGCCACCCTGTGCGTAATGGCCGGCAGTGCAGCCGTGCCGCGGCGTGTGCCGCCCCGTGGGAGCTCAATGCTGCCACCCTGTGCGTAATGGCCGGCAGTGCAGCCGTACCGCGGCGTATAGCGCCCCGTGGGAGCTCAGTGCTCAACCCTGTGTGTAATGGCCGGCAGTGCTGCCGTGCCGCGGCGTGTGCCGCCCCGGGGGAGCTAATTTCTGCAGCCTAACTGCGCTGAATGCTCGAAAATTCTTAGGGGGAGAGCGGAGAGCGGAGAGCTTGACTCGAGCGTCGCTATGGATCCGGCGCCTGCGCCCTAGCCCGGATCTGCTTCCCAGTCGCTTCCAGTTCTCTGCCAGTCCTTTGGTGGGAGGAAACTGTTGGGACCGGGAGGGCACCGGGAGGAGGCCATTACTGTGTAGTTTGGTAATACCGACGGCTGCAGCTGGTGCTGAGCTAAACAGAATGATCACAGAAGGCTTTTGCTCTGAAGCCAGAGCTGCCTGCTGGCGGAACGAACGTTTTTCTGACAGCTCTTGGAGGAACATTTCTGTACAGGTGTTCCCCAGGGCTCCTCAGCTGCTCAGAACTCAACGTGTTGTCTTGGAGGGGAATAAAACCCATGGAAAGCTGAGAGTGAGGTGACAACGCAGGCACCGCCCCCCCCGGCGTGTCACCGTCCCCCCAGCGTGGCACCGCCCCCTCAGCGTGGCACCGCCCCCTCAGCGTGTCACCGCCCCCCTCCAGCGTGTCACCGCCTCCCCCAGCGTGGCACCTCCCCCCCAGCGTATCACCGCCCCCCCCAGCGTGGCACCGCCTCCCCCAGCGTGTCACCGCCCCCCTCCAGCGTGTCACCGCCCCCCTCCAGCGTGTCACCGCCCCCCTCCAGCGTGTCACCGCCCCCCTCCAGCGTGTCACCGCCCCCCTCCAGCGTGTCACCGCCCCCCCCAGCGTGTCACCGCCCCCCTCCAGCGTGTCACCGCCCCCCAGCCTGAACCCCACCCCCCAGCATGGCACCGCCCTCAACAACATGGCGCCAGATGCTTTCAGGGTTGTGGCTGGTAGAGGTTGCAGCTCTTCTGCTGTGTCCCAGGTCAGTGCCAGTCTCTGCTGCTTTGTGGGGTTTCTCTATAGCAGCCGCTGGAGGTGCGCGGGGCTTGGGGGGGTGGCCACCGGCGGGGCAGCGCGGGGCTTTTGGGGGGGGGGGGGGGCGTGTCCGGGCTTGGCCGGTGGGGCTCTGCCGGGGTGGCGGCTGCTGCCTCAACCGTACCCAGAGGCCCCGTGGGAGCTCAATGCTGCCACCCTGTGTGTAATGGCCGGCAGTGCAGCCGTGCCGCGGCGTGTGCCGCCCCGGGGGAGCTCAATGCTGCCACCCGGTGTGTAATGGCCGGCAGTGCAGCCGTACCGCGGCGTATAGCGCCCCGTGGGAGCTCAGTGCTCAACCCTGTGTGTAATGGCCGCAGTGCAGCCGTGCCGCGGCGTGTGCCGCCCCGTGGGAGCTAATTTCTGCAGCCTAACTGCGCCGAATGCTCGAAAATTCTTAAGGGAAGAGCGGAGAGCGGAGAGCTTGACTCGAGTGTCGCTATGGATCCGGCGCCTGCGCCCTAGCCCGGCTCTGCTCGCGCCAGGGGGGCAGCGTCCCGGTGGTCGCTATGGATCCGGCGCCTGCGCCCTAGCCCGGCTCTGCTGGCGCCAGAGGGGCAGCGTCCCGGTGGTCGCTATGGATCCGGCGCCTGCGCCCTAGCCCGGCTCTGCTCGCGCCAGGGGGGCAGCGTCCCGGTGGTCGCTATGGATACGGCGCCTGCGCCCTAGCCCGGCTCTGCTCGCGCCAGGGGGGCAGCGTCCCGGTGGTCGCTATGGATACGGCGCCTGCGCCGCAGCGGGTCCGGTCCCGCGCACGCGCCCTCCTCGCGGGCTGCGCCCCGCTTTTCTGGCCGGGGGGGCGGGCACCGCGCTGAGCAGCTTTGGAGCCGGAGCGGTCGCGGAGAGCCCTGATTCGGCGCCTGACGCCGTTCTGTGCCCCAGGGTGCCTGCGAACCGCCGTCCTTTGGCGGGGCAAGGGGTCCTGGCGCATTCGGGGAGCTCGCAGTGCGGTTTCCGGTGTCGCTGCCGGCCCGGGACTCTCAGGTGTGTTCCTTCCGGCGTCTGAAGGTGGTCTGGGGCCATCGGCAGGGCTTTTGGGGGTGACGGAGGAGGTCTGGGGACACCTAAAATGGTCTGGGGATATGTAAAGTTTAGTGGGGCCATCTGAAAGGGTCAAGGGTCGTGGGGAGGCAGCTGGGCACCTCCGTCGGACCCTTTGGGAGGTCTCTGCAGGCTCCCGTGGGAGCTGGGGGTGTCTCGGGGTGGGTTTGGGTTTGGGTTTGTGCTGCAAACAGCGTTGATAATGACTTAGAGAAAGACACACAAGAGACTCAGTAAGTCTCTTGTATCGTGCTTCTATTCTGGCGCCTGACACAGGTAGGATCATGTCAAAAGAGCTGTGTGTCTTCAGAGAGGTTTGGGCAAACTTTTATACAAAAAGTTATCTGTCTATAATGACAGAGGTCCAGATGCTGCCTATCTATACAAAGCTTATCTATCTAAAAGAGCAGAAGTACACATATCATGCAGGTGTCCTTTATTGTATACAAAGGAGCATCTTGTCCAAGACTAACAGAAGTGAATCACTGACAAATCCTGTTATTCCTTCTCTATCCAAAGGCTGTCTGCCAACCCCTCTCCCCCTCCCTGCGTTCCAGCATTTCAGCTAACAAGCGGAAAATTCTTATCAACTCTGTGGTTCTGTTAATGAGACTTTTCTGTTCGTCAATTCCCCCCTTTCTCACAGCCAACAGTATATTCCTATACTATATTTTCTTAAGTCAAACTTTGGACCCAGGCTTTCTGAGCTATCTTTCCCATGCTGACACTTGTGGAAGTTACTCTCAGATGTAGTCACCCAGTCTGATGGCCCCCAAGTCCAATTCAATGAGGCTTCCCCAAATAAAGGGGTCCTCATTTGGCCTCGAGGAAGTTCAGTGCATATCCAACAGTTAGAGAGATTAGTTTGCAAAGCCAATTCTTGCCTAACGTGTAAGTACATATTGCCTTCCCATCCCTCAATTTCCTTGCTGTGCTGCAAAGATTTTGAGAGGAATTTCTAGGTATTAACTACAGCCAGGGCAATCCTTCAAGTGCCCTAGGAATGCGGTGAAAACCTTTTGGGAATTGTTCCTGCTCTGTTACTCCTCAAGCTATGAGGAGCTCTTCAGGGCAGCTCCAAGGTTAGGTTTGGATTCTCCTGGAGTCGCACACAGAACGAGTCTCACGATTCCAGTGGTCTAATTTCATAGCTGCATTTTCTTCTCTCTGCCTAGGTGACAGGACGACCTCACTAATGAAGAGAGATAGCCTGAGCTCTGCAGGAACCTTGAACCCAAGCAGCCAGTGCCTTCTGTGAGTACAAGCTGTCCTTGCTCAACGTGGAACTAGTTGAGAGCTGAAGCCAGACCATACCTTAATTCCCTCAGCTTCCTCTTCTGCAGATTAAACAGTCCCAGTTCCTTCAGCCACTCCTCGTAAGACTTGTTATCCAGACCCCTCACCGGCTTTGTGGCCCTTCTCTGGACTCACTCTCTCACAAGGGGTGTCCTGGGGAACACTACTTGTGCCCGGCCGGCCACCGGCTGGGTTTAACTCTGTTCCCCACCGCTCTCGGGGCCCAGCCATCCATCCTGTTCTGCTGTCCAGCAGTCCCTTTGAAAAAAAATCCATCTGAAAAAAGAAGTAGCAGAGAAGGAAAGCTGAAGCTGCAAAGATTGCAATCCCCTCAGTTCTGGTTGTAGCCAGGTGGGGGTTGGTCTCTTCTCCCAGGCAAGCAGCACCAGAGCAAGAGGGCACAGTCTCAAGCTGTGCCAGGGGAGGTTTAGGTTGAATGTTAGGAAGAGGTTTACAGCTTGGCCAAAGACTCTTCTGATCCCTGTCTTCTGGTCGTGACCAGCAGCGTGCACGGGTGGCCAAGAAGGCCACTGGCAACCTGGCCAATATCAGGATCAGAGTGGCCAGCAGGAGCAGGGAGGTCATTCTGCCCCTGCACTTGGCACTGGTTAGGGCACACCTTGAGTCCCGTGTCCAGTTCTGGGCCCCTCCGTTTAAGCAAGACGTTGAGTTGCTGGAAGGTGTCCGGAGAAGGGCAACCAAGCTGGGGAGGGGTTTGGAGCACAGGCCTGTGAGGAGAGGCTGAGGGAGCTGGGGTTGCTTAGCCTGGAGAAGAGGAGGCTCAGGGGAGACCTTCTTGCTTTCTACGACTCCCTGAAGGGAGGTTGTAGCCAGGTGGGGGTTGGTCTCTTCTTCCAGGCAAGCAGCACCAGAACAAGAGGACACAGTCTCAAGCTGTGCCAGGGGAGGTTTAGGCTAGAGGTTAGGAAGAGGTTCTGCACAGAGAGAGTGATTGCCCATTGGAATGGGCTGCCCAGGGAGGTGGTGGAGTCACCATCTTTGGAGGTGTTCAGGAGGAGACTGGATAGGGTGCTTGGTTGCATGGTTTAGTTGATTAGGTGGTGTTGGATGATAGGTTGGACACGATGATCTTGAAGGTCTCTTCCAACCTGGTCCGGTCCATTCCATTCCAATCAACTAAACCACGGCACTGAGTGCCTCATCCAGTCTCTTTCTAAACACTTCCAGTGATGGTGACTCCACCACCTCCCTGGGCAGCACATTCCAAAGGCCAATCTCTCTTTCAACCTGCTCTATTCTATTCTATGAAGACCTTCTTCCTAACATCCAGGTTTAATTGGTGAGAGCAACAGACTTGGTTGCTGCCACCCGCTGCTAAGGGGTCTGAGTGGCCCCCAAATGGGGTTTGGAGGCAGGTAGAGGTTTCTTTTGGCAGGTGAAGGGGTTTTGTGGGCATCTAGAAGGGGTGTGGAGCCCCCTGAAAGGGTCTGGGATAGTGTCAGGGGGTTCTGGGCTGGTCCACCAGCGGGTCTGGGGACATTAGAAGCGTCTGGGGGTACCTAAAACGGAGCTGGGCGTATCAGATGGGGGGTTTGGGTGCCTCCAAAGGGGTTTTGTGGGCATCTAAGTTGGGGAATCTGGGGGGGTCCTGAAGGAGTTGGGGGGTTCTCCTCAAGCTATGAGCAGACACACAGACAGTTGTTAACGGACTTTCTTTGATCATTCCAGGTCTGGTGTGCTGGGACTGGCAGGATCTTCCTGAGCTGTCCACGTACAGTTTCTGTCGACACTCTTCAGCTCGTACATCCGGTTTGCTGACAGAGGGTGTGGGGTTTGTGGGGCCCGGCAGCGAGACTTTTCCAAAGAGGAGCTCTTAAGGGCAGCTCCAAGGTTAGGTTTGGAGTCTCCTGGAGTCGCACACAGAACGAGTCTCACGATTCCAGTGGTCTAATTTCATAGCTGCATTTTCTTCTCTCTGCCTAGGTGACAGGACGACCTCACTAATGAAGAGAGATAGCCTGAGCTCTGCAGGAACCTTGAACCCAAGCAGCCAGTGCCTTCTGTGAGTACAAGCTGTCCTTGCTCAACGTGGAACTAGTTGAGAGCTGAAGCCAGACCACACCATAATTCCCTCAGCTTCCTCTTCTGCACATTAAACAGTCCCAGTTCCTTCAGCCACTCCTCGTAAGGCTTGTTATCCAGACCCCTCACCGGCTTTGTGGCCCTTCTCTGGACTCACTCTCTCACAAGGGGTGTCCTGGGGAACACCACTTGTGCCCGGCCGGCCACCGGCTGGGTTTAACTCTGTTCCCCACCGCTCTCGGGGCCCAGCCATCCATCCTGTTCTGCTGTCCAGCAGTCCCTTTGAAAAAAAATCCATCTGAAAAAAGAAGTAGCAGAGAAGGAAAGCTGAAGCTGCAAAGATTGCAATCCCCTCAGTTCTGGTTGTAACCAGGTGGGGGTTGGTCTCTTCTCCCAGGCAAGCAGCACCAGAGCAAGAGGGCACAGTCTCAAGCTGTGCCAGGGGAGGTTTAGGCTGAATGTTAGGAAGAGGTTTACAGCTTGGCCAAAGACTCTTCTGATCCCTGTCTTCTGGTCGTGACCAGCAGCGTGCACGGGTGGCCAAGAAGGCCACTGGCAACCTGGCCAATATCAGGATCAGAGTGGCCAGCAGGAGCAGGGAGGTCATTCTGCCCCTGCACTTGGCACTGGTTAGGGCACACCTTGAGTCCCGTGTCCAGTTCTGGGCCCCTCCGTTTAAGCAAGACGTTGAGTTGCTGGAAGGTGTCCGGAGAAGGGCAACCAAGCTGGGGAGGGGTTTGGAGCACAGGCCTGTGAGGAGAGGCTGAGGGAGCTGGGGTTGCTTAGCCTGGAGAAGAGGAGGCTCAGGGGAGACCTTCTTGCTTTCTACGACTCCCTGAAGGGAGGTTGTAGCCAGGTGGGGGTTGGTCTCTTCTTCCAGGCAAGCAGCACCAGAACAAGAGGACACAGTCTCAAGCTGTGCCAGGGGAGGTTTAGGCTAGAGGTTAGGAAGAGGTTCTGCACAGAGAGAGTGATTGCCCATTGGAATGGGCTGCCCAGGGAGGTGGTGGAGTCACCATCTTTGGAGGTGTTCAGGAGGAGACTGGATAGGGTGCTTGGTTGCATGGTTTAGTTGATTAGGTGGTGTTGGATGATAGGTTGGACACGATGATCTTGAAGGTCTCTTCCAACCTGGTCCGGTCCATTCCATTCCAATCAACTAAACCACGGCACTGAGTGCCTCATCCAGTCTCTTTCTAAACACTTCCAGTGATGGTGACTCCACCACCTCCCTGGGCAGCACATTCCAAAGGCCAATCTCTCTTTCAACCTGCTCTATTCTATTCTATGAAGACCTTCTTCCTAACATCCAGGTTTAATTGGTGAGAGCAACAGACTTGGTTGCTGCCACCCGCTGCTAAGGGGTCTGAGTGGCCCCCAAATGGGGTTTGGAGGCAGGTAGAGGTTTCTTTTGGCAGGTGAAGGGGTTTTGTGGGCATCTAGAAGGGGTGTGGAGCCCCCTGAAAGGGTCTGGGATAGTGTCAGGGGGTTCTGGGCTGGTCCACCAGCGGGTCTGGGGACATTAGAAGCGTCTGGGGGTACCTAAAACGGAGCTGGGCGTATCAGATGGGGGGTTTGGGTGCCTCCAAAGGGGTTTTGTGGGCATCTAAGTTGGGGAATCTGGGGGGGTCCTGAAGGAGTTGGGGGGTTCTCCTCAAGCTATGAGCAGACACACAGACAGTTGTTAACGGACTTTCTTTGATCATTCCAGGTCTGGTGTGCTGGGACTGGCAGGATCTTCCTGAGCTGTCCACGTACAGTTTCTGTCGACACTCTTCAGCTCGTACATCCGGTTTGCTGACAGAGGGTGTGGGGTTTGTGGGGCCCGGCAGCGAGACTTTTCCAAAGAGGAGCTCTTAAGGGCAGCTCCAAGGTTAGGTTTGGAGTCTCCTGGAGTCGCACACAGAACGAGTCTCACGATTCCAGTGGTCTAATTTCATAGCTGCATTTTCTTCTCTCTGCCTAGGTGACAGGACGACCTCACTAATGAAGAGAGATAGCCTGAGCTCTGCAGGAACCTTGAACCCAAGCAGCCAGTGCCTTCTGTGAGTACAAGCTGTCCTTGCTCAACGTGGAACTAGTTGAGAGCTGAAGCCAGACCACACCATAATTCCCTCAGCTTCCTCTTCTGCACATTAAACAGTCCCAGTTCCTTCAGCCACTCCTCGTAAGGCTTGTTATCCAGACCCCTCACCGGCTTTGTGGCCCTTCTCTGGACTCACTCTCTCACAAGGGGTGTCCTGGGGAACACCACTTGTGCCCGGCCGGCCACCGGCTGGGTTTAACTCTGTTCCCCACCGCTCTCGGGGCCCAGCCATCCATCCTGTTCTGCTGTCCAGCAGTCCCTTTGAAAAAAAATCCATCTGAAAAAAGAAGTAGCAGAGAAGGAAAGCTGAAGCTGCAAAGATTGCAATCCCCTCAGTTCTGGTTGTAGCCAGGTGGGGGTTGGTCTCTTCTCCCAGGCAAGCAGCACCAGAGCAAGAGGGCACAGTCTCAAGCTGTGCCAGGGGAGGTTTAGGCTGAATGTTAGGAAGAGGTTTACAGCTTGGCCAAAGACTCTTCTGATCCCTGTCTTCTGGTCGTGACCAGCAGCGTGCACGGGTGGCCAAGAAGGCCACTGGCAACCTGGCCAATATCAGGATCAGAGTGGCCAGCAGGAGCAGGGAGGTCATTCTGCCCCTGCACTTGGCACTGGTTAGGGCACACCTTGAGTCCCGTGTCCAGTTCTGGGCCCCTCCGTTTAAGCAAGACGTTGAGTTGCTGGAAGGTGTCCGGAGAAGGGCAACAAAGCTGGGGAGGGGTTTGGAGCACAGGCCTGTGAGGAGAGGCTGAGGGAGCTGGGGTTGCTTAGCCTGGAGAAGAGGAGGCTCAGGGGAGACCTTCTTGCTTTCTACGACTCCCTGAAGGGAGGTTGTAGCCAGGTGGGGGTTGGTCTCTTCTTCCAGGCAAGCAGCACCAGAACAAGAGGACACAGTCTCAAGCTGTGCCAGGGGAGGTTTAGGCTAGAGGTTAGGAAGAGGTTCTGCACAGAGAGAGTGATTGCCCATTGGAATGGGCTGCCCAGGGAGGTGGTGGAGTCACCATCTTTGGAGGTGTTCAGGAGGAGACTGGATAGGGTGCTTGGTTGCATGGTTTAGTTGATTAGGTGGTGTTGGATGATAGGTTGGACACGATGATCTTGAAGGTCTCTTCCAACCTGGTCCGGTCCATTCCATTCCAATCAACTAAACCACGGCACTGAGTGCCTCATCCAGTCTCTTTCTAAACACTTCCAGTGATGGTGACTCCACCACCTCCCTGGGCAGCACATTCCAAAGGCCAATCTCTCTTTCAACCTGCTCTATTCTATTCTATGAAGACCTTCTTCCTAACATCCAGGTTTAATTGGTGAGAGCAACAGACTTGGTTGCTGCCACCCGCTGCTAAGGGGTCTGAGTGGCCCCCAAATGGGGTTTGGAGGCAGGTAGAGGTTTCTTTTGGCAGGTGAAGGGGTTTTGTGGGCATCTAGAAGGGGTGTGGAGCCCCCTGAAAGGGTCTGGGATAGTGTCAGGGGGTTCTGGGCTGGTCTACCAGCGGGTCTGGGGACATTAGAAGCGTCTGGGGGTACCTAAAACGGAGCTGGGCGTATCAGATGGGGGGTTTGGGTGCCTCCAAAGGGGTTTTGTGGGCATCTAAGTTGGGGAATCTGGGGGGGTCCTGAAGGAGTTGGGGGGTTCTCCTCAAGCTATGAGCAGACACACAGACAGTTGTTAACGGACTTTCTTTGATCATTCCAGGTCTGGTGTGCTGGGACTGGCAGGATCTTCCTGAGCTGTCCACGTACAGTTTCTGTCGACACTCTTCAGCTCGTACATCCGGTTTGCTGACAGAGGGTGTGGGGTTTGTGGGGCCCGGCAGCGAGACTTTTCCAAAGAGGAGCTCTTAAGGGCAGCTCCAAGGTTAGGTTTGGAGTCTCCTGGAGTCGCACACAGAACGAGTCTCACGATTCCAGTGGTCTAATTTCATAGCTGCATTTTCTTCTCTCTGCCTAGGTGACAGGACGACCTCACTAATGAAGAGAGATAGCCTGAGCTCTGCAGGAACCTTGAACCCAAGCAGCCAGTGCCTTCTGTGAGTACAAGCTGTCCTTGCTCAACGTGGAACTAGTTGAGAGCTGAAGCCAGACCACACCATAATTCCCTCAGCTTCCTCTTCTGCACATTAAACAGTCCCAGTTCCTTCAGCCACTCCTCGTAAGGCTTGTTATCCAGACCCCTCACCGGCTTTGTGGCCCTTCTCTGGACTCACTCTCTCACAAGGGGTGTCCTGGGGAACACCACTTGTGCCCGGCCGGCCACCGGCTGGGTTTAACTCTGTTCCCCACCGCTCTCGGGGCCCAGCCATCCATCCTGTTCTGCTGTCCAGCAGTCCCTTTGAAAAAAAATCCATCTGAAAAAAGAAGTAGCAGAGAAGGAAAGCTGAAGCTGCAAAGATTGCAATCCCCTCAGTTCTGGTTGTAGCCAGGTGGGGGTTGGTCTCTTCTCCCAGGCAAGCAGCACCAGAGCAAGAGGGCACAGTCTCAAGCTGTGCCAGGGGAGGTTTAGGCTGAATGTTAGGAAGAGGTTTACAGCTTGGCCAAAGACTCTTCTGATCCCTGTCTTCTGGTCGTGACCAGCAGCGTGCACGGGTGGCCAAGAAGGCCACTGGCAACCTGGCCAATATCAGGATCAGAGTGGCCAGCAGGAGCAGGGAGGTCATTCTGCCCCTGCACTTGGCACTGGTTAGGGCACACCTTGAGTCCCGTGTCCAGTTCTGGGCCCCTCCGTTTAAGCAAGATGTTGAGTTGCTGGAAGGTGTCCGGAGAAGGGCAACAAAGCTGGGGAGGGGTTTGGAGCACAGGCCTGTGAGGAGAGGCTGAGGGAGCTGGGGTTGCTTAGCCTGGAGAAGAGGAGGCTCAGGGGAGACCTTCTTGCTTTCTACGACTCCCTGAAGGGAGGTTGTAGCCAGGTGGGGGTTGGTCTCTTCTTCCAGGCAAGCAGCACCAGAACAAGAGGACACAGTCTCAAGCTGTGCCAGGGGAGGTTTAGGCTAGAGGTTAGGAAGAGGTTCTGCACAGAGAGAGTGATTGCCCATTGGAATGGGCTGCCCAGGGAGGTGGTGGAGTCACCATCTTTGGAGGTGTTCAGGAGGAGACTGGATAGGGTGCTTGGTTGCATGGTTTAGTTGATTAGGTGGTGTTGGATGATAGGTTGGACACGATGATCTTGAAGGTCTCTTCCAACCTGGTCCGGTCCATTCCATTCCAATCAACTAAACCACGGCACTGAGTGCCTCATCCAGTCTCTTTCTAAACACTTCCAGTGATGGTGACTCCACCACCTCCCTGGGCAGCACATTCCAAAGGCCAATCTCTCTTTCAACCTGCTCTATTCTATTCTATGAAGACCTTCTTCCTAACATCCAGGTTTAATTGGTGAGAGCAACAGACTTGGTTGCTGCCACCCGCTGCTAAGGGGTCTGAGTGGCCCCCAAATGGGGTTTGGAGGCAGGTAGAGGTTTCTTTTGGCAGGTGAAGGGGTTTTGTGGGCATCTAGAAGGGGTGTGGAGCCCCCTGAAAGGGTCTGGGATAGTGTCAGGGGGTTCTGGGCTGGTCCACCAGCGGGTCTGGGGACATTAGAAGCGTCTGGGGGTACCTAAAACGGAGCTGGGCGTATCAGATGGGGGGTTTGGGTGCCTCCAAAGGGGTTTTGTGGGCATCTAAGTTGGGGAATCTGGGGGGGTCCTGAAGGAGTTGGGGGGTTCTCCTCAAGCTATGAGCAGACACACAGACAGTTGTTAAGGGACTTTCTTTGATCATTCCAGGTCTGGTGTGCTGGGACTGGCAGGATCTTCCTGAGCTGTCCACGTACAGTTTCTGTCGACACTCTTCAGCTCGTACATCCGGTTTGCTGACAGAGGGTGTGGGGTTTGTGGGGCCCGGCAGCGAGAGTTTTCCAAAGAGGAGCTCTTCAGGGCAGCTCCAAGGTTAGGTTTGGATTCTCCTGGAGTCGCACACAGAACGAGTCTCACGATTCCAGTGGTCTAATTTCATAGCTGCATTTTCTTCTCTCTGCCTAGGTGACAGGACGACCTCACTAATGAAGAGAGATAGCCTGAGCTCTGCAGGAACCTTGAACCCAAGCAGCCAGTGCCTTCTGTGAGTACAAGCTGTCCTTGTTCAACGTGGAACTAGTTGAGAGCTGAAGCCAGACCATACCTTAATTCCCTCAGCTTCCTCTTCTGCACATTAAACAGTCCCAGTTCCTTCAGCCACTCCTCGTAAGGCTTGTTATCCAGACCCCTCACCGGCTTTGTGGCCCTTCTCTGGACTCACTCTCTCACAAGGGGTGTCCTGGGGAACACCACTTGTGCCCGGCCGGCCACCGGCTGGGTTTAACTCTGTTCCCCACCGCTCTCGGGGCCCGGCCATCCATCCTGTTCTGCTGTCCAGCAGTCCCTTTGAAAAAAAATCCATCTGAAAAAAGAAGTAGCAGAGAAGGAAAGTTGAAGCTGCAAAGATTGCAGTCCCCTCAGTTCTTGTGGTACCCGCTGTGAGATCCTAAGCCACCTGAACTGAGCCGGTCAGGCAGCCAAGCTAGTGCAGCAGTGTCTTCTGGAGAGTTGATAGGAGCCAGTTCTGTGGGGTTTGTTGAAGTGACTGTCCAGTCGTTCTACATGAACAATTGTCTTAGTGCTAGCAAGCAGGAGGCTCTGAAGTGTGGTACTTTGAGAGCTCCATTCATACTTGCCCTTCAGGAGGAGCCAGCTCTTTCATTGAAGGATCTTCCTGAGGTGTCCAAGTACAATTTCCGTTGACACTTTTCAGCTCTTACATCCAGGTTGCTGACAGAGGATGTTGGGTTTGAGGGCCCTGGCAGCGACAGTTTTCCAAAGAGGAGCTCTAAGGCCAGCTGCAAGGTTAGGTTTGGATTCTCCTGGGGTGCCTGTGCTTGAAAGCCCCCCAGAGGCCGTGCAGAGTGGTGCTCGCAGTAGCTCTGTGCAAGTCTGCCATGGGCTCAGGAGGCCAGTATCTAGAGAGAGGGAAGGACAGAGACACTTCTAAGACAGTTTTAAAGAAATAATTATGAGAAGAGGCAAATTAATTCTGGGGACTCATGTGATATATCTGTTTAAGAGAAAAAAAAATGAAGGAGGTTTCTGACCATAACCAGGCTGACAAAGCACAGTAATGTGGTTTCCTATGGGATTCAACTCCTCCTGTATTGCACAGGACACTTCAACAGCTGTCCTGACAAGCTCTAAGTAATGAACTTAATCCACCCTGTGCAAGCAATGGGGCAAAAGGTTACAAAATCCATGTATGCAATTGAGACGTGTTACGTTGGGACGCCCAGGATACAGCTCATCAAGCTCTCCTAGTTTTTAGACGCAAGATGGAAGAAGGAAGGGGGAAGACAGAGCAGAAGGTCTATTTAAATATGAAACTCCTAGGCTGAAAGAAAAGAAAAACATTTTAAAGAGCACTCAGTGAGACTCTGTCACCAGCATAGCTAATCACAGAATCACTGAGTGTTAGGGGTTGGAAGGGACCCCAAAATAGCATCCGGTCCAACCCCTGTGCCAGTGCAGGATCACCTGGGGCAGGTTTTGAATGTCTCCAGAGACTCCACTAACTCTCTGGGCAGCCTGCTCCAGGGCTCTGGCACACACAGTGAAAAGGTTTTCCCTTCTGTTCCTGTGGAACTTCCTCCTTTTATTCGTCGGACGCAGCGAAGCCGCTGGGTCGTGTTGCTGCGGCAAGGTGACCCACCCTGTAGTTGAGGGCCTGGGTCTGTGCCTTCATGGCAGCCTGTTCCCTTGGCACCCTGTCAGCTTAACAGCCCTGTACTCGGGGTCTGTGTGACGAGTTGTGGAGCCCTCCATCCCCCTTCTGTCCCCAGCAGCAGCCCAAGGTCCCTGTAAGCAGGGCTGGGGAGGCTGCTTTAGGCAGCTAACAGGAACCAACCTTGCCTGGCCCTTAGGGGGCTGAGGTCAGTCCCTGGGCTCCTGAAGAGGTGGTGTTGCGCTGCTGCCAGGAGGGCCGGCCCGTAGGTGGGGCACGGGCCAGAGCCTGTGGCTCTCTGTGGGGCTTTTTGGGAGTGCTGCTGAGGCCTCACTCTGTCCTGTTGGCATCCTTTGTCAGGGTAGCCAGATCCTAGGCCTGATGTCTATCGTTAGCTCAATCGCAGAATTTCCTCGTCTGCTGTTCCTGTCCGTAAATTTTTGCCAGTGCTTCTGTAATAAAAAGGTTTTTATTTCTCCTGTAACTTGCAAGCTGGTGACCTCCTTAGGAGCACCACTGTGTTGTTCACAAAGTTCTTTGCTGTTGCAAAGCTGGGAGAAGTGTGAGGTTCAGCTGATGAAGTTTCTCTCTTTAGAAGTGTCTGCTCAGCCGTCCTCTTCCTGGATCTCGGAGCTTTGTCTCTCCCTGTTTGCGGTGCCCCGACAAGGACTTGTGCCGACACATCCTCGGGAAGCTGAAACCACCAAAGGGTTTAATGGGTTTGAGACAAAATTCACCCAACTCCTTCTGCGGTGGTGTACGGGAAAGAGTCGGTAGGGGAAGCCGCAGGACAGCCTGCAGCAAAGCTCAGGACTTGTTCCCTCGCCTCTGCCTTCTGCACGTCTCCTCGTCGGCCGCCTGTAAGCGAGACGCTTCACCAGCTGGCTTGTTTGAATTCAGCAAAGTTATGGCATGGAAGTTATCTGGTAGGAGTCGTTGCTAAACAGATGTAGTTGAAGCTTTGTATCTTCCGTTCTCTCTACTAGTTATTCTAATCTTGCCCTGTTGGTTTAGCCCATCAGTTTTCATGTTCTCTTCATCTATTAGTAGCAGAAGAAAGGGCCCCTTGATTCCAGTATTTCTTGCTGTAGTTCAGAGGTAGAGTTGGCTTTCCCTCTGACCTTTTATACTTTTACTTTGTGTTAAGTGGAACCCAAAACTGAATAGGATACTTTGTGTAAAGCTTGAGCAGCCCTTAACTTTCGAATTATTATACTGCATGCACTAGTGCTTTGCAACATTCACAGGACTGTGGTGGTGTCAGATAGTTCACTTGCATTTAGTTCCTCAGGGGCCAGGCCTTCCTTTGGGCTGATAGTCTTGGCCAAAGCTGCAATGTTCAGTCCTTGCTGTGAAAGGCAGGAGGTGCTGGCTGGGCAGTTTGCTTTATTTTGTGCCTTTTTGGGGGTGAATCAAAGGGAGTGGGGGGATTGTGGGTGGGCTGGTCCTGCCACGTGGGGCAGGGGGCTGCTGCAGCAGAGGAGCAGGTGAGCGAGGGCTGGGGTCCCCCCCTAAAGTGCTGAAAATTCTCCGAGGGCACCACAATATCTTTAAAAGTGTAAGTACTGGGGTGAGGCGAGGCGGAGGCAAACCTCTGGTTTGCAGCTGGAGAGGGAGGGCTTGGAGTGACTGGTGCGTAAGAAAGCTTTGGAAACGACCCCTGTCTGCCCTCTCTGCTTCTAAAAGGCTTTTAGCATTGGAAACTAAAACCCACGTGGGGGCCCGGCTGCTGCCCACGCCCAGGGAGGTGCTCAGTGCTGCCACCCGGTGTGTAACGGCCGGCAGTGCAGCCGTACCGCGGCGTGTGCCGCCCCGGGGGAGCTCAATGCTGCCACCCTGTGCGTAATGGCCGGCAGTGCAGCCGTGCCGCGGCGTGTGCCGCCCCGTGGGAGCTCAATGCTGCCACCCTGTGCGTAATGGCCGGCAGTGCAGCCGTACCGCGGCGTATAGCGCCCCGTGGGAGCTCAGTGCTCAACCCTGTGTGTAATGGCCGGCAGTGCTGCCGTGCCGCGGCGTGTGCCGCCCCGGGGGAGCTAATTTCTGCAGCCTAACTGCGCTGAATGCTCGAAAATTCTTAGGGGGAGAGCGGAGAGCGGAGAGCTTGACTCGAGCGTCGCTATGGATCCGGCGCCTGCGCCCTAGCCCGGATCTGCTTCCCAGTCGCTTCCAGTTCTCTGCCAGTCCTTTGGTGGGAGGAAACTGTTGGGACCGGGAGGGCACCGGGAGGAGGCCATTACTGTGTAGTTTGGTAATACCGACGGCTGCAGCTGGTGCTGAGCTAAACAGAATGATCACAGAAGGCTTTTGCTCTGAAGCCAGAGCTGCCTGCTGGCGGAACGAACGTTTTTCTGACAGCTCTTGGAGGAACATTTCTGTACAGGTGTTCCCCAGGGCTCCTCAGCTGCTCAGAACTCAACGTGTTGTCTTGGAGGGGAATAAAACCCATGGAAAGCTGAGAGTGAGGTGACAACGCAGGCACCGCCCCCCCCGGCGTGTCACCGTCCCCCCAGCGTGGCACCGCCCCCTCAGCGTGGCACCGCCCCCTCAGCGTGTCACCGCCCCCCTCCAGCGTGTCACCGCCTCCCCCAGCGTGGCACCTCCCCCCCAGCGTATCACCGCCCCCCCCAGCGTGGCACCGCCTCCCCCAGCGTGTCACCGCCCCCCTCCAGCGTGTCACCGCCCCCCTCCAGCGTGTCACCGCCCCCCTCCAGCGTGTCACCGCCCCCCTCCAGCGTGTCACCGCCCCCCTCCAGCGTGTCACCGCCCCCCCCAGCGTGGCACCGCCCCCCTCCAGCGTGTCACCGCCCCCCAGCCTGAACCCCACCCCCCAGCATGGCACCGCCCTCAACAACATGGCGCCAGATGCTTTCAGGGTTGTGGCTGGTAGAGGTTGCAGCTCTTCTGCTGTGTCCCAGGTCAGTGCCAGTCTCTGCTGCTTTGTGGGGTTTCTCTATAGCAGCCGCTGGAGGTGCGCGGGGCTTGGGGGGGTGGCCACCGGCGGGGCAGCGCGGGGCTTTTGGGGGGGGGGGGGGGCGTGTCCGGGCTTGGCCGGTGGGGCTCTGCCGGGGTGGCGGCTGCTGCCTCAACCGTACCCAGAGGCCCCGTGGGAGCTCAATGCTGCCACCCTGTGTGTAATGGCCGGCAGTGCAGCCGTGCCGCGGCGTGTGCCGCCCCGGGGGAGCTCAATGCTGCCACCCGGTGTGTAATGGCCGGCAGTGCAGCCGTACCGCGGCGTATAGCGCCCCGTGGGAGCTCAGTGCTCAACCCTGTGTGTAATGGCCGCAGTGCAGCCGTGCCGCGGCGTGTGCCGCCCCGTGGGAGCTAATTTCTGCAGCCTAACTGCGCCGAATGCTCGAAAATTCTTAAGGGAAGAGCGGAGAGCGGAGAGCTTGACTCGAGTGTCGCTATGGATCCGGCGCCTGCGCCCTAGCCCGGCTCTGCTCGCGCCAGGGGGGCAGCGTCCCGGTGGTCGCTATGGATCCGGCGCCTGCGCCCTAGCCCGGCTCTGCTGGCGCCAGAGGGGCAGCGTCCCGGTGGTCGCTATGGATCCGGCGCCTGCGCCCTAGCCCGGCTCTGCTCGCGCCAGGGGGGCAGCGTCCCGGTGGTCGCTATGGATACGGCGCCTGCGCCCTAGCCCGGCTCTGCTCGCGCCAGGGGGGCAGCGTCCCGGTGGTCGCTATGGATACGGCGCCTGCGCCGCAGCGGGTCCGGTCCCGCGCACGCGCCCTCCTCGCGGGCTGCGCCCCGCTTTTCTGGCCGGGGGGGCGGGCACCGCGCTGAGCAGCTTTGGAGCCGGAGCGGTCGCGGAGAGCCCTGATTCGGCGCCTGACGCCGTTCTGTGCCCCAGGGTGCCTGCGAACCGCCGTCCTTTGGCGGGGCAAGGGGTCCTGGCGCATTCGGGGAGCTCGCAGTGCGGTTTCCGGTGTCGCTGCCGGCCCGGGACTCTCAGGTGTGTTCCTTCCGGCGTCTGAAGGTGGTCTGGGGCCATCGGCAGGGCTTTTGGGGGTGACGGAGGAGGTCTGGGGACACCTAAAATGGTCTGGGGATATGTAAAGTTTAGTGGGGCCATCTGAAAGGGTCAAGGGTCGTGGGGAGGCAGCTGGGCACCTCCGTCGGACCCTTTGGGAGGTCTCTGCAGGCTCCCGTGGGAGCTGGGGGTGTCTCGGGGTGGGTTTGGGTTTGTGCTGCAAACAGCGTTGATAATGACTTAGAGAAAGACACACAAGAGACTCAGTAAGTCTCTTGTATCGTGCTTCTATTCTGGCGCCTGACACAGGTAGGATCATGTCAAAAGAGCTGTGTGTCTTCAGAGAGGTTTGGGCAAACTTTTATACAAAAAGTTATCTGTCTATAATGACAGAGGTCCAGATGCTGCCTATCTATACAAAGCTTATCTATCTAAAAGAGCAGAAGTACACATATCATGCAGGTGTCCTTTATTGTATACAAAGGAGCATCTTGTCCAAGACTAACAGAAGTGAATCACTGACAAATCCTGTTATTCCTTCTCTATCCAAAGGCTGTCTGCCAACCCCTCTCCCCCTCCCTGCGTTCCAGCATTTCAGCTAACAAGCGGAAAATTCTTATCAACTCTGTGGTTCTGTTAATGAGACTTTTCTGTTCGTCAATTCCCCCCTTTCTCACAGCCAACAGTATATTCCTATACTATATTTTCTTAAGTCAAACTTTGGACCCAGGCTTTCTGAGCTATCTTTCCCATGCTGACACTTGTGGAAGTTACTCTCAGATGTAGTCACCCAGTCTGATGGCCCCCAAGTCCAATTCAATGAGGCTTCCCCAAATAAAGGGGTCCTCATTTGGCCTCGAGGAAGTTCAGTGCATATCCAACAGTTAGAGAGATTAGTTTGCAAAGCCAATTCTTGCCTAACGTGTAAGTACATATTGCCTTCCCATCCCTCAATTTCCTTGCTGTGCTGCAAAGATTTTGAGAGGAATTTCTAGGTATTAACTACAGCCAGGGCAATCCTTCAAGTGCCCTAGGAATGCGGTGAAAACCTTTTGGGAATTGTTCCTGCTCTGTTACTCCTCAAGCTATGAGGAGCTCTTCAGGGCAGCTCCAAGGTTAGGTTTGGATTCTCCTGGAGTCGCACACAGAACGAGTCTCACGATTCCAGTGGTCTAATTTCATAGCTGCATTTTCTTCTCTCTGCCTAGGTGACAGGACGACCTCACTAATGAAGAGAGATAGCCTGAGCTCTGCAGGAACCTTGAACCCAAGCAGCCAGTGCCTTCTGTGAGTACAAGCTGTCCTTGCTCAACGTGGAACTAGTTGAGAGCTGAAGCCAGACCATACCTTAATTCCCTCAGCTTCCTCTTCTGCAGATTAAACAGTCCCAGTTCCTTCAGCCACTCCTCGTAAGACTTGTTATCCAGACCCCTCACCGGCTTTGTGGCCCTTCTCTGGACTCACTCTCTCACAAGGGGTGTCCTGGGGAACACCACTTGTGCCCGGCCGGCCACCGGCTGGGTTTAACTCTGTTCCCCACCGCTCTCGGGGCCCAGCCATCCATCCTGTTCTGCTGTCCAGCAGTCCCTTTGAAAAAAAATCCATCTGAAAAAAGAAGTAGCAGAGAAGGAAAGCTGAAGCTGCAAAGATTGCAATCCCCTCAGTTCTGGTTGTAGCCAGGTGGGGGTTGGTCTCTTCTCCCAGGCAAGCAGCACCAGAGCAAGAGGGCACAGTCTCAAGCTGTGCCAGGGGAGGTTTAGGCTGAATGTTAGGAAGAGGTTTACAGCTTGGCCAAAGACTCTTCTGATCCCTGTCTTCTGGTCGTGACCAGCAGCGTGCACGGGTGGCCAAGAAGGCCACTGGCAACCTGGCCAATATCAGGATCAGAGTGGCCAGCAGGAGCAGGGAGGTCATTCTGCCCCTGCACTTGGCACTGGTTAGGGCACACCTTGAGTCCCGTGTCCAGTTCTGGGCCCCTCCGTTTAAGCAAGACGTTGAGTTGCTGGAAGGTGTCCGGAGAAGGGCAACCAAGCTGGGGAGGGGTTTGGAGCACAGGCCTGTGAGGAGAGGCTGAGGGAGCTGGGGTTGCTTAGCCTGGAGAAGAGGAGGCTCAGGGGAGACCTTCTTGCTTTCTACGACTCCCTGAAGGGAGGTTGTAGCCAGGTGGGGGTTGGTCTCTTCTTCCAGGCAAGCAGCACCAGAACAAGAGGACACAGTCTCAAGCTGTGCCAGGGGAGGTTTAGGCTAGAGGTTAGGAAGAGGTTCTGCACAGAGAGAGTGATTGCCCATTGGAATGGGCTGCCCAGGGAGGTGGTGGAGTCACCATCTTTGGAGGTGTTCAGGAGGAGACTGGATAGGGTGCTTGGTTGCATGGTTTAGTTGATTAGGTGGTGTTGGATGATAGGTTGGACACGATGATCTTGAAGGTCTCTTCCAACCTGGTCCGGTCCATTCCATTCCAATCAACTAAACCACGGCACTGAGTGCCTCATCCAGTCTCTTTCTAAACACTTCCAGTGATGGTGACTCCACCACCTCCCTGGGCAGCACATTCCAAAGGCCAATCTCTCTTTCAACCTGCTCTATTCTATTCTATGAAGACCTTCTTCCTAACATCCAGGTTTAATTGGTGAGAGCAACAGACTTGGTTGCTGCCACCCGCTGCTAAGGGGTCTGAGTGGCCCCCAAATGGGGTTTGGAGGCAGGTAGAGGTTTCTTTTGGCAGGTGAAGGGGTTTTGTGGGCATCTAGAAGGGGTGTGGAGCCCCCTGAAAGGGTCTGGGATAGTGTCAGGGGGTTCTGGGCTGGTCCACCAGCGGGTCTGGGGACATTAGAAGCGTCTGGGGGTACCTAAAACGGAGCTGGGCGTATCAGATGGGGGGTTTGGGTGCCTCCAAAGGGGTTTTGTGGGCATCTAAGTTGGGGAATCTGGGGGGGTCCTGAAGGAGTTGGGGGGTTCTCCTCAAGCTATGAGCAGACACACAGACAGTTGTTAACGGACTTTCTTTGATCATTCCAGGTCTGGTGTGCTGGGACTGGCAGGATCTTCCTGAGCTGTCCACGTACAGTTTCTGTCGACACTCTTCAGCTCGTACATCCGGTTTGCTGACAGAGGGTGTGGGGTTTGTGGGGCCCGGCAGCGAGACTTTTCCAAAGAGGAGCTCTTAAGGGCAGCTCCAAGGTTAGGTTTGGAGTCTCCTGGAGTCGCACACAGAACGAGTCTCACGATTCCAGTGGTCTAATTTCATAGCTGCATTTTCTTCTCTCTGCCTAGGTGACAGGACGACCTCACTAATGAAGAGAGATAGCCTGAGCTCTGCAGGAACCTTGAACCCAAGCAGCCAGTGCCTTCTGTGAGTACAAGCTGTCCTTGCTCAACGTGGAACTAGTTGAGAGCTGAAGCCAGACCACACCATAATTCCCTCAGCTTCCTCTTCTGCACATTAAACAGTCCCAGTTCCTTCAGCCACTCCTCGTAAGGCTTGTTATCCAGACCCCTCACCGGCTTTGTGGCCCTTCTCTGGACTCACTCTCTCACAAGGGGTGTCCTGGGGAACACCACTTGTGCCCGGCCGGCCACCGGCTGGGTTTAACTCTGTTCCCCACCGCTCTCGGGGCCCAGCCATCCATCCTGTTCTGCTGTCCAGCAGTCCCTTTGAAAAAAAATCCATCTGAAAAAAGAAGTAGCAGAGAAGGAAAGCTGAAGCTGCAAAGATTGCAATCCCCTCAGTTCTGGTTGTAGCCAGGTGGGGGTTGGTCTCTTCTCCCAGGCAAGCAGCACCAGAGCAAGAGGGCACAGTCTCAAGCTGTGCCAGGGGAGGTTTAGGCTGAATGTTAGGAAGAGGTTTACAGCTTGGCCAAAGACTCTTCTGATCCCTGTCTTCTGGTCGTGACCAGCAGCGTGCACGGGTGGCCAAGAAGGCCACTGGCAACCTGGCCAATATCAGGATCAGAGTGGCCAGCAGGAGCAGGGAGGTCATTCTGCCCCTGCACTTGGCACTGGTTAGGGCACACCTTGAGTCCCGTGTCCAGTTCTGGGCCCCTCCGTTTAAGCAAGACGTTGAGTTGCTGGAAGGTGTCCGGAGAAGGGCAACCAAGCTGGGGAGGGGTTTGGAGCACAGGCCTGTGAGGAGAGGCTGAGGGAGCTGGGGTTGCTTAGCCTGGAGAAGAGGAGGCTCAGGGGAGACCTTCTTGCTTTCTACGACTCCCTGAAGGGAGGTTGTAGCCAGGTGGGGGTTGGTCTCTTCTTCCAGGCAAGCAGCACCAGAACAAGAGGACACAGTCTCAAGCTGTGCCAGGGGAGGTTTAGGCTAGAGGTTAGGAAGAGGTTCTGCACAGAGAGAGTGATTGCCCATTGGAATGGGCTGCCCAGGGAGGTGGTGGAGTCACCATCTTTGGAGGTGTTCAGGAGGAGACTGGATAGGGTGCTTGGTTGCATGGTTTAGTTGATTAGGTGGTGTTGGATGATAGGTTGGACACGATGATCTTGAAGGTCTCTTCCAACCTGGTCCGGTCCATTCCATTCCAATCAACTAAACCACGGCACTGAGTGCCTCATCCAGTCTCTTTCTAAACACTTCCAGTGATGGTGACTCCACCACCTCCCTGGGCAGCACATTCCAAAGGCCAATCTCTCTTTCAACCTGCTCTATTCTATTCTATGAAGACCTTCTTCCTAACATCCAGGTTTAATTGGTGAGAGCAACAGACTTGGTTGCTGCCACCCGCTGCTAAGGGGTCTGAGTGGCCCCCAAATGGGGTTTGGAGGCAGGTAGAGGTTTCTTTTGGCAGGTGAAGGGGTTTTGTGGGCATCTAGAAGGGGTGTGGAGCCCCCTGAAAGGGTCTGGGATAGTGTCAGGGGGTTCTGGGCTGGTCCACCAGCGGGTCTGGGGACATTAGAAGCGTCTGGGGGTACCTAAAACGGAGCTGGGCGTATCAGATGGGGGGTTTGGGTGCCTCCAAAGGGGTTTTGTGGGCATCTAAGTTGGGGAATCTGGGGGGGTCCTGAAGGAGTTGGGGGGTTCTCCTCAAGCTATGAGCAGACACACAGACAGTTGTTAACGGACTTTCTTTGATCATTCCAGGTCTGGTGTGCTGGGACTGGCAGGATCTTCCTGAGCTGTCCACGTACAGTTTCTGTCGACACTCTTCAGCTCGTACATCCGGTTTGCTGACAGAGGGTGTGGGGTTTGTGGGGCCCGGCAGCGAGACTTTTCCAAAGAGGAGCTCTTAAGGGCAGCTCCAAGGTTAGGTTTGGAGTCTCCTGGAGTCGCACACAGAACGAGTCTCACGATTCCAGTGGTCTAATTTCATAGCTGCATTTTCTTCTCTCTGCCTAGGTGACAGGACGACCTCACTAATGAAGAGAGATAGCCTGAGCTCTGCAGGAACCTTGAACCCAAGCAGCCAGTGCCTTCTGTGAGTACAAGCTGTCCTTGCTCAACGTGGAACTAGTTGAGAGCTGAAGCCAGACCACACCATAATTCCCTCAGCTTCCTCTTCTGCACATTAAACAGTCCCAGTTCCTTCAGCCACTCCTCGTAAGGCTTGTTATCCAGACCCCTCACCGGCTTTGTGGCCCTTCTCTGGACTCACTCTCTCACAAGGGGTGTCCTGGGGAACACCACTTGTGCCCGGCCGGCCACCGGCTGGGTTTAACTCTGTTCCCCACCGCTCTCGGGGCCCAGCCATCCATCCTGTTCTGCTGTCCAGCAGTCCCTTTGAAAAAAAATCCATCTGAAAAAAGAAGTAGCAGAGAAGGAAAGCTGAAGCTGCAAAGATTGCAATCCCCTCAGTTCTGGTTGTAGCCAGGTGGGGGTTGGTCTCTTCTCCCAGGCAAGCAGCACCAGAGCAAGAGGGCACAGTCTCAAGCTGTGCCAGGGGAGGTTTAGGCTGAATGTTAGGAAGAGGTTTACAGCTTGGCCAAAGACTCTTCTGATCCCTGTCTTCTGGTCGTGACCAGCAGCGTGCACGGGTGGCCAAGAAGGCCACTGGCAACCTGGCCAATATCAGGATCAGAGTGGCCAGCAGGAGCAGGGAGGTCATTCTGCCCCTGCACTTGGCACTGGTTAGGGCACACCTTGAGTCCCGTGTCCAGTTCTGGGCCCCTCCGTTTAAGCAAGACGTTGAGTTGCTGGAAGGTGTCCGGAGAAGGGCAACCAAGCTGGGGAGGGGTTTGGAGCACAGGCCTGTGAGGAGAGGCTGAGGGAGCTGGGGTTGCTTAGCCTGGAGAAGAGGAGGCTCAGGGGAGACCTTCTTGCTTTCTACGACTCCCTGAAGGGAGGTTGTAGCCAGGTGGGGGTTGGTCTCTTCTTCCAGGCAAGCAGCACCAGAACAAGAGGACACAGTCTCAAGCTGTGCCAGGGGAGGTTTAGGCTAGAGGTTAGGAAGAGGTTCTGCACAGAGAGAGTGATTGCCCATTGGAATGGGCTGCCCAGGGAGGTGGTGGAGTCACCATCTTTGGAGGTGTTCAGGAGGAGACTGGATAGGGTGCTTGGTTGCATGGTTTAGTTGATTAGGTGGTGTTGGATGATAGGTTGGACACGATGATCTTGAAGGTCTCTTCCAACCTGGTCCGGTCCATTCCATTCCAATCAACTAAACCACGGCACTGAGTGCCTCATCCAGTCTCTTTCTAAACACTTCCAGTGATGGTGACTCCACCACCTCCCTGGGCAGCACATTCCAAAGGCCAATCTCTCTTTCAACCTGCTCTATTCTATTCTATGAAGACCTTCTTCCTAACATCCAGGTTTAATTGGTGAGAGCAACAGACTTGGTTGCTGCCACCCGCTGCTAAGGGGTCTGAGTGGCCCCCAAATGGGGTTTGGAGGCAGGTAGAGGTTTCTTTTGGCAGGTGAAGGGGTTTTGTGGGCATCTAGAAGGGGTGTGGAGCCCCCTGAAAGGGTCTGGGATAGTGTCAGGGGGTTCTGGGCTGGTCCACCAGCGGGTCTGGGGACATTAGAAGCGTCTGGGGGTACCTAAAACGGAGCTGGGCGTATCAGATGGGGGGTTTGGGTGCCTCCAAAGGGGTTTTGTGGGCATCTAAGTTGGGGAATCTGGGGGGGTCCTGAAGGAGTTGGGGGGTTCTCCTCAAGCTATGAGCAGACACACAGACAGTTGTTAACGGACTTTCTTTGATCATTCCAGGTCTGGTGTGCTGGGACTGGCAGGATCTTCCTGAGCTGTCCACGTACAGTTTCTGTCGACACTCTTCAGCTCGTACATCCGGTTTGCTGACAGAGGGTGTGGGGTTTGTGGGGCCCGGCAGCGAGACTTTTCCAAAGAGGAGCTCTTAAGGGCAGCTCCAAGGTTAGGTTTGGAGTCTCCTGGAGTCGCACACAGAACGAGTCTCACGATTCCAGTGGTCTAATTTCATAGCTGCATTTTCTTCTCTCTGCCTAGGTGACAGGACGACCTCACTAATGAAGAGAGATAGCCTGAGCTCTGCAGGAACCTTGAACCCAAGCAGCCAGTGCCTTCTGTGAGTACAAGCTGTCCTTGCTCAACGTGGAACTAGTTGAGAGCTGAAGCCAGACCACACCATAATTCCCTCAGCTTCCTCTTCTGCACATTAAACAGTCCCAGTTCCTTCAGCCACTCCTCGTAAGGCTTGTTATCCAGACCCCTCACCGGCTTTGTGGCCCTTCTCTGGACTCACTCTCTCACAAGGGGTGTCCTGGGGAACACCACTTGTGCCCGGCCGGCCACCGGCTGGGTTTAACTCTGTTCCCCACCGCTCTCGGGGCCCAGCCATCCATCCTGTTCTGCTGTCCAGCAGTCCCTTTGAAAAAAAATCCATCTGAAAAAAGAAGTAGCAGAGAAGGAAAGCTGAAGCTGCAAAGATTGCAATCCCCTCAGTTCTGGTTGTAGCCAGGTGGGGGTTGGTCTCTTCTCCCAGGCAAGCAGCACCAGAGCAAGAGGGCACAGTCTCAAGCTGTGCCAGGGGAGGTTTAGGCTGAATGTTAGGAAGAGGTTTACAGCTTGGCCAAAGACTCTTCTGATCCCTGTCTTCTGGTCGTGACCAGCAGCGTGCACGGGTGGCCAAGAAGGCCACTGGCAACCTGGCCAATATCAGGATCAGAGTGGCCAGCAGGAGCAGGGAGGTCATTCTGCCCCTGCACTTGGCACTGGTTAGGGCACACCTTGAGTCCCGTGTCCAGTTCTGGGCCCCTCCGTTTAAGCAAGACGTTGAGTTGCTGGAAGGTGTCCGGAGAAGGGCAACCAAGCTGGGGAGGGGTTTGGAGCACAGGCCTGTGAGGAGAGGCTGAGGGAGCTGGGGTTGCTTAGCCTGGAGAAGAGGAGGCTCAGGGGAGACCTTCTTGCTTTCTACGACTCCCTGAAGGGAGGTTGTAGCCAGGTGGGGGTTGGTCTCTTCTTCCAGGCAAGCAGCACCAGAACAAGAGGACACAGTCTCAAGCTGTGCCAGGGGAGGTTTAGGCTAGAGGTTAGGAAGAGGTTCTGCACAGAGAGAGTGATTGCCCATTGGAATGGGCTGCCCAGGGAGGTGGTGGAGTCACCATCTTTGGAGGTGTTCAGGAGGAGACTGGATAGGGTGCTTGGTTGCATGGTTTAGTTGATTAGGTGGTGTTGGATGATAGGTTGGACACGATGATCTTGAAGGTCTCTTCCAACCTGGTCCGGTCCATTCCATCCCATTCCAATCAACTAAACCACGGCACTGAGTGCCTCATCCAGTCTCTTTCTAAACACTTCCAGTGATGGCGACTCCACCACCTCCCTGGGCAGCACATTCCAAAGGCCAATCTCTCTTTCAACCTGCTCTATTCTATTCTATGAAGACCTTCTTCCTAACATCCAGGTTTAATTGGTGAGAGCAACAGACTTGGTTGCTGCCACCCGCTGCTAAGGGGTCTGAGTGGCCCCCAAATGGGGTTTGGAGGCAGGTAGAGGTTTCTTTTGGCAGGTGAAGGGGTTTTGTGGGCATCTAGAAGGGGTGTGGAGCCCCCTGAAAGGGTCTGGGATAGTGTCAGGGGGTTCTGGGCTGGTCCACCAGCGGGTCTGGGGACATTAGAAGCGTCTGGGGGTACCTAAAACGGAGCTGGGCGTATCAGATGGGGGGTTTGGGTGCCTCCAAAGGGGTTTTGTGGGCATCTAAGTTGGGGAATCTGGGGGGGTCCTGAAGGAGTTGGGGGGTTCTCCTCAAGCTATGAGCAGACACACAGACAGTTGTTAAGGGACTTTCTTTGATCATTCCAGGTCTGGTGTGCTGGGACTGGCAGGATCTTCCTGAGCTGTCCACGTACAGTTTCTGTCGACACTCTTCAGCTCGTACATCCGGTTTGCTGACAGAGGGTGTGGGGTTTGTGGGGCCCGGCAGCGAGAGTTTTCCAAAGAGGAGCTCTTCAGGGCAGCTCCAAGGTTAGGTTTGGATTCTCCTGGAGTCGCACACAGAACGAGTCTCACGATTCCAGTGGTCTAATTTCATAGCTGCATTTTCTTCTCTCTGCCTAGGTGACAGGACGACCTCACTAATGAAGAGAGATAGCCTGAGCTCTGCAGGAACCTTGAACCCAAGCAGCCAGTGCCTTCTGTGAGTACAAGCTGTCCTTGTTCAACGTGGAACTAGTTGAGAGCTGAAGCCAGACCATACCTTAATTCCCTCAGCTTCCTCTTCTGCACATTAAACAGTCCCAGTTCCTTCAGCCACTCCTCGTAAGGCTTGTTATCCAGACCCCTCACCGGCTTTGTGGCCCTTCTCTGGACTCACTCTCTCACAAGGGGTGTCCTGGGGAACACCACTTGTGCCCGGCCGGCCACCGGCTGGGTTTAACTCTGTTCCCCACCGCTCTCGGGGCCCGGCCATCCATCCTGTTCTGCTGTCCAGCAGTCCCTTTGAAAAAAAATCCATCTGAAAAAAGAAGTAGCAGAGAAGGAAAGTTGAAGCTGCAAAGATTGCAGTCCCCTCAGTTCTTGTGGTACCCGCTGTGAGATCCTAAGCCACCTGAACTGAGCCGGTCAGGCAGCCAAGCTAGTGCAGCAGTGTCTTCTGGAGAGTTGATAGGAGCCAGTTCTGTGGGGTTTGTTGAAGTGACTGTCCAGTCGTTCTACATGAACAATTGTCTTAGTGCTAGCAAGCAGGAGGCTCTGAAGTGTGGTACTTTGAGAGCTCCATTCATACTTGCCCTTCAGGAGGAGCCAGCTCTTTCATTGAAGGATCTTCCTGAGGTGTCCAAGTACAATTTCCGTTGACACTTTTCAGCTCTTACATCCAGGTTGCTGACAGAGGATGTTGGGTTTGAGGGCCCTGGCAGCGACAGTTTTCCAAAGAGGAGCTCTAAGGCCAGCTGCAAGGTTAGGTTTGGATTCTCCTGGGGTGCCTGTGCTTGAAAGCCCCCCAGAGGCCGTGCAGAGTGGTGCTCGCAGTAGCTCTGTGCAAGTCTGCCATGGGCTCAGGAGGCCAGTATCTAGAGAGAGGGAAGGACAGAGACACTTCTAAGACAGTTTTAAAGAAATAATTATGAGAAGAGGCAAATTAATTCTGGGGACTCATGTGATATATCTGTTTAAGAGAAAAAAAAATGAAGGAGGTTTCTGACCATAACCAGGCTGACAAAGCACAGTAATGTGGTTTCCTATGGGATTCAACTCCTCCTGTATTGCACAGGACACTTCAACAGCTGTCCTGACAAGCTCTAAGTAATGAACTTAATCCACCCTGTGCAAGCAATGGGGCAAAAGGTTACAAAATCCATGTATGCAATTGAGACGTGTTACATTGGGACGCCCAGGATACAGCTCATCAAGCTCTCCTAGTTTTTAGACGCAAGATGGAAGAAGGAAGGGGGAAGACAGAGCAGAAGGTCTATTTAAATATGAAACTCCTAGGCTGAAAGAAAAGAAAAACATTTTAAAGAGCACTCAGTGAGACTCTGTCACCAGCATAGCTAATCACAGAATCACTGAGTGTTAGGGGTTGGAAGGGACCCCAAAATAGCATCCGGTCCAACCCCTGTGCCAGTGCAGGATCACCTGGGGCAGGTTTTGAATGTCTCCAGAGACTCCACTAACTCTCTGGGCAGCCTGCTCCAGGGCTCTGGCACACACAGTGAAAAGGTTTTCCCTTCTGTTCCTGTGGAACTTCCTCCTTTTATTCGTCGGACACAGCGAAGCCGCTGGGTCGTGTTGCTGCGGCAAGGTGACCCACCCTGTAGTTGAGGGCCTGGGTCTGTGCCTTCATGGCAGCCTGTTCCCTTGGCACCCTGTCAGCTTAACAGCCCTGTACTCGGGGTCTGTGTGACGAGTTGTGGAGCCCTCCATCCCCCTTCTGTCCCCAGCAGCAGCCCAAGGTCCCTGTAAGCAGGGCTGGGGAGGCTGCTTTAGGCAGCTAACAGGAACCAACCTTGCCTGGCCCTTAGGGGGCTGAGGTCAGTCCCTGGGCTCCTGAAGAGGTGGTGTTGCGCTGCTGCCAGGAGGGCCGGCCCGTAGGTGGGGCACGGGCCAGAGCCTGTGGCTCTCTGTGGGGCTTTTTGGGAGTGCTGCTGAGGCCTCACTCTGTCCTGTTGGCATCCTTTGTCAGGGTAGCCAGATCCTAGGCCTGATGTCTATCGTTAGCTCAATCGCAGAATTTCCTCGTCTGCTGTTCCTGTCCGTAAATTTTTGCCAGTGCTTCTGTAATAAAAAGGTTTTTATTTCTCCTGTAACTTGCAAGCTGGTGACCTCCTTAGGAGCACCACTGTGTTGTTCACAAAGTTCTTTGCTGTTGCAAAGCTGGGAGAAGTGTGAGGTTCAGCTGATGAAGTTTCTCTCTTTAGAAGTGTCTGCTCAGCCGTCCTCTTCCTGGATCTCGGAGCTTTGTCTCTCCCTGTTTGCGGTGCCCCGACAAGGACTTGTGCCGACACATCCTCGGGAAGCTGAAACCACCAAAGGGTTTAATGGGTGAGAGCAAAGCTCAGCTGTGTGCTGAAGCTGCAAACCTTGCCCAGAAGGCTGTCCCCGGCTCGGGGTGATAAAAAGAACAGGAGCGTAGCCGCTCGGCTGTCTTTCCTTCTGTGATGCCACAGGGGGGTGGGCGAGGATACAGCAGAGGAGCAGTGAGGGAGGGGTGAGGGCAGCCTCCCACAAAGGCTGCTTGCAGACCTGAAATGCCAAATGTTTGAAATGCCAGGACGTTCTTGGAGGGGAGGGAAAGCCCCGGGAAAGTGTAAGAGTGAGTGTGAGGTGTTCCAGCCGAGGAACAGCGGTGCTGCTTATTGAGAGATTGCAGAAGGGCAGTGATTTGTGTGCAGAAAGGCCTTGACGTGCCCCCCCTCTGTTCTGTAGAAAGGCTTCTAGAGGAGAAAAGCACATCCTGAGCAGAGCCACGGGGGGGTGTGGGGTGTGGTTTGAAACAGAAATAGCAACTGTCTCTCAATTAAAACAGTGGATTGTCTTTCATGTGTGTGTGTGGTGTGCTGTTTTTTCATTGAATGGAAAAAGCTCTGCAGGGAGACCAGCTGATCTGCTCCCGAGGCACAGCAGCACCGGACCTGCTGAGCATTGGGGGCCTGTTAAGGAGGGTCTGCTGTCATCTGAAGTGGGCTTGGGGGTATGAAAGGGGAATTTGGGGGCATGTGAAGGGTTCTGGGAGCATCTAGAGGTGTCTGGGGACCTCTGGAGGGGCTCCTGGGTCATGTCTGGAGGGTCACGGAGGAGTGGGGGGGTCTGTGCCTCAGTGTGGTTTCGGGGTCTCTGTGTCAGGTCCCCACAGCGTGTGGGTTGCTGTGTGGCATTGCTGGAGTCTCGGTGTCCCTAGCGCCCCTGACTCTTCTGCTCACTGCTCCCACCTTGTGGGCACGGCCAGGTACTGCTTGCTGTCGCCTGCTGCCAAGGGTGTGAGTGGCCTCTGAAGGGAGGCGCAGAGAGGTATTCTGGGGCATCTAGAGGGGCTTTGTGGGCATCGAGAGGTGTCTGGCGGCCTCTGGAGGGTCTCCGGGGGGGTCTCTGGAGGGTCCTGAAGCAGCTGAGGGGGCGGGGAGTGGTGGTGTTGTGTTAGAGGTCTCTGGGGGGTTCCAGGGTTTGGGGTCCCGCAAGATTGGGGTGGTCTCACTCCGGTATTGGGTGTCCTGCAGTCCCAGGACCCCCCAGCCACATCTCCCCCGGCATCTCAAGGCGAGCTGCGAGCACCTCAAGGGCCTTAGAGGGTGAGAAAGGAGGTCTGGGGGCATGTAGACGGAAGTGAGGGCATCAAGACTCTCCCCGTGACAGCGCCTGCCCTTCCCAAGACGGCACCGCTCTCCCCGTGACAGCGCCTGCCCTTCCCAAGATGGCGTCGCCCTCTCCGTGACAGCGCCTGCCCTTCCCAAGATGGCGCCGCCCTCGCCTTCTCGGCTCCGACCTAGCCAGCGTAACTATCGTCCCCTCTGCTTTCTCCGCTCCGCATCAGCTCAGTGTAGACTCTGCTGCTCTCTGGAGTTGTTTTGTCCCTGCTGCAGGACTCTGCCACGGGTCTGGGGGTGGGCAGCAGCGAGGGGGGGGGCAAGAAACACCAGCAGCGAGGGGGGGTGGGTGTCGATTTGCCGCGGTCGGGAGCAGTCTGCTCCCAGTTCACGAGCTGTTCTCCTGTCTCTCCCAGCTCTTGCAGGCTGACCCCAATGCCCCCAGACTCGCCCAGCGATCCCAGGGTGAACCCCGCAGCACCCAGATTCGCCCAGCGATCGTCACGTGATTAGGGGCCACGCAAAGGAGGGGCGGGGAGCAGAGAAAGCGGCGGCGGCGCTGTGAGGGATAGGAAAGGGAAAGGGTGGGAAGGGAGCTAGAGGGGAGGGGGAGCGGGGAAGACCGCGCAGGTTACGTCACTGGAGGCGGGGCTTGAGGAAGGCAATAGGATGGCTATGGGGGGCGGGGCTGGAGGACTGGAGGCGGGGCTAGAGGGCGGCAATAGAATGGCTAAGGGAGGGGGCGGGAACGAGAGGGCATCTGCGTCACAAGGGGGCGGGGTTTGAGTGAAATAGGATGGCTATGGAGGGGGCGGGGAAAGGGCTGAGGGAGGTTGCAGGAGGTGGGACTGGAGGACTGGAGGCGGGGCTGGAGGGCGACAATTGGATGGCTATAGGAGGGGGCGGGGCTGGAGGAGGGCAGCAGGATGGCTATGGGGGGGCGGGGAATAGCGCAGACTATGTCACGGGGGGCGTGGCCTGAGCAGCTGGGGCAGAGAGGCGATGGCTGCTGATTACGTCAGAGCAAGGGGGCGGAGCGCCCAGGTGGGAGGGGGGAGGAGGGCACCAGGGCTGCCCCGCGCGGTGATGTCAGAGAGTGGAGTGGGGTCGGCTGCGCCACATGGGCCACGGGGAGCGCGGGAAAGGGATAACGGGAGGGGAGAGGAGGAGGAGGGGAGGGAGGGAGAGGCTGGGGGGGGGTCATTAGTGGCCACCGTAGCTCATTAGTGGCCACCCAAGCTCGATACTGGTCCAGACTCGTCCAGACTGGTCCAAACCGGTCCAGACCGGTCCAAGCCAGTCCAGACCGGTCCAAGCCGGTCCAGACCGGTCCAGACCGGTCCAAACCGGTCCAAGCCGGTCCAGACCGGTCCAGACCGGTCCAAACCGGTCCAAACCGGTCCAGACCGGTCCAAGCTGGTCCAGACCGGTCCAAGCTGGTCCAGACCGGTCCAAACCGGTCCAAGCCGGTCCAAGCCGGTCCAGACCGGTCCAAACCGGTCCAAACCGGTCCAAGCCGGTCCAGACCGGTCCAAACCGGTCCAAGCCGGTCCAAGCCGGTCCAGACCGGTCCAAACCGGTCCAAAGCGGTCCAAGCCGGTCCAGACCGGTTCAAGCCGGTCCAAGCCGGTCCAGACCGGTCCAAACCGGTCCTAACCGGTCCAAACCGGTCCAGACCGGTCCAAGCTGGTCCAGACCGGTCCAAACCGGTCCAAGCCGGTCCAGACCGGTCCAAACCGGTCCAAACCGGTCCAAGCCGGTCCAGACCGGTCCAAACCGGTCCAGACCGGTCCAAACCGGTCCAAGCCGGTCCAGACCGGTCCAAGCCGGTCCAAGCCGGTCCAGACCGGTCCAAGCCGGTCCAAACCGGTCCAAGCCGGTCCAAGCCGGTCCAGACCGGTCCAGACCGGTCCAAGCCGGTCCAGACCGGTCCAAGCCGGTCCAAGCCGGTCTGGACCGGTCCAAACCGGTCCAAACCGGTCCGGACCGGTCAAAACCGCTTGAAACTGGTCCAGACTGGTCCACACCGGTCCAAAACACTCCAGACTGGTCCAAACCGGTCCAAACCAGTCTACACTGGTCCAAACTGATCCATACTCTTCCAAACTGGTCCAAAACGGTCCAGACTGGTGCAGACTGGTCCAAACTGGTCCAGACTGGTCCAAACTGGTCCAAACCAGTCCAGACTGGTCCAAACCGGTCCAGACTGGTCTAGCCCTGGCTCCATACTGGTACATACTGGTACATACTGGTCCCCCCTCTCTTCCTCTCCCCTCCCTTCCCCTTCCTTATTCCTTTCCCGCCCTCCCCTCCCCTTTTGCCGCCCACCCCTAACCCCTTTCCCGCCTTTGCGCTTTCCCCTCCCTCCTATTGGCCGCACCGCGCCAGAAGCTCCCTCCCCCTTTTAGCTTGGTGGGGGGAGGGGGCATGGCCAGCCACCCGCCTCCACTTCACTCCCTCCCTCCCTTATTTGGGGGGGGGCGTGGCCAGCCCCCCACCTCGCTTCTTCACTGCCCTCCCTTTGTGGGTGTGGCCAGCCGCCCTCCTCCGTTTCACTCTCCCTCCCTTATTTGGGAGGGGGCGTGGCCAGCCAGTCCCATCGCAGTGCACTCCCAGTCCTTCCCATTCTCTCCCAGTTCCCTCCCATTCCCATTCCACTACACCCAGTTCCTCCCTGTCCTTTCCCACTCCCTTTCCATTACCCTTCCAGTGCCCTCCTAGTCCCTTCACTGTTCCCTACCAATTCCCTCCCAGTTTCCTCCCACTCCCTCCCAGTCCCCTCCAATTTCACTCAGGTCCTCCCAGTTCCCTCCAAGTCCCCTTCCAGTTTGACCCAGGCCCTTCCCAGTTCCTTCCCAGTCCCCTCCCATCCCTCCCATTCCCTACCACTGCCCTCCCTGTCAATCCCAGTCCACCCAAGCCCCTAACAGTCCATCCCAGTCCCTTTCATTCCCTTCCCAGTTCACTCAGTCCCATCCCAATCCCCTCCCTGTCCCTTCCCTGTCCCTTCCCAATCCCCTTACTGTCCCATCCCACTCCATCCCAGTCCCTGCCAGTCCCTCCCAGTCCATTCCCACTATGTCCCCTCCCTGTCCCTCCAAGTCCCCTACCATACTGTCCCACTCCCTTCCCAGTCCCCTCCCAGTCCCTCCCTGTTTATTCCTGTCCCTCCCAGTACCTCCCAATCCCTTCTAATCCTATCCCAGTATGGGAGGAGACCAGTAGGGACCAGGAGGCACTGGGAGACATACCTGGACCAGCTGGAGGCATTGCTGGAGCCCTGGGAGACAACTGGAAGCAGCAGGAACTCAACTGGGAGCACTGGGAACAACTGGGAGAGCACTGTGAGCACTGTGAGTATCTCCACATAACCCCCAGTGCCCCCCTCAGCCCCTCCAGACCTCCCCAAAGTCTTTCCAGAGTCTCTGAGTTCTTCCCAGTGCCATTCAGAGCCCTTCCCAGTACCTCCCAGTTAACCCTTATAGTTCTCCAGCGCCCCCTCACTCCCCCCAGTAACCCTCCCCCCCCAGATCTTTTCACAGCCTCCCAGTACCTCCCAGTGCCCCCCCAGAGCCCTTAACAGCCTCCCTGTCCTTCACAGTACTGTCCTGAGCCCTTTCCAATTCCCTCCCTGATCCATCCCACTCTATCCCAGTCCCTTCCAACTCTTTTCCCTTCCCATTCCCTTCTTAGTTCCCTCGCAATCCCCTCCCACTGGCTCCCCACTCCCCTCCCAGTCCCGTCACAGTGCACTCCCAGTCCTTCCCAGTCTCTCCCAGTTCCCTCCCATTCCCATCCCAGTACACCCAGTTCCTCCCTGTCCTTCCCCACTCCCATCCCAGTCTCTTCCCAGTGCCCCCCTAGTCCATCCCAGCCCCTCCCAGTTCCTCCCATTCCATCCCAGTCCCTTCACAGTCCCCAACCAGTCCCTTCCCCATCCCTTTCCAGTCCCCTCCCAGTTCTACCTGCACTACCTGGCAAGAGCCCTGGTGGACAATTGGAAGCAGTAGCATCCCCACTGGGAGACAACTGGGAAACAACTGGGAGCACTGGGAGCGTGACCCAGGAATTCCCAGTACCCCCCTCAGCCCCCCATTTCCCTCCCACAGCCCTTTACAGCCTCCCAGTCCATCCCATTTTCTCCTACACCTTTCCCAGTCTGGGAGGAGACTGGTAGGGGCTGGAAGTTTCTGGGAGAGTCTGGGAGCCATACCTGCAGCACCTGGAGTCAGACCTGGAGCCCTGGGAGACAACTGGAAGCAGCAGGAACCCAACTGGGACAAAAGTGGGAGACAGCTGTGAAAGTCCCCTCCCAGTCCCTGCCAGTCCCTCCCAGTCCATTCCCACTATGTCCCCTCCCTGTCCCTCCACGTCCCCTCCCACACTGTCCCACTCCCTTCCAGTCCCTCCCTGTTTATTCCTGTCCCTCCCAGTACCTCCCAATCCCTTCTAGTCCTATCCCAGTATGGGAGGAGACCAGTAGGGACCAGGAGGCACTGGGAGACATGCCTGGACCAGCTGGAGGCATTGCTGGAGCCCTGGGACACAACTGGAAGCAGCGGGAACCCAACTGGGAGCACTAGGGGTCCCTGGGAGGAACTGGGAGACAACTGGGAGAGCACTGGGAGTATCTCCCCATGACCCCCAGTGCCCCCCTGAGCCCCTCCAGACCGCCCCAAAGTCTTTCCACAGTCTGAGTTCTTCCCAGTGCCATTCAGAGCCCTTCCCAGTACCTCCCAGTTAACCCTTAGACTTCCCCAGTGCCCCCTCACTCCCCCCACAGTAACCCTCCCCTCCCAGAGTCCTTTCACAGCCTCCCAGTACTCCCCACTACCTCCCAGTACCTTCCAGTAACCCCCAGTGCCCCCCTGAGCCCTCCCAGTTCCACCGAGGAAGTCCTTCCACAGCCTCCCAGTGACCCTCTGTACCCCACTGAGCATCCCCAATTCCCCCCCAGAGTCCTTCCACAGTCTCCCAGTCCTTCCCACTACTGTCCTGAGCCCCTCCCAGTGCCTCCCAGTCCTTTCCCAGTCTGGGAGGAGGCTGGCAGGGGCTGAGAGGCACTGGGAGGGACTGGGAGGGACTGGGAGCCATACCTGCAGCACCTGGAGTCAGTTCTGGAGCCCTGGGATACAACTGGAAGGATCAGGAACCTAACTGGGAGCACTGGGAGGAACTGGGAGACAACTGGGAGAGCACTGGGAGCACTGTGAGTATCTCCCCATAACCCCCAGTGACCCCTTCACCCCCTGCAGACTGCCCCAAAGTCTCTCCACAGTCTCTGAGTTTTTCCCAGTGCCATTCAGAGCCCTTCCCAGTACCTCCCAGTTAACCCTTATAGTTCTCCAGTGCCCCCTCACTCCCCCCCAGTAACTCTCCACCCCCAGAGTCCTTCCACAGCCTCCCAGTACCTTCTAGTACTTCCCAGTAACCCCCAGTTCCTCCTAGTACCTCCCAGTCTCACATAATCAACCAGGTTTGAAGAGACCTCAGATCTCATCAATTCCCTCCTATGTCTGCATCCCTATCCCCTCCTCACAATTAAACCATGGCTCCAGGTGCCACATCCAGTTCTTTTTTGGAACACCTCCAGGGATGGGGACTCCACCACCTCCCTGGGCAGCACATTCCAATGGCCAGTTCCTCTTTCTGGGATGAACTTTGTCCTCACCTCTAGCTTAAACCTTCCCTGGCACAGCCTGAGACTGTGTCCTCTTGTTCTGGTACTGGGTGCCTGGGTGAACAGACCAAACCCTACCTGGCTACAATCTGCCCTCAGGTAGTTGTAGAGAGCAAGAAGGTCTCCCCTGAGCCTCCTCTTCTCCAGGCTAAGCAACCCCAGCTCCCTCAGCCTTGCCTCACAGGGCTATGCTCCAGACCCCTCCCCAGCTTTGTTGCCCTTCTCTGGACACCTTCCAGCATCTCAACATCTTTCCTAAACTGAGGGGCCCAGGAACTGGACCCAGAACTCAAGGTGTGGCCTGACCAGTGCTGAGCACAGGGTAGAATGACCTCCCTGCTCCTGCTGGCCACACTGTTCCTGATGCAGGCCAGGATGTATTTGGCCTTCTTGGCCACCTGGGCACACTGCTGGCTCATGTTCAGCTGGTGTCAACCAGCACCCTCAGGTCCCTTTCTGCCTGGTTCCTCTCCAGCTAGTCTGACCCCAGCCTGTAGCAATGCCTGGGGTTGTTGTGGTAATGTGTAGAACCTGGCACTTGGATGTGTTCAATATCATGCCCTTGGACTCTGCCTGGAGGAAAGCAGAAAGTATGTATGGAAGGTTTCAGGACAGGAAAGAACAACAGGCTGCTGACGACGGAAGAATGGTCTGATGATAAAGAAGAGCTGACTGCAGTAAACAGCCTGAAGCGCGAGACAGAAGGACGCTCGCCTCCGTGCTGGAGAAGCTCAACCTGATATGGGATGAAGATAATAATGGAGAGCTGCATATCAAAGGAGAAAACTCAATTAGCAGCAGTGGTGCAAGAATGCCAGGGAATTGCTTAGCCTGCTTGATTTTTCCTACATACACTGCTTGTTCTGTACCACTAAACAATTCCTGCTTTACCAACCAGGGAGTCCATGCATGCTTTCCAAACTCTGCCCATCTGTCCAGCCTGTCAGGGTCCCTCTGCTGAGCTCTCCTACCTTCCAGCAGATCAACTCCTGCCCCCAGCTTGGTGTCATCTGCAAAGTTATTGATGATGGACTCGATCCCCTCATCCAGATCATCAATAAAGATATTGAACAGGATGGGACCCAGCACTGATCCCTGGGGGACACCACTAGTGCCCGGCTGCCAGCTGCATGTGGCACCATTCACCACCACTCTCTGGGCCCAGGACTCCAGCCAGTTCCTAACCCAGCACAGAGTGCTCCTGTCCAGGATGTGGGCTGTCAGCTCAGCCAGGTGGTTGTTGTGGCAGACAGTGTCAAAGGCCTTGCTGAAGTCCGGGCAGACTACATCCACAGCCTTCCCAACACCTACCAGGCAGTCACCTGGGCATAGAAGGAGATCAGGTTGGTGAGGCAGGACCTGCCCCTCCCACCAAATCTTTGCTGGCTGGGCCTGAGCCCTTGCCCATCCTGCAGGTTTGCTGTGATTGCCCCCAGGACGATCTGCTCCATAGTCTTGCCAGGCACTGAGGTCAGGCTTACAGGCCTGGAGTTCCCAGGTTCTTCCCTCCAGCCCTTCTCGTGAATGGCATCACACTGGCAGCTTCCAGCCACCTGGGACCTCTGTGGTCATGCAGGACTGGTGGCAAATGTTGGACAGTGGCTTGGAGCTCATCTGCCAGAGCTCTCTGCCCTGGGATGGATCCCATCTGGTGCCATAGACTTGTGAGGGTCCCAGTGGTATCCCAGTCCCTCCCAGTTCTTTCCCAGTCCTTCTCAGTCACCCCTAGTCCTTCCAACTTCCATCCCAGTTCCTCCCGTTTCCTTCCCATTCCCTCCCATTCCCTTTGGAATTCCTCACAGTCCCTCCCATTCCTCTCCCGGTCCTTCCCAATCTCCTTCCAGTCCCTTCCCAGTCTCTCCCAGTCCCTTCTCAGTCCTGTCCCCATCCCCATCCCTCCCAATCCTCTCCCAGTCTCCTCCCAGTCCCATCCCAGTCACTCCCAGTCCCCTCCCAGTCTCTCCTAGTCCTTTCCCAGTTCCTCTCAATCCCTCCCAGTCTCCTTCTCATCTTGCAGCGTGGCAGATTTCCCGGAGTGGGAAAGCAGAGCCGCGCTCTCTTTGGTCAGTACAGTTTAGGTGGGAAGTGCTTCCACTGGCTCCATTGGTCCAGATCACCCCAGTTTGGGCTCTGTTTACTTTGGGGCCATTTGGGCCCATTTAGGGTCCTCTTTGGGACTTTTTTTCCCAGTTGTTCCCAGTCCCTTCCAGTTCCTTCGGAGCTCTCTCACAGTTCTCCCCAGTGCCTCCCACTTGAGCCTCCACTACCTCTTAGTCTCTACCAGTTTCCTCCCAGTTTTCTTTCAGTCTCTGACAGTTTCCTCCTCCTTCCCTCCCAGATTCCACCTCGTGCCCTCCCAGTCCCTCCCAGTTTCTTCCCAGTCGCTTCCAGTTCTCTGCCAGTCCTTTGGTGGGAGGAAACTGTTGGGACCGGGAGGGCACCGGGAGGAGGCCATTACTGTGTAGTTTGGTAATACTGACGGCTGCAGCTGGTGCTGAGCTAAACAGAATGATCACAGAAGGCTTTTGCTCTGAAGCCAGAGCTGCCTGCTGGCGGAACGAACGTTTTTCTGACAGCTCTTGGAGGAACATTTCTGTACAGGTGTTCCCCAGGGCTCCTCAGCTGCTCAGAACTCAACGTGTTGTCTTGGAGGGGAATAAAACCCATGGAAAGCTGAGCGTGAGGTGACAAAGCAGGCGCCGCCTCCCCCAGCGCGGCGCCGCCTCCCCCAGCGCGGCGCCGCCTCCCCCAGCGCGGCGCCGCCTCCCCCAGCGCGGCGCCGCCTCCCCCAGCGCGGCGCCGCCTCCCCCAGCGCGGCGCCGCCTCCCCCAGCGCGGCGCCGCCTCCCCCAGCGCGGCGCCGCCTCCCCCAGCGCGGCGCCGCCTCCCCCAGCGCGGCGCCGCCTCCCCCAGCGCGGCGCCGCCTCCCCCAGCGCGGCGCCGCCTCCCCCAGCGCGGCGCCGCCTCCCCCAGCGCGGCGCCGCCTCCCCCAGCGCGGCGCCGCCTCCCCCAGCGCGGCGCCGCCTCCCCCAGCGCGGCGCCGCCTCCCCCAGCGCGGCGCCGCCTCCCCCAGCGCGGCGCCGCCTCCCCCAGCGCGGCGCCGCCTCCCCCAGCGCGGCGCCGCCTCCCCCAGCGCGGCGCCGCCTCCCCCAGCGCGGCGCCGCCTCCCCCAGCGCGGCGCCGCCTCCCCCAGCGCGGCGCCGCCTCCCCCAGCGCGGCGCCGCCTCCCCCAGCGCGGCGCCGCCTCCCCCAGCGCGGCGCCGCCTCCCCCAGCGCGGCGCCGCCTCCCCCAGCGCGGCGCCGCCTCCCCCAGCGCGGCGCCGCCTCCCCCAGCGCGGCGCCGCCTCCCCCAGCGCGGCGCCGCCTCCCCCAGCGCGGCGCCGCCTCCCCCAGCGCGGCGCCGCCTCCCCCAGCGCGGCGCCGCCTCCCCCAGCGCGGCGCCGCCTCCCCCAGCGCGGCGCCGCCTCCCCCAGCGCGATAAAAAGCGGGGCAGCCCCTCAGCTGTCTCTCTTTCCTTCCATGATACCACATGGGGGTGGGTCATGATGCAGGAGAGGAGCAGGTGAGTGAGGGGCGGGGGATGCTGCCCAAAAAAGCTGCCTGAATGCTCTCAGAGGGGATGAAAACCATGAAAAAAATGTGTTAGTGTGAGGTATTCCAGCAGAGAAAAAGCTGTGCTCTTAATCGAGAGATTGCAGAACAGTAGTAATGTGGATGCAAAAAGGCTTTGAAATGACTCTTATTTGCAAACTAAAAAACCCCACAAGACACACAAAAGAAACATCACTGGTTTTATTTTTAGTTTCTTAATTTGAATGGGAAGTCAAGGGGAATATAGAGGCATGTGGGGACCAATGGAAGGTCTCCTGTGGGTATTTTAGTCGGATGGTTAGGGTTAGTTGTGGTGGTGGGGGGAAAGCTTTGCAGTAGTGGCCTTTGTGGCGGGGGTCCAAATAACCCTAAATATCCAACTAATCATTTGGGAGACTCTCCAGAGGCCCTCCTGATTCCTCTATGTGCCCCCAAATTCCCCTTTGATACCCCCAGGTGCACCTTAGGTGCCAACCGATCCCCTTAAGAGGGGTGGCAACACTGACCAGTTAGGGGCTTCTCTTGCCCCTGTGTGTGGGGAGCAGCTGAGTGCGGCCCTCTTTGAAGGTTTTTCCATTTGTATTGAAAACTAAGAAACAAAAAGAAAAAAACCCCAAAGAAACAAAGAAGGGCAACCCCCCCTCCCGTGACAGACAAAAAGGAAGGTCTACTGTTTTTATGTGATACATGTTGTATTTATGCTTTGAAACCCTGTTTTGCTCTCCCTAGAATTTGCTTTTACATTCCAGAAGCTCTCCTGTTTAAGTGGATGTAGAAGAATAGTATGATGTGGGAAGATGTTTTGGGATAGCTTTGGAAGACTATGGGGAAGATTTGCCTTTGCTCGAGTCAGAGAAAGCTATGTTTTGCCTTTGACTCTGAGAGTAATGTAAACACTTTGGAACCGAAGGAGAGAAACTGGGCAGAGTTTGGTTGGACGTGTTAAAATAGTTTTGTTGTTACGACCTACTGTATGCCTTAATTACACGTATGCCAGTAGAAAATGCCCAACTGAGATGTGCCACGTGTGCCTTCTGATTAGACTATATAACTTTGCTGTATAATGTAATAAATGTCTTCAGCTGCTTACATCTGGTCCAGAAAGCACTGCTCGAAGTAATTAAAACATCAATACTACACCAAATGGTCACCCCGGACAGAGGTAAGTGACTGGGGAAACTGAGGGTCGGTGCCTCCTGTTGATGAGCACGTATGGGTAATCAAAGAACAAAAGAAGATAACTTGATACTCAGAGTCATTTACTTACATCTTGGAGGGAAAAAAAAGGGCAACAATGTAGAATGAAAAGACATGGGTGCGGGGAGGGATGGCGGCAACAAAAGTAAACAAAATTGTTACATCTTCCCTTACAACACAGGGACTAATTAAAGATTCTTTAGATCAATTAGCAGAGCATTATAAAGCTGTTACAATAGTAATGCCATTTCACCAGAACAAAGCTCTTCTTTGACATCTACGCCCCCCAGCCCCTCTCCCCCACCATGGCCACTAAGCTCACCTGCACCCCTGAAGCTGCAGTCACTGGCACCTGGCCAATAGCAACAGCAGCCCACTCCCCCCCTGCTGCTGGACACCCCCCCACTAACTCTTAAAAGTTTTTTCCATGTGTTTTAATTGTGGACAGAAGGGACACTTTAGGCAAAAAGCATGACTTGGGAGAAGATGACTGTCCTAGAAGCCTGTAAGAAACACTGATTGCCAGATACTTTTGTGTACTTTAGGAACTGCTGCTGTAAGTTGTATGCACTGACATCCAGCAATATGGAGTGAGAAGAGACAGTGGCATCTGCTACAAGCACCTCGAGTTTTAGGCTCAAAAACATCAATGTAGCTCAAAATTGCTGCTATTACCTCCTATGGAAGTCTCCATGCCTTCAGGGAATCCTACATTTGACCTGGAGGCTGCCTGGAAGGGCAGCTGGTGTGAATTCGGTGGCTTCCTCCCCACCCCCCTTTTGCCCCCCCCTCTTTGTCCTTATGGTGCCTTTGCTAGCCGGCCGCCTCCCCCCCCCCCCCCCTTTCTCCCCCCCGTTCTGATAACCTCTCTAGTCTGTGAAAGTTGTGTTCTGATTTAAAGCAACAATGATTATTTCATTATTTCTGATTGTGATGTGTTTTAGAGATTTATTTTTGTTTTTAATAGTTGTTTTACCTGTAAGCATAATGAATAGTAAGTATTTAGTATTTATAAGTATTAAGTAATTAGTGATTGTACTAAGGTACTAAGGTGTTAGGATAAGAGTTTGATATAGGGATATTATAGAATGAGATTTTTGTTTCTTTGTATTCAAAATCGTTTTAAGAGAAGCATTATATATATTAAAAAAAAAAAAGATGCATATTTTATAACAGGTTGGATGTGTTAAAATAGTTTTATTGCAACCTATTGTATGCCTTAATTACACGTATGCCAGCAGAAAATGCCCATTTGAGATGTGCCACGTGTGCCTTCTGATTAGACTATATGACTTTGCTGTATAATGTAATAAATGTCTTCAGCTGCTTACATCTGGCCCAGAAAGCACTGCTCGAAGTAAAACCTCTATACTACAGTGTTAATTGGTAAGAAGGGAGGCTTTGAAATGGGGTATGTGCAGTGTGTATCTATCATATGCAAAGAGTGGCTTTTTAAAACGTATCGATTTTGTTGTCGATTGGTTGTTTTTTATGTGAATGGAAAACCCTCTGAACAGAGGCTGGCTGAGCCTGATAGGAAAAATTAACCGTTCTGTATAAAATAAGAATTAACATGGGAAAAGATTAACCTTTTATATAACCTTCGGCGGCTCGGCTGGGCTCGGCTCCCTTCGGCGGCTCGGCTGGGCTCGGCTCCCTTCGGCGGCTCGGCTGGGCTCGGCTCCCTTCGGCGGCTCGGCTGGGCTCGGCTCCCTTCGGCGGCTCGGCTGGGCTCGGCTCCCTTCGGCGGCTCGGCTGGGCTCGGCTCCCTTCGGCGGCTCGGCTGGGCTCGGCTCCCTTCGGCGGCTCGGCTGGGCTCGGCTCCCTTCGGCGGCTCGGCTGGGCTCGGCTCCCTTCGGCTCCTCGGCTGGGCTCGGCTCCCTTCGGCTCCTCGGCTGGGCTCGGCTCCCTTCGGCGCCTCGGCTCGGCTCGGCTCCCTTCGGCGCCTCGGCTCGGCTCGGCTCCCTTCGGCGCCTCGGCTCGGCTCGGCTCCCTTCGGCGCCTCGGCTCGGCTCGGCTCCCTTCGGCGCCTCGGCTCGGCTCGGCTCCCTTCGGCGCCTCGGCTCGGCTCGGCTCCCTTCGGCGCCTCGGCTCGGCTCGGCTCCCTTCGGCGCCTCGGCTCGGCTCGGCTCCCTTCGGCGCCTCGGCTCGGCTCGGCTCCCTTCGGCGCCTCGGCTCGGCTCGGCTCCCTTCGGCGCCTCGGCTCGGCTCCCTTCGGCGCCTCGGCTCGGCTCCCTTCGGCGCCTCGGCTCGGCTCGGCTCCCTTCGGCGCCTCGGCTCGGCTCGGCTCCCTTCGGCGCCTCGGCTCGGCTCGGCTCCCTTCGGCGCCTCGGCTCGGCTCGGCTCCCTTCGGCGCCTCGGCTCGGCTCGGCTCCCTTCGGCGCCTCGGCTCGGCTCGGCTCCCTTCGGCGCCTCGGCTCGGCTCGGCTCCCTTCGGCGCCTCGGCTCGGCTCGGCTCCCTTCGGCGCCTCGGCTCGGCTCGGCTCCCTTCGGCGCCTCGGCTCGGCTCGGCTCCCTTCGGCGCCTGCCCTTCCCAAGATGGCGCCGCCCTCCCCGTGACGGCGCCTGCCCTTCCCAAGATGGCGCCGCCCTCCCCGTGACGGCGCCTGCCCTTCCCAAGATGGCGCCGCCCTCCCCGTGACGGCGCCTGCCCTTCCCAAGATGGCGCCGCCCTCCCCGTGACGGCGCCTGCCCTTCCCAAGATGGCGCCGCCCTCGCCCCCTCGGCTCTGACCTAGCCAGCGTAACCCTCATCCCCTCTGCTTTCTCCGCTCCGCATCATCTCAGTGTAGACTCTGCTGCTCTCTGGAGTTGTTTTGTCCCTGCTGCAGGACTCTGCCACGGGTCAGGGGGTGGGCAGCAGCGAAGGGGGGGTGGGGGTGGGTGTCGATTTGCCGCGGTCGGGAGCAGTCTGCTCCCAGTTCACGAGCTGTTCTCCTGTCTCTCCCAGCTCTTGCAGGCTGACCCCAATGCCCCCAGACTCGCCCAGCGATCCCAGGGTGAACCCAGCGCCTCCCAGTCTCTGCCAGTGCTCCCGGGAACTGCAAAATCCCTCTCCAGTCCTCCCAGGAACGCAGTGAGTGACCTCCTGTCCCACGCGGTGCTGCCAGTAAAACCTCTCTGATCCCATTCTCGGTGACCTCGCAGCAACAACAGTGCTCCCAGGAACTCCAAGATCTCCCTCAAGGGCTCCCAGTACTGCAATGTGTTCTCCCAGTCCCCCCCAGTATTTCCCAGTCCCTTCCCAGTTTGTCCCTGTCCCTCCCAGCTTGTCCCAGTCTGTAACAATCGCTTTGCTATCCCTACCAAGTCCCTTCCCTCACTGTCCCAGTCCCTTCCCAGTCCATTCCCAGTTTCATTCCCAGTCCTTTCCCACTGCATCCCAGTCCCTTCGCAGTACTCTCCCATTCCCAGCCAAGTCCCTTCCCAGTTCCCTTCCAGTCCCTCCCAATTTCTCCCACTACCTCCCAATTCTTCTTAGTCCCTTGCCAGTCCCCTCCAGGTCCTTTCCAGTCCATCCCATTCCCACCCAGTCCCTTCTCCGTCCTATCCCAGTCCATCCCACTCCATCCCGGGCCCTCCCAGTCCCTTCCCATTCCCTTCCCAGTTCCCTCCCATTCCATCCCAGTCCTTCCCAGTCTCTCCCCCCCCATTCCTGTCCATCCCAGCCCCTCCCATTCCCTCCCCGTCCCCTCCCAGTCCACCCAGTGCCCTCCCAGTCATTCCCAGTTCCTCCCATTCCCTCTCAGTCCCCTCCTGGTCCATTCCCAGTGCCCTCCCAGTCCCTCCCAGTGCCCTCCCATTTCACTCGGGTCCTCCCACTTCCGTCCAAGTCCGCTCCCAGTGTGTCCCAGTCCCTTCCCAGTTTGTCCCAGTCCCTTCCCACTCCCCTCTTTGTCCATTCCTTGTTACTTCCCAGTTCCCTTCCAGTCCCCTCCCAGTTTGTCCCAGTCCCCTCCCTGTCCATTCCTTGTCCCTTCCCAGTTCCCTTCCTGTCCCTTCCCAGTTTGTCCCAGTCGCTTCCCAGTTCCCTCCAAGTCCCCTCCCAGTTAGTTCCAGGCCCTTCCCAGTCCCTTCAAAGTTTATCCCAGTGCCTACTCAGTTCCATCCCAGTCCATCCCACTCCACCCAGACTCTCCCACTCCCCTCCCAGTCCCGTTGCATTACCCTTCTAGTTCCCCCACACTTCCCTCCCAGTCCCTTCCCAGTTTGTCCCTGTCCCTTCCCAATCCCTTCCCTGCCCCTTCCCTGTCCCTTCCCAGTTCCCTCCCAGTCCCCTCTCAGTCCACCCATTTCCTCCCAGTCCCTTTCCAGTCCCTTCCCAGGCCCTCCAAGTTTCCTCCCACTCCCTCCCGGTCCCCTCCCAGTCCTTCCAAGTGCCCTCCCAGGTCCTCCAAGTCCCCTCCCACTTAGTTCCAGGCCCTTCCCAGTTTGTCCCAGTCCCTTCTCACTCCCCTCCCAGTCCCTTCTCACTCCCCTCCCAGTCCCTTCTCACTCCCCTCCTTGTCCCCTCCTTGTCCCCTCCCTGTCCCTTCCTTTTCCCTTCCCAGTTCCATCCCAGTCCCCTCCCAGTTTGTCCCAGGCCCTTTCCAGTCCCTTCCCAGGCCCTCCAAGTTTCCTCCCACTCCCTCCCGGTCCCCTCCCATTCCTTCCAAGTGCCCTCCCAGGTCCTCCAAGTCCCCTCCCACTTCGTTCCAGGCCCTTCCTAGTTTGTCCCTGTCCCTTCTCAGTACCCTCCTTGTCCTCCCACTCCCCTCCCAGTCCCCTCCTTGTCCCCTCCTTCTACCCTTCTTGTCCCTTCCATGTCCCTTCCTTTTCCCTTCCCAGTTCCATCCCAGTCCCCTCCAGTTTGTCCCAGTCCCTTTCCAGTCCCTTCCCAGGCACTCCCAGTTTCCTCCCACTCCCTCCCGGTGCCCTCCCAGTCCTTCCAAGTGCCCTCCCAGGTCCTCCAAGTCCCCTCCCACTTAGTTCCAGGCCCGTCCCATTCCCTTCTCAGTTCCCTCCCACTCCCTCTCACTCCCCTCCCTGTCCCTTCCTTTTCCCGTCCCTGTCCCTTCCCACTCCCCTCCCTGTCCCTTCCTGGGTCCTCCCAGTTCCCTCCAAGTCCCCTCCCAATTTGTCCCAGGCCCTTCCCAGTCCCGTCCCAGTCCCTTCCTGTCCCTTCCCAGTCCCTTTGCACTGCCCTCCTTTTCCCTTCCCAGTTCCCTCCCAGTCCCCTCCCAGTTTGTGCCAATCTCTTCCCACTCCCCTTCCTTGTCCTTTCCCAGGCCCTCCCAGTTCCCTCCCACTCCATCCCAGTTCCACCCATTCCCTCCCGGTCCCCTCCCAGTCCACCCAGTCCTTCCCAGTGCCCTCCCATTCCCTCCCAGTCCACTCCCAGTTCCCTCCAAGTCCCCTCCCAGTTTCTCCCAGGCTTTTTCCAGACCCTTCCCAGTACCCTCCCAGTCCTTTCCATTCCCTCCTGGTCCACCCAGTCCCTCAAACTCCCCGCACTGTCCCTTCTCAGTCCCTTCCAACTCTTTTCCCTGTCCCTTTTACATTCCCATCCCAGTGCCTAAGCAGTCCCCTCCCAGTCCCCCCCCCAGTCCCTTCCCAGTTTGTCCCAGTGCCCTCCCTGTCCCTTCCCAGTCCCTTCCTGTCCCTTCACTGTCACTTCCCAGTCCCTTCACAGTTCATCCAGTTCCCAACCAGTCCCCTCCCAGTTTGTCCCAGTCCATTCCCATTCCCCTCATAGTTCCCTCCCCATCCTTCCCAGTTCCTCCCATTCCCTCTCAGTCCCCTCCCATTTCACTCAGGTCCTCCCAGTGCCATTGCCAGTCCCCTCCCAGTTTGTCCCGGTGCCCTCCCTGTTCCTTCCCACTCCCTTCACACTCCCTACCCATTCCATTCCCAGTCCCTTCCAACTTTTTCCCCTTCCCATTCCCTTCTTAGTTCCCTCCCATTTCCCTCCCACTGGCTCCCCACTCCCCTCCCAGTCACTTGCCACTCCCCTCCCAGTCCCGTCGCACTGCATTCCCAGTCCTTCCCAGTCTCTCCCAGTTCCCTCCCAGTCCCATCCCAGTACACCCAGTTCCTCCCTGTCCTTTCCCACTCCCATCCTAGTCTCTTCTCAGTGCCCCCCCAGTCCAATCCAGCCCCTCCCAGTCCATCCCAGTTCCTCCCAGTCCATCCCAGTCCCTTCCATGTCCCCTACTAGTCCCTTCCTAGTTTTCCCCAGTCCTTCCCAATCCCCTCCCATTCAACCCATTTCCTCCCAATCCTTTCTCAGTCCCTTGCCAGTCCCTGCCAGTTCCTCCCCAGTCCCTCCCAGTCCTGCCCAGTGGCCCTCCCACTCCCCTCCCAGTCCTCTTCAAGTCCCTTCACAGTCCCCAACCAGTCCCTTCCCCATCCCTTTCCAGTTCCCTCCCAGTCATACATGCACTACCTGGCAAGAGCCCTGATGGACAATTGGAAGCAGTAGCATCCCCACTGGGAACACTGGGAGACAACTGGGAAACAACTGGGAGCACTGGGAGCATGACCCAGGAATTCCCAGTACCCCCCTCAGCCCCCCATTTCCCTCCACAGCCCTTTACAGCCTCCCAGTCCATTCCCACTATGTCCCCTCCCACACTGTCCCACTCCCTTCCCAGTCCCCTCCCAGTCCCTCCCTGTTTATTTCTGTCCCTCCCAGTACCTCCCAATCCCTTCTAGTCCTATCCCAGTATGGGAGGAGACCAGTAGGGACCAGGAGGCACTGGGAGACATACCTGGACCAGCTGGAGGCATTGCTGGAGCCCTGGGACACAACTGGAAGCAGCAGAAACCCAACTGGGAGCACTAGGGGTCCCTGGGAGGAACTGGGAGACAACTGGGAGAATCTCCCCATGACCCCCACTGCCCCCCTGAGCCCCTCCAGACCGCCCCAAAGTCTTTCCACAGTCTCTGAGTTCTTCCCAGTGCCATGTAGAGCCCTTCCCAGTACCTCCCAGTTAACCCTTAGACTTCCCCAGTGCCCCCTCACTCCCCCCCGTAACCCTCCCTACCCCAGATCCTTCCACAGCCTCCCAGTGCCCCCCCAATTCCCCTCCAGATCTGTTAACAGCCTCCCAGTCCTTCCCACTATTGTCCTGAGCCCTTTCCAGTACCCTCCCAGTCGTTTTCCAATTCCCTCCCTGATCCATCCCACTCTATCCCAGTCCCTTACCAATCCCCTCCCTGTCCCTTCCCAGTCCCTTCCAACTCTTTTCCTTTCCCATTCCCTTCTTAGTTCCCTCCCAATCCCCTCCCACTGGCTCCCCACTCCCCTCCCAGTCCCGTCGCAGTGCACTCCCAGTCCTTCCCAGTCTCTCCCAGTTCCCTCCCATTCCCATTCCACTACACCCAGTTGCTCCCTGTCCTTTCCCACTCCCATCCCAGTCTCTTCCCAGTGCCCCCTTAGTCCATCCCAGCCCCTCCCAGTCCATCCCAGTTCCTCCCATTCCATCCCAGTCCCTTCACAGTCCCCAACCAGTGCCTTCCCCATCCCTTTCCAGTCCCCTCCCAGTCATACCTGCACTACCTGGCAAGAGCCCTGGTGGACAATTGGAAGCAGTAGCATCCCCACTGGGAGACAACTGGGAGCACTGGGAGCATGACCCAGGAATTCCCAGTACCCCCCTCAGCCCCCCATTTCCCTCCCACAGCCCTTTACAGCCTCCCAGTCCATTCCCACTATGTCCCCTCCCTGTCCCTCCAAGTCCCCTCCCACACTGTCCCACTCCCTTCCCAGTCCCCTCCCAGTCCCTCCCTGTTTATTCCTGTCCCTCCCAGTACCTCCCAATCCCTTCTAGTCCTATCCCAGTATGGGAGGAGACCAGTAGGGACCAGGAGGCACTGGGAGACATGCCTGGACCAGCTGGAGGCATTGCTGGAGCCCTGGGACACAACTGGAAGCAGCGGGAACCCAACTGGGAGCACTAGGGGTCCCTGGGAGGAACTGGGAGACAACTGGGAGAGCACTGGGAGTATCTCCCCATGACCCCCAGTGCCCCCCTGAGCCCCTCCAGACCGCCCCAAAGTCTTTCCACAGTCTCTGAGTTCTTCCCAGTGCCATGTAGAGCCCTTCCCAGTACCTCCCAGTTAACCCTTAGAATTTTCCCAGTGTCCCCTTAGTCTCCCCCCCATAACCTTCCCCCCACCAGAGGTCTTCCACAGCCTCCCAGTACCTTCCAGTACTGTCCTGAACCCCTCCCAGTGCTTCCCAGTCCTTTCCCAGTCTGGGAGGAAGCTGGTAGGGGCTGAGAGGCACTGGGAGGGACTGGGAGCCATACCTGCAGCAGCTGGAGTCAGTTCTGGAGCCCTGGGAGACAACTGGAAGCAGCAGGAACCCAACTGGGAGCAACTGGGAGACAACTGGGAGAGCAGTGGGAGCACTGTGAGTATCTCCTCATAACCCCAAGTGCCCCCCTCAGCCCCTCCACACTGCCCCAGAGTCTTTCCACAGTCTCTGAGTTCTTCCCAGTGCCATTCAGAGCCCTTCCCTGTACCTCCCAGTTAACCCTTAGAATTTTCCCAGTGCCTCCTCACTCCCCCCCAGTAACCCTCCCCCCCAGAGTCCTTCCACAGCCTCCCAGTACCTCCCAGTACTGTCCTGAGCCCCTCCCAGCCCTTTGCCACTCCCTTACCGCTCCCTTTCCAGCCTGGTTCCTATCCAGCTAGTCTGACCCCAGCATGTAGCAATGCCTGGGGTTGTTGTGGTAATGTGTAGAACCTGGCACTTGCATGTGTTCAATATCATGCCCTTGGACTCTGCCTGAAGGAAAACAGAAAGTATGTATGGAAGGTTTCAGGACAGGAAAGAACAACAGGCTGCTGACGACGGAAGAACAGTCTGATGATAAAGAAGAGCTGACTGCAGTAAACAGCCTGAAGTGTGAGACAGAAGGACGCTCGCCTCCGTGCTGGAGAAGCTCAACCTGCTATGGGATGAAGATAATAATGGAGAGCTGCATATCAAAGGAGAAAACTCAATTAGCAGCAGTGGTGCAAGAATGCCAAGGAATTGCTTAGCCTGCTTGATTTTTCCCACATACACTGCTTGTTCTGTACCACTAAACAATTCCTGCTTCACCAACCAGGGAGTCCGTGCATGCTTTCCAAACTCTGCCCATCTGTCCAGCCTGTCAGGGTCTGGAGCTGCGCGGGGCTTGGGGGGGTGGCTGCCGGCGGGGCTGCACGAGGCTTTGGGGGCTGGCTGCGGCGGCGGCGGCCGGCGGGGCAGCGCGGGGCTTTGGGGGAGCGGCGGCTGCTGCCTCAACTGTACCCAGAGATACCTGTAACTCTGTGCTTCTAGTGCATGCAATAATGACGGAAGTGTGGAGCTGTAAGTGATAACAGAATTGGCCCTTTATCTCTTTTTCTTTTCTAGTACACCCAGTGTTTCCCCACTCCTGTTAGGAGTCTTGTCTGCAGGACTCTTGCTGTTCTCCACATGTGGGGTGTGTGTGTATGTCTACATCAGGAGCAGTCTATACGTTGTGCTTTGGAGAACAAGACCACAAGTAAGTCTGCTTTGTGTTGCACTCATGAGGAATGAGCTGCCCTGGGAGGTGATGGAGTCACCATCACTGCAAGTGTTTAAAGTAAGACTGGATGAGGCACTGAGTACCATGGTTTGGTTGACTAGATGGTGGTGGGTGATAGGTTGGACTCAGTGTTCTGGAAGGTCTTTTCCAACCTGGTTAAGTCTGTATTCTATTCTGCTTTCCCGATTGCTCCCAGCATGGCCCCTGTGTTCTCCCTCTTCTTCCCAGTAACTCCAAAATCCTTTTCTAGTGCTCCCAGTGCCTTCCCAAGTCTCCCAGTGGGGCCCCAGATCTTCCCTCAGTGGGGAAGTGTTCTCCCAGCATGCCAAACTCTCTTCTTGGTGCTCCAAGTACCACCAGATGCTGACTGTGTGTTTTGGGACAGCATCAGTTCACAGCTCTGTGAGTTAAATGAACGCTGCAGGGAGAACAAATGATTTTGTGGTATTTTTATTGAATGCATGCTAACCTCCTCACAGCTTTACAATGTGAGTAACTGAGATCTGTTCTTTGCTTTTTGCTTTATTCTTTACAGATTGACTCTTTGCTTTCCACTTCATTAACCGAGCAAGCAAGACGTGCAGCAGCGACACGGTCGGCACAAGGGCTACGGCTGCTGTGACGGTACAGCCTCGCCCTGCCAGCCTAGCAGGGGATCTCCTGCTTGGCTTGTGTGGGCTCCAGGTAGGGTTTGATCTGTCAGTCAGGAAGGAAAGGCTGAAAAAGAAACTGCTCAGTCCACGCTTTTACCGAGGAGCTGAAACTTCTTCCAGTGTAGACTCCAACCGAGCAGGTAGGTAAGCAAGCAGAAGTCCTCTGATGGGTATAATGGGAGTGGCAAAGAGACTTCCCTTGTTTCCAGTGTGGACAACCTCTTGTTTGTCCCCTGACCCCAGGAGCTTCTCACAGGGGCTGTGTTCCTCACTAACAGCAAGGCTGCGCTCGGCCCTTGGGGATGCTGCAACCGGAGCAGAGAAGTTGTGCTCCTGGCAGTTCTCTCTCCACCTGGATCAGGATGAAGGTGCAGGCCATTGCTCTGCAGCTAGGCACCGCTGGGAGCTGCAGCTGGTGCCCAGATCAAAGACAGCTTTGTCTCTATGGCCAGTGCTTCTCTGCAGAGAAACCAAGATTTCTCTGTAGGTGTTGCCCAGGGTTCCTCATCTGCTCAGAATGCCCAGCTCCAGTGCCAGGCTGATGTCCCCTCACAGCCGTCACTCTGTCGGTGCTTGCCTAGAAGTGCCGGAAATGTTCCTGGAACTATTGGAGAAAAGGAAGCTTTGTCTGTCTCTGTTTGCAGTGCCCTGAGAAGGACTTGTACAGACACAGGCTCAGAAAGCTGAAACAAAACAATGAGAGCAACAGATGGAAGAGATTGCTTGATTGCCAGCAAGAAATGCACCAACTGCAAGGTGACTATGGGGTAGTAAATCCCAGAAGGTGTGACATGCTTGGAGATGCAGACCTGCGCAGCAGCTGTCACAGAGAAGAGAAGCGCAGCAAAAACTCAGCTGTGTGCTGAAGGTGCAAATCCCACTGAGAAGGGCATCCGTGGGTTAGGGTGATAAAAAGCGGGGCAGCCCCTCAGCTGTCTCTCTTTCCTTCCATGATACCACATGGGGGTGGGTGCTGATGCAGGAGAGGAGCAGGTGAGTGAGGGGTGGGGGATGCTGCCCAAAAAAGCTGCCTGAATGCTCTCAGAGGGGATGAAAACCCATGAAAAAAATGTTAGTCTGAGGTATTCCAGCAGAGAAAAAGCTGTGCTCTTAATCGAGAGATTGCAGAACAGTAGTAATGTGGATGCAAAAAGGCTTTGAAATGACTCTTATTTGCAAACTAAAAAACCCCACAAGACACACAAAAGAAACATCACTGGTTTTATTTTTAGTTTCTTAATTTGAATGGGAAGTCAAGGGGAATATAGAGGCATGTGGGGACCAATGGAAGGTCTCCTGTGGGTATTTTAGTCGGATGGTTAGGGTTAATTGTGGTGGTGGGGGGAAAGCTTTGCAGTAGTGGCCTTTGTGGCGGGGGTCCAAATAACCCTAAATATCCAACTAATCCTTTGGGAGACTCTCCAGAGGCCCTCCTGATCCCTCTATGTGCCCCCAAATTCCCCTTTGATACCCCCAGGTGCACCTTAGGTGCCAACCGATCCCCTTAAGAGGGGTGGCAACACTGACCAGTTAGGGGCTTCTCTTGCCCCTGTGTGTGGGGAGCAGCTGAGTGCGGCCCTCTTTGAAGGTTTTTCCATTTGTATTGAAAACTAAGAAACAAAAAGAAAAAAAACCCAAAGAAACAAAGAAGTGCAACCCCCCCTCCCATGACAGACAAAAAGGAAGGTCTACTGTTTTTATGTGATACACATGTTATATTTATGCTTTGAAACCCCGTTTTGCTCTCCCTAGAATTTGCTTTTACATTCCAGAAGCTCTCCTGTTTAAGTGGATGTAGAAGAATAGTATGATGTGGGAAGGTGTTTTGGGATAGCTTTGGAAGACTATGGGGAAGATTTGCCTTTGCTCGAGTCAGAGAAAGCTATGTTTTGCCTTTGACTCTGAGAGTAATGTAAACACGTTGGAACCGAAGGAGAGAAACTGGGCAGAGTTTGGTTGGACGTGTTAAAATAGTTTTGTTGTTACGACCTACTGTATGCCTTAATTACACGTATGCCAGCAGAAAATGCCCAATTGAGATGTGCCACATGTGCCTTCTGATTAGACTATATAAATTTGCCGTATAATGTAATAAATGTCTTCAGCTGCTTACATCTGGCCCAGAAAGCACTGCTCAAAGTAAGTAAAACATCTATACTACAGTGTTAATTTGTAAGAAAGGAGGTTTTGAAATGGGGTACGTGGGGTTCTCAAATATATAAATGTGCAGCGTGTATCTATAATATGCAAAGAGTGGCTTTTTAAAACGTATCGATTTTGTTGTTGATTGTTTCTTATGTGAACGGAAAACCCTCTGAACGGAGGCTGGCTGAGCCTGATAAGAAAAATTAACCTTTTTGTATAAAATAAGAATTAACATGGGAAAAGATTAACCTTTTATATGAAATAAGAATGGTAAACTGTGAGCATCAAAGGAGCAAAATAACAACAGGGGATAGTTAAGTGACTGATTTTAAAAAACAGATGAAAAACATACGCAGTAACCCACAGAAAACACAAAAAAAGGCAATAGATTTCTGGCACTGAAACGCTACCACTTCCTGTATTATAGAAATAACCTGAGCATGTGAAGTTGTTTGGCACATGGCTTCAGGAGAGATCCCACGTCTGTCCAGCACTGTAATAAAGCATGTAAAACTCCAACTTATTTGAGTTGTGGAGTTTGTCTTTTTCCACAGATCATTTTCTTGCCACCGCAGCGGGACCTGCCGAGGAACGGGATCTCTCTGGGTGCCCCCTCCGAGGCTTCTCGGGCAGAGCTCCTTAAACTCTCTCAGGTCAGCGCAGGAACGGACAAGGGCCACCAGGCAGAAAAACGTATGCTTTGAAGGGAAAGGGGCAATGCATAAGCTGTAACGGGACCCCTTACACGGGAGAGGCAAATTGCTGTCCAAGGTAAAAGAGCTCTTGGGTCGGAACCAGGGAGTTCCAAAAGTAGTATAAGCATTGTTTCTGTTATTCTTTTATTACAGGTACTGCTTAACTTGAAGTATTACAGATGTTAAGCGTATGGGGTCGGCAGATCCTCTAAGAACTTAAAGTATTGTAGACATTGTCCGTGGGGAAGCAGGGATAGTTCCCTAAGGAACTTAATGTTAGAAACCTTGTTTAGAGCGTGTGGCTGAGTGTGCACGATCGAGACACAGAAGGAAAAAAAAACCAAAAACTATGAAGCGAGAGGGAGTCTCAATCCATCCAACTCCATAGCTCTCCTGTTCAAGTAGATGTAGAAGAATAGTATTAATTTGTATGAAAGGAGGCTTTGAAATGAGCTACATGGGGTTCTGAAATATATAAGTATACAGTGTGCTTCCGTAATACAGAGTGGATTTTCTTTTGTGTGTATAATAGGGCTTTTTGCTTATTTTCTATGCTGAAAAGGTGGTACCGTGTTGCATTATACAAAATGGAAGCTGGGGCCAAGCGTATGGGAACAGGGGGATCCCCTGAGAACTTAAGGTATCGTAGCGTTATCTGCGTGGAACCAGGGGAAGTTCCTAAAAGACCTTAAAATGTTAGAAATGTAGTTTGTGTGGAGCGTGCAGCTGAGCGTGGGCACGGTTGAGATGTAGAAAAAAATCTCCAAAGCGAGTTGGAGTCCTGACATGCAGTTCTGTGATAAGCATGGCCAGAGACACACGAAGTGAAAATTTTAAATGTGAGCGTGGCCAGTAATTGTACGTTTAGGACCTTTCAGCAAAGCGAGAGCATTTTCTTTCCCTGAAAGGATGGTGGCTCTGCAAGCCTGGCTACTTCAGACTGAGCCCAGTGGGACTCAGCTCCCCTCGGTGGTGCCTGGCTCTGCTGAGGATGGCTCTTTGCTCAGCTTTTTTCTGGCTTCCTTGGGCTCTCCTCCAGGTAAGTGTCAACCTCCTCTGCTCTCTGGGGCTCTTCTGTATCAGCCTGGAACATGTGAAATGCCTGCATGTTCTTGGAGGGGATTAAAACCCCTAAGCGGCCAGCTAACCCTGACCCTCCTCCAACTCCATAGCTGTCCTGTTTAATGAGGTGTAGAAATACAGAATTAGTCTCAAAAGAGGCTTTGAAATGAGCTACATGGGGTTCTGTGTTACGTAAACTTGCAGTGTATATCTATAATACACAAAGAATGGATTTTCCTTTGTGTGTGTTCTAGGATTTTTAAATATTCATTGGCTTGGTTGTTTGTGTTTTTTTTTGTTTGTGTGTGGGTTTGTTTTTTTTTTTTTTTTTTTCCTAATTTGAATGAAAAACCTTCTGAACAGAGGCCGGCTGAGGCGCTTCCCATGCACAGCAGCATGAGATAGCCCCCTAACTGGTCAGTGTTGCCACCTCTCCTAAGGGGGTCTGTGTGCATCTGTGGTGGGTGTGGGGCTACCCAAAGGGAATTTAGGGGCGTGTGGATGCCAATGGAGGGTCTCCAGTGGGTATTCTAGTGGGATGGTTAGGGCTAGTTGTGGTTGGCTGGTGGCAAGCGCCGTAGTAGTCGTTGTTGTTCTGGTGTTTGTCGTGGTTGTGGTTGGCTGGTGGCAGGCGCTGTAGTAGTTGCTGTTTTTCTGGCGGTTGTCGTGGTTGGCTGGCGGCAGGCACCATTGCGGTGGTTGTGGTTGGCTGGTGGCAGGTGCCATAGTATTTGTTGTTGTTGTGGTGGTTGTCGTGGTTGTGGTTGGCTGGTGGCAGGCACCGTAGTAGTAGTAGCTGTTCTGGTTGTTGTGGTTGGCTGTCGGCAAGTAACCCTAAAGGTCCGACTAAAAGATTCTCTTGGAGCCTTCTGGAGGCTCCCCACATCCCTCCATATGGCCCCAAATTCTCCAGTGATACCCTAAGACCCACCTCAGTTGCCATCAGAACCCCTTAAAAGGCGTGTTAACAGCCCACTTAGGGGCCTCTGTTGCCCTTGTGTATGGGGGAAGGAGTTTTGCTAAGCTCTGTTCAGAGGGCTTTCCATTCAAATTAAAAACAAAGAACAAATAATTCCACAACAAATAAAACAAGAAATAATAAAGACAGATGTCCCTTGATACACACAAAGGAAGGTCCCCTGTTTTTAATTGATACACCTTTTGTAGGTATGTTCTCAACATTTGTTTTGCTCTACTTTAGAATTTGCTTCTGCATTCCAGAAGCATTTGCATCTAATAGAGGAGGTCCAGTGGGGATGACTTCAAAACCTTTTCAAATAGCAATTAATACCATTATTGTCTATCAATATAAAGGGGAGAGATTTTCAGTTCGATTTTTAGTCTTGGGGTGAGTTGCCTCAGCGCTCTGAGAGACGCGAGAGGCGGCTCGGCTCCCCTCGGCAGAAAAGAGGAATAAGGGTAAAGCGTGTGGGATCGGGGGATCCCGTAACAACGTAATGTATTGTAGGATTGTCTGTGGGGAAGCAGGGGAAGTTGCTAAAAGAACCTAAAAGTGAAACTTGTGAATGGGAGCATGGCCACTATTTGTGTGTTTAGGACCGGTCATTGTTGTTTTATTTGGTTTTGGTGTGCGTTTGGAGGGGAAAAGGGTTTCTATTTAAAAACTAAGAAACAGACGACATGCGGCGGCTCAGGTGTGGGACGTCACGAGATGAAACGATGACCTGAAATGAAAGGGTGTGGGGCTCTCTGAACTGAAAAGAGGTGAAATGCTGCAATGGTGACCTGAAATGAAATGGTGTGGGGCTCTCTGAAATGATGAAGTGCTGCAATGCTGATGTGAAATGAAATGGTGTGGGGCTCTGTGAAATGAAATGATGAAACGATGTCCTGAAATGAAACGGTGGGCTTTCTGAAATGAAATGCTGCAATGCTGAAGTGAAATGAAATGGTGTGGGGCTCTGTGAAATGAAATGCTGAAATACTGCAGTGCTGACCTGAAATGAAAGGGTGTGGGGCCCTGTGAAATGAAATGATGAAACGATGACCTGAAATGAAACAGTGGGCTCTCTGAAATGAAATGGTGCAATGCTGACCTGAAAGGAAACGGTGTGGGGCTCTCTGAAATGAAAAGAGGTGAAATGCTGCAATGGTGACCTGAAATGAAATGGTGTGGGGCTCTCTGAAATGATGAAGCGCTGCAGTGCTGATGTGAAATGAAATGATGAAACGATGTCCTGAAATGAAACGGTGGGCTCTCTGAAATGAAATGCTGCAATGCTGACGTGAAATGAAATGGTGTGGGGCTCTGTGAAATGAAATGCTGCAATGCTGTCCTGAAATGAAATGGTGTGGGGCTCTCTGAACTGAAAAGAGGTGAAATGCTGCAATGGTGACCTGAAGTGAAATGGTGTGGGGCCCTGTGAAATGAAATGATGAAACGATGACCTGAAATGAAACGGTGGGCTCTCTGAAATGAAATGGTGCAATGCTGAAGTGAAATGAAATGGTGTGGGGCTCTCTGCAATGATGAAGCGCTGCAATGCTGATGTGAAATGAAATGGTGTGGGGCTCTGTGAAATGAAATGATGAAACGATGTCCTGAAATGAAACGGTGGGCTCTCTGAAATGAAATGCTGCAATGCTGACGTGAAATGAAATGGTGTGGGGCTCTGTGAAATGAAATGCTGCAATGCTGAAGTGAAATGAAATGGTGTGGGGCTCTGTGAAATGAAATGCTGAAATACTGCAATGCTGACCTGAAATGAAAGGGTGTGGGGCTCTCTGAAATGATGAAGCACTGCAATGCTGATGTGAAATGAAATGGTGCGGGGCCCTCTGAAGTGAAATGGTGCGGGGCCCTCTGAAGTGAAATGGTGCGGGGCCCTCTGAAGTGAAATGGTGCGGGGCCCTCTGAAGTGAAATGGTGCGGGGCTCGGCTCGGCTCCTCGGCTGGGCTCGGCTCGGCTCCTCGGCTGGGCTCGGCTCGGCTCGGCTCCTCGGCTGGGCTCGGCTCCTCGGCTCGGCTCCTCGGCTCGGCTGGGCTCGGCTCCTCGGCTCGGCTCCTCGGCTCGGCTGCTCGGCTCCTCGGCTTGGCTCGGCGGCTCGGCTCCTCGGCGCTATCTCAGATGCCATCAGAACCCCTTGAAAGGTATTGTGGCAGCCCAGTTAGGGGCTTCTCCTGCCTTCGTGCATGGGGAAGCAGCTTTGCTGGGCTCTGTTCAGAGGGCTTTGCGTTCAAAATAAAAACAAAAGAGCAAGTAAGTCCACGACAAATTAAAAAAAAAAAATGACAAATGCCTTCCTGATTACACACAAGGGAAGGTCCCTGGTTTTTAATTCATACACCTTTTATAGGTATGTCTGCAATATCCGTTTTGTTCTACTTAGAATGTGCTTCTACAACTCTAGAAGTTTTTGCATCTAATGGAAGAGATCCAGTGGGGGTGATTTCAAAGCCTTTTGTCATAGCAATTAATACCATTCTTGACTATCTATAAAGAGAGGGCTTTTTTTTTTCACTTTGATTTTTTGTCTTAGAGGGCAGCGTGTCTCGGTTCCCTGTGGCGGCTTATACAGTGCGCTCTGTGAAACAGTGGTGCGCTCTGTGAAACAGTGGTGCGCTCTGTGAAACAGTGGTGCGCTCTGTGAAACAGTGGTGCGCTCTGTGAAACAGTGGTGCGCTCTGTGAAACAGTGGTGCGCTCTGTGAAACAGTGGTGCGCTCTGTGAAATGGATCCCTTGAGATCTTAATGAATTGTAGGATGGTTTGTGTGGAATCAGGGGAAGTTCCTCAGAGTACTTTAAATGTTTGACACTGATGTTATGAGCGTGCGGGGAGCGTGTGCAAGACCGAGACGTAGAAAATAGCTACGAAGTGAGCAGGAGTACCGATCTGCGGTTCCACGTCTTCGTGAGGAGCGTGGCCAGAGACGGACGAAGCGAAAGTTGTCAACGGGTGTGTGGCTAATAATTGTATGTGTAGGACCGGTCAGTAAAGAGAGACATTTTTCTTTCCCTAGAAGGATGGTGGCTCCATCAAGCCTGGCTGCTTTAGACCGGGCTCGGTGGGGCTCAGCTCCTCTTGGTGGTGCCAGGCTCTGCCAAGGTTGGCTCTTTGCTCAGCTTTTTTGATGTCCTTGGGTTCCCCTCCAGGTAAGTCCAAGCCTCTGCTGCTCTCTGGGGTTCTTCTGTATCAACCTGGAATGTTTGAAATGCCTGCATGGTCTTGGAGGGGATTAAGACCCCTAGGAGGCCAGCTCACCCTGACCCCTCTCCTCCAACTCCCTAGCTCTCTTGTTTAACGAGGTGTAGAAGTGTGGTATTCATGTGTCTGAAAAGAGGCTTTGAAATGAGCTACACGGGGTTCTGGAATACGTAAGCTTACAGCGTGTCCGTGTCATACACAAGGAGTGCTTTCTCCTTTGCGTGTGTTGTAGGGTTATTAAATATTTACTGATTTGGGCGTGTCTGTTTTTCTTTCTTTTATTAGACTGGAAAGCCTTCTGAACAGAAGCTGTCTGAGCTCCTTCCCATGCGCAGCGGTAACAAACTGTGTTGCTGCCGAACGCTGTAAACTCACTGTGCTGCTGCCGAACTCTGAAAACTCACTGTGCTGCTGCCGAACTCTGTAAACAAACAAACTGTGCTGCTGCCGAACTCTGTAAACTATCAAACTGTGCGGCTGCCGAACTCTGTAAACTATCAAACTGTGCGGCTGCCGAACTCTGTAAACTAACAAACTGTGCGGCTGCCGAACTCTGTAAACTAACAAACTGTGCGGCTGCTGAACTCTGTAAACTAACAAACTGTGTGGCTGCTGAACTCTGTAAACTAACTGTGGGGCTGCCAAACGCTGTAAGCTAACAAACTGTGGGGCTGCTGAACTCTGTAAGCTATCAAGCTGTGCGGCTGCTGAACTCTGTGTCCCTTAAGGACGTAATGAATTGTAGGATGGCTTGTGTGGAGGCAGGGGAGGTTCCTCCTATGTTTGACACCCTGTTGATGTTTGAGTGTGTGGGTGAGAGCGGGCACGGCAGAGACGTAGGAAATACCTACGAAGCGAGCAGGAGTCCCGATCTGCGGTTCGACGTCTTTGCGAGGAGCGTGGCCAGAGACGGACGAAGCAAAAGTTGTCAACGGGCGTGTGGCTAGTAATTGTATGTGTAGGACCGGTCAGTAAAGAGAGAGCATTTTCTTTCCCTAGACGGATGTCGGCTCCGTCAAGCCCGGCTACTTTAGACTGGGCTCGGCCGGGCTCAGTTCCCCTCGGCGGCTCCGTTGAGGTCGGCTCTCTGCTCGGCTTTTTGGATGTCCTTGGGTTCCCCTCCAGGTAAGTCCAAGCCTCTTCTGCTCTCTGGGGTTCTTCTGTATCAACCTAGAAGGTTTGAAATGCCTGTATGTTCTTGGAGGGGATTATGACCTCTAGTAGGCCAGCTAACCCTGACCCCTCTCCTCCAACTCCACGGCCCTCTTGTTTAAGAGGTGTGGAAGTGTGGTATTCATCTGCCCGAAAAGGGGCTTCGAAACGAGCTCCACGGGGTTGCGGAATACGTAAGCTTGCAGCGTGTCTGTCTAATATGCAAGGAACGCTTTTTCCTTTGCGTGCGTTGTAGGGTTTTTAAGTATTCACTGACTTGGGCGTGTCTGGTTTTCTGCCTTTTATTAGAATGGAAAGCCTTCTGAACAGAAGCTGGCTAAGCTCCTTCCCACGCTCAGCGGTAACAAACCGTGTTGCCGCCGACCTCTGTAAACTGAAAGCGTTGCCGCCAAACTCTGTAAGCGGACTGTGCTGCCGCCGAACTCTGTAAGCGGACTGTGCTGCCGCCGAACTCTGTAAGCGGACTGTGCTGCCGCCGAACTCTGTAAGTCTACTGTGTTGCCGCCGAACTCTGTAAGCTGAAAGTGTTGCCGTTGAACTCTGTAAGCTGAAAGTGTTGCTGTTGAACTCTGTAAGCGGACTGTGTTGCCGCCAAACTCTGTAAGTGGACTGTGTGGCAGTTGAACTCTGTAAACTGACAGTGTCGCCGCTGAACTCTGTAAACGGTCTGTGTTGCTGCTGAAACCTGTAAACTCATGGTGTTGCTGTTGAACCCTGTGATCTGACAGTGTTGCCGATGAACCTTGTAAACTGACAGTGTTGGTCCTAAACCCTGTGTCCCTTAGGGACGTAATGAATTGTGGGATGGCTTGTGTGGAAGCAGGGGAGGTTCCTCCTATGTTTGACACCCTGTTGATGCTTTGAGCGTGCGGGTGAGAGCGGGCACGACTGAGACGTAGAAAATAGCTACGAAGCGAGCGGGAGTCCCGATCTGTGGTTCCACATCTTTGCGAGGAGCGTGGCCAGAGACGGACGAAGCGAAAGTTGTCAACGGGCGTGTGGCTAGTAATTGTATGTGTAGGACCGGTCAGGAAAGAGAGACAATTTTCTTTCCCTAGAAGGATGGTGGCTCCGTCAAGCCTGGCTACTTTAGACCGGGCTCGGTGGGGCTTGGTGGTGCCAGGCTCTGCCAAGGTTGGCTCTTTGCTCAGCTTTTTTGATGTCCTTGGGTTCCCCTCCAGGTAAGTCCATGCCTCTGCTGCTCTCTGGGGTTCTTCTGTATCAACCTGGAATGTTTGAAATGCCTGCATGGTCTTGGAGGGGATTAAGACCCCTAGGAGGCCAGCTCACCCTGACCCCTCTCCTCCAACTCCCTAGCTCTCTTGTTTAACGAGGTGTAGAACTGTGGTATTCATGTGTCTGAAAAGAGGCTTTGAAATGAGCTACACGGGGTTCTGGAATACGTAAGCTTACAGTGCGTCCGTGTCATACACAAGGAGTGCTTTTTCCTTTGCGTGTGTTGTAGGGTTATTAAATATTTACTGATTTGGGCGTGTCTGTTTTTCTTTCTTTTATTAGACTGGAAAGCCTTCCGAACAGAAGCTGTCTGAGCTCCTTCCCATGCACAGCGGTAACAAACTGTGTTGCTGCCGAACGCTGTAAACTCACTGTGGGGCTGCCAAACGCTGTAAGCTAACAAACTGTGGGGCTGCTGAACGCTGTAAGCTAACAAACTGCGGGGCTGCCGAACGCTGTGTCCCTTAGGGATGTAATGAATTGTAGGATGGCTTGTGTGGAGGCAGGGGAGGTTCCTCCTATGTTTGACACCCTGTTGATGTTTGAGCGTGTGGGTGAGAGCAGGCACGGCAGAGACGTAGAAAGTAGCTACGAAGCGAGTGGGAGTCCCGATCTGCAGTTCCATGTCTTCGTGAGGAGCGTGGCCAGAGACGGACGAAGCAAAAGTTGTGAATGGGTGTGTGGCTAGTAATTGTATGTGTAGGACTGGTCAGTAAAGAGAGATCAAAGCCCGGCTACTTTAGACTGGGCTCGGCCGGGCTCAGTTCCCCTCGGCGACTCCGTTGAGGTTGGCTCTCTGCTCGGCTTTTTGGATGTCCTTGGGTTCCCCTCCAGGTAAGTCCAAGCCTCTTCTGCTCTCTGGGGTTCTTCTGTATCAACCTAGAAGGTTTGAAATGCCTGTATGTTCTTGGAGGGGATTATGACCCCTAGTAGGCCAGCTAACCCTGACCCCTCTCCTCCAACTCCACGGCCCTCTTGTTTAAGAGGTGTGGAAGTGTGGTATTCATCTGCCCGAAAAGGGGCTTCGAAACGAGCTCCACGGGGTTGCGGAATACGTAAGCTTGCAGCGTGTCTGTCTAATATGCAAGGAACGCTTTTTCCTTTGCGTGCGTTGTAGGGTTTTTAAGTATTCACTGACTTGGGCGTGTCTGGTTTTCTGCCTTTTATTAGAATGGAAAGCCTTCTGAACAGAAGCTGGCTAAGCTCCTTCCCACGCTCAGCGGTAACAAACCGTGTTGCCGCCGACCTCTGTAAACTGAAAGCGTTGCCGCCGAACTCTGTAAGCAGACTGTGCTGCCGCCGAACTCTGTAAGCGGACTGTGATGCCGCCGAACTCTGTAAGCGGACTGTGCTGCCGCCGAACTCTGTAAGCGGACTGTGCTGCCGCCGAACTCTGTAAGTGGACTGTGCTGCCGCCGAACTCTGTAAGTCTACTGTGTTGCCGCCGAACTCTGTAAGTCTACTGTGTTGCCGCCGAACTCTGTAAGCTAAAAGTGTTGCTGTTGAACTCTGTAAGCGGACTGTGTTGCCGCCGAACTCTGTAAGTGGACTGTGTGGCAGTTGAACTCTGTAAACTGACAGTGTCGCCGCTGAACTCTGTAAACGGTCTGTGTTGCTGCTGAAACCTGTAAACTCATGGTGTTGCTGTTGAACCCTGTGATCTGACAGTGTTGCCGATGAACCTTGTAAACTGACAGTGTTGGTCCTAAACCCTGTGTCCCTTAGGGACGTAATGAATTGTGGGATGGCTTGTGTGGAAGCAGGGGAGGTTCCTCCTATGTTTGACACCCTGTTGATGCTTTGAGCGTGCGGGTGAGAGCGGGCACGACTGAGACGTAGAAAATAGCTACGAAGCGAGCGGGAGTCCCGATCTGTGGTTCCACATCTTTGCGAGGAGCGTGGCCAGAGACGGACGAAGCGAAAGTTGTCAACGGGCGTGTGGCTAGTAATTGTACGTGTAGGACCGGTCAGGAAAGAGAGACAATTTTCTTTCCCTAGAAGGATGGTGGCTCCGTCAAGCCTGGCTACTTTAGACCGGGCTCGGTGGGGCTTGGTGGTGCCAAGCTCTGCCAAGGTTGGCTCTTTGCTCAGCTTTTTTGATGTCCTTGGGTTCCCCTCCAGGTAAGTCCATGCCTCTGCTGCTCTCTGGGGTTCTTCTGTATCAACCTGGAATGTTTGAAATGCCTGCATGGTCTTGGAGGGGATTAAGACCCCTAGGAGGCCAGCTCACCCTGACCCCTCTCCTCCAACTCCCTAGCTCTCTTGTTTAACGAGGTGTAGAAGTGTGGTATTCATGTGTCTGAAAAGAGGCTTTGAAATGAGCTACACGGGGTTCTGGAATACGTAAGCTTACAGCGCGTCCGTGTCATACACAAGGAGTGCTTTTTCCTTTGCGTGTGTTGTAGGGTTATTAAATATTTACTGATTTGGGCGTGTCTGTTTTTCTTTCTTTTATTAGACTGGAAAGCCTTCCGAACAGAAGCTGTCTGAGCTCCTTCCCATGCACAGCGGTAACAAACTGTGTTGCTGCCGAACGCTGTAAACTCACTGTGGGGCTGCCAAACGCTGTAAGCTAACAAACTGTGGGGCTGCTGAACGCTGTAAGCTAACAAACTGCGGGGCTGCCGAACGCTGTGTCCCTTAGGGATGTAATGAATTGTAGGATGGCTTGTGTGGAGGCAGGGGAGGTTCCTCCTATGTTTGACACCCTGTTGATGTTTGAGCGTGTGGGTGAGAGCAGGCACGGCAGAGACGTAGAAAGTAGCTACGAAGCGAGTGGGAGTCCCGATCTGCAGTTCCATGTCTTCGTGAGGAGCGTGGCCAGAGACGGACGAAGCAAAAGTTGTGAATGGGTGTGTGGCTAGTAATTGTATGTGTAGGACTGGTCAGTAAAGAGAGATCAAAGCCCGGCTACTTTAGACTGGGCTCGGCCGGGCTCAGTTCCCCTCGGCGACTCCGTTGAGGTTGGCTCTCTGCTCGGCTTTTTGGATGTCCTTGGGTTCCCCTCCAGGTAAGTCCAAGCCTCTTCTGCTCTCTGGGGTTCTTCTGTATCAACCTAGAAGGTTTGAAATGCCTGTATGTTCTTGGAGGGGATTATGACCCCTAGTAGGCCAGCTAACCCTGACCCCTCTCCTCCAACTCCACGGCCCTCTTGTTTAAGAGGTGTGGAAGTGTGGTATTCATCTGCCCGAAAAGGGGCTTCGAAACGAGCTCCACGGGGTTGCGGAATACGTAAGCTTGCAGCGTGTCTGTCTAATATGCAAGGAACGCTTTTTCCTTTGCGTGCGTTGTAGGGTTTTTAAGTATTCACTGACTTGGGCGTGTCTGGTTTTCTGCCTTTTATTAGAATGGAAAGCCTTCTGAACAGAAGCTGGCTAAGCTCCTTCCCACGCTCAGCGGTAACAAACCGTGTTGCCGCCGACCTCTGTAAACTGAAAGCGTTGCCGCCGAACTCTGTAAGCAGACTGTGCTGCCGCCGAACTCTGTAAGCGGACTGTGATGCCGCCGAACTCTGTAAGCGGACTGTGCTGCCGCCGAACTCTGTAAGCGGACTGTGCTGCCGCCGAACTCTGTAAGTGGACTGTGCTGCCGCCGAACTCTGTAAGTCTACTGTGTTGCCGCCGAACTCTGTAAGTCTACTGTGTTGCCGCCGAACTCTGTAAGCTAAAAGTGTTGCTGTTGAACTCTGTAAGCGGACTGTGTTGCCGCCGAACTCTGTAAGTGGACTGTGTGGCAGTTGAACTCTGTAAACTGACAGTGTCGCCGCTGAACTCTGTAAACGGTCTGTGTTGCTGCTGAAACCTGTAAACTCATGGTGTTGCTGTTGAACCCTGTGATCTGACAGTGTTGCCGATGAACCTTGTAAACTGACAGTGTTGGTCCTAAACCCTGTGTCCCTTAGGGACGTAATGAATTGTGGGATGGCTTGTGTGGAAGCAGGGGAGGTTCCTCCTATGTTTGACACCCTGTTGATGCTTTGAGCGTGCGGGTGAGAGCGGGCACGACTGAGACGTAGAAAATAGCTACGAAGCGAGCGGGAGTCCCGATCTGTGGTTCCACATCTTTGCGAGGAGCGTGGCCAGAGACGGACGAAGCGAAAGTTGTCAACGGGCGTGTGGCTAGTAATTGTACGTGTAGGACCGGTCAGGAAAGAGAGACAATTTTCTTTCCCTAGAAGGATGGTGGCTCCGTCAAGCCTGGCTACTTTAGACCGGGCTCGGTGGGGCTTGGTGGTGCCAAGCTCTGCCAAGGTTGGCTCTTTGCTCAGCTTTTTTGATGTCCTTGGGTTCCCCTCCAGGTAAGTCCATGCCTCTGCTGCTCTCTGGGGTTCTTCTGTATCAACCTGGAATGTTTGAAATGCCTGCATGGTCTTGGAGGGGATTAAGACCCCTAGGAGGCCAGCTCACCCTGACCCCTCTCCTCCAACTCCCTAGCTCTCTTGTTTAACGAGGTGTAGAAGTGTGGTATTCATGTGTCTGAAAAGAGGCTTTGAAATGAGCTACACGGGGTTCTGGAATACGTAAGCTTACAGCGCGTCCGTGTCATACACAAGGAGTGCTTTTTCCTTTGCGTGTGTTGTAGGGTTATTAAATATTTACTGATTTGGGCGTGTCTGTTTTTCTTTCTTTTATTAGACTGGAAAGCCTTCCGAACAGAAGCTGTCTGAGCTCCTTCCCATGCACAGCGGTAACAAACTGTGTTGCTGCCGAACGCTGTAAACTCACTGTGGGGCTGCCAAACGCTGTAAGCTAACAAACTGTGGGGCTGCTGAACGCTGTAAGCTAACAAACTGCGGGGCTGCCGAACGCTGTGTCCCTTAGGGATGTAATGAATTGTAGGATGGCTTGTGTGGAGGCAGGGGAGGTTCCTCCTATGTTTGACACCCTGTTGATGTTTGAGCGTGTGGGTGAGAGCAGGCACGGCAGAGACGTAGAAAGTAGCTACGAAGCGAGTGGGAGTCCCGATCTGCAGTTCCACGTCTTCGCGAGGAGCGTGGCCAGAGACGGACGAAGCAAAAGTTGTGAATGGGTGTGTGGCTAGTAATTGTATGTGTAGGACTGGTCAGTAAAGAGAGATCATTTTCTTTCCCTAGACGGATGTCGGCTCCGTCAAGCCCGGCTACTTTAGACTGGGCTCGGCCGGGCTCAGTTCCCCTCGGCGGCTCCGTTGAGGTCGGCTCTCTGCTCGGCTTTTTGGATGTCCTTGGGTTCCCCTCCAGGTAAGTCCAAGCCTCTTCTGCTCTCTGGGGTTCTTCTGTATCAACCTAGAAGGTTTGAAATGCCTGTATGTTCTTGGAGGGGATTATGACCCCTAGTAGGCCAGCTAACCCTGACCCCTCTCCTCCAACTCCACGGCCCTCTTGTTTAAGAGGTGTGGAAGTGTGGTATTCATCTGCCCGAAAAGGGGCTTCGAAACGAGCTCCACGGGGTTGCGGAATACGTAAGCTTGCAGCGTGTCTGTCTAATATGCAAGGAACGCTTTTTCCTTTGCGTGCGTTGTAGGGTTTTTAAGTATTCACTGACTTGGGCGTGTCTGGTTTTCTGCCTTTTATTAGAATGGAAAGCCTTCTGAACAGAAGCTGGCTAAGCTCCTTCCCACGCTCAGCGGTAACAAACCGTGTTGCCGCCGACCTCTGTAAACTGAAAGCGTTGCCGCCGAACTCTGTAAGCGGACTGTGCTGCCGCCGAACTCTGTAAGCGGACTGTGCTGCCGCCGAACTCTGTAAGCGGACTGTGCTGCCGCCGAACTCTGTAAGCGGACTGTGCTGCCGCCGAACTCTGTAAGTGGACTGTGCTGCCGCCGAACTCTGTAAGTGGACTGTGCTGCCGCCGAACTCTGTAAGCGGACTGTGCTGCCGCCGAACTCTGTAAGCGGACTGTGCTGCCGCCGAACTCTGTAAGCGGACTGTGCTGCCGCCGAACTCTGTAAGCGGACTGTGCTGCCGCCGAACTCTGTAAGCGGACTGTGCTGCCGCCGAACTCTGTAAGTCTACTGTGTTGCCACCGAACTCTGTAAGTCTACTGTGTTGCCGCCGAACTCTGTAAGTCTACTGTGTTGCCGCCGAACTCTGTAAGCTGAAAGTGTTGCTGTTGAACTCTGTAAGCGGACTGTGTTGCCGCCGAACTCTGTAAGTGGACTGTGTGGCAGTTGAACTCTGTAAACTGACAGTGTCGCCGCTGAACTCTGTAAACGGTCTGTGTTGCTGCTGAAACCTGTAAACTCATGGTGTTGCTGTTGAACCCTGTGATCTGACAGTGTTGCCGATGAACCTTGTAAACTGACAGTGTTGGTCCTAAACCCTGTGTCCCTTAGGGACGTAATGAATTGTGGGATGGCTTGTGTGGAAGCAGGGGAGGTTCCTCCTATGTTTGACACCCTGTTGATGCTTTGAGCGTGCGGGTGAGAGCGGGCACGACTGAGACGTAGAAAATAGCTACGAAGCGAGCGGGAGTCCCGATCTGTCGTTCCACATCTTTGCGAGGAGCGTGGCCAGAGACGGACGAAGCGAAAGTTGTCAACGGGTGTGTGGCTAGTAATTGTATGTGTAGGACCGGTCAGGAAAGAGAGACAATTTTCTTTCCCTAGAAGGATGGTGGCTCCGTCAAGCCTGGCTACTTTAGACCGGGCTCGGTGGGGCTTGGTGGTGCCAAGCTCTGCCAAGGTTGGCTCTTTGCTCAGCTTTTTTGATGTCCTTGGGTTCCCCTCCAGGTAAGTCCATGCCTCTGCTGCTCTCTGGGGTTCTTCTGTATCAACCTGGAATGTTTGAAATGCCTGCATGGTCTTGGAGGGGATTAAGACCCCTAGGAGGCCAGCTCACCCTGACCCCTCTCCTCCAACTCCCTAGCTCTCTTGTTTAACGAGGTGTAGAAGTGTGGTATTCATGTGTCTGAAAAGAGGCTTTGAAATGAGCTACACGGGGTTCTGGAATACGTAAGCTTACAGCGCGTCCATGTCATACACAAGGAGTGCTTTTTCCTTTGCGTGTGTTGTAGGGTTATTAAATATTTACTGATTTGGGCGTGTCTGTTTTTCTTTCTTTTATTAGACTGGAAAGCCTTCCGAACAGAAGCTGTCTGAGCTCCTTCCCATGCACAGCGGTAACAAACTGTGTTGCTGCCGAACGCTGTAAACTCACTGTGGGGCTGCCAAACGCTGTAAGCTAACAAACTGTGGGGCTGCTGAACGCTGTAAGCTAACAAACTGCGGGGCTGCCGAACGCTGTGTCCCTTAGGGATGTAATGAATTGTAGGATGGCTTGTGTGGAGGCAGGGGAGGTTCCTCCTATGTTTGACACCCTGTTGATGTTTGAGCGTGTGGGTGAGAGCAGGCACGGCAGAGACGTAGAAAGTAGCTACGAAGCGAGTGGGAGTCCCGATCTGCAGTTCCACGTCTTCGCGAGGAGCGTGGCCAGAGACGGACGAAGCAAAAGTTGTGAATGGGTGTGTGGCTAGTAATTGTATGTGTAGGACTGGTCAGTAAAGAGAGATCATTTTCTTTCCCTAGACGGATGTCGGCTCCGTCAAGCCCGGCTACTTTAGACTGGGCTCGGCCGGGCTCAGTTCCCCTCGGCGGCTCCGTTGAGGTCGGCTCTCTGCTCGGCTTTTTGGATGTCCTTGGGTTCCCCTCCAGGTAAGTCCAAGCCTCTTCTGCTCTCTGGGGTTCTTCTGTATCAACCTAGAAGGTTTGAAATGCCTGTATGTTCTTGGAGGGGATTATGACCCCTAGTAGGCCAGCTAACCCTGACCCCTCTCCTCCAACTCCACGGCCCTCTTGTTTAAGAGGTGTGGAAGTGTGGTATTCATCTGCCCGAAAAGGGGCTTCGAAACGAGCTCCACGGGGTTGCGGAATACGTAAGCTTGCAGCGTGTCTGTCTAATATGCAAGGAACGCTTTTTCCTTTGCGTGCGTTGTAGGGTTTTTAAGTATTCACTGACTTGGGCGTGTCTGGTTTTCTGCCTTTTATTAGAATGGAAAGCCTTCTGAACAGAAGCTGGCTAAGCTCCTTCCCACGCTCAGCGGTAACAAACCGTGTTGCCGCCGACCTCTGTAAACTGAAAGCGTTGCCGCCGAACTCTGTAAGCGGACTGTGCTGCCGCCGAACTCTGTAAGCGGACTGTGCTGCCGCCGAACTCTGTAAGCGGACTGTGCTGCCGCCGAACTCTGTAAGCGGACTGTGCTGCCGCCGAACTCTGTAAGTGGACTGTGCTGCCGCCGAACTCTGTAAGTGGACTGTGCTGCCGCCGAACTCTGTAAGCGGACTGTGCTGCCGCCGAACTCTGTAAGCGGACTGTGCTGCCGCCGAACTCTGTAAGCGGACTGTGCTGCCGCCGAACTCTGTAAGTCTACTGTGTTGCCACCGAACTCTGTAAGTCTACTGTGTTGCCGCCGAACTCTGTAAGTCTACTGTGTTGCCGCCGAACTCTGTAAGCTGAAAGTGTTGCTGTTGAACTCTGTAAGCGGACTGTGTTGCCGCCGAACTCTGTAAGTGGACTGTGTGGCAGTTGAACTCTGTAAACTGACAGTGTCGCCGCTGAACTCTGTAAACGGTCTGTGTTGCTGCTGAAACCTGTAAACTCATGGTGTTGCTGTTGAACCCTGTGATCTGACAGTGTTGCCGATGAACCTTGTAAACTGACAGTGTTGGTCCTAAACCCTGTGTCCCTTAGGGACGTAATGAATTGTGGGATGGCTTGTGTGGAAGCAGGGGAGGTTCCTCCTATGTTTGACACCCTGTTGATGCTTTGAGCGTGCGGGTGAGAGCGGGCACGACTGAGACGTAGAAAATAGCTACGAAGCGAGCGGGAGTCCCGATCTGTCGTTCCACATCTTTGCGAGGAGCGTGGCCAGAGACGGACGAAGCGAAAGTTGTCAACGGGTGTGTGGCTAGTAATTGTATGTGTAGGACCGGTCAGGAAAGAGAGACAATTTTCTTTCCCTAGAAGGATGGTGGCTCCGTCAAGCCTGGCTACTTTAGACCGGGCTCGGTGGGGCTTGGTGGTGCCAAGCTCTGCCAAGGTTGGCTCTTTGCTCAGCTTTTTTGATGTCCTTGGGTTCCCCTCCAGGTAAGTCCATGCCTCTGCTGCTCTCTGGGGTTCTTCTGTATCAACCTGGAATGTTTGAAATGCCTGCATGGTCTTGGAGGGGATTAAGACCCCTAGGAGGCCAGCTCACCCTGACCCCTCTCCTCCAACTCCCTAGCTCTCTTGTTTAACGAGGTGTAGAAGTGTGGTATTCATGTGTCTGAAAAGAGGCTTTGAAATGAGCTACACGGGGTTCTGGAATACGTAAGCTTACAGCGCGTCCGTGTCATACACAAGGAGTGCTTTTTCCTTTGCGTGTGTTGTAGGGTTATTAAATATTTACTGATTTGGGCGTGTCTGTTTTTCTTTCTTTTATTAGACTGGAAAGCCTTCCGAACAGAAGCTGTCTGAGCTCCTTCCCATGCACAGCGGTAACAAACTGTGTTGCTGCCGAACGCTGTAAACTCACTGTGGGGCTGCCAAATGCTGTAAGCTAACAAACTGTGGGGCTGCTGAACGCTGTAAGCTAACAAACTGCGGGGCTGCCGAACGCTGTGTCCCTTAGGGATGTAATGAATTGTAGGATGGCTTGTGTGGAGGCAGGGGAGGTTCCTCCTATGTTTGACACCCTGTTGATGTTTGAGCGTGTGGGTGAGAGCAGGCACGGCAGAGACGTAGAAAGTAGCTACGAAGCGAGTGGGAGTCCCGATCTGCAGTTCCACGTCTTCGCGAGGAGCGTGGCCAGAGACGGACGAAGCAAAAGTTGTGAATGGGTGTGTGGCTAGTAATTGTATGTGTAGGACTGGTCAGTAAAGAGAGATCATTTTCTTTCCCTAGACGGATGTCGGCTCCGTCAAGCCCGGCTACTTTAGACTGGGCTCGGCCGGGCTCAGTTCCCCTCGGCGGCTCCGTTGAGGTCGGCTCTCTGCTCGGCTTTTTGGATGTCCTTGGGTTCCCCTCCAGGTAAGTCTAAGCCTCTTCTGCTCTCTGGGGTTCTTCTGTATCAACCTAGAAGGTTTGAAATGCCTGTATGTTCTTGGAGGGGATTATGACCTCTAGTAGGCCAGCTAACCCTGACCCCTCTCCTCCAACTCCACGGCCCTCTTGTTTAAGAGGTGTGGAAGTGTGGTATTCATCTGCCCGAAAAGGGGCTTCGAAACGAGCTCCACGGGGTTGCGGAATACGTAAGCTTGCAGCGTGTCTGTCTAATATGCAAGGAACGCTTTTTCCTTTGCGTGCGTTGTAGGGTTTTTAAGTATTCACTGACTTGGGCGTGTCTGGTTTTCTGCCTTTTATTAGAATGGAAAGCCTTCTGAACAGAAGCTGGCTAAGCTCCTTCCCACGCTCAGCGGTAACAAACCGTGTTGCCGCCGACCTCTGTAAACTGAAAGCGTTGCCGCTGAACTCTGTAAGCGGACTGTGCTGCCACCAAACTCTGTAAGTCTACTGTGTTGCTGCCGAACTCTGTAAGCTGAAAGTGTTGCTGCCGAACTCTGTAAGCGGACAGCGTTGCTGTTGAACTCTGTAAGCGGACTGAGTTGCCGCCAAACTCTGTAAGTGGACTGTGTCGCCGGTGAACTCTGTAAACTGACAGTGTCGCCGGTGAACTCTGTAAACAGACTGTGTCGCCGCTGAACTGTGTAAACAGACTGTGTTGCCATTGTACTCTGTAAAGTGAAAGTGTTGCCGTTATACTCTGTAAAGTGAAAGTGTTGCCGCTGAACTCTGTAAACGGTCTGTGTTGCTGCTGAAACCTGTAAACTCATGGTGTTGCTGTTGAACCCTGTGAACTGACAGTGTTGCCGCTGAACCTTGTAAACTGACAGTGTTGGTCCTAAACCCTGTGTCCCTTAGGGACGTAATGAATTGTAGGATGGCTTGTGTGGAGGCAGGGGAGGTTCCTGCTATGGTTGACACCCTGTTGATGCTTTGAGCGTGCGAGTGAGAGCGGGCACGACTGAGACGTAGAAAATAGCTACGAAGCGAGCGGGAGTCCCGATCTGTGGTTCCACGTCTTCGCGAGGAGCGTGGCCAGAGACGGACGAAGTGAAAGGTGTCAACGGGTGTGTGGCTAGTAATTGTATGTGTAGGACCGGTCAGTAAAGAGAGACAATTTTCTTTCCCTAGAAGGATGGTGGCTCCGTCAAGCCTGGCTACTTTAGACCGGGCTCGGTGGGGCTTGGTGGTGCCAGGCTCTGCCAAGGTTGGCTCTTTGCTCAGCTTTTTTGATGTCCTTGGGTTCCCCTCCAGGTAAGTCCAAGCCTCTGCTGCTCTCTGGGGTTCTTCTGTATCAACCTGGAATGTTTGAAATGCCTGCATGGTCTTGGAGGGGATTAAGACCCCTAGGAGGCCAGCTCACCCTGACCCCTCTCCTCCAACTCCCTAGCTCTCTTGTTTAACGAGGTGTAGAACTGTGGTATTCATGTGTCTGAAAAGAGGCTTTGAAATGAGCTACACGGGGTTCTGGAATACGTAAGCTTTCAGCGTGTCCGTGTCATACACAAGGAGTGCTTTTTCCTTTGCGTGTGTTGTAGGGTTATTAAATATTTACTGATTTGGGCGTGTCTGTTTTTCTTTCTTTTATTAGACTGGAAAGCCTTCCGAACAGAAGCTGTCTGAGCTCCTTCCCATGCACAGCGGTAACAAACTGTGTTGCTGCCGAACGCTGTAAACTCACTGTGGGGCTGCCGAACGCTGTAAGCTAACAAACTGTGGGGCTGCCGAACTCCGTGTCCCTTAGGGATGTAATGAATTGTAGGATGGCTTGTGTGGAGGCAGGGGAGGTTCCTCCTATGTTTGACACCCTGTTGATATTTGAGCGTGTGGGTGAGAGCAGGCACGGCAGAGACGTAGAAAGTAGCTACGAAGCGAGCGGGAGTCCCGATATGCGGTTCCACGTCTTTGCGAGGAGCGTGGCCAGAGATGGACGAAGCGAAAGTTGTCAATGGGAGCGTGTGCAAGACTGAGACATAGAAAATAGCTACGAAGTGAGCGGGAGTCCCGATCTGCAGTTCCACGTCTTCGTGAGGAGCGTGGCCAGAGACGGACGAAGCGAAAGTTGTGAATGGGTGTGTGGCTAGTAATTGTATGTGTAGGACTGGTCAGTAAAGAGAGAGCATTTTCTTTCCCTAGAAGGATGTCGGCTCCGTCAAGCCCGGCTACTTTAGACTGGGCTCGGCCGGGCTCAGTTCCCCTCGGCGGCTCCGTTGAGGTCGGCTCTCTGCTCGGCTTTTTGGATGTCCTTGGGTTCCCCTCCAGGTAAGTCTAAGCCTCTTCTGCTCTCTGGGGTTCTTCTGTATCAACCTAGAAGGTTTGAAATGCCTGTATGTTCTTGGAGGGGATTATGACCTCTAGTAGGCCAGCTAACCCTGACCCCTCTCCTCCAACTCCACGGCCCTCTTGTTTAAGAGGTGTGGAAGTGTGGTATTCATCTGCCCGAAAAGGGGCTTCGAAACGAGCTCCACGGGGTTGCGGAATACGTAAGCTTGCAGCGTGTCTGTCTAATATGCAAGGAACGCTTTTTCCTTTGCGTGCGTTGTAGGGTTATTAAGTATTCACTGACTTGGGCGTGTCTGGTTTTCTGCCTTTTATTAGAATGGAAAGCCATCTGAACAGAAGCTGGCTAAGCTCCTTCCCACGCTCAGCGGTAACAAACCGTGTTGCCGCCGAACTCTGTAAACTGAAAGCGTTGCCGCCGAACTCTGTAAACTGAAAGCGTTGCCGCCGAACTCTGTAAACTGAAAGCGTTGCCGCCGAACTCTGTAAGTCTACTGTGTTGCCGCTGAACTCTGTAAACTGAAAGCGTTGCCGCTGAACTCTGTAAGCGGACTGTGCTGCCGCCGAACTCTGTAAGTCTACTGTGTTGCCGCTGAACTCTGTAAGCTGAAAGTGTTGCTGCCGAACTCTGTAAGCGGACAGTGTTGCTGTTGAACTCTGTAAGCGGACTGTGTTGCCGCCAAACTCTGTAAGTGGACTGTGTCGCCGGTGAACTCTGTAAACTGACAGTGTCGCCGCTGAACTCTGTAAACTGACAGTGTCGCCGCTGAACTGTGTAAACAGACTGTGTTGCCGTTGTACTCTGTAAAGTGAAAGTGTTGCCGCTGAACTCTGTAAACGGTCTGTGTTGCTGCTGAAACCTGTAAACTCATGGTGTTGCTGTTGAACCCTGTGAACTGACAGTGTTGCCGCTGAACCTTGTAAACTGACTGTGTTGGTCCTAAACCCTGTGTCCCTTAGGGACGTAATGAATTGTAGGATGGCTTGTGTGGAGGCAGGGGAGGTTCCTCCTATGTTTGATACTCTGTTGATGCTTTGAGCGTGCGAGTGAGAGCGGGCATGACTGAGACGTAGAAAATAGCTACGAAGCGAGCGGGAGTCCCGATCTGCGGTTCCACGTCTTCGCAAGGAGCGTGGCCAGAGACGGATGAAGCGAAAGATGTCAGTGGGAGCGTGTGCAAGACTGAGACGTAGATAATACCTACGAAGCGAGCGGGAGTCCCGATCTGCGGTTCCACGTCTTCTTGAGGAGCGTGGCCAGAGACGGACGAAGCGAAAGGTGTCAATGGGAGCACGGCCAGTCACGGAATCTGCAGCATTAGTGCTTGTTGCACTTCATTGTGGTTTGGTGTAGGATGCGTATATGGTTTCTAGTACTAATAAACTAAGAAACAAAAGCAGGGCAAGGAAGTAGCAACATCCTTCTGAAAACAAATGAAGGAAGGTCCCCTGCTTAAGGGAAGAACATGGCATATTTCTAAACTGTGTGTTGTAGTATGTGCAATTTGTTTTTACATGCTAGAAGCCTTTGCAGGTAAGTGAGGAGAAGGACAGGGGTGCTAGCTAAAGCTTTCTAAATGCCCAGTAATAGCATTTGTGAGTATGGAGGTAGGGAGGAGAGATTATTCAGGTGGAGATTAGGGCAAGGGGCGGATGGGCAAAGGGGCGGATGGGCAACTTAGGGTCCGGGTGAGGATTGCGTTTGGGGTCGGGTTTAACGATAGTGTGGTGGTCAGGGGGTTTAGGGTTTGCGTCGTGGACAGCACCAGGGTGAGGGTGCAGGGGCCGGCAGACGTAGGGTTAGGGGGTTGGGGTTAGGGGGTTAGGGTTAGGGGTGGTGGCAAAGGGGGTGGCAAAGAGACTTCCCTTGTTTCCAGTGTGGAAACCCCCTTGTTTGTCCCCTGACCCCAGAAGCTTCTCACAGGGGCTGTGTTCCTCACTAACAGCAAGGCTGCGCTTGGCCCCTGGGGATGCTGCAACCGGAGCAGAGAAGCTGTGTTCCTGGCAGTTCTCTCTCCACCTGGATCAGGATGAAGGTGCAGGCCATTGCTCTGCAGCTAGGCACTGCTGAGAGCTGCAGCTGGTACCCAGATCAAAGACAGCTTTGTCTCTAAGGCCAGTGCTGCCGTGCCGCGGCGTGTGCCGCCCCGGGGGATCTCAATGCTGCCACCCGGTGTGTAATGGCAGGCAGTGCAGCCGTGCCGCGGCGTGTGCCGCCCCGGGGGAGCTAATTTCTGCAGCCTAACTGCGCTGAATGCTCGAAAATTCTTAGGGGAAGAGCGGTGAGCGGAGAGCTTGACTCGAGCGTCGCTATGGATCCAGCGCCTGCGCCCTAGCCCGGCTCTGCTCGCGCCAGGGGGGCAGTGTCCCGGTGGTCGCTATGGATACGGCGCCTGCACCCTAGCCCGGCTCTGCTCGCGCCAGGGGGGCAGCATCCCGGTGGTCGCTATGGATACGGCGCCTGCGCCGCAGCGGCTCTGGTCCCGCGCACGCGCCCTCCTCGCGGGCTGCGCCCCGCTTTTCTGGCCGGGGGGGCGGGCGCCGCGCAGAGCAGCTGTGGAGCCGGACCGGTCGCGGAGAGCCCTGATTCGGCGCATGATGCCGTTCTGTGCCCCAGGGTGCCTGCGAACCGCCGTCCTTTGGCGGGGCAAGGGGTCCTGGCGCATTTGGGGAGCTTGCAGTGCGGTTTCCGGTGTCGCTGCTGGCCCGGGACTCCCAGGTGTGTTCCTTCCGGCGTCTGAAGGTGGTCTGGGGCCATCGGCAGGGCTTTTGGGGGTGACGGAGGAGGTCTGGGGGCACCTAAAAGGGTCTGGGGATATGTAAAGTTCTGGTGGGGCCATCTGAAAGGATCAAGGGTCGTGGAGAGGCAGCTGGGCACCTCCGACGGACCCTTTGGGAGGTCTCTGCAGGCTCCCGTGGGAGCTGGGGGTGTCTCGGGGTGGGTTTGGGTTTGTGCTGCAAACAGCGTTGATAATGCAGGGACGTTTTAATTCCCACTGAGCGCATTGCATATTCAGCAAGGATTTTCTAATTTAGCAAGGCTATGTCACATGCTCAGCCAGAAGACTGGAGGGCAGGTTGGCCAGTGGACTACTCTCCAGGACTGGATTGACCTCACTCAGCGGATGGTGAGCAATAGCCTTAATTTCCATTCCTTATCCTCCTTAGGACTTCTGCCATTGTTATTATTGCTCTTATTATTGGTATTACTATTATTCCTACCCCTGAGTTTTCTCACTTTCCCCCTTCCAGTTGTCTTCCCCCCACATCCTGCTGTGTGATGCTTGTTTGCTAGCTGGCGAGTGCCCTCAGGGCTGTGCCGGACACAGAGCCTGCTTGTGTCATCTGCCTTAGGCACACTCATGTGAATCCAGCATTCAGAGAGGCGCTGCCTGTTGGAAAGATAAAGGTGAGCCAATTCAGTCCTAGCAATGTGATGTCTGCAGGTAGCCAGCAGCTTGGCATGTTCTCCTGAACTCAGAGCCAGACAGCAGGATGTCTCATCTAGGCTCAGAAACTCAGGTGCTAAGAGTGACCTGTGGTAAAAGCTGTGAACAATTGAATTGACATGTCAGTAGGGTTTGGACACAGGGTCGTGGAAGTCTCAGTGGGACAGACGCTCCAGTTTCGGAAGCCTGTATTTCATGTTGCAAGGAGGTCGTTCTACAGCTGAACACAGCTGTGTGTGTACAGCCGTGAAGTGCAAACCAAATGATTTCCTGAGCTCATCTGAATCCCAGAGCTCATGAAATTCAGGCCTGCCTTCCTGTAGTGTTGGATCTCTCAAGGGGAAAAGTGAAGAGGAGGAGAACTCTTTAGCTTTCTCTCTCTTTTCTTTCCCTCGATACACTTTGTCTTGCTTGGCTTTGAATCACAACTGTGACGTTCGGTTAGGTGGTGAATGTGTACTAGGTGGTACGACACCCAAAGAAGGAAAAAAGAACAGGAATAATTTGCGTTATAGATGACTCCAGGTAAAAGTTTTTGGTAACAGTTTTATTGGCACTAAAAGATCATAAAAAGGGAATAAAGTGCAATAAAAGGCAAGCAAAGCAGCGCGCTGGGCTTGAGAGGGGACAAAACTCCACCTCCATAGCAGCCTTACAATAGTTTTCTTCATCTTCTATAGTTACATCATCTACATAAGCAAACTTATGCTAAACAGAAGGCAGGCATGTGATAATGAGTCTTAGAGTAGGCGGTCAAATCCCTTCTCCCCACATTTGGGTGGTAAGGGTCAATGTATCCATTTTCTCACGTGCACAATTTTGCAGGCTTCTTATCTGAAGAAAACAAATTCCTAGGTCTGAATGTTTATCTTTAAGATAAGCTCCGCCTCAGCCGTGATGTCTCCAACTAACCAGACAGTATCCTTGCAAGTCTGCAAGATATGTTTCTTTCCCTTTGCTCTCAAAACAGGCCTCACAAGATCCTGACCCTTAATCCCAGGGCACTCTAAGTCTTATAATTTTAAACATAGATCACCAGTATATTCATCACAATTTGTCATAAAACCCCCACAATTCCTGTAGGATTTCAAGTTCCTGCTTGATAATATAAAGCAGTCTGTGCTTTGTTGGTTGTTTTAGTTTCCTTGCTGTGCTGCAAAGATTTTGATAGGAATTTCTAGGTATTAACTACAGCCAGGGCAATCCTTCAAGTGCCCTAGGAATGCAGTGAAAACCTTTTGAGAATTGTTCCTGCTCTGTTACTCCTCAAGCTATGAGCAGACACACAGACAGTTGTTAACAGACTTTCTTTGATCATTCCAGGTCTGGTGTGCTGGGACTGGCAGGATTTTCCTGAGCTGTCCACGTACGGTTTCTGTTGACACTCTTCAGCTCGTACATCCGGTTTGCTGACAGAGGGTGTGGGGTTTGTGGGGCCCGGCAGCGAGAGTTTTCCAAAGAGGAGCTCTTAAGGGCAGCTCCAAGGTTAGGTTTGGAGTCTCCTGGAGTCGCACACAGAACGAGTCTCACGATTCCAGTGGTCTAATTTTATAGCTGCATTTTCTTCTCTCTGCCTAGGTGAGAGAATGACCTCACTAAAGAAGAGAGATAGCCTGAGCTCTACAGGAACCTTGAACCCAAGCAGCCAGTGCCTTCTGTGAGTACAAGCTGTTCTTGTTCAACGTGGAACTAGTTGAGAGCTGAAGCCAGACCACACCTTAATTCCCTCAGCTTCCTCTTCTGCAGATTAAACAGTCCCAGTTCCTTCAGCCACTCCTCATAAGACTTGTTATCCAGACCCTTCACCAGCTTTGTGGCCCTTCTCTGGGGACACTCTCTCACCTCTGTGTGCTGGGGAACACCACTTCTGCCGGGCCAGCCACCAGCTGGGTTTAACTCTGTTCCCCACTGCTCTTGGGGCCCAGCCATCCATCCTGTTCTGCTGTCCAGCAGTCCCTTTGAAAAAAAATCCATCTGAAAAAAGAAGTAGCAGAGAAGGAAAGTTGAAGCTGCAAAGATTGCAGTCCCCTCAGTTGTTGAGGATTGTTTTGAGCAAGAGGGGCCTTGGGTGCCAGGAACGCCTGTGCAATTCAGGCCTTGAAGAATTCTCTGTGATAATATAGTGGCGGAGTAAGAGATGTGAGAAAGTGCTGATTGCTTGGTATGCTGAAGTCCAGCTGCCTCTGAGATGGGAGGCAAGCAAGATAAGGAGGAGGCGAGATCTGGGGAAGAGAGCAATTAGACCGGATAGAAGAATTCCACAGAGTTGTGAAAACAATGATGTAACCTTTTAGAGAGCAACCAATAGTATGTTGCCAAGTGGGCATAATTATAGCAGACTGTATATAAGATGTGTCTGATGCTCAATAAAGTTGGATTCCGCTGATCAAATTGGTCGAATAAGCGGCCCCTTCTTGCGGCACTCAGTTCTTGTGGTACCCTCTGTGAGATCCTAAGCCACCTGAACTGAGCCGGTCAGGCAGCCAAGCTAGTGCAGCAGTGTCTTCTGGAGAGTTGATAGGAGCCAGTTCTGTGGGGTTTGTTGAAGTGAGTGGCCAGTCGTTCTACATGAACAGTTGTCTTAGTGCTAGCAAGTAGGAGGCTCTGAAGTGTGGTACTTTGAGAGCTCCATTCATACTTGCCCTTCAGGAGGAGCCAGCTCTTTCATTGAAGCCAGTGCTTTCACGCCAAAAGAAGGGAACTCTTCTTAGTCCACAGAGCACATGGGCAGGGGAAAATGTCTGTAGCTGGTGAGATGGCCTGTGCTACAGTCCATCTTCTTCATCTCCTCCTTACTCCTTCAAGTCTCATTCCCCATTTTCTTTTCAGAGAAACTTGCTAGGGAAAGCGTTAAAGTCCTGCCTTACAGCGACCAGCAGGAAATCTTTTCCACCCCATGATGGGATTGGGATGAAGGTCCCCTGGTCACAGAGGGACATTAGGTTAGTGATGCAACACCTGCTTTTCACACATCTTTTCTGTTAGGCACGAGCACCTGAATGTCCTCTGCAGTCCGTGCGGTGGCCTTCAAGGTGATCTACTCTTATACCCTTCTGTGGCACTCGGGTCAGAAGAGCAGGCTGGCTGTTGCCAAGAGCCTCCTGTCCCCGAGACTGCTTTTTGCTGTCTGAGCAGGTGACTCCATCTATTGGGGAAATGGCATTTCTCCCCATTCTGGTGTCACTGGTGGCTGTTGAGGATTAGATCAAAGGCCCGAGCCTTTAGGGCAGGACTGGTGGCAAATGTTGGACAGTGGCTAGGAGCTCATCTGCCAGAGCTCTCTGCCCTGGGATGGATCCCATCTGGTGCCATAGACTTGTGAGGGTCCCAGTGGTATCCCAGTCCCTCCCAGTTCTTTCCCAGTCCTTCTCAGTCACCCCTCGTCCTTCCAATTTCCATCCCAGTTCCTCCCGTTTCCTTCCCATTCCCTCCCATTCCCTTTGGAATTCCTCACAGTCCCTCCCGGTCCTTCCCAATCTCCTTCCAGTCCCTTCCAAGTCTCTCCCAGTCCCTTCTCAGTCCTGTCCCCATCCCCATCCCTCCCAATCCTCTCCCAGTCTCCTCCCAGTCCCATCCCAGTCACTCCCAGTCCCCTCCCAGTCTCTCCTAGTCCTTTCCCAGTTCCTCTCAATCCCTCCCAGTCTCCTTCTCATCTTGCAGCGTGGCAGATTTCCCGGAGTGGGAAAGCAGAGCTGCGCTCCCTTTGGTCAGTACAGTTTAGGTGGGAAGTGCTTCCACTGGCTCCATTGGTCCAGATCGCCCCAGTTTGGGCTCTGTTTACTTTGGGGCCATTTGGGCCCATTTAGGATCCTCTTTGGGACTTTTTCCCCAGTTGTTCCCAGTCCCTTCCAGTTCCTTTGGAGCTCTCTCACAGTTCTCCCCAGTGCCTCCCACTTGAGCCTCCACTACCTCTCAGTCTCCACCAGTTTCCTCCCAGTTTTCTTTCAGTCTCTGACAGTTTCCTCCTCCTTCCCTCCCAGATTCCACCTCGTGCCCTCCCAGTCCCTCCCAGTTTCTTCCCAGTTGCTTCCAGTTCTCTCCCAGTCCTTTGGTGGGAGGAAACTGTTGGGACCGGGAGGGCACCGGGAGGAGGCCATTACTGTGTAGTTTGGTAATACTGACGGCTGCAGCTGGTGCTGAGCTAAACAGAATGATCACAGAAGGCTTTTGCTCTGAAGCCAGAGCTGCCTGCTGGCAGAACGAACGTTTTTCTGACAGCTCTTGGAGGAACATTTCTGTAGAGGTGTTCCCCAGGGCTCCTCAGGTGCTCAGAACTCAACATGTTGCCTTGGCGGGGAATAAAACCCATGGAAAGCTGAGCGTGAGGTGACAATGCAGGCACCGCCCCCCCCAGTGTGGCAGCGCCGCCCTCAACAACATGGCGCCGGATGCTTTAAAACGGCTCAGTGCAGGGTTGTGGCTGGTAGAGGTCGGAGCTCCTCCGCTGTGTCCCAGGTCAGTGCTAGTCTCTGCTGCTTTGTGGGGTTTCTCTATAGCAGCCGCTGGAGCTGCGCGGGGCTTTGGGGAGGTGGCGGCCGGCGGGGGGTGTCCGGATTCGGCTGGCGGGGCTCTGTGGGGGTGGCGGCTGCTGCCTCAACTGTACCCAGAGATACCTGGAACTCTGGGCTGCAGCTGGTGCCCAGATCAAAGACAGCTTTGTCTCTAAGGCCAGTGCTTCTCTGCAGAGGAACCAAGATTTCTCTGCAGGTGTTGCCCAGGGTTCCTCATCTGCTCAGAATGCCCAGCTCCAGTGCCAGGCTGATGTCACCTCACAGCCGTCACTCTGTCGGTGTTTGCCTAGGAATGCCAGAAATCTTCCTGGAACTATTGGAGAAAAGGAAGCTTTGTCTGTCTCTGTTTGTGGTGCCCTGAGAAGGACTTGTACCGACACAGGCTCAGAAAGCTGAAACAAAACAATGAGAGCAACAGATGGAAGAGATGGGTTGATTGCCAGCAAGAAATGCACCAACTGCAAGGTGATTTTGGGGTAGTAAATCCCAGAAGGTGTGACACGCTTGGAGATGCAGACCTGCGCAGCAGCTGTCACAGAGGAGGGAAGCGCAGCAAAAACTCAGCTGTGTGCTGAAGGTGCAAATCCTACCCAGAAGGGTGTCCGTGGGTCAGGGTGATAAAAAGCCCCTCAGCTGTCTCTTTCCTTCCATGATACCATATGGGGGTGGGTGCTGATGCAGGAGAGGAGCAGGTGAGTGAGGGGTGGGGGATGCTGCCCAAAAAAGCTGCCTGAATGCTCTCAGAGGGGATGAAAACCCATGAAAAAAATGTTAGTCTGAGGTATTCCAGCAGAGAAAAAGCTGTGCTTTTAATCGAGAGATTGCAGAACAGTAGTAATGTGGATGACAAAAAGGCTTTGAAATGACTCTTATTTGCAAACTAAAAAACCCCACAAGACACACAAAAGAAACATCACTGGTTTTATTTTTAGTTTCTTAATTTGAATGGGAAGTCAAGGGGAATATAGAGGCATGTGGGGACCAATGGAAGGTCTCCTGTGGGTATTTTAGTTGGATGGTTAGGGTTAATTGTGGTGGTGGGGGGAAAGCTTTGCAGTAGTGGCCTTTGTGGCGGGGGTCCAAATAACCCTAAATATCCAACTAATCCTTTGGGAGACTCTCCAGAGGCCCTCCTGATTCCTCTATGTGCCCCCAAATTCCCCTTTGATACCCCCAGGTGCACCTTAGGTGCCAACCGATCCCCTTAAGAGGGGTGGCAACACTGACCAGTTAGGGGCTTCTCTTGCCCCTGTGTGTGGGGAGCAGCTGAGTGCGGCCCTCTTTGAAGGTTTTTCCATTTGTATTGAAAACTAAGAAACAAAAAGAAAAAAACCCCAAAGAAACAAAGAAGGGCAACCCCCCCTCCCGTGACAGACAAAAAGGAAGGTCTACTGTTTTTATGTGATACATGTTATATTTATGCTTTGAAACCCTGTTTTACTCTCCCTAGAATTTGCTTTTACATTCCAGAAGCTCTCCTGTTTAAGTGGATGTAGAAGAATAGTATGATGTGGGAAGGTGTTTTGGGATAGCTTTGGAAGACTGCGGGGAAGATTTGCCTTTGCTCGAGTCAGAGAAAGCTATGTTTTGCCTTTGACTCTGAGAGTAATGTAAACACTTTGGAACCGAAGGAGAGAAACTGGGCAGAGTTTGGTTGGACGTGTTAAAATAGTTTTGTTATTACGACCTACTGTATGCCTTAATTACACGTACGCCAGTAGAAAATGCCCAATTGAGATGTGCCAAGTGTGCCTTCTGATTAGACTATATAACTTTGCTGTATAATGTAATAAATGTCTTCAGCTGCTTACATCTGGTCCAAAAAGCACTGCTCGAAGTAAAACATCTATACTACACCAAATGGTCACCCCGGACAGAGGTAAGCGACAGGGGAAACTGAGGGTCGGTGCCTCCTGTTGAGGAGCACGTATGGGTAATCAAAGAACAAAAGAAGATAACTTGATACTCAGAGTCATTTACTTACATCTTGGAGGGAAAAAAAAAGTAGAATGAAAAGACATGGGAGCAGGGAGGGATGGCATTGTTCAGGGCAGCAACAAAAGTAAACAAAATTGTTACATCTTCCCTTACAACACAGGGACTAATTAAAGATTCTTTAGATCAATTAGCAGAGCATTATAAAGCTGTTAGAATAGTAATGCCATTTCACCAGAACAAAGCTCTTTGACATCTACGCCCCCCAGCCCCCCTCCCCCACCATGGCCACTAAGCTCACCTGCTCCCATGGAGCTGCAGTCACTGGCACCTGGCCAATAGCAACAGCAGCCCACTCCCCCCCTGCTGCTGGACACCCCCCCACTAACTCTTAAAAGTTTTTCCATGTGTTTTAATTGTTGTGGCCGGTTGATGCTGCCCCCTTAAGAAAGGGAATATGGTGGATGGAAGTTGGTAAACGGAAGGAATAGTCTAAACTAATTTCATTGGAAGAGTGGGAGGAAGCACCTTCTGAACAGGGAGTGAACTGGACATTTCCAGGACTTTTCTATGTCTTGCTTCCGCCTTTCCACGGTGCAGCAGCTCTCTGTCTCTGTGCTGGGCTTTCTGCCAAGGCCTTGGCCTTGAAGTCCAGATACCAGGCCTGTATTAACTCCTTTCCAATTAACACAAACTGCTTCTAACATTTTTTTTTCTCCTCTCTTTTCTCTCTCTTTCTATCCCACTCTGGGAAGGGGGGGGGGGAGAGAGGGGAGAGCGGAGGTGGGGAACCCCCTCTCTGCCGAGGGGGGTTACTCTCATTTCTGTGTTACTCTGTTGTATATCTTTGTATATATTGTAGATATTGTAAATTTGTAAACATTCCCCTGCATACCTTACATTGCTTTGTAAATATAGCTCCACTGCTTTGCTAATTCAGCTTGTGAGTTTTTTTTTCCTTTCCCTTCAATTTTTTTTTTCCCTTTTACCTTACAAGGGGGAAGGGAGGAGGCTTCTCGGCCTTACCCTTCCAAACCCACTACATTTTTTTATTGGCGTACCCAACGTGCGGCAGATAATTAGTTTAATTTATTACTTGATTGATTTAGTGTTTTCTAGCTGAATTAGCAAACATGAAGGTATTGTGGTTTGTGGAGCGATTATTCTTTTCAATTTTTGGGGCTCTGGTTTACAGATATTGTTTGGGTTTGATTTTGGATTACCTGGGCAAATATTTGGTGCGGACAATTTATATGTGGGTTATGTATAGAGTTAAATTATGGTATGGAAAATGTATTAATTTCCTATGGCCAGTGAGATACAGGAATGTTACCTCCACCACTCTCCCAATTGAGATAAAGGGTTTTAAGATTCCACCGGAGGAAAGAGTAAATTTAGGTGATGCCTGGGATCAAAAGGTGATTTATTTCATGTGTATAATTCTGCTGCTGGTGATAACTAATGTGTATTCTCTGTATTCCTGGTGTCGGGAGAGAAAGGTGTCCAGAGCTTGTTTTGTTATTAAAACTAGATCAAAAAGAAAAGGCCGTGGCTCTCGATCAGTCCCAGAGTCATCTAGTGACGAGGACTGTGGAGAATCTGTGTCAGCTAAAAAGAAGGCTAAAAAGTTAATTGGTAAAGCAGCTCTAAATGACTTTGCTGATTCTAGCAAGCAGCCAAGGGCATCGGCTGGTATCAACATGGCACCTACTCCTTCTCCTTCTTCTTCTTCTCCGTCGGCCATTAACGGAGCAACATCACTTCCGCCCACTCCCTCGGTGAGACCGGAAGTCACTGCCCCATCAGCTGATTTATCTCAGGACCTGTCAGCTTCTATTAAGGTGGCTGTAAATTCAAACACAGCTCCAGTTAAGGTGGCTCCTTTAAAGACTAGAGGTGGAAAGGCCAAAGATGGAGAAGAAGAGGAGGAGACTGATCCTGGTGAGGGGCCCTCTACTCTAAAAGATCCTGCTCAGGAGGAAGAGAAGGTTTGTTTTAAAGATCTAGCTAACCTAGTGAGATCAAAGCAGGATAGAGATGAAGTTAGGAAGGCAGCTGGCTGAATGAAACTATGAAACTATGAAAGGTGGTTCTCAGCTTAAAGAGATCCTTAGGAGAATGACAGCAGGATTATATGGACAAAGAATTCAGGGAGATGAGGAACAAGATGATATTACAGACTGTTCATCACCACGGGAGGAATTGCGAAATGTCCGTAAAGATTTCACCAGGGCAGATAAGGAGCCAGTTCTAGCTTGGCTTAGTAGGTGTTATGATACAGGTGCTTCAGCTCTAACAGTTGGAGACAAGTCAGCAGCTCAGTTAGGAACTCTCTCAAGGGACAATGGAATAGATAGACATCTAGGCGAAGCTCTCGGTAAGGTTAATCTGTGGATACACCTTTTAATGGCGGTTGCCCTGAGATACCCTTCCCGCGATGACCTTCCATGGAACCCTAAACCCTGGACTACCATAGATGAGGGAATTAAGCGCTTGAGAGAATTTGCTGTTAGAGAGCTACTCTATGGTGAACATGAAACTCTGAATCCTGATGACATTCCTGTGGGTATTGGTCTTGCTAAAAAGATCATCAAACTTGCTCCTTCTAATTATACAATCATTCTGGCAAGCAGAATTGTGTCAAGAAGTTATGGTGGAGCTTCTCCTACGGTTGGCCAATTCAGTGATCAAATGAGACAATTGGAGGATAGCATGACACGTGGTTCTTTGGTTTCAGCCATTGAAACTCTGTCTGGAAAAATTGAGAATTGCATGAAGGATCTGAAAGATTCCATATACCAATTGGCACAGAAGGATAATTTCAATTCTTCCTCCAGGTGGATACAAGTTTCATCTGTGAGGAATACACGTCCTCCAAGGAGGTCATTCCAAAACAGGTTATTCCAAAACAGGTCATTCCAAAACAGACCACCAAGGCAATCACGTAGAACTATTTGGATAACTCTGCGTGATCAGTTTGGTGAGAACATGAACTGCTGGGATGGCCAACCAACTTCTAATCTGTTCAGGAGACTGAGGGAATTGCAAAGTGGCAGAACCCAAGGTAGCAATACCAGAAGGGTAGCTGTTACTTCCACAGTTCCCCAGAACGACTCTTATGGCTCCAACAGTGGCTCCAGTTATAACATGCAAAGTTATAACCCTGCAAACTATGTGCAATGCACATGTGCGCATGTTCCCCATAACTAGGGGTGCCCTGCCTCCCGCCAGGGGGAGGAGAGGGATAACAGAGATAATAGAATCTATTGGGATGTGTACATCCAGTGGCCTGGCACTTCACAATTTCAGAAGTACAGGGCCTTGGTTGACACAGGAGCTCAGTGCACCATAATACCATCAAATTATCAGGGATCAGAGTCTATAACTATTCTGGGAGTCACTGGTGGATCTCAAGAGTTAAGTAAGGTAGAGGTTAACATAAGTTTAACTGGTAAACAATGGAGGAAGCATACAGTTGTGACCGGACCTGACGCACCTTGTATTTTGGGAATTGATTTTCTGAGAGAAGGGCGTTTCAAAGACCCTAGAGGTTACAAATGGGCTTTTGGAGTAGCTTCTATAGAAATTGATGGACAAAAATTGAAGCTGTCTGCCAGACCTGAACTTTCTGATGAATCTGCAGTTGTGGGACAACATAAGATACAGGACATTAAATTGCCGGTTGCTTCTCAGACTGTGCATCACAGACAATACAGAACCAACCGTGACTCTTTGTTGCCCATTCAGAATCTGATTCGTCAGTTGGAGAGTCAGAAAGTCGTCAGCAAAACTCATTCGCCTTTCAACAGTCCAGTGTGGCCTGTGCGGAAGCAGAATGGAGACTGGCGTCTGACGGTCGACTACCGAGCCCTGAATGAAGTGACACCACCTATGAGTGCAGCAGTACCAGACATGATGGATCTACAGTATGAGCTGGAATCCAAAGAGGCCAAATGGTATGCTACCATAGACATTGCTAATGCATTTTTCTCTATTCCCATAGCAGAAGAATGCAGACCTCAGTTTGCTTTCACCTGGAGAGGAATCCAGTACACTTTCAACAGGTTGCCAATGGGCTGGATCCACAGCTCAAGCATCTGTCATGCAGTGATCCACGATGCTCTGGAGAAAGGCGGTGCTCCAGAACACATCCAGTTCATCGATGATATCATCGTCTGGGGTAAAACTGCTGAGGAAGTCTTCGAGAAAGGTAACAAAATCATTGACATTCTTCTGAATGCAGGTTTTGCCATCAAGCGAGACAAGGTGAAAGGACCTACCACAGAGATTCAGTTTCTGGGAGAGCGCTGGCAGGATGGACGTCGACACATTCCAGTGGATGTGGTAAATAGAGTCTCCACCATGGCAAGTCCCACAAACAAGCAAGAGACCCTACGTTTCTTAGGGATAGTGGGATTTTGGAGACTGCACATTCCTGGATACAGTCAGATTGTGAAACCTCTGTATGATGTGACTCAAAAGAGAAACCATTCCCACTGGGGACCTGAACAACAAGCAGCCTTTGACCAGATAAAGCAAGAGGTGATTCAAGCAATGGGTCTGGGACCCGTCCGAGATGGTCCAGACATTAAGAACATTTTGTACACGGCTGCAAGTGACAATGGTCCAACCTGGTGCTTGTGGCAAAAAGCTCCAGGTGAGACACGTGGACGACCTCTTGGTTTCTGGAGTCGAGGTTACAGAGGTTCAGAGGCTAACTATACTCCAACAGAGAAAGAAATTTTAGCTGCCTATGAAGGAGTGAAAGCATCTTCTGAAGTGATTGGAACTGAATCACAACTTCTCTTAGCTCCCAGATTACCAGTTTTGAATTGGATGTTCAAAGGCAAAGGCTCCACACCACATCATGCCACAGACTCAACATGGTCTAAGTGGATGGCTCTGATAACACAGAGAGCTCGAATGGGAAATCTTGAAAGACCTGGTCTAGTGGAGGTGATCTCAAGTTGGCCTGAAGGTATCAACTGTGCTAAACCTCCGGAGGAGAAAGTAACTCGTGCTGAGGAAGCTCCTCCTTACAATGACCTCTCTGATGACAAAAAGAAATACGCTTTGTTCACAGACGGTTCCTGTCGTCTTGTTGGAAACAAGCGAAGGTGGAAGTCTGCAGTGTGGAGTCCAACACGCCGAGTTGCAGAAGCGAAAGATGGAGAAGGAGAATCCAGTCAGTTCGCAGAGGTAAAAGCTGTCCAGCTAGCTCTCGACGTAGGTCAACGTGAGAGATGGCCAAAGCTTTATCTCTACACTGACTCATGGATGGTAGCCAATGCTCTATGGGTTTGGCTAAAGAACTGGAAGAAGAGTGGTTGGCAGAGAAAAGGAAAACCCATTTGGGCAGCCGACCTATGGCAGGACATTGCTGATCGAATCGAGAGAATTCCAGTGAAAGTGAGACACATCGATGCTCACATTCCTAAGAGCAAAGCTACTGAGGAACAGCAACACAACCATCAGGCAGATCTAGCTGCAAGAGTTTCTCAAGTAGACATGGACTCTAATCTTGATCTCGACTGGAAACACCGAGGTGAGATATTCTTAGCTCGGTGGGCTCACGATTCGTCAGGACATGAAGGCAGAGATGCGACATACCAATGGGCTCGTGACAGATCCATAGACATTTCCATGGATGCTATCACACAAGTCATCCATGACTGTGACATTTGTGCCGCTATTAAGCAGGCAAAACGACTTGAGCCCTTGTGGTATGGTGACAGATGGTCCAAGTACAAGTATGGTGAAGCTTGGCAGATTGACTACATCACTCTACCACATTCTCGTTCTGGTAAGCAATACGTGCTTACTATGGTAGAGGCAAACACTGGATGGTTGGAAACTTATCCAGTTCCACATGCAACTGCACGCAACACCATTCTCGGTCTGGAGAGACAGATCCTGTGGAGACACGGAACTCCGGAGAGGATCGAGTCAGACAACGGAACTCATTTCAAGAACAACCTTGTAAAGAGCTGGGCAAAAGAGCACGGTATTGAGTGGATATTCCACATTCCCTACTATGCACCAGCTTCAGGGAAGATTGAACGCTACAACGGTTTGTTGAAGACCACTCTTAAAGCCATGGGGGGTGGATCTTTGAAAAACCGGGAAAAACATTTAGCACAAGCAACCTGGCTGGTAAATAGTAGAGGTTCAGTGAACCGAGCTGGACCTGCACATTCAGATTTGCTACGGAAAGTAGAAGGTGATAGAGTTCCTGTTGTTAGAGAAAAGAATCTGTTAGGTAAAACTGTTTGGGTATTTTCACCCTCAGGAGAGGCTAAACCTGTCCGAGGGGTGGTTTCAGCTGAAGGTCCGGGTCACACTTATTGGGTAATGCAAGAGAATGGTGAAATTCAGTGTATTCCACAAAGAAATTTAACTTTAGCTGAAAGAGGTTAATTTCAAACTGTTGTACAGCTACATCGCGTCCAAAGGAAGAATCAACGAGGAATCTACGGTGCATGAACCCTGAGATCCCTGAGAGCCCTGAGTCAACTAAGAGACCCTGAGAATCCCCGTTTCCCTTTTCTTCGCTTCGTCGGTGAAGAAATGAACTGTTTTCCATTTTTCTCATTTTCTGATTTTCTTGGACTTTTGAATCATCTACATCTGAGCATAGCCGGAATGGACTATGAACTTCACTCACGAACTGTAAATATCGTTTTGGATTGGATGGACAGTGTGAACAGCCAATGAAATTGTTTAGAAGGGGTGGACTGTGGCCGGTTGACGCTGCCCCCTTAAGAAAGGGAATATGGTGGACGGAAGTTGGTAAACGGAAGGAATAGTCTAAACTAATTTCATTGGAAGAGTGGGAGGAAGCACCTTCTGAACAGGGAGTGAACTGGACATTTCCAGGACTTTTCTATCAGTCTTGCTTCCGCCTTTCCACGGTGCAGCAGCTCTCTGTCTCTGTGCTGGGCTTTCTGCCAAGGCCTCGGCCTTGAAGTCCAGATACCAGGCCTGTATTAACTCCTTTCCAATTAACACAAACTGCTTCTAACATTTTTTTTTTCCTCTCTTTTCTCTCTCTTTCTATCCCACTCTGGGAAGGGGGGGGGGAGAGAGGGGAGAGCGGAGGTGGGGAACCCCCTCTCTGCCGAGGGGGGTTACTCTCATTTCTGTGTTACTCTGTTGTATATCTTTGTATATATTGTAGATATTGTAAATTTGTAAACATTCCCCTGCATACCTTACATTGCTTTGTAAATATAGCTCCACTGCTTTGCTAATTCAGCTTGTGATGTTTTTTTTCCTTTCCCTTCAATTTTTTTTTCCCTTTTACCTTACAAGGGGGAAGGGAGGAGGCTTCTCGGCCTTACCCTTCCAAACCCACCACAATTGTGGACAGAAGGGACACTTTAGGCAAAAAGCATGACTTGGGAGAAGATGACTGTCCTAGAAGCCTGTAAGAAACACTGATTGCCAGATACTTTTGTGTACTTTAGGAACTGCTGCTGTAAGTTGTATGCACTGACATCCAGCAATATGGAGTGGAGAAGAGACAGTGGCATCTGTTACAAGCACCTCGAGTTTTAGGCTCAAAAACATCAATGTAGCTCAAAATTGCTGCTATCACCTCCTATGGAAGTCTCCATGCCTTCAGCGAATCCTACATTTGACCTGGAGGCTGCCTGGAAGGGCAGCTGGTGTGAATTCGGTGGCTTTCTTCCCACCCCCCTTTTCCCCCCCTCTCTTTGTCCCTATGGTGCCTTTGCTAGCCAGCCACCTCCCCCCCCCCCATTTCTCCCCCCCCCTTCTGATAACCTCTCTAGTCTATGAAAGTTGTGTTCTGATTTAAAGCAACAATGATTATTTCATTATTTCATTATTTCTGATTGTGATGTGTTTTAGAGATTTTTTTTTTTCTGTTTTCAATAGTTGTTTTACCTGTAAGCATAATGAATAGTAAGTATTTAGTATTTATAAGTATTAAGTAATTAGTGATTGTACTAAGGTATAAGCATTTAGTAATGAGCTCAAACTTTCGTTTTTCTGTGAGTTCAAATTTTAACTTTTGGTTCAAACCTTCTTTTTTTTTTTTTCATGCCATGGCATTTTGAAAGAGCTCTAACTTTTTGTTAGTTTCTTTTTAGACATTGATTTGATAATTTAATTTTAACATAGTTCTTTCAGTTCTTTAGAGATTTTTGGTGTTAGCATAAGAGTTTGATATAGGGATATTATAGAATGAGATTTTTTTTTTTTGTTTGTATTCAAAATCGTTTTAAGAGAGGGATTATATATTAAAACAAAAAGGATGCATATTTTATAACTAAGGTTTTAGTAATGCCAGCAAAAAATAGCTAACCCATGTCAACACCCGGGAACATCACTTCTGCAACGCAGTACCGCAATCATCTCAACAAACAACAGCACAAGAATCACAAGGATGGGACAAATAGCATTTCACATGAAGCTGAAAATCAGCAGACCTACCTAACACAGGTCACAATGTCTGTTACGATAATCTGAGATCAAAAGCATCAATCGGGAGAATGTACCATAAAGCTATGTGTATTAGGACTGAATATCACAATTGCTTAATTGTTGTGTGGTTAGAGAATATGTTGTCATGGACTTGTATGTTAACTCACCAGTTTGTATTAATTTTAAATAGTTAGTCTGATTATAACACAAAATACATTTGCATTTTAGGTTATAAAAAACAAGGGAGAATTCAGGTGTTACATCCCCCCCAAAAAAATGGCTAAAGTATACTACATTCTCAAACTTTCATTTCATGTGCGGTTTCAAGCGTGATTTAACAAAGTTTATGGAGGATATAAGAATTCTGGAAGTTTTAGCTAGGAGAAATTTGAAAGAAGAACAAACAACATTAGGCCAAAGATAGTATCTATAGGACTCGGTGCCTTAGCAAAACCAAAGTATCAAAAGAGCAGCATTGTTAGGATGAGTAAGGATGGATTGTTAGGTTACGGTCAATTTTATACCGGGCAGAACCGTGAATAGTCAAGATGTCACCTTTGACCCGGCAAAGAAGCCTTTTCACTTTTGCTGTTTACGTGCAAGATTTTTCTTTACTTATGGAGATGGAGCCTGGCCAGCTTTATCTTTATAGATCAAGGAGAATCTTGCTAACATAAAACAACTTAGGATTTTTGAGCATCTTAGACAAGAGAAGATGTAACATACCTTTAAAGCATATTGTAAAAGACAGTGGTGAGGATAGGGTTTGCTGTGTTTGTAGATCATTGTGTCTTGATCCTTGTGTATGACGTATTTGGGCCTGATGAAGTCATCTCTGTTGGTAAGAGGAGTGAAGTGTGAAAACTTGAACTAGTAAGATCTAAGTCGTTGACAGATTAAGCAGTTAACAAAGAAGTAAGTTCTTTGAAGTAAGGGAGTAAGTAGGATGAAACTTTGAAAAAAGCAACTGTTCTGTTGGGTTAGGGTGGGGGGGTTGGGGTTAGGGTTGGGGTTAACGGTTAGGGGGTTAGGGTAGGGTTGGGGGGGTTAGGGTTAGGGGGTTAGGGGTTAGGCTTAGGGGTTAGGGAGTTAGGGTGGGGGGTTAGGGGCAGGGCTTGGGGGTGGGGTTAGTACCCGAGGGTTAGGGGTTAGGGTTTAGGGGGTTAGGGGGTTGGGGTTAGGACCAGTGCTCCCAGTCCCCCCTCCCCACCCCCCCAGGGGCTCCCAGTCCCCCCCAGTCCCCCTCCCAGCACTCCCAGTCCCCCTGATCCCCCTCCCAGCCCATCCCTGTACCTCCCAGCGGCTCCCAGTGCCTCGAACTGGTGCCGGTGAATGAGGGGGGCGGGGGCAGGAAGGGGAGGGGCCAGGAGCTAGGGGGCAGGGCCAGGAGCTAGGGGGCGGGGATCCTTGGGGCAGGGTCCCCGTGGGGTGGGGCAGGGGTGCAGCCCCTGGGGTTCTCCCATTGGCTCGCTGGCTGCAGCGGACCCCTGAGGACCCCAGCGAGGGGAGGGGCAGGGGGATGGTTTTTGGGGGGGGGGCGCGGGGGAGGGTCAAAAGGGTTTGAGGGGGTCCAGGAGGGGCTCCTAAGGGTTGGGGAGGGGTCCCAGGAGGGTCTGAAGGGGATCCCAGAAGGGCAGAAAAAGGTGGGATGGGAATTGGGGGGAGGGGCTGGGTCTGGGGGGGCTCTGGGAGGTCCGTAAGGGTCTGCAGGGGTCCGCCAGACTCCGCGGGGGTCCCCAGGGGTCTGGAATGGTCCTTAAGAGTCCATAGGGGTCCGCGGGGGTCTCTTACGGGCCCCTGCAGACCCTTGGGGACCCCCACATATCCCTCCAGACCCTAGGGGACCCCTGCAGACCCCCCCAGAACCCTGCGGACCCCCCCAGAACCCTGCGGACAGCCAAGGACCCTGACAGACCCTTGGGGACCCCTCAGGACCCCCACGGTCCTTTAGGGACCCCCAAAAGGGAGTGGGCAGAGGGGGGGAGGTGGGATGGGCACTGCTCCCGGGGATGCCGGCGCCGGGGTCCCGGGGGCGTGAAAGGGGAATTGGGGGGGGCCCTCTGGAGGGTCCCAAAGGAGCTGGGGAGGGGCTGTGAGGGTTAGGGGTCTCTGGGGTTTAAGGTTTTGGGGTCCTGCAGGATTCGGGGAGGTCTCACTGTGGTTTTCGGCGTCCCTGCAGCCCCGGGACCCCCCCGGGACCCCTCTCTCCCCCTGGGCCCCCCCCCAGCCACATCACGAGCGGTTAGCAGCGCAGCTGTGCCGCCGCCCGGTGGCTCAGTGCTGTCCCCGCGCGTCACGGTCGGCACTGCAGATGGGCAGCGGCGAGTGCTGCCTCCAGGAGGCCGAGGGCTGAGCCGCGCCGGGGGGGCTCTGCGCTCCTAGCAGCGACAGCTTCCCCCAGAGGAGCTCTGAGGCCAGCTCCAAGGTTCGTTTTGGGTTCTCCTGGGGATCTCAGACCCCACTGCTCTGATTTCACAGCTGTGTTTCCTTCCCTGCCTAGGGGACAGGATGCCCTCACTCCTGGAGAGAGAGAGGCACAGCCTGAGAGGCCTGGAGCTGTGTGGGCTGTAGATGCTCTTCACCAGCTGGGAGCCATCCCCCCAGGAGTCTTCCACCAGAGAGCCTTCTGCGGGGTGCCACGGTAAGCAGGGTGCAGGTGAAGGGGTCCAGAGCAGGGCAGCAGGGCTGGGGAGGGGGCTGGGGCACAGAGCCCTGGGCAGGGGGCTGGGGCACAGAGTCCTGTGAGGAGAGGCTGAGGGAGCTGGGGTTGCTTAGCCAGGAGAAGAGGAGGCTCAGGGGAGACCTTCTTGCTCTCTACACCTACCTGAAGGGAGGCCGTAGCCAGGTGGGGGTTGGGCTCTCCTCCCAGGCACCCAGCACCAGAACAAGAGGACACAGCCTCAAGCTGTGCCAGGGGAGGTTTAGGCTGGAGGTGAGGAGGAAGTTCTTCCCAGCAAAAGAGGTTGGCCCTGGGGATGTGCTGCCCAGGGGGGTGTGGTGGAGTCTCCCTCCCTGGAGATGTCCAGGAGGGGCCTGGGTGGGGCCCTTGGTGCCATGGTCGAGTTGATCAGATGGGGCTGGGTGGGAGGTTGGACTCGAGGACCTCTGAGGCCTTTTCCAACCTCATTAATTCTCTTCCCATCCTATATCATCTTCCCCTGGGTGGGAGGTTGGACCTGACGCTCCCCGAGGCCCGTCCCAGCCTGGTTCGTGCTGCTTTTGCGTGTTCAGGACAGGGATTCCCTGCTCAGTCTCTCTGCTCAGGGATTCCTCCTCTTCAGAGGTGTGAGAGAGGCTTCCCAGCCAGCCTGAACTATTTCCCCCTCTGCATTTGCCCCCCTGAACAGAAGCACAGGGGGGGAGATGCAGTCCTGTCCTGGCTGTTCTCGCCGGCATTGTGCTTCTCCCTGCCCACCCTGCCCCTTCCTGGGGGCTGCCTGCTCAGAGCTGACAGGTGAGGGGAAGCAGTTCCAGATCTGCCTCACGGCTGTTCCCTCCTTCCCTTCTTTCTGGAGGGAGGCAGTGAGGGGGAGGAGAGGCTCTGCAGATGAGGCACAGCAGCAGCAGAGGGCTATGGAGGGAGGAGAGCAGACTCCAGGGGCCTCCAGGTCAGAGCCGTGCGGTTAGCATCACAGCTCCTGCTCCATCACCACCACCACCACCACTTCTGCCCCCAGCCCAGCACCAGGGGCAAGGCCCTCACCAGCCAGGACACCACCCAGAGGAGCTCAGCCCCAGCAGGAAGCCCCAGCCAGCACCCCTGGATGGGATTGGGGCGGTCATCACCCCTGGCCCTGACAGCCAGGGGGCTGCCAGGACCCCAACCTTCTGTCACCACCACCATCACTCAGCGTGCACCAGAGACACTCACCAGGGATGCAAGAAGGATCCTCAGCCCAGGCAGGCTCATCCTAGGGGAGCTGCTCTTCCTGGGGGAGGGGATTAAATAGGGGAGTGGGTGGGAGGGGCCAGGTGGCCACACCTGGGGTGGGAGGAGACTCCAGCTGAGCCCAGGTGCCGATGGTTTGAGGGGATGAAGAGGGGAAGTGGGGCAGGTGAGGGACTTCAAGGGTGTCAGGGAGTGACAGGGCTGGGGGGCATGGAACAAAACCCAGAAGGGGGGAGGTTCCGATTGGATGCCAGGAGGAAGCTCTTCCCCATCAGGGTGGTGAGGCTCTGGCACAGGTTGCCCAGGGAGGTGGTGGTAGCCTCACCCATGGGCGATTTGGAGGCCAGGATGGAGGTGGCTCTGGGCAGCCCGATCCAGGGTGAGGCATCCCTGCCCATGGCAGGGGGGTTGGAACTGGCCGATCCCTGAGGCCCCCTCCCCTCCCCTCCCTTCCCCTCTTCTCCTCTCCCTTCCCCTTTCCTTCTCAGAGCCCAGGCCTGGACGCCTGGCAGGCTGCTGAGCAGCCCTGATGCCTGCAAGCCGCCGTCCGCTCCGGGGGGAAAGAGACGCTCTCGCTCTCCCTGGCCAAGGCTGGTTCTCTTTCTGCCTCACACAAGGACTCCACAGGTCAGGTGATGAGGTGAGATGGATCTGAGACACGTCGTGGAGCCACTTGTGTAAGCATCTTGAGTCTTGCCGAGAGGTTGTTGCTTGTTCCTGCAGAGAAAGGAGTGCTGGGTGTGTTGCGGTGCATCTTCCATCCAGCTGTGCTCTACAGTCTCTCTGGGACCGAGCGCCGGCTCTGTGCAGTGCCTCCGGGGGAGGGGTGAAGGGCACTGGGAGCGTAGGAAAGCAGAAAGGGTCCCAGGAGGGTTTCAGGACAAGGGAGAACAACAGGCTGCTGATACTGGAAGGATGGCCTGGTGATAAAAAAGAGCAGACTGCAGTACACAGCCTGAAGCGTGAGGCAGGGGGACGCTTGCCTCCCTGCTGGAGAAGATCAACCTGATACGGGATGAAGATAACGATGGAGCAAACTCAGAGAGCAGCAGTGGTGCAGGAGTGCCAGGGAAGTGCTCGGGCTGCTGGATTTCCCCTCTGTAAACTGCCTGTTCTGTACCAATAAATGATTCCTGCTGCAGCAATAAATGATTCCTGCTGCAGCAATAAATGATTCCTGCTGCACCAGTAAATGATTCCTGCTGCACCAGTAAGTGATTCCTGCTGCACCAATAAGTGATTCCTGCTGCACCAATAAATGATTCCTGCTGCACCAATAAATGATTCCTGCTGCACCAATAAATGATTCTTGCTGCACCAGTAAGTGATTCCTGCTGCACCAATAAATGATTCCTGCTGCACCAATAAATGATTCCTGCTGCACCAGTAAGTGATTCCTGCTGCACCAATAAATGATTCCTGCTGCACCAATAAATGATTCCTGCTGCACCAGTAAGTGATTCCTGCTGCACCAATAAATGATTCCTGCTGCACCAGAAAATGATTCCTGCTGCACCAATAAATGATTCCTGCTGCACCAATAAATGATTCTTGCTGCACCAGTAAGTGATTCCTGCTGCACCAGTAAGTGATTCCTGCTGCACCAATAAGTGATTCCTGCTGCAGCAATAAATGATTCCTGCTGCACCAATAAATGATTCCTGCTGCACCAGTAAGTGATTCCTGCTGCAGCAATAAATGATTCCTGCTGCAGCAATAAATGATTCCTGCTGCACCAGTAAGTGATTCCTGCTGCACCAATAAGTGATTCCTGCTGCAGCAATAAATGATTCCTGCTGCACCAATAAATGATTCCTGTTGCAGCAATAAATGATTCCTGCTGCACCAATAAATGATTCCTGCTGCACTAGTAAGTGATTCCTGTTGCACCAATAAATGATTCCTGCTGCACCAGTAAATGATTCCTGCTGCACCAGTAAGTGATTCCTGCTGCACCAATAAATGATTCCTGCTGCACCAGGGGGGTCCCTGCATGCATTCCCACACGGGAGTCTCCTGTGCCTAGCAGGAGAAAACTCTGCTCTCTTTCTGCTCCATGTCAGTCTAGGAAGTAGCTTTCGGGGTAGCCTGTGGGGCACCGGAGCACCGCAGCAGGCCGCATGGCTTCAGGAGGATCCAAGGGCAGCTGCGTCTGAGGCACAAAGGCAGCAGCGAGGAACCTGCCTGCAGCCTCCGATGGAGGCCTCGGGCGGAGCATCGCTGCCCAGGGGTCCAACCCAAACTGGGTGTGAGAGACATCGACCTCTGGCACATTCCCCACTGTGGGGCAGCCACCAGCCGGCAGCACGGGGGCTGGAGTAGCTGCAGCTGTTTGTGGGGGACCCTTCCCTGCCCCCCTTCATTGCTGCAGCAGAGCTCCCCTTCGGGGGGAGAGGGGATGTGTACACAACTGACTAGGAAAGGACGGAGCTGCTGGCCGGGCAGTTTGCTTCACATTCTGCCTTTTGGGGGGAGAATCAAAGGGAGCGGGGGGATTCTGGGCGGACATGGGGCAGGGGGATGCTGCAGCAGAGGAGCAGGTGAGGGCTGGGGGCACCCCCCTAAACCGCTGACAAGTCTCGGAGGGGACCACAGAACATTTCACAGCGTCAGTGCCGTGAGAGGCGATGCGGAGCAGACCCTCTCCAGCTGGAGAGGGAGGAGTTGGAGCGACTGCTGTGTCACAAAACTTTGGAAACGACCCCCCGTCTCCCCTCTCTGTTTTAAAGGCTGTGAGAATCGTAATGAAGTCACACAGGGGCTTGAGCTATAAGCACAGCCTGCGGCCGTACCCATCATAAACAGAGGCTTTTACCTGCGCGCGGTGTAGGGTTTCGATTTAAATGCCAAAACATCCCGAACGGGGCCGGGCCGAGCTGCTGCCCACGCCCAGGGCAGTGCTCAGGTCCGCCCCCGCGTGCGTCACGGGCGGCACCGCCGCCGTGCCGCGGCGCGTGCCGCCCCGAGGGCGCTCAGCGCTGCAGCGAACCGCGCTGAACGCTTGAAATGCTGGAAAGTTGTTAGGGGGAGAAGGGAAAAGGGAGAGAGAGCCTGACTCGATCGCTGACATGGGTACAACTCCTGCGCCGCAGCGAGGCTCCAGTCCCGCCAGGGCGATAGCGTCGCGATCGTTGCCATGGGTTCAGCGCATGCGTCGCAGCGAGGGTTGTTCGCGCGCACGGGGCTGGCGGCTTTAAAACGGCGCTCACTGGCCCGCCGGGGCTATCGGGTTCCTGCTCGCTCCGTGCTAGGTGAGTGCCTGCCTCCACAGCTCTCCGGGGCTTTCCTCTGGCAGCTGCAGGACCGCCCTCTGGCTTTGCTTGCAGGGGGGTTCCCGGAGCCGAGCCGGGACCGTTTGGGAGCCGCGACGGGGCAGGGGACTCGCGCACTACCGGCTGGGGCCGGGGCGGGCCGGCCGGGGCGGGCGGGCGGGCCGGCCGGGGCGGGCCGGCCGGGGCGGGCGGGCCGGCCGGGGCGGGCGGGCGGGCCGGCCGGGGCGAGCGAGCGGGCGGGCGGGCGGGCCGGCCGGGGCGAGCGAGCGGGCGGGCGGGCGGGCGGGCCGGCCGGGGCGAGCGAGCGGGCGGGCGGGCGGGCCGGCCGGGGCGAGCGAGCGGGCGGGCGGGCGGGCCGGCCGGGGCGAGCGAGCGGGCGGGCGGGCGGGCCGGCCGGGGCGAGCGAGCGGGCGGGCGGGCGGGCCGGCCGGGGCGAGCGAGCGGGCGGGCGGGCCGGCCGGGGCGAGCGAGCGGGCGGGCGGGCCGGCCGGGGCGAGCGAGGGGGCGGGCGGGCGGGCGGGCCGGCCGGCCGGGGCGAGCGAGCGGGAGGGCCGGGGCGAGCAGCAGTCAGGAAGAGTCAGGAGGGGTCTTCTCCCGGTAACAGTAAGTGCTCTTCTAGCGTGGCACCTGTCGTCTTTGTGTTCCTCCCCGTAACTCCAAATTCCCTTCCTAGTGCTCTCACTGCCTTTCCAAGTCTCCCAGTAACTCCCCCACAGCTCTGCGAGTTAAATGAATGCCAGAGAAAAATGAGATGCCTGTGCAGTGTTTTTCTAGGGTGCAGGGAAACCTACTCACAGCTTTACAACGTGAGTAACTGAGAGCTAAGCTTTGCTTTTTGCTCCACTCCTTACCGTTTGACTCTTTGCTTTCCACTTGGTCGACCAAGCAAGGCTGATGTCACTTCACAGTCGCTACCCCGTTGGTGCCTGCCTGCGAGTGCCAGGACCCTTCCCGGAACCACAGGAGAGAAGGAGGGTTTGTCTCTCTCGCGGTGCCCTGAGCAGGAGTCGTACCAACACAGGCTCAGAAAGCTGAAACCATCGAAAGATTTAATTAGAGAGCAACAGGCATTAGAGGTTGGTTGATGGCCAGGGAGAAATGCACCGACTGCAAGGCAATGGGGGCGTAGTAAATCCTGGGGAACAGGGAACACGCTCGGAGACGCAGAGCCACGCAACAGCTCTCACAGAGAGGCGCAGCAAAAACTCAGCTGCGTCCCGAAGGCGCAAACCGTACCAAGAAGGGCATCCGTGGGTCAGGGCTATCAGAAGCAGGGCAGCCCCTCAGCTGTCTCTGTCTTTCCTACCGCGATGCCACGTGGGGGTGGGCGATTGTGGGGGGGTTACAGACCATTGCAAAAACAGGGCAGAGGGCTTGCCAGCGCCGGGCAAACCAACCCCAGGGGCGGCTGCTGCCAAGAGGCCTGGTCACACCTAGCGGAGCATGTTGGAAACTGGGGACATTCAGCGTATCCCACAGCAGAATGTGACTCCGGCTGAGAGCGGATGAACTCAGAGGGGGCAACACACATCAATGCATTATAGTCACTGTGCGAATAGTTAGAAGTCGGTCTAACCTCTTTCCCTCCTGGCTTAACACCAGCCTGGCGTCCAGGACTCAACATACGCACTGCACAGCAACCCACAGAGCTCCTGGGTCATCCCACCTGTACTTGTTCCTGCTGTCCCTGCAGCAATGGACTGTTCCTGATTTTTTTTTTTTTCCTCTTTTCCTTTCAAAGTCAGACTGATTCCTGATTCTTCTCCACATCCCTGCCCAGTTCCAGCACCAGAGAGACTGCCCTGAGAGAGAACGAGCCGGGATAACCAGGGACTCGCCTCGAGGAGTCGAATACCACGTGCCAAGAGTGGATGACAGGGCTGTGACAGGGGAGCGGGAGGGGAATGGAGGGGTGGCTTGTGGTGGGTGAACGCCCATTCTGAAGACAGGGTGGAGGGCTTGCGAGTGTTCTACTAAACTCTCTGCTTCCCAGCTGACTCCAAATTATTTCTTGCTGGATTTGGTCCTTTCCTTTTTTTTTTTCCCCTCTCTGTTGGGAGGGAGGAGGGGGGGAGCAGGAGAGAGATTCTCAGCCTCGACACCATCCAAGCTCTGAGCTCCCAGGTAAGGGTCAAATCGCTGCAGCGACGACACAGCCGAGGAGCGGGCGAGTGAGGGGTGGGGGCAGCCTCTCCCAAACGCTGCCGGCGGACTGCTTGCCCGAACGTTCCCGGAGGGGACGGAAACCCATGACAAAACGTAAGTATTAGCGTGAGGTATTGTAGCGGAGGAAAAGCCATGCTGTTCCTCCAGAGGTTGCAGAGCAGTAGTAACGTGTACGCCAAAAGGTTTCCAATGGCCCTGAGCGGCAAATTAAAACCGCACAACACACACAAAGGAGACCCCACTGGTTTTATATTCAGTTGTTTAATTTGAATGGAAAGGCCTCTGAAGAGAGGCCAGCTGAGTCGCTCCCCACGCACCCGGAGGAGATGCCCCCCCTGACCGGTCAGCGTCCCCCCCCACTTCAGGGGTTTTGTGGGCATCTATGGTGGGTGTGGGGGGTATCAAAGAGGAATTCAGGGACATGTGGGAGCCAATGGAGGGTCACCTGGGGGCACATCAGTTGGATGGTTAGGGTTAGTTGGGGGGGGGGGAGTGGGGGCTGGCTTGCTGGCAGCCTCTGGTGTGTGTGGGGGGTTGGCCAGCTTGGCAGCGGCGGCCTCTGTTATTGGGCGGGGGGGTTGGCTGGCTTGGCGGCGGCAGCAGCGTCTGTTGTTGGTTGGGGGGTTGGCCGGCTTGGCAGTGGCGGCTTCTGTTGGGTGGGGGGCAGGATGCGTGGCTGGCTTGGCCACAGCCTTTGTTGTTGGGGGGCTGCTGGTTTGGTGGCAGCCCATGTTTTTGGGTGTGTGTGGGGGGGGTGGCTGGCTTTTTGGCGGCAGCTTCTGTTATTGGGTGGGGCGTGGGGGGGGGCTTGGCCTGGCGGTGGCCTCTGTTATTGGTTGGGGGGGTGGGATGCGTGGCTGGTTTGGCGGTGGCCTCTGTTATTGGGTGGGGATGGGGGGGTCGCTGGCTTGGCGGCGTCACCCTCCATTTTTTGGGGGGGTTGGGGGGTGGCTGGCTGCAGCAGCTTCTGTTGCTGGGGGGTATGGGGGGATTCGCTGGTGCGGCGGCGGCCTCTGTTTTTTTGGGGGCTTTGGGGGCGCCTGGCTTGGGGGCGGCAGCTTCTCTTGCTGGGGTGGGGGGGTTGACTGGCTTGGCGGCAGCGGCTTATGTGGTTGGTTGGGGAGGGTGGCTGGCTTTTTGGCGGCGGTCTCTGTTGGTGTTGGGTGGGTGGGGGGGTGGCTGGCTTGGTGGTGGCAGTGTCTGTTGTTGGTTGGGGGGTTGGCTGGCATGGCAGTGGCAGCCTCTGTTGGGTGGGGGGTGGGATGTGTGGCTGCCTCGGCAGCGGCCTCTGTTGTGTGTGTGGGGTAGGGGTGGTGGCTGGTTTGGCGGCAGCCCATGTTTTTGGGTGTGGGGGTGTGGCTGGCTTTTTGGCGGTGGCCTCTGTTATTGGGTGGGGGTAGGCTTGGTGGCAGTGCCCTCTGGTTTTTGGGGGGGTTAGGGGGTGGCCGGCTTGGTGGCGGCAGCTTCTGTTGCAGGGCTGGGGGGTGGCTGGCTTGGCAGCGGCGGCCTCTGTTGTGACTGGGGTGGGTGGGATGCGTGGCTGGCTTGTCAGCCGCCTCTGTGTTTTGGGGGGTGTGGGGGGTGGCCAGCTTGGCGAAGGCAGCTTCTGTTGCTGGGGTGGGATGCGTCGCTGGCTTGGCGGCAGCTTCTGTTGCTGGGGGGCATGGGGTGGTTGCTTGTCTTGGCGGCGGCCTATGTGGCTAGGTGGGGGGGCTGTGGCTGGCTTGGTGGCGGCCTCTGTAGTTTGGGGGGGTTGAGGGGTGGCTGGCACGGCGGCGGCAGCTTCTGTTGCTGGGGGGCATGAGGGGATTTGCTGGCTTGGCGGCAGCGTCCTCTGTGGTTGGGGGGGTGGCTGGCTTTTTGGCGGCGGCCTCTGTTGGCGTTGGGTGGGTGGGGGGGTGGCTGGCTTTGCAGCGACGGCCTCTGTTATGGGGTGGTGGGCAGGCTGCCTTGGCGGCGGCAGTGTCTTGTTGGTTGGGGGTTTGGCTGGCTTGGCAGCGGCAGCCTCTGTTGGGCGGGGGGTGGGATGCGTGGCTGCCTTGGCAGCGGCCTCTGTTGTTGGGTGGGGGGTAGGAGTGTTGGCTGGTTTGGTGGCAGCCCATGTGTTTGGGTGTGTGTGGGGTGGCTGGCTTTTTGGCGGCAGCCTCTGTTACTGGGTGGGCTGTGGGGGGGGGCTGGCTTGGCTTGGTGGCTGTGGCCTTTGTGGTTGGGGGGGGGGGCTGGCTTGGCGGCGGTGGCCTGTGTTGGGAGGGGGGGGGACTGGCTTGGTGGCAGCGGCCTCTGTTGTGACTGGGGTGGGTGGGATGCGTGGCTGGTTTGGCGGCGGCCTCTGTTATTGGGTGGGGGTTGGGGGGGTGGCTGGCATGGTGGCGGCACCCTCTGTGGTTTGGGGGGGTTGGGGGGTGGCTGGCGCGGCGGCAGCAGCTTCTGTTGCTGGGGGGCATGAGGGGATTTGCTGGCTTGGCGGCAGCGTCCTCTGTGGTTGAGGGGGGTGGCTGGCTTTTTGGCGGCGGCCTCTGTTGGCGTTGGGTGGGTGGGGGGGTGGCTGGCTTTGCAGCGACGGCCTCTGTTATGGGGTGGTGGGCAGGCTGCCTTGGCGGCGGCAGCGTCTGTTGTTGGTTGGGGGTTTGGCTGGCTTGGCAGCGGCGGCCTCTGTTGGGTGGGGGGTGGGATGCATGGCTGCCTTGGCAGCGGCCTCTGTTGTTGGGTGGGGGGTAGGGGTGTTGGCTGGTTTGGTGGCAGCCCATGTTTTTGGGTGTGTGTGGGGTGGCTGGCTTTTTGGCGGTTGCCTCTGTTACTGGGTGGGCCGTGGGGGGGTGCTGGCTTGGCTTGGTGGCGGTGGCCTCTGTTGTGACTGGGGTGGGTGGGTGGGATGCGTGGCTGGTTTGGCGGCGGCCATTGTTATTGGGTGGGAGTTTGGGGGGCAGGCTTGGTGGCAGCGCCCTCTGTTTTTTGGGGGGGTTAGCGGGTGGCCGGCTTGGCGGCGGCAGCTTCTGTTCCTGGGGGGTGTGGGGCAATTTGCTGGCTTGGTGGCAGCGGCCTCTGTTTTTTGGGGGGGTTAGGGGATGGCCGGCTTGGTGGCGGCAGCTTCTGTTGCGGGGCTGGGGGGTGGCTGGCTTGGCAGCAGCGGCCTCTGTTGTGACTGGGGTGGGTGGGATGCGTGGCTGGCTTGTCAGTGGCCTCTGTTTTTTGGGGTGGGTGGGGGGTGGCCAGCTTGGCGACGGCAGCTTCTGTTGCTGGGGGGCATGGGGTGGTTGCTTGTCTTGGCGGCGGCCTGTGTGGCTGGGTGGGGGGGCTGTGTCTGGCTTGGTGGCGGCGGCCTCTGCTGTGACTGGGGTGGGTGGGATGCGTGGCTGGTTTGGTGGCGGCCTCTGTTATTGGGTGGGGGTTGGGGGGCTGGCTGGCGTGGTGGCAGCGCCCTCTGTGGTTTGGGGGGGTTGAGGGGTGGCTGGTGCAGCAGCGGCAGCTTCTGTTGCTGGGGTGGTGTGGGGGTTGGCTGGCTTGGCGGCAGCGGCCTATGTGGTTGGTTGGGGGGGTGGCTGGCTTTTTGGCGGCGGCCTCTGTTGGTTGTGGGTGGGTAGGGGGGTGGCTGGCTTTTTGGCAGTGACCTCTGTTACTGGGTGGGCCGTGGGGGGGGGCTGGCTTGGCTTGGCGGCGGCCCCTGTTATTGGGTGGGGGTGTGGGGGAGTGGGGGGGTGTCTGTCTTGGCGGCGGCGGCCTATGTGGTTGGGTGGGGGGGCTGTGGCTGACTTGGTGGCGGCGGCCTCTGTGTTTTGGGGGGCTTGGGGGCTGCCTGGCTTGGCAGCGTCCGCTTCTGTTGCTGGGGTGGGGGGGTTGGCTGGCTTGGCGGCAGCTTCTGTTGCTGGGGGGCATGAGGGGATTTGCTGGCTTGGCGGCAGCGTCCTCTGTGGTTGGGGGGGGTGGCTGGCTTTTTGGCGGCAGCCTCTGTTGGCGTTGGGTGGGTGGGGGGGTGGCTGGCTTTGCAGCGACGGCCTCTGTTATGGGGTGGTGGGCCGGCTGCCTTGGCGGCGGCAGCGTCTGTTGTTGGTTGGGGGTTTGGCTGGCTTGGCAGCCGCGGCCTCTGTTGGGCGGGGGGTGGGATGCGTGGCTGCCTTGGCAGCGGCCTCTGTTGTTGGGTACGGGGTAGGGGTGTTGGCTGGTTTGGTGGCAGCCCATGTTTTTGGGTGTGTGTGGGGTGGCTGGCTTTTTGGCGGCGGCCTCTGTTACTGGGTGGGCCGTGGGGGGGTGCTGGCTTGGCTTGGTGGCTGTGCCCTCTGTGGTTGGGGGGAGGGGGGCTGGCTTGGCGGTGGTGGCCTGTGTTGGGTGTGGGGGGACTGGCTTGGTGGCGGCGGCCTCTGTGACTGGGGTGGGGGTTGGGGGAGTGGCTGGCGTGGTGGTGGCGTCCTCTGGTTTTTGGGGGGGTTAGTGGATGGCCGGCTTGGCGGCGGCAGCTTCTGTTGCTGGGGTGGGATGCGTCGCTGGCTTGGCGGCAGCTTCTGTTGCTGGGGGGTATGGGGTGGTTGCTTGTCTTGGCGGCGGCCTATGTGGCTGGGTGGGGGGGCTGTGGCTGGCGCGGCGGCGGCCTCTGTTGTGACTGGGGTGGGTGGGATGCGTGGCTGGTTTGGTGTCAGCATCTGTTATTGGGTGGGGGTTGGGGGGGTGGCTGGCATGGTGGCGGTGCCCTCTGTGGTTTGGGGGGGTTGAGGGGTGGCTGGTGCGGCAGTGGCAGCTTCTGTTGCTGGGGTGGGGGGGGTTGGCTGGCTTGGCGGCAGCAGCCTCTGTGGTTGGTTGGGGGGGTGGCTGGCTTTTTGGCGGTGGCCTCTGTTGGTTGTGGGTGGGTAGGGGGGTGGCTGGCTTTTTGGCAGTGGCCTCTGTTACTGGGTGGGCCGTGGGGTGGGGGCTGGCTTGGCTTGGCGGCGGCCCCTGTTATTGGGTGGTGGAGTGGGGGGGTGGCTGTCTTGGCGGTGGTGGCCTCTGTTATTGGGTGGGAGGGGTGGGATGCGTGGCTGGTTTGGCGGCAGCCTCTGTTATTGGGTGGGGGAGTGGGGGGGTGGCTGTCTTGGCGGCGGCGGCCTATGTGGTTGGGGGTGGTGGCTGGCTTTTTGGCGGCGGCCTCTGTTGGCGTTGGGTGGGTGGGGGGGTGGCTGGCTTGGCAGCAGCGGCCTCTGTTATGGGGTGGTGGGCTGGCTGCCTGGTGGCAGCAGCATTCTTTGTTGGTTGGGGGTTTGGCTGGCTTGGCAGCAGCGGCCTCTGTTGGGCGGGGAGTGGGATGCGTGGCTGCCTTGGCAGCGGCCTCTGTTGTTGGGTGGGGGATAGGGGTGGTGGCTGATTTGGCGGCAGCCCATGTTTTTGGGTGTGTGGGGGGTGGCTGGCTTTTTGGCAGCGGCCTCTGTTACTGGGTGGGCCATGGGGGGGGGCTGGCTTGGCTTGGCGGCGGTGGCCTCTGTGGTTGGGGGGGGGGGCTGGCTTGGCGGCGGTGGCCTCTGTGGTTGGGGGGGGGGCTGGCTTGGCGGCGGTGGCCTGTGTTGGGAGGGGGGGGGGACTGGCTTGGTGGCGGCGGCCTCTGTTGTGACTGGGGTGGGTGGGATGCGTGGCTGGTTTGGCGGCGGCCTCTGTTATTGGGTGGGGGTTGGGGGTGGCTGGCTTGGTGGTGGCGCCCTCTGTGGTTTGGGGGGGGTTGGGGGGTGGCCGGCTTGGCGGCGGCAGCTTCTGTTGCTGGGGTGGGGGTTTGGCTGGCTTGGCGGCAGCTTCTGTTGCTGGGGGGGGGGGTGGGGGGGTTGCTTGTCTTGCCGGCGGCCTATGTGTTTGGGTGGGTGGGGGGGCTGGCTTGGCGGCGGCCTCAGTTTGGGGGGCGTGGCTTGGTGGCGGTGGCCTCAGTTGGATCCAACTGAAAGGTCCTTTTGGAGCCCCTCCAGAGCCTCCCCATATACCTCTCTGTGTGCCCGAATTCCCCTTTGATACCCCCAGATCCACCTTAGATGCTAGCAGGCCCCTTAAGAGCGGGGGCAGCACTGACCAGGTAGGGGATTCTCACCCCTGTGTGTGGGGGGAGGCTTCGCTGGGCTCTCCTCAGAGGTTACTTCCATTCAAATTAAAGAGACCAAAACCCAAAGAAACCTCAGGACAAAGAATAAAGGCAAAAGAAACAAAGGATCCCCCCCCCCAACACACACTGAGGAGGGTTCCCCCTCTTTAATTCCTTGAGACCCATTTCGTAGTTCTGTTTTCAAACTGCTTTGCTCTGCTTGCAATCGGCTTCTACCTGCTAGCAGCCTTTGTGTGTAACGGAAGAGACGCAGCGGGGGTGAGTTCAGAGCCTTGTTACCTGGCACTTAGTGCCAGTCCTGACTACCTATATGAACAGGAGAGATTGGCAGTCTTAGGGCGAGTCGGCTCGGCTCCCTGTGAAGCCGGAGGATTTCCTTCCCCCGAACAGACGGCGGCTCCGCCCAGCCGGGCTGCCTCTCACCAGGCGCGCCGGGGCTCGGCTCCCCCGGGCGCCAGCCGGCTCCGCCGAGGTCTGCTCTCAGCTCGTCTTCCTTTAGCTTCCGTGGGTTCCCTTCGTCCGGCTGAGCTCCGCACCAGGTTAGTGCCAGCCTCTGTCGCTGTCCGCGGTTCCCGTGTAGGTGCTCTGAAGGTTCGATACGCCTGAATGTTCTAGGAGGGGATTAAAAGCCCTAAGACTTCACATAAGTCGCTGGTAAGAAAAGGACGGAAAACTATCTGCAGAAACCAGGAAAACGTGCAGCAGACTTCTGGGAAATAGTCCAACCTCCTCTTTCACAGAAGTAAGGTGAGTTTGTGAAACCGCTCGGCTCCGAGACCTTTAGGAGAGATCCCACAGCCGTCCAGGGCTGTAGCGAGCCCTATAGAACTCCGGCAGTTACCCGAGCCGTGGCGTTCGTCTTTTCCCCCAGATCGGTTTCCGAGGACCGCGGCGGGACCCCTCTCCGTCGGGCCGCGGGGCCCGCCGAGGCGCAGGACCTCTCCGGGCGCCCCCTTAGAGGCTTCTCAGGCAGAGCTCTTTTAACTCAGTCAGATCACCCCAGGAAGAGACAAGAGCCTTCAGGCAGGAAAAGGACTGCTGGCAAGGGAAAGGGGTAACGTGTAAGCCCTAAGGGGGCGTCCCACAAGGGAGAAAGGCAAATCGCTGCCACAGGTAAGAGCCCTCGGGGTGGAACCAGGGGGTTCCACTAAGCATTCCAATGGGGGAGACTGCAAAGGTTTTCATATAGCAATTGACCCTATTCTTTACTATCCATGTAAACAGGAAAGTTTCAGTTTTAGGGTGAGTCGGCATAGCGCTTTCAGCGAAGGAAAAGATTTTTCCTCGCCTCAGCCGGCGGCGACTCAAACTCCCCGCGGCAGCTCACCCGCGGGGCCCCCCGAGACGAGGAGAGGCGAACCGAGGCGAACGGAACCGGACGGAACCGGCGCGGGGCTCCCCGAGGCGAGGCGGAAGGAACCGGCACGTTGGGGGCTTGGCGGGGCTCAGCTCCTCACTCAGATTCTTCCCGGTTTCCTCGGGCTCCCTTCCAGGTAAGCGCCAGCCTCTGCCGCTCTCGGGGGTTCTTACGTAGCAGCTCGTTTGAAACGCTTGCACGTTCTCGGAGGGGATTAAAATCCCTAAGAGGCCAGCTAACCCTGACACCCCTCTCTTGCAACTTCATAGCTCTGCTGTTTAACTAGGCGCAGCAGTCTGGTATTAATTTGTCTGAAAAGAGGCTTTGAAATGCGCTGCATGGGGTTCTGAAAGACGTAAACTTACAGTGCGTATCTCTAGTACACACCAGCTCACGGATTTTCCTTTGCGTTGTAGGGTTTTTGAACACTCACTGGTTTCGGCGTTGGGTTGGTTTTTCTCGGAACGGAAAACCTGCCGAGCGGAGGCCGGCGGGGCGCTTCCCACGCGCGGCGGCAAGAGACGCCCCCCCGACCGCTCAGCGTAAGTCCGCCGCTTTCAATCGATTCCCCTTTGGTAGGTACGTTGCCAAAATTGGCTTTGCTCTACGCGCAAATCGCTTTTCCGTTCCGGCATCACTTGCATCTCAGAGAGGAGATCCGGTGTGGGGGGGGTAACTTCAGAGCCTCTTTACGGTCGCAATGAATACCATTCCTGAATATCTCTATAGAGAGGAGAGGATTGTAGTTGGATTGATAGTCTCGGGGCGAGTCGCCTCGGCGCTCTCAGGCAAACGAGAGGGTTTTCTTCCCCTAAAAGGGCGGCTCGGCGGCGCGGCTCGGCTCGGCGGCGCGGCTCGGCTCGGCGGCGCGGCTCGGCTCGGCGGCGCGGCTCGGCTCGGCGGCGCGGCTCGGCTCGGCGGCGCGGCTCGGCTCGGCGGCGCGGCTCGGCGCGGCGGCTCGGCTCGGCGCGGCGCGGCTCGGCTCGGCGGCTCGGCTCGGCGCGGCTCGGCGCGGCGCGGCTCGGCGCGGCGGCTCGGCTCGGCGCGGCTCGGCTCGGCGGCTCGGCGCGGCGCGGCTCGGCGGCTCGGCGCGGCGCGGCTCGGCGGCTCGGCGCGGCGCGGCTCGGCTCGGCTCGGCGGCTCGGCTCGGCGGCTCGGCTCGGCGGCTCGGCTCGGCGGCTCGGCTCGGCGGCTCGGCTCGGCGGCTCGGCTCGGCGGCTCGGCGGCTCGGCTCGGCGCGGCTCGGCTCGGCGGCTCGGCTCGGCGCGGCTCGGCTCGGCGGCTCGGCTCGGCGCGGCTCGGCTCGGCGGCTCGGCTCGGCGCGGCTCGGCTCGGCGGCTCGGCTCGGCGGCTGCGAAGTATCTACTTAGCAATCGATCCCATTCTTTCCTGTCGATGTAAACAGTTGTTTTATTTTTTCAGTCGGTTTTCAGTCGTAGGGTATGTGTTGCGCAATCGGCGGGCGAGGGGGAAAACGGTTCCTATCGGCATGTAAACTAAGGAGCCAAAAAATCCCAGATGACGTAAAAAAGCCCAAAGCAAAGCGACGACGCTCGCGGCACAAAGGAAGACCCCCCGTTCCTGAGCAATCGTTACACATTTCATAGATGTTTTCAAGCCGTGCGTTACCGTATTTGGAATTCGTTTTTACATTACGGAAGCCTTGGTATTTAACAGGACAGATCCAACGGGGGCAATTGCAAAGCTTCTTATGTAGCAATTGGTAATACTCTTGACTATCCACAGAAAAAGCAGGTATTTTTAGCAGGATTTTCTGTTGACGAAACGACGCGGGGCTCTCTGAAACGAAAAGACGAAACGTTGCAATGCTGGCCTGAAATGAAATGGTGTGGGGCTCTCTGAAATCAGACCAGGTGAAATGGTGCAATGCTGGCCTGAAATGAAACGGAGTGGGGGCTCTCTGAAATGAAATGATCAAATGGTGCAATGCTGGCCTGAAATGAAACGGTATGGGGCCTCTCTGAAATGAAATGATCAAATGGTGCAATGCTGGCCTGAAATGAAACGGTATGGGGGCTCTCTGAAATGAAATGATCAAATGGTGCAATGCTGGCCAGAAATGAAACGGTATGGGGGCTCTCTGAAATGAGACCAGGTGAAATGGTGCAATGCTGGCCTGAAATGAAACGGAGTGGGAATCTCTGAAATGAAATGATCAAATGGTGCAATGCTGGCCTGAAATGAAATGGACTGGGGGCTCTCTGAAATGAGACCAGGTGAAATGGTGTAATGCTGGCCAGAAATGAAACGGAGTGGGGGCTCTCTGAAATGAAATGATCAAATGGTGCAATGCTGGCCAGAATTGAAATGGACTGGGGGCTCTCTGAAATGAAATGATCAAATGGTGCAATGCTGGCCAGAATTGAAATGCACTGATGGCTCTCTGAAATGAAATGATCAAATGGTGCAATCCTGGCCAGAAATGAAACGGAGTGGGGGCTCTCTGAAATGAAATGATCAAATGGTGCAATGCTGGCCAGAAATGAAATGGAGTGGGGGCTCTCTGAAATGAAATGATCAAATGGTGCAATGCTGGCCAGAATGGAAATGGACTGGGGGCTCTCTGAAATGAAATGATCAAATGGTGCAATGCTGGCCAGAATTGAAATGGACTGGGGGCTCTCTGAAATGAAATGATCAAATGGTGCAATGCTGGCCAGAATTGAAATGCACTGATGGCTCTCTGAAATGAAATGATCAAATGGTGCAATGCTGGCCAGAAATGAAACGGAGTGGGGGCTCTCTGAAATGAAATGATCAAATGGTGCGATGCTGGCCAGAAATGAAATGGAGTGGGGCTCTCTGAAATGAAATGATCAAATGGTGCAATGCTGGCCAGAAATGAAATGGACTGGGGGCTCTCTGAAATGAAATGATCAAATGGTGCAATGCTGGCCTGAAATGAAATGGTCAAATGGTGCAATGCTGGCCAGAATTGAAATGGACTGGGGGCTCTCTGAAATGAAATGATCAAATGGTGCAATGCTGGCCAGAATTTAAATGGACTGGGGGCTCTCTGAAATGAAATGATCAAATGGTGCAATGCTGGCCTGAAATGAAACGGTATGGGGGCTCTCTGAAATGAAATGATCAAATGGTGCAATGCTGGCCAGAAATGAAACAGTATGGGGGCTCTCTGAAATGAAATGATCAAATGGTGCAATGCTGGCCAGAAATGAAATGGACTGGGGGCTCTGTGAAATGAAATGATCAAATGGTGCAATGCTGGCCTGAAATGAAATGGTATGGGGGCTCTGTGAAATGAAATGATCAAATGGTGCAATGCTGGCCAGAAATGAAACAGTATGGGGGCTCTCTGAAATGAAATGATCAAATGGTGCAATGCTGGCCTGAAATGAAATGGACTGGGGGCTCTCTGAAATGAAATGATCAAATGGTGCAATGCTGGCCTGAAATGAAATGGTATGGGGGCTCTCTGAAATGAAATGATCAAATGGTGCAATGCTGGCCAGAATTGAAATGGACTGGGGGCTCTCTGAAATGAAATGATCAAATGGTGCAATGCTGGCCTGAAATGAAATGGACTGGGGGCTCTCTGAAATGAAATGATCAAATGGTGCAATGCTGGCCTGAAATGAAATGGACTGGGGGCTCTCTGAAATGAAATGATCAAATGGTGCAATGCTGGCCTGAAATGAAATGGACTGGGGGCTCTCTGAAATGAAATGATCAAATGGTGCAATGCTGGCCTGAAATGAAATGGACTGGGGGCTCTGTGAAATGAAATGATCAAATGGTGCAATGCTGGCCAGAATTTAAATGGACTGGGGGCTCTCTGAAATGAAATGATCAAATGGTGCAATGCTGGCCTGAAATGAAATGGACTGGGGGCTCTCTGAAATGAAATGATCAAATGGTGCAATGCTGGCCTGAAATGAAACGGTATGGGGGCTCTGTGAAATGAAATGATCAAATGGTGCAATGCTGGCCAGAAATGAAATGGACTGGGGGCTCTGTGAAATGAAATGATCGAATGGTGCAATGCTGGCCTGAAATGAAATGGACTGGGGGCTCTGTGAAATGAAATGATCAAATGGTGCAATGCTGGCAAGAATTTAAATGGACTGGGGGCTCTGTGAAATGAAATGATCGAATGGTGCAATGCTGGCCTGAAATGAAATGGACTGGGGGCTCTGAAATGAAATGATCAAATGGTGCAATGCTGGCCTGAAATGAAATGGACTGGGGGCTCTCTGAAATGAAATGATCAAATGGTGCAATGCTGGCCTGAAATGAAACGGTATGGGGGCTCTGTGAAATGAAATGATCAAATGGTGGAATGCTGGCCTGAAATGAAATGGACTGGGGGCTCTCTGAAATGAAATGATCAAATGGTGCAATGCTGGCCTGAAATGAAACGGTATGGGGGCTCTGTGAAATGAAATGATCAAATGGTGCAATGCTGGCCAGAAATGAAATGGACTGGGGGCTCTGTGAAATGAAATGATCGAATGGTGCAATGCTGGCCAGAAATGAAATGGACTGGGGGCTCTGTGAAATGAAATGATCAAATGGTGCAATGCTGGCAAGAATTTAAATGGACTGGGGGCTCTCTGAAATGAAATGATCAAATGGTGCAATGCTGGCCAGAAATGAAACGGTATGGGGGCTCTCTGAAATGAAATGATCAAATGGTGCAATGCTGGCCAGAAATGAAACGGTATGGGGCCTCTCTGAAATGAAATGATCAAATGGTGCAATGCTGGCCAGAAATGAAACGGCATGGGGGCTCTCTGAAATGAAATGATCAAATGGTGCAATGCTGGCCTGAAATGAAACGGTATGGGGGCTCTCTGAAATGAGACCAGGTGAAATGGTGCAATGCTGGCCTGAAATGAAACGGTATGGGGGCTCTCTGAAATGAGACCAGGTGAAATGGTGCAATGCTGGCCTGAAATGAAACGGTATGGGGGCTCTCTGAAATGAAAAGAGGTGAAATGGTGCAATGCTGGCCTGAAATGAAACGGTATGGGGGCTCTCTGAAATGAAATGATCAAATGGTGCAATGCTGGCCAGAAATGAAACGGTATGGGGCCTCTCTGAAATGAAATGATCAAATGGTGCAATGCTGGCCTGAAATGAAACGGCATGGGGGCTCTCTGAAATGAGACCAGGTGAAATGGTGCAAGGCTGGCCAGAAATGAAACGGAGTGGGGCTCTCTGAAATGAGACCAGGTGAAATGGTGCAATGCTGGCCAGAAATGAAACAGAGTGGGGGCTCTCTGAAATGAAATGATCAAATGGTGCAATGCTGGCCTGAAATGAAACGGTATGGGGCCTCTCTGAAATGAAATGATCAAATGGTGCAATGCTGACCTGAAATGAAATGGACTGGGGGCTCTCTGAAATGAAATGATCAAATGGTGCAATGCTGGCCTGAAATGAAACGGTAGGGGGGCTCTGTGAAATGAGACCAGGTGAAATGGTGCAATGCTGGCCAGAATTGAAATGGACTGGGGGCTCTCTGAAATGAAATGATCAAATGGTGCAATGCTGGCCAGAATTGAAATGGACTGGGGGCTCTCTGAAATGAAATGATCAAATGGTGCAATGCTGGCCTGAAATGAAACGGTATGGGGGCTCTCTGAAATGAAATGATCAAATGGTGCAATGCTGGCCAGAAATGAAACGGTATGGGGGCTCTCTGAAATGAAATGATCAAATGGTGCAATGCTGGCCTGAAATGAAACGGTATGGGGGCTCTCTGAAATGAAATGATCAAATGGTGCAATGCTGGCCAGAAATGAAACGGTATGGGGGCTCTCTGAAATGAAAAGAGGTGAAATGGTGCAATGCTGGCCAGAAATGAAACGGTATGGGGGCTCTGTGAAATGAGACCAGGTGAAATGGTGCAATGCTGGCCTGAAATGAAATGGACTGGGGGCTCTCTGAAATGAAATGATCAAATGGTGCAATGCTGGCCAGAATTGAAATGGACTGGGGGCTCTCTGAAATGAAATGATCAAATGGTGCAATGCTGGCCAGAATTGAAATGGACTGGGGGCTCTCTGAAATGAAATGATCAAATGGTGCAATGCTGGTCTGAAATGAAATGGACTGGGGGCTCTCTGAAATGAAATGATCAAATGGTGCAATGCTGGCCTGAAATGAAATGGACTGGGGGCTCTCTGAAATGAAATGATCAAATGGTGCAATGCTGGTCTGAAATGAAATGGACTGGGGGCTCTCTGAAATGAAATGATCAAATGGTGCAATGCTGGCCAGAATTGAAATGGACTGGGGGCTCTCTGAAATGAAATGATCAAATGGTGCAATGCTGGCCTGCAATGAAATGGTAGGGGGGCTCTGTGAAATGAGACCAGGTGAAATGGTGCAATGCTGGCCAGAAATGAAACGGTATGGGGGCTCTCTGAAATGAAATGATCAAAGGGTGCAATGCTGGCCAGAAATGAAACGGTATGGGGGCTCTCTGAAATGAAATGATGAAATGGTGCAATGCTGGCCTGAAATGAAACGGTATGGGGGCTCTCTGAAATGAAATGATCAAATGGTGCAATGCTGGCCAGAAATGAAACGGTATGGGGGCTCTCTGAAATGAAATGATCAAATGGTGCAATGCTGGCCTGAAATGAAACGGTATGGGGGCTCTCTGAAATGAAATGATCAAATGGTGCAATGCTGGCCAGAAATGAAACGGTATGGGGGCTCTCTGAAATGAAAAGAGGTGAAATGGTGCAATGCTGGCCAGAAATGAAACGGTATGGGGGCTCTCTGAAATGAGACCAGGTGAAATGGTGCAATGCTGGCCTGAAATGAAATGGACTGGGGGCTCTCTGAAATGAAATGATCAAATGGTGCAATGCTGGCCAGAATTGAAATGGACTGGGGGCTCTCTGAAATGAAATGATCAAATGCTGCAATGCTGGCCTGCAATGAAATGGTAGGGGGGCTCTGTGAAATGAGACCAGGTGAAATGGTGCAATGCTGGCCAGAAATGAAACGGTATGGGGGCTCTCTGAAATGAAATGATCAAATGGTGCAATGCTGGCCAGAAATGAAACGGTATGGGGGCTCTCTGAAATGAAATGATCAAATGGTGCAATGCTGGCCAGAAATGAAACGGTATGGGGGCTCTCTGAAATGAAATGATCAAATGGTGCAATGCTGGCCAGAAATGAAACGGTATGGGGGCTCTCTGAAATGAAATGATCAAATGGTGCAATGCTGGCCAGAAATGAAACGGTATGGGGGCTCTCTGAAATGAAAAGAGGTGAAATGGTGCAATGCTGGCCAGAAATGAAACGGTATGGGGGCTCTCTGAAATGAGACCAGGTGAAATGGTGCAATGCTGGCCTGAAATGAAATGGACTGGGGGCTCTCTGAAATGAAATGATCAAATGGTGCAATGCTGGCCTGAAATGAAACGGTATGGGGGCTCTCTGAAATGAAAAGATCAAATGGTGCAATGCTGGCCAGAAATGAAACGGTATGGGGGCTCTCTGAAATGAAAAGAGGTGAAATGGTGCAATGCTGGCCAGAAATGAAACGGTATGGGGGCTCTCTGAAATGAGACCAGGTGAAATGGTGCAATGCTGGCCAGAAATGAAACGGAGTGGGGCTCTCTGAAATGAGAGCAGGTGAAATGGTGCAATGCTGGCCAGAAATGAAACAGAGTGGGGGCTCTCTGAAATGAAATGATCAAATGGTGCAATGCTGGCCTGAAATGAAACGGTATGGGGCCTCTCTGAAATGAAATGATCAAATGGTGCAATGCTGACCTGAAATGAAATGGACTGGGGGCTGTCTGAAATGAAATGATCAAATGGTGCAATGCTGGCCTGCAATGAAATGGTAGGGGGGCTCTGTGAAATGAGACCAGGTGAAATGGTGCAATGCTGGCCTGAAATGAAATGGACTGGGGGCTCTCTGAAATGAAATGATCAAATGCTGCAATGCTGGCCTGCAATGAAATGGTAGGGGGGCTCTGTGAAATGAGACCAGGTGAAATGGTGCAATGCTGGCCAGAAATGAAACGGTATGGGGGCTCTCTGAAATGAAATGATCAAATGCTGCAATGCTGGCCAGAAATGAAACGGTATGGGGGCTCTCTGAAATGAAATGATCAAATGGTGCAATGCTGGCCAGAAATGAAACGGTATGGGGGCTCTCTGAAATGAAATGATCAAATGGTGCAATGCTGGCCAGAAATGAAACGGTATGGGGGCTCTCTGAAATGAAATGATCAAATGGTGCAATGCTGGCCAGAAATGAAACGGTATGGGGCCTCTCTGAAATGAAATGATCAAATGGTGCAATGCTGGCCAGAAATGAAACGGCATGGGGGCTCTCTGAAATGAAATGATCAAATGGTGCAATGCTGGCCTGAAATGAAACGGTATGGGGGCTCTCTGAAATGAAATGATCAAATGGTGCAATGCTGGCCAGAAATGAAACGGTATGGGGGCTCTCTGAAATGAAATGATCAAATGGTGCAATGCTGGCCTGAAATGAAACGGTATGGGGGCTCTCTGAAATGAAATGATCAAATGGTGCAATGCTGGCCAGAAATGAAACGGTATGGGGGCTCTCTGAAATGAAAAGAGGTGAAATGGTGCAATGCTGGCCAGAAATGAAACGGTAGGGGGGCTCTGTGAAATGAGACCAGGTGAAATGGTGCAATGCTGGCCTGAAATGAAATGGACTGGGGGCTCTCTGAAATGAAATGATCAAATGGTGCAATGCTGGCCAGAATTGAAATGGACTGGGGGCTCTCTGAAATGAAATGATCAAATGGTGCAATGCTGGCCAGAATTGAAATGGACTGGGGGCTCTCTGAAATGAAATGATCAAATGGTGCAATGCTGGCCTGAAATGAAACGGTATGGGGGCTCTCTGAAATGAAATGATCAAATGGTGCAATGCTGGCCAGAAATGAAACGGTATGGGGGCTCTCTGAAATGAAATGATCAAATGGTGCAATGCTGGCCTGAAATGAAACGGTATGGGGGCTCTCTGAAATGAAATGATCAAATGGTGCAATGCTGGCCAGAAATGAAACGGTATGGGGGCTCTCTGAAATGAAAAGAGGTGAAATGGTGCAATGCTGGCCAGAAATGAAACGGTAGGGGGGCTCTGTGAAATGAGACCAGGTGAAATGGTGCAATGCTGGCCTGAAATGAAATGGACTGGGGGCTCTCTGAAATGAAATGATCAAATGGTGCAATGCTGGCCTGAAATGAAACGGTATGGGGGCTCTCTGAAATGAAATGATCAAATGGTGCAATGCTGGCCTGAAATGAAATGGACTGGGGGCTCTCTGAAATGAGACCAGGTGAAATGGTGCAATGCTGGCCTGAAATGAAATGGACTGGGGGCTCTCTGAAATGAAATGATCAAATGGTGCAATGCTGGCCTGAAATGAAACGGTATGGGGGCTCTCTGAAATGAAATGATCAAATGGTGCAATGCTGGCCTGAAATGAAATGGACTGGGGGCTCTCTGAAATGAGACCAGGTGAAATGGTGCAATGCTGGCCAGAATTGAAATGGACTGGGGGCTCTCTGAAATGAAATGATCAAATGGTGCAATGCTGGCCAGAAATGAAACGGTATGGGGGCTCTCTGAAATGAAATGATCAAATGGTGCAATGCTGGCCTGAAATGAAACGGTATGGGGGCTCTCTGAAATGAAATGATCAAATGGTGCAATGCTGGCCTGAAATGAAACGGTATGGGGGCTCTCTGAAATGAAAAGAGGTGAAATGGTGCAATGCTGGCCAGAAATGAAACGGTAGGGGGGCTCTGTGAAATGAGACCAGGTGAAATGGTGCAATGCTGGCCAGAATTGAAATGGACTGGGGGCTCTCTGAAATGAAATGACCAAATGGTGCAATGCTGGTCTGAAATGAAATGGACTGGGGGCTCTCTGAAATGAAATGATCAAATGGTGCAATGCTGGCCTGAAATGAAACGGTATGGGGGCTCTCTGAAATGAAAAGAGGTGAAATGGTGCAATGCTGGCCAGAAATGAAACGGTATGGGGGCTCTCTGAAATGAAAAGAGGTGAAATGGTGCAATGCTGGCCAGAAATGAAACGGTATGGGGGCTCTCTGAAATGAGACCAGGTGAAATGGTGCAATGCTGGCCAGAAATGAAACGGAGTGGGGCTCTCTGAAATGAGAGCAGGTGAAATGGTGCAATGCTGGCCAGAAATGAAACAGAGTGGGGGCTCTCTGAAATGAAATGATCAAATGGTGCAATGCTGGCCTGAAATGAAACGGTATGGGGCCTCTCTGAAATGAAATGATCAAATGGTGCAATGCTGACCTGAAATGAAATGGACTGGGGGCTGTCTGAAATGAAATGATCAAATGGTGCAATGCTGGCCTGAAATGAAACGGTAGGGGGGCTCTGTGAAATGAGACCAGGTGAAATGGTGCAATGCTGGCCTGAAATGAAATGGACTGGGGGCTCTCTGAAATGAAATGATCAAATGGTGCAATGCTGGTCTGAAATGAAATGGACTGGGGGCTCTCTGAAATGAAATGATCAAATGGTGCAATGCTGGCCAGAATTGAAATGGACTGGGGGCTGTCTGAAATGAAATGATCAAATGGTGCAATGCTGGCCTGAAATGAAACGGTAGGGGGGCTCTGTGAAATGAGACCAGGTGAAATGGTGCAATGCTGGCCAGAAATGAAACGGTATGGGGGCTCTCTGAAATGAAATGATCAAATGGTGCAATGCTGGCCAGAAATGAAACGGTATGGGGGCTCTCTGAAATGAAATGACCAAATGGTGCAATGCTGGCCAGAATTGAAATGGACTGGGGGCTCTCTGAAATGAAATGATCAAATGCTGCAATGCTGGCCTGCAATGAAATGGTAGGGGGGCTCTGTGAAATGAGACCAGGTGAAATGGTGCAATGCTGGCCAGAAATGAAACGGTATGGGGGCTCTCTGAAATGAAATGATCAAATGGTGCAATGCTGGCCTGAAATGAAATGGACTGGGGGCTCTCTGAAATGAGACCAGGTGAAATGGTGCAATGCTGGCCTGAAATGAAATGGACTGGGGGCTCTCTGAAATGAAATGATCAAATGGTGCAATGCTGGCCAGAAATGAAACGGTATGGGGGCTCTCTGAAATGAAATGATCAAATGGTGCAATGCTGGCCTGGAATGAAACGGTATGGGGGCTCTCTGAAATGAAATGATCAAATGGTGCAATGCTGGCCAGAAATGAAACGGTATGGGGGCTCTCTGAAATGAAAAGAGGTGAAATGGTGCAATGCTGGCCAGAAATGAAACGGTAGGGGGGCTCTGTGAAATGAGACCAGGTGAAATGGTGCAATGCTGGCCAGAATTGAAATGGACTGGGGGCTCTCTGAAATGAAATGACCAAATGGTGCAATGCTGGTCTGAAATGAAATGGACTGGGGGCTCTCTGAAATGAAATGATCAAATGGTGCAATGCTGGCCTGAAATGAAATGGACTGGGGGCTCTCTGAAATGAAATGATCAAATGGTGCAATGCTGGCCAGAAATGAAACGGTATGGGGGCTCTCTGAAATGAAAAGAGGTGAAATGGTGCAATGCTGGCCAGAAATGAAACGGTATGGGGGCTCTCTGAAATGAGACCAGGTGAAATGGTGCAATGCTGGCCAGAAATGAAACGGAGTGGGGCTCTCTGAAATGAGAGCAGGTGAAATGGTGCAATGCTGGCCAGAAATGAAACAGAGTGGGGGCTCTCTGAAATGAAATGATCAAATGGTGCAATGCTGGCCTGAAATGAAACGGTATGGGGCCTCTCTGAAATGAAATGATCAAATGGTGCAATGCTGACCTGAAATGAAATGGACTGGGGGCTGTCTGAAATGAAATGATCAAATGGTGCAATGCTGGCCTGAAATGAAACGGTAGGGGGGCTCTGTGAAATGAGACCAGGTGAAATGGTGCAATGCTGGCCTGAAATGAAATGGACTGGGGGCTCTCTGAAATGAAATGATCAAATGGTGCAATGCTGGTCTGAAATGAAATGGACTGGGGGCTCTCTGAAATGAAATGATCAAATGGTGCAATGCTGGCCAGAATTGAAATGGACTGGGGGCTGTCTGAAATGAAATGATCAAATGGTGCAATGCTGGCCTGAAATGAAACGGTAGGGGGGCTCTGTGAAATGAGACCAGGTGAAATGGTGCAATGCTGGCCAGAAATGAAACGGTATGGGGGCTCTCTGAAATGAAATGATCAAATGGTGCAATGCTGGCCAGAAATGAAACGGTATGGGGGCTCTCTGAAATGAGACCAGGTGAAATGGTGCAATGCTGGCCTGAAATGAAATGGAGTGGGGGCTCTCTGAAATGAAATGATCAAATGGTGCAATGCTGGCCAGAAATGAAACGGTATGGGGGCTCTCTGAAATGAAAAGAGGTGAAATGGTGCAATGCTGGCCAGAAATGAAACGGAGTGGGGGCTCTCTGAAATGAAATGATCAAATGGTGCAATGCTGGCCTGAAATGAAACGGTATGGGGGCTCTCTGAAATGAAATGATCAAATGGTGCAATGCTGGCCTGAAATGAAACGGTATGGGGGCTCTCTGAAATGAAATGATCAAATGGTGCAATGCTGGCCAGAAATGAAACGGTATGGGGGCTCTCTGAAATGAAAAGAGGTGAAATGGTGCAATGCTGGCCAGAAATGAAACGGTATGGGGGCTCTCTGAAATGAAAAGAGGTGAAATGGTGCAATGCTGGCCAGAATTGAAATGGACTGGGGGCTCTCTGAAATGAAATGATCAAATGGTGCAATGCTGGCCTGCAATGAAATGGTAGGGGGGCTCTGTGAAATGAGACCAGGTGAAATGGTGCAATGGTGGCCAGAAATGAAACGGTATGGGGGCTCTCTGAAATGAAATGATCAAATGGTGCAATGCTGGCCAGAAATGAAACGGTATGGGGGCTCTCTGAAATGAGACCAGGTGAAATGGTGCAATGCTGGCCTGAAATGAAATGGACTGGGGGCTCTCTGAAATGAAATGATCAAATGGTGCAATGCTGGCCAGAAATGAAATGGAGTGGGGGCTCTCTGAAATGAAATGATCAAATGGTGCAATGCTGGCCAGAAATGAAACGGTATGGGGGCTCTCTGAAATGAAATGATCAAATGGTGCAATGCTGGCCAGAAATGAAACGGTATGGGGGCTCTCTGAAATGAAAAGAGGTGAAATGGTGCAATGCTGGCCAGAAATGAAACGGTATGGGGCCTCTCTGAAATGAAATGATCAAATGGTGCAATGCTGGCCAGAAATGAAACGGTATGGGGGCTCTCTGAAATGAAATGATCAAATGGTGCAATGCTGGCCTGCAATGAAATGGTAGGGGGGCTCTGTGAAATGAGACCAGGTGAAATGGTGCAATGGTGGCCAGAAATGAAACGGTATGGGGGCTCTCTGAAATGAAATGATCAAATGGTGCAATGCTGGCCAGAAATGAAACGGTATGGGGGCTCTCTGAAATGAGACCTGGTGAAATGGTGCAATGCTGGCCAGAAATGAAACGGTATGGGGGCTCTCTGAAATGAAATGATCAAATGGTGCAATGCTGTCCTGAAATGAAACGGTATGGGGGCTCTCTGAAATGAGACCTGGTGAAATGGTGCAATGCTGGCCAGAAATGAAACGGTATGGGGGCTCTCTGAAATGAAAAGAGGTGAAATGGTGCAATGCTGGCCAGAAATGAAACGGTATGGGGGCTCTCTGAAATGAAATGATCAAATGGTGCAATGCTGGCCAGAATTGAAATGGACTGGGGGCTCTCTGAAATGAAATGATCAAATGGTGCAATGCTGGCCTGCAATGAAATGGTAGGGGGGCTCTGTGAAATGAGACCAGGTGAAATGGTGCAATGGTGGCCAGAAATGAAACGGTATGGGGGCTCTCTGAAATGAAATGATCAAATGGTGCAATGCTGGCCAGAAATGAAACGGTATGGGGGCTCTCTGAAATGAAATGATCAAATGGTGCAATGCTGGCCAGAATTGAAATGGACTGGGGGCTCTCTGAAATGAAATGATCAAATGGTGCAATGCTGGCCAGAAATGAAATGGAGTGGGGGCTCTCTGAAATGAAATGATCAAATGGTGCAATGCTGGCCAGAAATGAAACGGTATGGGGGCTCTCTGAAATGAAAAGAGGTGAAATGGTGCAATGCTGGCCAGAAATGAAACGGAGTGGGGCTCTCTGAAATGAAATGATCAAATGGTGCAATGCTGGCCTGAAATGAAATGGACTGGGGGCTCTGTGAAATGAAATGATCAAAGGGTGTAATGCTGGCCAGAAATGAAACGGTATGGGGGCTCTCTGAAATGAAAAGATCAAATGGTGCAATGCTGGCCAGAAATGAAACGGTATGGGGGCTCTCTGAAATGAAAAGAGGTGAAATGGTGCAATGCTGGCCTGAAATGAAACGGTATGGGGGCTCTCTGAAATGAAATGATCAAATGGTGCAATGCTGGCCAGAAATGAAACGGTATGGGGGCTCTGTGAAATGAAATGATCAAATGGTGCAATGCTGGCCAGAAATGAAACGGTATGGGGGCTCTCTGAAATGAAATGATCAAATGGTGCAATGCTGGCCAGAAATGAAACGGTATGGGGGCTCTCTGAAATGAGACCAGGTGAAATGGTGCAATGCTGGCCTGAAATGAAATGGACTGGGGGCTCTCTGAAATGAAATGATCAAATGGTGCAATGCTGGCCTGAAATGAAACGGTATGGGGGCTCTCTGAAATGAGACCAGGTGAAATGGTGCAATGCTGGCCTGAAATGAAATGGACTGGGGGCTCTCTGAAATGAAATGATCAAATGGTGCAATGCTGGCCAGAAATGAAACGGTATGGGGGCTCTCTGAAATGAAATGATCAAATGGTGCAATGCTGGCCTGAAATGAAATGGAGTGGGGGCTCTCTGAAATGAAATGATCAAATGGTGCAATGCTGGCCAGAAATGAAACGGTATGGGGGCTCTCTGAAATGAAAAGAGGTGAAATGGTGCAATGCTGGCCAGAAATGAAACGGAGTGGGGGCTCTCTGAAATGAAATGATCAAATGGTGCAATGCTGGCCTGAAATGAAACGGTATGGGGGCTCTCTGAAATGAAATGATCAAATGGTGCAATGCTGTCCTGAAATGAAACGGTATGGGGGCTCTGTGAAATGAAATGATCAAAGGGTGTAATGCTGGCCAGAAATGAAACGGTATGGGGGCTCTCTGAAATGAAAAGAGGTGAAATGGTGCAATGCTGGCCAGAAATGAAACGGAGTGGGGCTCTCTGAAATGAAATGATCAAATGGTGCAATGCTGGCCTGAAATGAAATGGACTGGGGGCTCTGTGAAATGAAATGATCAAAGGGTGTAATGCTGGCCAGAAATGAAACGGTATGGGGGCTCTCTGAAATGAAAAGATCAAATGGTGCAATGCTGGCCTGAAATGAAACGGTATGGGGGCTCTGTGAAATGAAATGATCAAAGGGTGCAATGCTGGCCAGAAATGAAACGGTAGGGGGGCTCTCTGAAATGAAATGATCAAATGGTGCAATGCTGTCCTGAAATGAAACGGTATGGGGGCTCTCTGAAATGAGACCTGGTGAAATGGTGCAATGCTGTCCTGAAATGAAACGGTATGGGGGCTCTCTGAAATGAGACCTGGTGAAATGGTGCAATGCTGGCCAGAAATGAAACGGTATGGGGGCTCTCTGAAATGAAATGATCAAAGGGTGTAATGCTGGCCAGAAATGAAACGGTATGGGGGCTCTCTGAAATGAAATGATCAAATGGTGCAATGCTGGCCTGAAATAAAATGGAGTGGGGGCTCTCTGAAATGAAATGATCAAATGGTGCAATGCTGGCCAGAAATGAAACGGTATGGGGGCTCTCTGAAATGAAAAGAGGTGAAATGGTGCAATGCTGGCCAGAAATGAAACGGAGTGGGGGCTCTCTGAAATGAAATGATCAAATGGTGCAATGCTGTCCTGAAATGAAACGGTATGGGGGCTCTGTGAAATGAAATGATCAAAGGGTGTAATGCTGGCCAGAAATGAAACGGTATGGGGGCTCTCTGAAATGAAAAGAGGTGAAATGGTGCAATGCTGGCCAGAAATGAAACGGAGTGGGGCTCTCTGAAATGAAATGATCAAATGGTGCAATGCTGGCCTGAAATGAAATGGACTGGGGGCTCTGTGAAATGAAATGATCAAAGGGTGTAATGCTGGCCAGAAATGAAACGGTATGGGGGCTCTCTGAAATGAAATGATCAAATGGTGCAATGCTGGCCTGAAATGAAACGGTATGGGGGCTCTCTGAAATGAAATGATCAAAGGGTGTAATGCTGGCCAGAAATGAAACGGTATGGGGGCTCTCTGAAATGAAAAGAGGTGAAATGGTGCAATGCTGGCCAGAAATGAAACGGTAGGGGGGCTCTGTGAAATGAGACCAGGTGAAATGGTGCAATGCTGGCCAGAAATGAAACGGAGTGGGGCTCTCTGAAATGAAATGATCAAATGGTGCAATGCTGGCCTGAAATGAAATGGACTGGGGGCTCTCTGAAATGAAATGATCAAATGGTGCAATGCTGGCCTGAAATGAAACGGTAGGGGGGCTCTGTGAAATGAAATGATCAAATGGTGCAATGCTGGCCTGAAATGAAATGGACTGGGGGCTCTCTGAAATGAAATGATCAAATGGTGCAATGCTGGCCAGAAATGAAACAGTATGGGGGCTCTCTGAAATGAAAAGAGGTGAAATGGTGTAATGCTGGCCAGAAATGAAACGGTATGGGGGCTCTCTGAAATGAAATGATCAAAGGGTGCAATGCTGGCCAGAAATGAAACGGTATGGGGGCTCTCTGAAATGAAAAGAGGTGAAATGGTGCAATGCTGGCCAGAAATGAAACGGTAGGGGGGCTCTGTGAAATGAAATGATCAAATGGTGCAATGCTGGCCTGAAATGAAATGGTAGGGGGGCTCTGTGAAATGAGACCAGGTGAAATGGTGCAATGCTGGCCAGAAATGAAACGGTATGGGGGCTCTGTGAAATGAAATGATCAAATGGTGCAATGCTGGTCTGAAATGAAATGGTATGGGGGCTCTCTGAAATGAAATGATCAAATGGTGCAATGCTGGCCTGAAATGAAATGGAGTGGGGGCTCTCTGAAATGAAAAGAGGTGAAATGGTGCAATGCTGGCCAGAAATGAAACGGTAGGGGGGCTCTGTGAAATGAAATGATCAAATGGTGCAATGCTGGCCAGAAATGAAATGGACTGGGGGCTCTCTGAAATGAAATGATCAAATGGTGCAATGCTGGCCAGAAATGAAACGGTATGGGGGCTCTCTGAAATGAAATGATCAAATGGTGCAATGCTGGCCAGAAATGAAACGGTATGGGGGCTCTCTGAAATGAAATGATCAAATGGTGCAATGCTGGTCTGAAATGAAATGGTATGGGGGCTCTCTGAAATGAAATGATCAAATGGTGCAATGCTGGCCTGAAATGAAATGGAGTGGGGGCTCTCTGAAATGAAAAGAGGTGAAATGGTGCAATGCTGGCCAGAAATGAAACGGTATGGGGGCTCTGTGAAATGAAATGATCAAATGGTGCAATGCTGGTCTGAAATGAAATGGACTGGGGGCTCTCTGAAATGAAATGATCAAATGGTGCAATGCTGGCCAGAAATGAAACGGTATGGGGGCTCTCTGAAATGAAATGATCAAATGGTGCAATGCTGGCCAGAAATGAAACGGTATGGGGGCTCTCTGAAATGAAATGATCAAATGGTGCAATGCTGGCCTGAAATGAAACAGTATGGGGGCTCTCTGAAATGAAAAGAGGTGAAATGGTGTAATGCTGGCCAGAAATGAAACGGTATGGGGGCTCTCTGAAATGAAATGATCAAAGGGTGCAATGCTGGCCAGAAATGAAACGGTATGGGGGCTCTCTGAAATGAAATGATCAAATGGTGCAATGCTGGCCTGAAATGAAACAGTATGGGGGCTCTCTGAAATGAAAAGAGGTGAAATGGTGTAATGCTGGCCAGAAATGAAACGGTATGGGGGCTCTCTGAAATGAAATGATCAAAGGGTGCAATGCTGGCCAGAAATGAAACGGTATGGGGGCTCTCTGAAATGAGACCTGGTGAAATGGTGCAATGCTGGCCAGAAATGAAACAGTATGGGGGCTCTCTGAAATGAGACCTGGTGAAATGGTGCAATGCTGGCCAGAAATGAAACAGTATGGGGGCTCTGTGAAATGAAATGATCAAATGGTGCAATGCTGGCCTGAAATGAAATGGACTGGGGGCTCTGTGAAATGAAATGATCAAATGGTGCAATGCTGGCCAGCAATGAAACGGAGTGGGTCCGCGGCTCTGCTCAGATCAGCTCTTTGCTCAGGTTTTTCCTGGTTTCCTTGGGCTCCCTTCAAGTAAGTGCCAACCTTTGCTGCTCTCTGGGGTTCTTCTGTATCAACCTGGAATGTTTGAAACGCCTGCATGTTCTTGGAGAGGATTAAGACCCCTAGGAGGCCAGCTCACCCTGACCCCTCTCCTCCAACTCCCTAGCTCTCTTGTTTAACGAGGTTTAGAAGTGTGGTATTCATGAGTATGAAAAGAGGCTTTGAAATGAGCTACACAGGGTTCTGGAATACGTAAGCTTACAGTGTGTCTGTGCAATACAAAAGGAGTGCTTTTTCCTTTGCGTGTGTTGTAGGATTATTAAATATTCACTGATTAGGGTGTGTCTGTTTTTCTTTTGGTTATTAGAATGGAAAGCCCTCCGAACAGAAGCTGTCTGAGCTCCTTCCCATGCACAGCGGTAACAAACTGTGTTGCTGTGGAACTCTGTAAACTAATTAACTGCGCGGCTGCTGAACTCTGTAAATGGACTGTGTTGGTGCTGAACCTTGTAAACTGACTCTGTTGGTCCTAAACCTGTGTCTCTTAGGGACATAATGAATTGTAGGAGGGCTTGTGTGGAGGCAGG